>NC_064627.1:32949737-33574737 GCF_023864275.1 Schistocerca cancellata
ACACACTTCTCGTCATAAAATCTAAAGCAAGGTAGAGTCAGAAAATATCTATTAATATAGTGGGCAAATCTTCGAGTAATTTGACGCATTTTGCGTACATCTATCGTAAATGAACTACGAAAACTGCTAGGGGTCCAGTACATAACTTTTAGCTACAGCAGATCGCACGTAGTACGTAAGATAAATTCATAAACAGTGACTAGTTGCTGTTTGTTCATAAATTAAGAAGTATATTGTAGTAACGTATTTAAATGAGGCATTATGTTTGCGACCTAACTCAAGGGAAGGCATTTTATAACCAAAAGCGATGTATAAACATTCGAACTCCGCGCGTCAGTTTACCGAAAATGGTTCAAATGGCTCTGAGCGCTATGCGACTTAACTTCTGAGGTCATCAGTCGCCTAGAACTTAGAACTAAATTAACCTAACTAACCTAAGGACATCACACACATCCATTGCCGGCCGGTGTGGCCGTGCGGTTAAAGGCGCTTCAGTCTGGAACCGCGTGACCGCTACGGTCGCAGGTTCGAATCCTGCTTCGGGCATGGATGTGTGTGATGTCCTTAGGTTAGTTAGGTTTAATTAGTTCTAAGTTCTAGGCGACTGATGACCTCAGAAGTTAAGTCGCATAGTGCTCAGAGCCATCACACATCCATGCCCGAGGCAGGATTCGAACCTGCGACCGTAGCGGTCGCTCGGTTCCGGACTGTAGCGCCCAGAACCGCACGGCGACTCCGGCCGGCGTCAGTTTACCACTCTAATGGCCGCCGCCTAGAGGTGGCAAAAAATAACGTAACTGATAGAAATAACCGGTTACTGAGAAGTAACGGTTACTGCGATAACCGTTCCTCTGATTCTGGCAGTTATTTCAATAACTGTTTAGTGTCAACAGTGCCTCGCGCCATCTGTTGACCGAAGATCGTACTGCGCATTTGGAAGGCATTCTATAGACCATGGGAATAACTGTGAGACTGCGCGCCATCTGTTGATAAGAACTGTGTACTATTTCGTGGGCCTTCGTTACTTTTAGCATAAACAATTAAATAAAGTTAATGTCCGAGCCGTGGCTGATAGGAGCTGCAGTACAGGCATTAACAAGTACGGTCGTTCCCTTAAGCCACCACCTTACGTGTTAATTTAGCTTGGACGGGTAGTAGAAGGAAAGTTACTTAGGAATTCGAGCGACTATGGAAATAACTGTCAGAGACCGGTATTCTCCTCTGGCAGTTATCGTTATTGGCTCGTAGTTCTAGTTCTCTGGTAGTTATCGGGCTACCACCACAGATAACCTGGAAGCTGGTAACGGAATAACTGTGTGTCTAGACGTTCCTGACACAGTGACTCCAGTTAAAGGTCGTAGTTCCAGGTGATATTTCCAGAGAGGATAGTAACTTGAGCGAACAAATATTTTCGTACTGCTACGGAAATAGCCGCTGGCCACCGCGAATGACAAATAACATGTCAGAAAGTATAACATAATACAGTGGAATATAATAATTATTATCCTCATCATTTGTCAGGAGATTGTCAAAATATGTGAATATATCACAGTAACTGCTAATATTTACAGAATTGGTACACTGACAGAATAAAACACAGTTACTTTTAATAAATTTATCGTACACAGAATACCCGATATTGACCGTTGCAACCAAGTGCTGTCAAAACTGAAATATAGCAGAATTTTTACCTAAGCTGGTCTATCAGTCTCTGTTACGATATTCATCTACAGAGTAGAAGGAGGGGTCAATGGAAGCGTCTGATTCCACCCGTCTGCTTCGACGTAAAGGTGTTGTGGTGTGTAAATGCCATTACGGCACGGTGTTTATGAGTTGGTTTGTGTGTGTGTGTGTGGGGGGGGGGGGCTGTCGATCTAGGTTGCAGTGCCGGAATTTGCTGGTGGTAATTAAATTTTTTTTTTCTAGCTGTGATGTTTTGTGTATTTATGATGTATTGAATGTGATTTAATTTATGTAGGGATGATTGATTTGTGGACTTTTGGGATTGTGGTTTTATTTTTCGCAGTTGTAGGTGTTGGTTTTTTGGCATCAGTAGCTGTGGTGGACCTGTATAGGTCACCGGAAATTACCGATTCCCATTTTCATAGTTGTGTGTGTTGATGTTTTAGTATCGTCATCTGAGGTTGACCTATATAGGTCAAGGGAAATGTCTGATTCCAATTTTCGTACTTTTAGTTGTGGGTATTGGTGTTTTGGTATGGTCACCTATAGTTGACCTATATTGTTCAAGGGAAGTGTCCGATTCCTGCAGATTTTTGTCGGTGTAGCAGAATGCTGTAATTTTTTTTTCTTTTTGTTCTTCATTTTGTGTTTTGGGATCATGGTGTGTTTTTTTTACTAGCTTGTCCTCACCCTAAAACCCCCAACTTCCCGCAGTTGTCCCATTGGTTTGATTGTATTTTTGGTGGGAAATGTTATTGTATTATTTATATGTATCTTCGTGTTTGTTGCCATGTGTATGTAGTGACGTCATAGACACACTTAAAATAGCCATTTCCGGCATATTGATGACGGGTGGAATCAGACACTTCTGTATCAAATAGTCTTTCAAACACACTGTAAACCGTGCCTTATCTGAAACCAAGTTTTTAATGGTTGCTGACTTGCTGGCAGTTTATTGAAAATGCATGTTCCTGAATATTGGACCCCTTTTGGACCAAGGTAAGTAATTTTAGGTCTTTATGTAGATTGCTGTTCCCATTTCTAGTACTGATATTATGTATTAAGCTATTGGTTGGAAATACTTGTAACAAATTTCATAAAGGAATAAATATACTAGGAAGCAGTGATTAGAATACAAAGTTCCTTGAACAGGTTCCAACATGATGTTCTTGAATTGATACCACAAACGATTTTTATTACACGCTTTTACATGCGAAAAACTTTTGCTACATTTGATAAGTTACCACAGAATATGCTCCCTTATGAAATAACAGAATGAAAAAATGTGGTATGCCCTTCCCAACTGAATTTATTATCGAGTTGTAGTCCCAGAAATGTAACACTGTCAACCTTTTCGATCTGCATGTCTTCATATGTTATAAACATGCTGTCGCTGGAGAAATCTAGCAGTTTGCAAATCTGACATAAAACTTGGATTAGCGTACTCACACTTTTCCCAATAGGACTAGCTTTTACAGCACAGGAGTAAACGAATGTGTCACATTACGTATATTTTTTGTTGTATTATGTCTGTACACTTTATTCTATTATGTGAGCAGCACAAGAAATTAAGCTTCGAATTTAACCTACAGTACTCAGTTTACATATTACTTCATACTTAAAAACGCACGTTGTTAACATTTTACTTAAACAGTGCTTTGGCGAAGTTCCGCGTACTTTCTGTCGCAGCTGCGAAGATAATATTTCTAATAGCGACCGATAACCTACAAACATATGATATGAAACACTAATAATCGTTCTAACATCAACTAAAATGTACCCGGAGTTAATAAGCTAAGGTTATGACATGATTCATACGACATTCCTGCTATTTCACACTACTCGCAGTTATACTGATAACTAAACTGATGGATTCCAACTATGTCGTTATTTAACTGTCGGAGTTATCGGTATTCGCTAGCGAAAAATAACTTGGCAGTTATTAATAACGGTTAACGATAACGGTTATCAAAGAATAACTGGAACTGTGATAACGGTTACTCCAGAATAACCGTTTGGCCCACCTCTACCGCCGCCCAGCTATTCAATTTGTCCGCTCTTCACAGTCGACCACTCGTGCGGTTGTGGGGGCCTGCGTGACTCCAACCAGAAATGGGCCGCCGGGAAGTGTACGAGCAGCGCAAGTAGCAAGCGCAGAAGTTCTACGACCTACGTCTTCGTAGCCGCGCAAGCGCAGTAGCGCCTTGATTCTCGCGCTGGAAAACTGCTCTCTGGCAACTGCTGTAACGAACCTCTCGTATGTTTGATATGCACTATTTGCGTATTACGAAGCGTCTATATTAGGCGTACTAAGCGGCTAAAACGGTGTGTGGTGCCAGTATTTCACACAATTATTAATTGAATTTAAAAGATTCAACGTACTATCATAATCTACTCATTAAGAGGTATCATCTTACGTTAAAGTTTACTGCAATAACTCAAGTACCAAAGTCAGAAACTGTGTCTGTATTTTGAAGTAGCTAGAAAATTTTGTATTTATCTTGTATTTGCGAATGAGAGCACTTAATGACTTCCCGTAAACTTTAAATGTAATTTCAAATATTTTCTAAACTGTTTTTCTTACAGCTACATAGTATAATGAAAGGAAGATACACTATGTGATCCAAAGTATCCGGATACCCCCAAAAACGTACGTTTTCCATATTAGGTGCATTGTGCTGCCACCTACTGCCAGGTACTCCATATCAGCTACCTCAGTAATCATTAGATATTGTGAGAGAGCAGAATGGGGCACTCCGCGAACTCAAGGGACTTCGAATGTGGTCAGGTGATTGGGTGTCACTTGTGTCATACGTCTGTACGCGAAATTTCCACACTCATAAACATCCCTAGGTCCACTGTTTTCGACGTGATAGTGACGTGGAAACGTAAAGGGATACGTACTTCACAAAAGCATAAAGGCCGACGTCGTCTGTTGACTGACAGAGAGACCGCCGACAGTTGAAGAGCTTCGTAATGTGTAAGAGGCACATATCTGTGCAGAGAATCACACAGGAATTCCAAACTTTATCAGGATCCACTGAAAGTACTATGACAGTTAGGTGGGGGGTAAGAAAACTTAGATTTCATGGTCGAGCGGCTGCTCATAAGCCACAAATCACGCCGGCAAATGCCAAACGACACCTCGCTTGGTGTAAGGAGCATAAACATTAGACGATGGAACAGTGGAAAAACGTTGTGTGGAGTAACGAATCACGGTACACAATGTTGCGACCCGATGGCAGGGTGTGGGTGCGGCGAATTCCCAGTGAACTTCATCTGCCGGCCGCGGTGGTCTAGCGGTTCTGGCGCTGCAGTCCGGAACCGCGGGACTGCTACGGTCGCAGGTTCGAATCCTGCCTCGGGCATGGGTGTGTGTGATGTCCTTAGGTTAGTTAGGTTTAAGTAGTTCTACGTTCTAGGGGACTTATGACCTAAGATGTTGAGTCCCATAGTGCTCAGAGCCATTTGAACCATTTTGAACTTCATCTGCCAGCGTGTGTAGTACTAACAGCAAAATTCGGAGGCGGTGGTGTTATGGTGTGGTCGTGTTTTTAATGGAGGGAGCTTACACCCTTTGTTGTTTTGCGTGGCACTATCACAGCACAGGCCTATATTGATATTTTAAGCACTTTCTTACTTCTCACTGTAGAAGAGCAATTCGGGGATGGCGATTGCATCTTTCAACACAATTGAGCATCTGCCCATAATGCACGGGCTGTGGCGGAGTGGTTACTCGGAAATAACATCCCTGTAATGGACTGGCCTGCACAGAGTCCTGACCTGAATATAATAGAACACCTTTGGGATGTTTTGGAATGCCGACTTCATGCCAGGCCTCACCGACCGACATCGATACCTCTCTTCAGTGCAGCACTCCGTGAAGAATGGGCTGCGATTCCCAAAGAAACCTTCCAGCACCTGATTGAACGTATGCATGTGAGAGTGGAAGCTGTCATCAAGGCTAAGGGTGGGCCAACGCCATATTGAATTATAGCATTACCAATGGAGGCGCCACGAACTTGTAAGTCATTTTCAGCCACGTGTCTGGATACTTTCCATCACATAGTGTAGTTTATCACTTATTAAATGTTACTTTTGCACAGGGTACAAGTTCAAACATGATGTTTTATTATTTCCTTACTACTAACTTTTTCCTAACTTACTACTTACTACTAACTATTTCCTTACTACTAACTACCCATTTTGTAGCTGTTTTGTATGAAACATTCTCGGATTTCTTGCTGCGTCAGTTTAGGGTAAAACCTCGATCTTTCGACGATTACCTGTATTATCTTCGGCCGACCAGTATGGCAGAACGGTTCTAGGCGCTTCAGTCTGGAACCGCGCGACCGCTACAGTCACAGGTTCGAATCCTGCCTCGGGCATGGAGGTGTGTGTGTCCTTAGGTTGGTTAGGTTTAAGTAGTTCTAAGTTCTAGGGGACTGATGACCTCAGATGTTAAGTCCCATAGTGCTCAGAGCCTTTTGAACCATTTGTATTACCTTCCTCAGGAGCAGCTGGCTGGCTGGCTCAGCATAACGAGTAACCTAAGCTAGTAGTGGAGCAGGATAATGGAGTCACTGTACCTGCACGTCCTAAGGTGGTTGGGACGTATGGGCCTGATTGTTTGGTTGAGACCTGGTGGACGCGAGGCATCTGGAGAATTTCTATAGGGAATTTATAAGAAATTCGAACATTATCTCTACTGCCTGGGAACTTAACAGATCTGGATGTTGGTCACGCGGCGGAGATTGCCTCGGACAGGGACTGAACTCTTCTGCCGACACGCACCTGGCTGGACCACAAAAATGTGTTCCCAGTCAGACAGGGTGGCGATTAATGAGATTCAGGTCGTTCTTTGGCACTGGCGAGCGCAGGCTCCGGTGGTGCCTAAGGGGGGTCGTATGGCTCGTGAAGAGGAAGGGGTTTAGTCCGGAGGGAGGGGGTGAATGGGTATGGGTTATCCAAGTGGGTGTAAGACCCATCTAGGAGGGACGCAGCAATCTTCTGCAGCACAGGTTGAAGGCTCCGCTCATCAGGGAGCGCCAAGCATTCATATGGTGTCGACACAGGCAGCTCCTGAAGAGGAGAGGGGAGGAGGGGAGGGGGACATTGTGGGCGTCTCGTCGTCTTGCGTGTCTTGTTCATCCCCTAAATCAGAACGGGGTGCAGACGTGTCCATATCCATTATAGGTGACAGGGCCTCGTTAGCAGGGGGTGGGGGGGGCGAGTCTAGGTCCTCCTGCATGGCGGCGTCCACCCCCACCGCCCCCACCGGCCGCCTAACAAGGGTGGCGGGGGCGAGGACAGGCGTCTTCTTCTTCAACAGTCGCAGTCCCTCTCGCAGCTGCGAGAGCTGGCGATGGACAGCCTCGAGTTCGTCCTTCGCTGCGGCCCCCTCGGCCGCAGAGGCGGACTGGAAGCCGGCCAGGGCGTCGTCGGCGTCGGTTGTAGGCGGCGCGGCCCACTTCCCTCGCCAGAGCGAGTGGCCTTGTATAGCCCAAAGACGTCTTGTGGTTGGTCGGTAATTACGGCTTGCTGTCGCAGATGATGTCAATGTCTGCGCTGGTGGCGCCACTGCTCCTACCATAGCATAAACATTGCGACAAATACACTCCTGGAAATGGAAAAAAGAACACATTGACACCGGTGTGTCAGACCCACCATACTTGCTCCGGACACTGCGAGAGGGCTGTACAAGCAATGATCACACGCACGACACAGCGGACACACCAGGAACCGCGGTGTTGGCCGTCGAATGGCGCTAGCTGCGCAGCATTTGTGCACCGCCGCCGTCAGTGTCAGCCAGTTTGCCGTGGCATACGGAGCTCCATCGCAGTCTTTAACACTGGTAGCATGCCGTGACAGCGTGGACGTGAACCGTATGTGCAGTTGACGGACTTTGAGCGAGGGCGTATAGTGGGCATGCGGGAGGCCGGGTGGACGTACCGCCGAATTGCTCAACACGTGGGGCGTGAGGTCTCCACAGTACATCGATGTTGTCGCCAGTGGTCGGCGGAAGGTGCACGTGCCCGTCGACCTGGGACCGGACCGCAGCGACGCACGGATGCACGCCGAGACCGTAGGATCCTACGCAGTGCCGTAGGGGACCACACCGCCACTTCCCAGCAAATTAGGGACACTGTTGCTCCTGGGGTATCGGCGAGGACCATTCGCAACCGTCTCCATGAAGCTGGGCTACGGTCCCGCACACCGTTAGGCCGTCTTCCGCTCACGCCCCAACATCGTGCAGCCCGCCTCCAGTGGTGTCGCGACAGGCGTGAATGGAGGGACGAATGGAGACGTGTCGTCTTCAGCGATGAGAGTCGCTTCTGCGTTGGTGCCAATGATGGTCGTATGCGTGTTTGGCGCCGTGCAGGTGAGCGCCACAATCAGGACTGCATACGACCGAGGCACACAGGGCCAACACCCGGCATCATGGTGTGGGGAGCGATCTCCTACACTGGCCGTACACCACTGGTGATCGTCGAGGGGACACTGAATAGTGCACGGTACATCCAAACCATCATCGAACCCATCGTTCTACCATTCCTAGACCGGCAAGGGAACTTGCTGTTCCAACAGGACAATGCACGTCCGCATGTATCCCGTGCCACCCAACGTGCTCTAGAAGGTGTAAGTCAACTACCCTGGCCAGCAAGATCTCCGGATCTGTCCCCCATTGAGCATGTTTGGGACTGGATGAAGCGTCGTCTCACGTGGTCTGCACGTCCAGCACGAACGCTGGTCCAACTGAGGCGCCAGGTGGAAATGGCATGGCAAGCCGTTCCACAGGACTACATCCAGCATCTCTACGATCGTCTCCATGGGAGAATAGCAGCCTGCATTGCTGCGAAAGGTGGATATACACTGTACTAGTGCCGACATTATGCATGCTCTGTTGCCTGTGTCTATGTGCCTGTGGTTCTGTCAGTGTGATCATGTGATGTATCTGACCCCAGGAATGTGTCCCTTCCTGGGACAATGAATTCACGGTGTTCTTATTTCAATTTCCAGGAGTGTATTTCTAGCTCTTCTCTGCATTGAGAGCTCGCTTCTATGCACCACTAAAATTATATCCGCTGTCACGGTCAAAGATTTTCTCACACATTCTTATTTCTACAGCGTCTTTAATCAAAGAATCCAAATATGTATGAGCTTGGGAAAAAAATTTTGTTTCATCAAACAGCTCAAATGGTTCAAATGGCTCTAAACTCTATGGGACTTAACATCTGAGGTCATCAGTCCTGTAGACTTAAAACTACTTAAACCTAACTAACCTAAGGACAACACACACATCGATGCCCGAGGCAGGATTCGAACCTGCGACCGTAGCAGCAGCGTGGCTCCAGGCTGAAGCGCCTAGAACCGCTCGGTCACAGCGGCCGACGCCAAACAGTATTTTATGTTTGTTTGTGAGCCTGTATTCAGCAGCTGCAGATTTCTTCAGTTCTCGATTTTTAATATCTCGTTGATGTTCTGTATAGCTGTCGGAAACTGTGCGGATGGATTGACCAATGTGATTGCTATCGCAGTCACAAGGGATGTTGTAAATCCTAAGGATGCTGAGGCCGAGACTGTCCTTACCAGTGCATAGCATCTCGTTTATCTTCTTAGGAGGATGGAAAATAGATCTGATACCTCGTCTTCCCAGGACTGCGTTTATTTTGCTTGACGTAGAACCACAGAAGGGAAGGAACGCAATCGGTAACTTATCACATGAAAGTTCAACATTTTCACGTTTCCTTTTCTTGCAGAACGGTTACTTCATGTCACATGACCAATAGCTATTCTTTTGGAAGACATACTTCAAATGATCAATTTCGGAAAGCAAGTGGTCCTTCCCTGAAACAGTTTTTGCTCTGTGTAACAGTTTATTTAAAACTGCTCTCTTGTGAAGTGGATGGTGAAAACTCTGGGCGTTAAAATATAAATCAGTGTGTGTCGGTTTGTGGTACACTGAGTGGCCGAGACCTGCATTTAACTTCCATTGTACTAAAACATCCAAAAATGGCCGTCTTCTTTCTTTCTCTGCCTCGACAGTGAACTGGATGTTTCAGTGCATACTGCTCACATGTTCGTGAAGTGCTGAAGAGCTTCTGAACCATGTAGCCAGACCATAAACATGTCGTCAGTATAAAGACAAAAGGAAGATGGACGAAGGGGAACCAAATTTAATGCACGTTTCTCAAAATATTCCATAAAAAAATTGACCGTTGCAGGGGACAAGAGAAAACTCATAGCCATTCCGTCCATCATTTCACAAAATTTACTACCGCGCAAGAAGTAGGTGGTCATAATAACATGTAACTTCAACCTCATCGTTTCAAGAGGAAAACGCCCTGCCAACAGTTTGAATGTGTCCTCAACAGGAACTTCTGTAAATAGTGAGGGCTGTATAAAATATCGTATAAGCCAGCTCTAATCTGTTTGATTTTCTCAATTAACATATGAGAGTTTTTGATTTCAGGTTCACAATGGCCAAGTACTGGGGTCATCAACTTGGTTAAATATTTGGCCAGGCTGTAGGAAGGAGAACCAATAGCGGTAGCAGTTGGCCTCAATGGAATATCTTCCTTGTAGACTTTAGGCTATCCGTACAGCTTAGGAGGTATAGGAGCTCATGCTCTAAGATTTCTTATGATATCCCCTGGTAGACTTGAATTCTTCAGGAGCTTCACCGTTTTCCTGCTGTGTGACAGAGTTGGATCCCATTTTAGGCATTTATACGAGCTATCTTCCAACAACAATGTCACTTTGCTGTGATAATCAGTATCAGTACTGATAAGAACAACCGTAGCATTTCTCCTTACAACTGGAAGCACCAGGAGATGTTCATCTTCCCGCAATGCACATAGCCCCCCCCCCCTCCCCACTCTCTGTCTTAGATTCTGGCGGCTTGGCTGAGGCTAAACTGCGACTGGTTGTGAGTCTTACGTTGCCATCGTCGTCGTCGTCTTGTGAGAGATGCCGCACCGCCTGCTCCACTCCACTAACGAACTTCACGACAGGTACAGTGTATAGTGTAGGAGCGAGATGCAATCCTTCATTAAGGGCCGAGAAGGCTCCTTCGTCCAGGTTCTTGCCCGACAGGTTGATGACAGTGCATGCCATTCCAGGAGAGGACACCCATATTTGCGTGGTTGAAAGTCGCTCAAACTTCTTTGTTAGTTTAACTGTTATATTGCTATGGTGAGCTCTTTGACGAGTTACCGTCGACATATCAACCTAGTCGGAATATGAGAGAACTGCAGATGAAAAGAGATGACAAGTGTAGCTAGTATCAAAATGTACCACTGAAGATACGTAGAAAATTATACATTCCTGGAAATTGAAATAAGAACACCGTGAATTCATTGTCCCAGGAAGGGGAAACTTTATTGACACATTCCTGGGGTCAGATACATCACATGATCACACTGACAGAACCACAGGCACATAGACACAGGCAACAGAGCATGCACAATGTCGGCACTAGTACAGTGTATATCCACCTTTCGCAGCAATGCAGGCTGCTATTCTCCCATGGAGACGATCGTAGAGATGCTGGATGTAGTCCTGTGGAACGGCTTGCCATGCCATTTCCACCTGGCGCCTCAGTTGGACCAGCGTTCGTGCTGGACGTGCAGACCGCGTGAGACGACGCTTCATCCAGTCCCAAACATGCTCAATGGGGGACCGATCCGGAGATCTTGCTGGCCAGGGTAGTTGACTTACACCTTCTAGAGCACGTTGGGTGGCACGGGATACATGCGGACGTGCATTGTCCTGTTGGACAGCAAGTTCCCTTGCCGGTCTAGGAATGGTAGAACGATGGGTTCGATGACGGTTTGGATGTACCGTGCACTATTCAGTGTCCCCTCGACGATCACCAGTGGTGTACGGCCAGTGTAGGAGATCGCTCCCCACACCATGATGCCGGGTGTTGGCCCTGTGTGCCTCGGTCGTATGCAGTCCTGATTGTGGCGCTCACCTGCACGGCACCAAACACGCATACGACCATCATTGGCACCAAGGCAGAAGCGACTCTCATCGCTGAAGACGACACGTCTCCGTCGCGACACCACTGGAGGCGGGCTGCACGATGTTGGGGCGTGAGCGGAAGACGGCCTAACGGTGTGCGGGACCGTAGCCCAGCTTCATGGAGACGGTTGCGAATGGTCCTCGCCGATACCCCAGGAGCAACAGTGTCCCTAATTTGCTGGGAAGTGGCGGTGCGGTCCCCTACGGCACTGCGTAGGATCCTACGGTCGTGGCGTGCATCTGTGCGTCGCTGCGGTCCGGTCCCAGGTCGACGGGCACGTGCACCTTCCGCCGACCACTGGCGACAACATCGATGTACTGTGGAGACCTCACGCCCCACGTGTTGAGCAATTCGGCGGTACGTTCACCCGGCCTCCCACATGCCCACTATACGCCCTCGCTCAAAGTCCGTCAACTGCACATACGGTTCACGTCCACGCTGTCGCGGCATGCTACCAGTGTTAAAGACTGCGATGGAGCTCCGTATGCCACGGAAAACTGGCTGACACTGACGGCGGCGGTGCACAAATGCTGCGCAGCTAGCGCCATTCGACGGCCAACACCGCGGTTCCTGGTGTGTCCGCTGTGCCGTGCGTGTAATCATTGCTTGTACAGCCCTCTCGCAGTGTCCAGAGCAAGTATGGTGGGTCTGACACACCGGTGTGAATGTGTTCTTTTTTCCATTTCCAGGAGTGTAGCACTCTACAACACATCATTTAAGAGAGAAACTAGTTTTTCACGAAATTTTTCGGTTTTGGCTTTTTCATTACTACGTGGATGAATAATCGAAAACTAATAAAAACCAACATAATTACGTTTCTACGAAAATGCTTGATTGACCCTCACCACATAGAAGAGGCGCTGAGTTGCAGGCAGACACAATCAAGAAAACATTAAAGTTTTCGGTCAAAAAGCCTTCTTCGGAACTAGAATGCACAGACACATTGCGACAAGCACATGGTCACTGCCTCAAGCCGCTGTGGCCATGTGTGTGTGAGTTGTACTTGTGGGGCTGTGTGTGTGCTTTCTATTTCCAAAGAAGGCCTCTTGTTCGAAACCTTGAATGTTACGTAGTCTATTGATTTCGGCCGTCTGCAACTCGATGCCTCCTCTGTATGGTGAGCAGCAATCTGTCCTTCACGCAATATTGTTTTTATTCCATCCTGTACTCTCTGTTGTACAACTAGGGTTTTGCGTCTTGAACCACAAAGCGTTTACATTAATGGGACAATGCGACTTGTCAACGGACAACTACTGGAACAAGTCAGCAGGTGTGGAATGGCTTATCCCAGTACGGTATTCACCATCTGTATCATTCGGGAGGACGACGGTTCAATCCCGCGTCCGGCCATCCTGATTTAGGTTTTCCGTGATTTCCCTACATCACTCCAGGCAAATGCCGGGATGGTTCCTCTGAAAGGGCACGGCCGACTTCCTTCCCAATCCTTCCCTAATCCGATGAGACCGATGACCACGCTGTCTGGTCTCCTTCCCCAAACCAACCAACCAACCAACCATCTGTATCATTGTGATTCTTGAGTTTCTCCCGGCGTATTTGATAATCAAAATATCCACGGGTATGCTGCCGGTCTATAGTGTCCAACGGGCACAATATTTCGGCGATCAAACATGTCGCCATCATCCCGGTGGCTATAATCTTAGCAAGGCTTGGGAACCAGCGATCGGGTTAATCAAGAGTAAATCGAGCAGACGTATAGTTGTGACGACCACGGCGGACAGAGCCATCACACCGACGTCATCTCAGACGCCGTCGCAATCTGTTCCACCGCGCGACCGTGGCGCTGGGCGCGGACGGCGGAGGGAGCGCGCCGCGGGCGGAGGGTATTTAAATCGGCCGCCGCCGCGACCAAACCCAGTTCCCTCTGAGCAGCCATAGCGTACGGATCTCCGTGCCGGCACGTTCACAGGAGCTCAGTCCGTCAGTTCACCTGATGATGGCGACATGTTTGATCGCCGAAATATTGTGCCCGTTGGACACTATAGACCGGCAGCATACCCGTGGATATTTTGATTATCTGTATCATTGGTTGGATGCCAGAGTCAGTGGCTGCACTGGCACCGCTGGAGGCTACGCCAAGTATTAATACCGGTGTTTCAGCATCGGTCGGCGTCTGGTGACTCAGTACCGCTTGTGCTATTGATCTGTAAATGTAATCATTTCATTTACGCCATATGAACTGCTGCAACGTCGAATCTTGAGTGAACTGGAAACTTCTAAAAGGGCGTGCTATTTTTTTTTCAGCAGTTTATAAATTTTTGTATCACATATATTAAAGAAGTATATACCCTGCGTACATCGAAACTTCATTAGAGTATTGTGTAAAATATGAAGTAAATCGGTCAAGTACTTTTCGAAATTTTTCGTAGCATAGTTAATGACTTGTTTTTATATAGTAGTATACATTTTTGGATTAGCGCTGCTGGTTTTTCACCATCCTCCGCTAAATTCATATTTCGCCCTCATCCTACGATACTTTCCAGGCAGGGAAGGATGTACTCTGAAGCGGAGGTTGGAGCTCCGGGAAGCACCACTACCTGTCAACGCCAGCCAGCGAACACGTCCCGCTTTTGGGCGATTACAGACCTCGGTGTGTGATTAGGACGACTAGAAGTTGTAATTTTATGTTGTGATACCACGGAAAAGTACTCGTGGTTAAGATAAATTACTAATTATACATGTGATATTTAATCTCAATTTTCTCAATCCTATAAATAGCCTTAGCAGTTTATAACTACTATCGCATAGGTATGCCGCTGTTGGCAGTTAGTGGACCCTCCCCCTCGAGCATTTGAGATAGAACGTCAAAAATTTAAAAAATCGATTTTTAAAAAATATGTTCACTTTGTAGTGGATATCTATCTGTGAGTTTAATATATGTATAAAACATATACATTCGAGGAAATGTAAGACATGTTATTTGGTATTACAGTATTCTTCTATCGCACGTCCTTGTATTTACCTATGTGGAATTCAAACGTGTTTATTTTGTAATAGAAGTCATGAAACATATATTCAGGACAGTGGAAATTAAAATGTCTTGTGGTGCCTCTCCTGCTCCCAGTCGGTCGGTTTGACATCCTGCCCCTCTTTAAAAAACTCACAATTAATACTGGGTGGGATTATTTGTGACGGAGAGAACAAGAATTCTTTAGAAAGTCTGCACTCTTTGTTGTCTGTTAGCTAACAACTTTTTCTTTTGTTTGACGTAAAATTAGATATAGGAAACATAAAACCAGTAAAGACAAGAGACAAGCAAGACAGTACACGTTTCTTCAAACCTTAGGTCCCAGCATTTTTTCCCTCTAATCTTGCTACATCTTTACATGCTGTAATTTCCTTTCTGCCAAAGAATCTCATCAAAGTTCGTCAAACATTTTGCTACATGAAAAATTAAAATGTCGTTGTCTAACACTGAAAACGCTGTTAATACGAACACTACCCAAGAGTGGTGTGATTTCTCGATTTGATTACGTATATTTTGCCACTGTCTGCTAGATAAAAATGAAATAGGCCTTTGTAATAATGCAGTAATTGTAACAAATACCAAATAAGCTAGACTTTTGGCACAAATTCTAATTTTTATCTACCTCGTTTACATTATTAACACGACAGTATATTAATTCATGATGTACCAATATCAAATGCCTACTAGGCCTACTATAAACAAGAAGTTTTATGTTAGGAAATAGTTTCACATTTCATTCATATGCTCTAGTTCCTCAAGCATGAATCGAAAAGTATTAGTTTGAATACTGTATATAAATTTGGAATCGTCATATTCTTCCTTATAATTTGTGTGATGTCTCAGTTTCTTCTCCTTCCTCGTTCTAACAAACGATATTGTCTACATCTACATCTACATCTACATTTATACTCCGCAAGCCACCCAACGGTGTGTGGCGGAGGGCACTTTACGTGCCACTGTCATTACCTCCCTTTCCTGTTCCAGTCGCGTATGGTTCGCGGGAAGAACGACTGTCTGAAAGCCTCTGTGCGCGCTCTAATCTCTCTAATTTTACATTCGTGATCTCCTCGGGAGGTATAAGTAGGGGGAAGCAATATATTCTATACCTCATCCAGAAACGCACCCTCTCGAAACCTGGCGAGCAAGCTACACCGCGATGCAGAGCGCCTCTCTTGCAGAGTCTGCCACTTGAGTTTGTTAAACATCTCCGTAACGCTATCACGGTTACCAAATAACCCTGTGACGAAACGCGCCGCTCTTCTTTGGATCTTCTCTATCTCCTCCGTCAACCCGATATGGTACGGGTCCCACACTGATGAGCAATACTCAAGTGTAGGTCGATCGAGTGTTTTGTAAGCCACCTCCTTTGTTGATGGGCTACATTTTCTAAGGAGTCTCCCAATGAATCTCAACCTGGTACCCGCCTTACCAACGATTAATTTTATATGATCATTCCACTTCAAATCGTTCCGCACGCATACTCCCAGATATTTTACAGAAGTAACTGCTACCAGTGTTTGTTCCGCTATCATATAATCATACAATAAAGGATCCTTCTTTCTATGTATTCGCAATACATTACATTTGTCTATGTTAAAGGTCAGTTGCCACTCCCTGCACCAAGTGCCTATCAGCTGCAGATCTTCCTGCATTTCGCTACAATTTTCTAATGCTGCAACTTCTCTGTATACTACAGCATCATCCGCGAAAAGCCGCATGGAACTTCCGACACTATCTACTAGGTCATTTATATATATTGTGAAAAGCAATGGTCCCATAACACTCCCCTGTGGCACGCCAGAGGTTACTTTAACGTCTATAGACGTCTCTCCGTTGATAACAACATGCTGTGTTCTGTTTGCTAAAAACTCTTCAATCCAGCCACACAGCTGGTCTGATATTCCGTAGGCTCTAACTTTGTTTATCAGGCGACAGTGCGGAACTGAATCGAACGCCTTCCGGAAGTCAAGAAAAATAGCATCTACCTGGGAGCCTGTATGTAATATTTTCTGGGTCTCATGAACAAATAAAGCGAGTTGGGTCTCACACGATCGCTGTTTCCGGAATCCTTGTTGATTCCTACATAGTAGATTCTGAGTTTCCAAAAACGACATGATACTCGAGCAAAAAACATGTTCTCAAATTCTAGAACAGATCGAAGTCAGAGATATAGGTCTATAGTTTTGCGCATCTGCTCGTCGACCC
Source organism: Schistocerca cancellata (assembly GCF_023864275.1). Classification (NCBI taxonomy): domain Eukaryota; kingdom Metazoa; phylum Arthropoda; class Insecta; order Orthoptera; family Acrididae; genus Schistocerca; species Schistocerca cancellata. Next base: position 32,966,639 of record NC_064627.1, read on the forward strand.
TTCTTGAAGACTGGGACTACCTGTGTTCTTTACCAATCATTTGGAACCTTCCGTTCCTCTAGAGACTTGCGGTACACGGCTGTTAGAAGGGGGGCAAGTTCTTTCGCGTACTCTGTGTAGAGTCAACACTAACTCTATAACTATTCCTGCCATTGTCAAAACTTATTCTCCGGTTAACTTCACTAAGCGTTCCAGCATCACCGATTTAGTAATAATATATAATATACCGATTTAGTCATTCAGCGTTTATTCTCCGGTTAGATGTTATTACGTATTCGTACAACGCGTTTTCCGCGTTATTCCGAGAATAGAAGTTAAGCAGTTGCTAATCGGGAACTGTACAACTGGCCCTTAGTAGTCTAGCGATTTGGCAAAAATTTTATGTCAATATTTCACTTTAGCGGATAGATCGAGAAGATAATATGTAATCTTTCTTACTTGTTATTCCTGCTAGTAGTTTATTTCAACTCTGTTAGTCTCAATCTGTGGATTTCGCTAGCGATTATAACAACGGTTATTCGCACACCCATCAAGCACATGAACAAACAGTGATCGGTATTCACCTGTTCGGGGTTTTTCGGCTCATCTCGTTTAGACCCGTTCTCTACTGCGTGCGGGAAAGCTAGATGCGACAGGGATTCCCCTGGCAGAGACATCACGTACACTACGCACGCATTCAACAATCAACATTTGATTCCTTTCAGAAGTCAACTTAGAATGTGTTCAAAAATGTTCAAAAGCCAACAGGGATGTATTTCAAAATCATATGAATAATCGATAGAACAACGTCCGCTGGTTGCTAAGCGCTTTGTGGAAACAAGGTTTTTTTCTCTTCACGGATACGAATTTGGCGCCCCCTGAAATTGCCGCCCGGGGTAGCAGGACAAAACAAGTGTGAATGTGGTACTCTCCAGAACAACTTCGCTCACCGAAGTTTCCAAGAGTAGATGACCGGCAACTGTATCGTGCACCATAACTAGCCATAAATCTAGTTGTGTATGACATTTCAATACGCTTATTTACAGCAGCAACAATGACCGTCAGGATGCCCTAATACGCAGGAGCTGAACAAACGCAATTTTGTTGAACCTGTACGTATGCTCCGTGAATGTAACGAAAAGCTGAAACATAATTTAGAACGTCCTTGTGTGTTAAGTGGACTGTAAAATACAATACATAATGACTTGATTGCTTCTGTTGCAAAAATACTCATGATTAAAATAAAGATGATAAGTAAATCTGTTTTTGTCTCAGTTATTCTGGATGAAATATCTCGTGTGTGTAATTTCTCACAGGTCTCTTCAGTATTTCGTTACATCACAGTTGCTCGTCAAGTCGATAGAAGATTTTTAAAATTTACGAGTATGCTGAGAGTGGCAATGGGCATCAGAATGGATTTTTCACGTTACTTACACAGCAGAGAAACAGAGATCACGCTCAGGATATTGTATTTATTAATATTCTCAGAAAAGATATGTAAAGGAAAGGCAAAGGAAAATTTGGGATTGCAAATAAATTTCCATAAAGGGCTTGCAAGACGTACGGAAGAACTTCGTATATAAAATTAACTACTTTCATCATTTTACTGTTGTTGGTATACACATTCTAGGGTAACACAGTGAGATGACAAAAGTAATGGGATAGCGATATGCACTTATATAGATAGCGGTAGTATCGGGTACACAAGCTATAAAATGGCAGTGCAGTGGTGGAGCTGGTATCTGTAATCAGGTGACTGGTGTGAAAGCGTTTCCGACGTGATTATGGCCGCTCGACGGGAATTAATGCATGGGACATTTCAGTTCGGAAATCGTTAGAGACTTCACTATTCCGAGGTCCATAATATTAAGAGTGTGCCGAGAATACCAAACTTCAGGCATTGCCTCACCACGGACGAGGCAGTGGGCCATGGCCTCCACATAACAATGACGTTTGCGATGAGTTGTCATTGATAACAAGCAAGCAACACTGCATGAAACAACCGCAGACATCAATGTACGACGGACAAATCTGTTAGGACTGCTACGAAATGTGGCACGGCAGCAAACCACCGACGTGAGTGCCTTTGCTAACAGGACGACACCGCCTGCAGCGCCTCTACTGGGCTCGTGACCATATCGGTTGGACCCCTGACGAATAGAAAACCGTGGCCTGATCAGATGAGTCCCGATTTCATTTGGTAAGAGCTGATGGTAGGGTTAGAGTGTGGTGCAGATCCACAAAGCCATGGATCCAAGTTGTACACAAGGCAGTGTGCAAGCTGGTGCTGGCCTCATAATGGTGTGGGCTGTGCTTACGTGGAATGGACTGGGTCCTGTGGTCCAACTGAACCGATCATTGACTGGAAATGATTATGTTTGGTTATCTAGAGACAATTTTCAGTCATTCGTTGACTTCATGTTCCCAAACAACTGCCGGCCGGAGTGGCCGTGCGGTTCTGGGCGCTACAGTCTGGAGCCGAGCGACAGCAACGGTCGCAGGTTCGAATCCTGCCTCGGGCATGGATGTGTGTGATGTCCTTAGGTTAGTTAGGTTTAATTAGTTCTAAGTTCTAGGCGACTGATGACCTTAGAAGTTAAGTCGCATAGTGCTCAGAGCCATTTGAACCAGCCAACCCAAACAACTATATGCCATGTCACCAAGCCACAGCTGTTCGCGATTGGTTCGAAGAACACTCTCAACAAATCGAGAAGAATTATTTGGCTATGCAGCGCCCGACGTGGTTGGTTGGTTGGTTGGTTGGGGGAAGGAGACCAGACAGCGTGGTCATCGGTCTCATCGGATTAGGAAAGGATGGGGAAGGAAGTCGGCCGTGCCCTTTTCAGAGGAACCATCCCGGCATTTGCCTGGAGTGATTTAGGGAAATCACGGAAAACCTAAATCAGGATGGCCGGACGCGGGATTGAACCGTCGTCCTTCCGAATGCGAGTCCAGTGTCTAACCACTGCGCCATCTCGCTCGGTCGCCCGACGTGAATCTCATCGAACGTTTATGGGACATAATCAAGCAATTAAGGTCGGCTATAGAGGTAGCGTGACTCAATATTTCTGCAGGTGACTTGTAAAGGCTTGTTGAGTCCATGCAAGGTCGAGTTGCTACACCACGCCGGGCAAAAGGAGATCCGATATGATTTTGGGAGGTGTCCCACGACGTTTGTAACCTCCATTTATTCGTCATAAAAACGGTGGAAGCAGTAATTTTCCTCATGCGTTATAGACGCCGCGTTTTTGCAATTACATGGCTATCTCAAAGTATATAAAAAAACACATTTGGTTTATATTCATAACACGTTTCTTTCTTGTCGCACAGTTTGACAGTAAATTACCCGTAATGCATCATCTGATCTATTGTTGGCGAGTTTAATATTTTTGTGTGGGATCTAAAATTTAAAAACCTCTCTCACACCGGTCTGATTTAGCTTCACTGATCAGGATAGTAAAAACATGCGTATAATAAGGGAATTTTCATTGACAAAGCAGGCTTATCACATTCACACAGTTCAATACTGTTCTATCCTGATTAAATTGAGCTTAACTTAAATTCCATAAGGCAGTGAAGCAATTTCGAAGTCTCGGTGCGACGAAAATTGTCAGTCGATCTCCTGAAAACATTTGTAATAATTATTATCTTTCCGTGATCACATGGGGAAGACCGGAGATCTGCTGGTAAGACCGTGTTAGCCTATTTATTTGAAGTAACTGGATATCTTGAGCATACAAAACGGCAGGTTCGTCCAGTGTAAATCAGACGTTCCCCACCGACCCCGTGCAACACAGCGTAGTAAGCAGACACTGTCAATAATAATCAGTTAAATAATACGCGAACACACTTACTTTAGTTTAGTCCATGTATTAAATTCCTTCTCATACAGAATCTCATCAAGATGGCAACTAGCTCAACAATACATACATATACATCCTTCTTTCACGACTAATCGGCAAGAAGTCCCCTATTCTTTTTCATAAGAGAAAACATAGATAACAGAGAAGCTATTCCATGGAGTAAATGGACGCTACAAGGAATAATTGGGCTTGAAACTACTTTGCACTGATAATCGGTAAAATAAGAAGAGGTATTTCGAGATATGTACTGAGTTATATAATTTATAAAATTTCTGAAAATATCGCGGAGAGACCGCTGCAAGAGACATTACACGAGGACAGCTCGTGATTTACAGTGGAGTGTATTTTCATGCAGTGTTCTGAGGAGGTGATTTTTCTCTCTCTCGACGAGATAAGACTAGTTCTGAAAGTTTGTGATCAAGTTCTTTAGCTGACGATGAAAACAGATATTGCAGGGTTACATTAGTGGTGTTTATTTGGGAGAGGGGGGGGGGGGGGGAGATCAGTTAGACTCCGCACGTCTTTAAAATCTCGTCCTGTAGTTGTGGATTTGTTTCTCTTGCCCACGAGCCAGGTAACAAAAGAAAATTGTTCCCTTGTGCCAGAAGTTTAAGCACATAAAATGGAATAGGTTAAGTGTTATCTCAGTTTATGTGCAATACAAGTAACGTAAAAATTGAAACTAAAAAAGAATGCATAGCAACTCGAAGATGTCACCCGTAGGATTACCGTTCCGCTCTCTTTCCACTACGCCGATTACTGCCTGAAATCTAGGCTAACATTAATTGCTTATGCTTCACCCTACCTCAACAAAAACGTTTATTTTTCTAAGCGCTTGGTCATTTGGAAATCCCATTACTATAAATTTTATTTCTAGTCAAGACCTAGATATACCATATGTATAGAGGAAATAGGTAATGACGAATTGATGAAAATGAACAGTATTACCTGGAACCTACACACAATCTTGTTTAATATCACAGCTTGTGGAGAAATATGACACAAAAGTGTTAATGATCTGTTAAATTTTATTCCCAAGTAGACTCTAGTCTGTATACTGTAAAATTGTAAAACTCTCGTAACTTCTTTAGACTATTGCTGTATCCAGTGCCTCAATTGAGAAGCTTTTCAGACTTGTCAGCAGTAAAAAGGATAACAAAGACGATGTTATGTAGTAAAAAGAACTCAAGAATGGCTTACAAACTTAGCTCTTTTATTAGTCGAAAAGCAGCTCCTGCAGCACTTGCTGTGTTCTGATAATCAACGAATTCCTCAAAGAAGTAATTTCATACTTAAAAACAACATTTTACTCTTTTGTAACTGCTCATCGAAATGAAAATTTCAGTACGTGACACAGGTGTGCCTATCACTGATTAGAAAACAATGAAAAAACGAATGGAGGTGGTAAAGAAAACTGTCAAAGAGAATAAATGACTAACTGATCTGAAGTGATGTTTGCAGCGGGAAATCGCAAGATTAAGTGTATACCGGGTTGAGGCTGAGAGACAGGCTGTGGACCCTGAGCTACAGATGGCACCAAGAGATGTATGGGGACTTCCTCTATTGCTGCTACCGCTTGGAAACTATGCACAGCGACAGGAGCACGTCCTGCCATTATCAAGGCATAACTTCAGTAAGTAAGCGCTGTGCAAAGGAATTTGAAACGTCGGTGGACAGAGAAACTCCCGACAAATAACACACACACACACACACACACACACACTCTATAAAAACTAAGGCCAACACAAACCAAAGATGATAATCAACAGGTGAAATTATCTTCCTCTGTTTTCTGACAAGAGGGAGCGCAGAATTCCATGCAGAACTGAAACAAATACCACCATCTTCACTTATAAGGTAACTTGGTAATTGAAACTGCCTCCTTAATAATACTATCCCAGCAGCTGGAAGTGCATGCCAAAATCTCCGTGTTATATTCCATAGGATGACTGGTGCCAAGACAATGTTCTGTAATTTTGTATTTGCTGGGCTGTTGTAAACTTGTGCGGCGCTTGTACTCAGTACACTTGTCGACCATAGTCCTGACAGTCTGACCAGTACCGGTATATTCTACAGCTGCAAGGAATATGGCAGACACCGACTTACACAAACCAAGCCTTTGTGGAGCCTGAAACGACTCTGATCTCAGATGGCGGTTGGAAACGCATTTCGCTTCATATTTCCGCAAAATATGACCAGTTCTGTTCGAAATGCTCCCTGCGTAATGCAAAAAGGCCAAAGACTTTGTTGAGTTCAGGATCGATTAACTCAGCTGAAAAACTGTGACGCCTTTGGCTCTGTGAATCCAGGTACAAAGTACCCCTCCACACTGACCAGGATGTTGACAACTATCAGCTTGCAGATACAAGTCAGTGTGAGTAGGCTTCCTATAAACTGTATGCCCCAGCATACCATCAATCTTCCTCCCGACCAACACATCAAGGAAGGGAAGACAACCATGCTTTTACACCTCATTCATGAAACAAATACTCAGGTGGATTGAATTCAGGTGTTCTAAAAAGCCGCTCAAATTCTCACTGTCATGAGGCCAAACAACAAAAGTCTCGTGTACATATCTGAAAAAACACGCAGGTTAAAAATCGCCGATCCAATGCACGTTCCTCGAAGTCTTCCATAAACAAACTGGCAATAGTAGATGTCAACGAACGTCTCACCGCAACTCCATCTCGTAGTACTGGTAATTGAACAAAAAGTAAGTCGAGGTCAACACATGTAGAATGAAGCTCATTAATTCAGCACCAAACCTAACCTCAGTCAACTGTAACGAATCAGACAGAGGAATGAGAGAGAAGAGACGGATCACATCAAAACTTACTAGAATATCAGAGTCATTCAGACGTATTCCCTCTAATCAACATAATAAATCCTCAGAGTTTTTAATGTGATCCTTACACCGACCTGCTGTAGGGCTCAACGAAGTAGCAACGTGTTCTGCTACACCATATTTCAGAGTACAACTGTTACTCACAACTGGACAAAATGGAACCCTTTCCTTGTGGACCTTGGGAGGCCATATCACGTTGGGACAATAACACAATAAGAAGTAAGACTCTTGACAGTCTCCTGCGACATGGAACTTGTGTTCAGGAGGCTGTTAATCTTTCTCCCAACACCTTTTCTGTTAAATTCTGCATGGAAGCCTGCTCTCTCAATTTTCGAAACATGGAGGGTCAAATTTAATGTTCCCACCCGTTGGCTGTCAATAAGTTCTGATGAAGGGAAGCAGTGGTTGAGAAAGGAGTGAGACAGGGTTATTCAGTCTGTACATTGAGCACACAGTAAAGGAAACCAAAGAAAAATCTGGAGTAGGAATTAAAGTACAGGGAGAAGAAATAAAAACCTTGAGATTTGCTGATGACATTGTAATTCTGTCACAGCAAAGGACCTGGAAGAGCATTTGACCGGAATGCACACTAACTTGGAAGGAGGATATAAGATGTACATCAACAAAAGCAAGACAAGGATAACGAAATATGATCGAATCAAATCAAGGGATTCTATGGGAATTAGGAAACGAGACACTTAGAGTAGTAGATAGTTTTGCTGTTTAGACAGCATAATAACTGATGATCACCGAATTAGAGAGGATATAAAATGTGGCCTGGCAATGGCAAGAGAAGCATTTCTGAAGAAGAGAAAATTGTTAACATCGAATGTAGAAGACAGGAAGTCTGAACTGAAGATATTTGTCTGTTGCTTGATAGAACACATTTTGAGGCATCCAGGGGTCACCAGTTTAGTGCTGGTGAGAAGTGTGAGTGTTAAAAATTGTAGAAGGAGACCAAGAGATTAGTACGGTAAGCAGATTCAGAAGGACGTAGTTCGCAGTAGTTATTTGGAGATGAAGAGGTTTGCGTGGGAGCGAGTAGCATGGAGAGCTGCATCAAACGGGTGTCTGGATTGAAGACCGCAATAACAACAACTACTTCTGACGTCGCTCATCTTTTGTTTGCCAGCCGCGGTGGCCGAGTGGTTCTAGGCACTTCAGTCCAGAACCACGCGACTGCTACGGTCGCAGGTTCGAATCCTGTCTATGGCATGGATGTGTGTGATGTCCTTAGGTTGGTTAGGTTTAAGTACTTCTAAGTTCTAGAGGACTGATAACCTCTGGTGTTAAGTCCCTTAGCGCTCAGAGCCATTTGAACCTTTTGTTTGTGATGGTGCTAATGTTTACAGCGTGTATGAGTGTGAGTGTGTTTTCTGTCTGTAGAGTTTCTCGCAAACTGAGATTTTATATTCCCTTGCACAGCGCTTCATTGCTGCAGTTATGCCTTGAAAATGGCAGAGTGTACTCCTTTCGAAAAATCTGCGGCTGTCTACGACGTCACCAGGCAGCATTCCCGTGAGTTAGCTGAACATTTTTGTTGTTGTATATTTTTATTAACACAAGCACTTTCCTTGACACACAACAATTTTGTATAGATTCACACATTCTTACAAATTTGGAAATTTTGGAAATTTGAGGTAAGGTCTTATGGGACCAAGCTGCTGAGGTCATCGGTACCTAAGCTTACACACTAATCTAACTTTAACTCACGCTAAAGACGACACACACACCCATGCCCGAGAGAGGATTCGAGCCTCCGAGTCCGCCGCTCGTGGTCTCGCGGTGTTCTCGCTTCCCGAGCACGGGGTCCCGGGTTCGATTCCCGGCGGGGTCAGGGATTTTCACCTGCCTCGAGATGACTGGGTGTTTGTGTTGTCCTCATCATTTCATCACCATCCAGGAAAGTGGCGAAATTGGACTGAGCAAAGATTGGGTAATTGTACGGGCGCTGATAACCACGCAGTTGAGCGCCCCACAAACCAAACATCATCATCATCATCATCATCATCATCATCATCATCATCATCGAGCCTCCGACGGGGGCAGCTGAGCGGACCGTGATAAGGCGCTTCACATCACGCGGCTACCCAGCGCTGCCACATTCTTGCATACATGGCTGGAAATGGAATTACTTTTGCTTTAAAAGTTAATGTGTGAAGATTCTTGTCGTTTGCGGTTCAGATGGAGCAAAAATTGTCAAACTGTTTTCTTCTGTGTTGAGAAACAATTTTATTGCTTTTGACGTTTTATTATCACGTATGTGTGCTTTTCCCTTCAGCTGAAGTTTTGGTAGCTATTTGGTACCTTAAATAACGTACGTATTATTTTCCACACAGCTTTCCTACGTTCCACATTCACTGATTTGACTAGAAGTGCAGTGAACAAAACTTCACGTTGCTGAGAAAGTATGCCACGTCTCTCTGCAAAAGGGAGGTACATTTGGAGTTGACTTGCCATTTTTTGTTGTTAAAAGAAAGCGACATTCTTCAGTAAAAGTCTGTAGGTTACAAGACAGTCATAAATATATTGTACTGTAATATACGCTTTCATACCTCCCAGAGTCCTTAGGAAGCAAAATAAAGACAAACGTGATTTCATTTTTTAATTATTCCCGATTTTTATGGCATCACATACGCTCCCTATTGTAAAAACTATGTACAAATCAATATAATAGATACTATTCGCACTCATCCTATATCGTATTCAGAAGCATACCTTACTGTCCACTTGGAGAGCTACTGTTGCAGCCTATAACCAGGGTCTCTGTAGGGAACAAGTTGACACCAGTGTTACATAATAGAGCTACCATATTGGGGATGGGAGCAGACGACACATTTTTAATGTTGCCAGGAAAGAGAGCAGTTGCTTTCTGAAATTATTATCGTTCTGACTTGACAGCAGTCTCCTTTAACTATATGTACCAAACAGCTATGTTTTAAACTGGAAATATTTGAGCCCTGAGGCTTACTGTGCTGTGACATTACTGCCGTAGTAATTACAGAGAAACTGTATTTGTGGCCAAAAATATCAACCACAAGAATAAGAAACAGATAAAACCAATCAATTTTCTGAAGGTAATTACTACAAACAACATATGAACAGTTCTAAAATAAATTAAAGTATGAGATCTGTTGTAGACGGTTTGCTTAGCACAGAAAAAAGAGATGAAGATTAAGTCAAAGGTAACAACTTACAGCAGCACTACATTATTGTGCAGCGTCTCTCTGAAACAGAACATGGGAACCAACCCAGTGGGATGTGGTAAACTACTTGAAAACCACATCGAGGCTGGCTAGCACACGAACCTCTCGTTGTTAATCTGCCAGGAGGATTCTCTCCAGGGACAGCATAGCTCCCATCCCAGAAGCAGTAACTGGCACAGAATTTTTATTTAGTAGTGAAACGGATATTTAATCACCGAGAAAAATGTATAGTCTCACAATTCCCGTTTAAAAATATGCCTCATCCTGCTTCCAGTGCTCCGGTGCGCCACAAAAACTAAAGCATGTATGGCAAGATATAGTTCTGATGAACTGCTTAACTGTTCGTGCACAAATCCCTTATATTTTTATAAACATTTCTCATATTTAACAAATGACCTAATAGACATTTCATAGTTTTCCTTGGACATCTGATTACCAGATCCAAACATGCTTGCTCCAGTCTTTCTACTCATTGTTATAGCTTGAGAGCAGTATCTGAGTCACGTGACTGACAGTAAAAAGCTGAGTTTCTCTCGTTAAGCACTAAGCGAAGTGGAGCCAGCAGTTATAATTTTTCTCATTTATAGCTGAAATAAATCTCTGATTTTAACAGTTGAAAGACATATTGTTTGGCATAAACACTTGGACAGTTGACGAAATGAGTACATTAAGTTTTCTGCGTATTAGCTATATTACAGATGTAAAATCTGCACTATAATGAATATCACAATGTACATTGCAGTGGTCTGTAAAAGACCCCCCAAAAATGAAAATGAACAAGAAGACGAGAAGTTAAATGAAAAATAAAGTCAGCAGTAAAAGAATACTGAAACGAACTATAAATAAAGAATGAAAAAAAATAACAGTGAAAAGAACAGTAAATTTACACTGTAGAAGAGCTGACAATGGACTGAGCATGAGGAACACCAAGTATAATCCTTAAATACGAACAATATGGTCATCAGTTACATGAAAAATTAAAATCTGCCGTAAAAGAACATTGAAATGAACAGTAAATAAATAATGAAAAAACAGTAAATCGAACAGTAAATTTACACTGAAGAGAACTTGACAGTGGATTGAACAAGAGGGACACCAAGCATAATCCTTAAATAATAATGTCTAAGCCCGGAGACTGCTGCATGCTTCAATTCATATAGATCTGATTTTGGTCGTGCGCATGCTCTGATGTTGCAGTCGCAGTATGGTCTATTGTCCGGCGCAGAGATACGCAGTCACACTGCAGCTTTGCCTCATTTGTACAGAGTCACACTGCAGTTTTGCCTCATTTGTACCGAAGGTCCTACTAAACAACGTGAGGTGTTGGAACCCTGTTAAGAACTTTCCATTGTTGGCGGGAAGCTTTAACTCCGTAGGTCTTTGTACTGAACCGGAAGTGGGTCAATGAATCATCAAAATGTTGGTGCTCCAGTCTGCCTACAGTTGTGCACTGATGTTGAGGGCACTATCTGATAGTTACCCAGCTAAGACTAGTGGGGATTTCCTGGATCTCAGTCCTATCACTGATATATGACGGATGTCCCTATGTCCTGGCAATTTTCTCTTCAGTTGTCGGAACGACAATCTCCACCTCTAGAGCGGAGGTAGGGTGGTGTGGCTCAGCACTGGTAACCGTTGCTGTGGTTGTAACACTATTGTTGATGTTAGCTGTGATTGTCTTATCTAACTTCATTGTCTGTTTCTACTTAACATAACTTGTGTGTTACCAAGTGCTTTGATTAACATCTTTGTAAATATTTTATTCATTATTGATGGTAATTTATGTCAGTGTAATTAATCTATGGATGTAATTTAAAGAAGAACATATTCTTTAAATGGGTGGACATGTTAGAACTTCAGTTGTAATACTTATTTATATATAGGGAAAGTAGGTTTTTAATCATGGACAACTTTGAGGGAAATCCCTCTGTAATGGAAGTGGCTTGGCAGGAACAGAAAAGTTGGATTTGTCCGTAAAACTGCAGGGTCCCTTCGTGGCAGCAAGAGCAGCAATATTATTTTTGTACAGCATGAGACGTGGAAGAAATAGCCGAATTATCCATACCATACGTTGGTTAGCTCTGAAATAGGAAAATACGGTGCCACGAAGGGGCTTTTCAGAGCCTGTTATACAGCAAGAGCCATGGATATTTTTGCCGCCATCTTTGAATAGCCACAAGAGATCAACACTGCCATCACCTTCAGTTCAAATATTCACTTGGATACTGTACAACTGCATCAAACGGTTACGTGTGTTATTAATCAGTAATAAATGTTTGTTCCTTAAACCTTGTGTTGGGCACCTGTATTTCATTCTTAGTTGTTTACCCAGACAGGATCCTATTGCAAGTGCTACAATACTTCAAGCATCGTACTTTATTGAAATCAGAACTAGTTACCTTCCTTAATAAAATCTAATAACTTTTGTGGAGTATTAAATTTCATAACGGTTCAGTGAGGCTAAGTTCTGAAGTGCAACACAAAAGGAAGATTAAAGTTTACTACTGATATAGTATAACTGTCAAGAAAAGTTTCCAGCTTAAAGATTGTTCTTAATGAAGTCTCTGTACAGTATGAGGGTTACCTGCAAAATCTATGACAATTCATAATAGTTACTGAGTAGTGGACTGGGTGGTTCAACTTAAAGATTAGTTATTGTGCAGGTCAGGAAATAACAGTATTTACATTTTGATATGAGTGTTTCTCATATTATGTGTTGTAACTAAAATGTTCCATCTAGATCTGACTCTACTGACCGATTAATCGATTAGATTCGGGGTCCCTTTACTAACTGTTGAGCCAGATTTTAATTTCACGCAACAACTACAGCATTAATGAGGTGCATCCGCTAGACTTCTAACATTTTTTATTGTAAGAAGCAAATAGCTACAACTGTTCAAACTATACTAGACCCAGATATCACATGTTCCATTTGAGCTGTATAGTATTAGCAAGTGAGTGCTTCTTGAGGATACAAACAGTACTCAGGACAGAGAACATTATTATCAGGAAACCATTCCAGCGACTTTATTTTCCAATAATTAAACTGAAAAAGAGGACCTCATGTCCAAGTTAGTAGGGCCCCACCCATCAGTAAATCATTTACTTGTAATGAACAATAGTTTGCTGCTTTAGTATACAGCCAATCTACTGAGAGCCAATTATTGCCATGACGTATTAATACTCCTTCTGTATAGTTCATGCCAAATCATTGTTACATGGTATGCAAAATGTACTGCTCTCTCGTGTCCCTTGCGCAAAAATGGTATTTCTGTATCAACTAAAGTAAATACCAACAGTTAATTTTATTTATGACTAGTGCTGCTGCTTAGTAAAACTTTGCCCAAATAGATTGGCGACAATTTTCTTTTGGTTAAATACACTTTACTTTATTAATAATAGAACCTTTGTGCGATTCTCGTTTGTTCTGCTATTACTTTCTTTCAAAAGAAATAGAGAAACCATTATACACAATCATGGTCAGATTGAAATTCTTTCAAAGAAGTAAAATTATAAGTGTACTGCTAATTTAGTATAATCCGGTAGTGTTATATGGTGTAATTTTGATGTTCCAGTAATGATATGCTTCATGCTGTGTAGTTGTGCATCTAGTTTCCTTACACGACTGCTGTTCACACACACAGAGGAGCAGTACCTCGCGACGGAATAGAGACCTAGGGCAGAACCTCTCCGTGTGGAACCATGTGCTCCCCATCTGCTGCCATATAATTTGTACTGGACATAGTTGCATGTGTTGCACAAACCTAGATTTGTTGTATCAGTGTTACACATGTACCAGCGCAGTTAACGTAATTTGTCCGACGTTCCCAGTATTAATGCGTTTGTTATCGTTTGGTAACAAACAGTTTGAGCCGTTGTACTTAGCTTACACCGAAACAATATCAATATAAAATGTAGAACATATTAGCAAACGTTGGTTATCGAGAAAACCTCTTGCAGTGAGTTAGATATTAACATTCTGTAGTCTCAAGGTCATTGTCATACACTGAATTTTGGATCTGTAGATCAACGCATTTTCATGAGATGGACATGTATTGACACTTATCATGCATTTTGTAATATATAAACACAAATAAACACTCTTAAATACAACGCCGCTCGCATATGCTTGGTAACGATATCGCTCCTTAGCCTCAGCCTGTAAATTAACTCACTCTCTGAAAACGTGCATTTACAATTGTTTTATGTTTTTAAAACAACTTTACTTGTGGAACGAAATATCACTTTTTTTGACGTATTTTTCGCTGCAACCAAACGCTACACAAAATTTCGCCACTGCAGTAACGATACCTTTCCGGAAAATACTACGATCAAGACAAACTGAACAGTATATCCAAAATTTCGCCATTGCAGTAACGATACCTTTCCGGAAAATACTACGATCAAAACAAACTGAACAGTACGAGTATACCCAAAGTTGCCTGTTTCCTAGGTTAATAGAGGTTAGTACACACGTACCACCTCAGTTACACGATTTTCAAACATTTACAAAGCGGTCGCAAAATTCTACGTGGGATAACAGTAGACACACACAGCTGGGATACAGAAATTCCGTCCACCAGTGAGGAAAGGAGTGGCGACAGAAACGGCATCTGGCCCGCCTCTACCACTAACATTGCTAATGTTGTGGGTTGGCACGAGAGCCAACACCAGGTTACTAGAGGAAACCGAAAGGCACGCGTTTTAGCTCACGCAGGCTGGCGTGAGGTCTGGAACAGGACAAGGAAATTAGACTGTAGGAAAAACTGACGTAACTGGTGGAGTACTTAACTTTAATCCATAAATGGTGAACGTCGCTCTTGACGGTACATGTTTTACAGGATCCATAGTAACTGGTAATGGCGCCCTGCTAGGTCGTAGCAAATGACGTAGCTGAAGGCTATGCTAACTATCGTCTCGGCAAATGAGAGCGTATTTTGTCAGTGAACCATCGCTAGCAAAGTCGGTTGTACCACTGGGGCGAATGCTAGGAAGTCTCTCTAGACCTGCCGTATGGCGGCGCTCGGTTTGCAATCACTGATAGTGGCGACACGCGGGTCCGACGTATACTAACGGACCGCGGCCGATTTAAAGGATGCCACCTAGCAAGTGTGGTGTCTGGCGGTGACACCACAGCTAAATCCTAAAATTAACATTCCTACCGCGTGAAGATATGGGATAAAGGACAGGAAAAAGAAAAAGAAGGATTTCAGAAGTCGCCTGCATATGAATGCAGCTCCTAGAGTGGCTTCACGTAGCTTGACTCCTCAAGGACACACCCGCTTCCTGCAGACCATCGGCCCTGAGCATCATGATTCGACCCCTCACAGCTTTATTGCCCCATCTACACTGCTACAACGCAATAGGCCAGCTCCGGCTGAATGTTCTGTGTTCACGTGTAGTTTCATTCTTCCGAGGAACGGTGCAATGACGTGTATTTGGCAGTGAGCGAAACGCGTGAGCAAGGACCTATGTGAATTGCTACTCTGGCTGGTGCGCGCAGACGGCAAGAATACGTTACCAAACACATTTAGGGCGCTGATGACATCGATGTTGAGCGCCCATAAACCCCAACACACACACACACACCAAACACATTTTAAATAGTCGTATCGAACGTACTGAAGGTCTTTCTTTATTTACTTATTTATTTATTTTTTACTGAACTGGCCAATAATGAAGAGACCACGATTAATATACACTCCTGGAAATGGAAAAAAGAGCACATTGACACCGGTGTGTCAGACCCACCATACTTGCTCCGGACACTGCGAGAGGGCTGTACAAGCAATGATCACACGCACGGCACAGCGGACACACCAGGAACCGCGGTGTTGGCCGTCGAATGGCGCTAGCTGCGCAGCATTTGTGCACCGCCGCCGTCAGTGTCAGCCAGTTTGCTGTGGCATACGGAGCTCCATCGCAGTCTTTAATACTGGTAGCATGCCGCGACAGCGTGGACGTGAACCGTATGTGAAATTGACGGACTTTGAGCGAGGGCGTATAGTGGGCATGCGGGAGGCCGGGTGGACGTACCGCCGAATTGCTCAACACGTGGGGCGTGAGGTCTCCACAGTACATCGATGTTGTCGCCAGTGGTCGGCGGAAGGTGCACGTGCCCGTCGACCTGGGACCGGACCGCAGCGACGCACGGATGCACGCTAAGACCGTAGGATCCTACGCAGTGCCGTAGGGGTTCGCACCGCCACTTCCCAGCAAATTAGGGACACTGTTGCTCCTGGGGTATCGGCGAGGACCATTCGCAACCGTCTCCATGAAGCTGGGCTACGGTCCCGCACACCGTTAGGCCGTCTTCCGCTCACGCCCCAACATTGTGCAGCCCGCCTCCAGTGGCGTCGCGACAGGCATGAATGGAGGGACGAATGGAGACGTGTCGTCTTCAGCGATGAGAGTCGCTTCTGCCTTGGTGCCAATGATGGTCGTATGCGTGTTTGGCGCCGTGCAGGTGAGCGCCACAATCAGGACTGCATACGACCGAGGCACACAGGGCCAACACCCGGCATCATGGTGTGGGGAGCGATTTCCTACACTGGCCGTACACCACTGGTGATCGTCGAGGGGACACTGAATAGTGCATGGTACATCCAAACCGTCATAGAACCCATCGTTCTACCATTCCTAGACCGGCAAGGGAACTTGCTGTTCCAACAGGACAATGCACGTCCGCATGTATCCCGTGCCACCCAACGTGCTCTAGAAGGTGTAAGTCAACTACCCTGGCCAGCAATATCTCCGGATCTGTCCCCCATTGAGCATGTTTGGGACTGGATGAAGCGTCGTCTCACGCGGTCTGCACGTCCAGCACGAACGCTGGTCCAACTGAGGCGCCAGGTGGAAATGGCATGGCAAGCCGTTCCACAGGACTACATCCAACATCTCTACGATCGTCTCCATGGGAGAATAGCAGCCTGCATTGCTGCGAAAGGTGGATATACACTGTACTAGTGCCGACATTGTGCATGCTTTGTTGTCTGTGTCTATGTGCCTGTGGTTCTGTCAGTGTGATCATGTGATGTATCTGACCCCAGGAATGTGTCAATAAAGTTTCCCCTTCCTGGGACAATGAATTCACGGTGTTCTTATTTCAATTTCCAGGAGTGTACATTTCGCGCAGGTTCATAAAATGACAGCAAATTGTTGTGGTGCTCCTGAATCGACTGTACTCCTTATTAACAGTGCAGCAATGTCAGCACAGTGTGTAGATGTGAGCATGTGTTTTGATTCTCCAAGAAAGGGATGCAAACGAAGATGGACATTATCGGAATTTGAAGGTTTTGACAAAACATTAGTGCGGAGAACTGTACTTCTATGCTACAACAGAGGAGAGTATCCGACGGCTAGAAAAACACAAAGTGATCTTCGAGAAAAAATGAATTATTCTGGCTCAGAGACCTCCGTTCTTTGTCTTCTCTGCTCATTGATTTTTAATTCAAGTAAGTGCAATTATGGACGAAAATTTTAAGTGTAATGCAGAGACGTTACTGCAGCAGTAAAGAGGTTTTGTGTAGAATGCACTTACTGCGTGCTGAGAACAATAGTCTTGTAGTATACCTATACAAAACTTGGATTTCACAAAACTGTGCGCGAAAATATATTTCACACGACTTCAATGGAAATGTTGGTCTGAGAGTTCCTACAGTTCCTTTTGTATAGCGTATATCAGCGATTTTGGCGGTAGGTGTAGTGACGAAGTGTCAGAAAGGGCTGCAAATAAAAAACAAAAATCTGGAAGGTAGGTAATAATCTCAGTCATATTAAGGAGAGTCGTCGGAACTAAAATTCTGGCAGCGGCACACAAGTACTCGAGCGCTGTCGAGCACATGGTCTCTCGTATAATTTAAAACGCGTTCATACGTGATAGGATACAATTATGATGGCACAGATTTTACCAAAATTAATTTCATATTTAGTTAACAACTTTATCGTTTGAAGCTTTTACAAGATCGAACAGAATGCAAATTTATGAGCGATGACATTTTTCGTTATACAGGCTGAACAGTTTCGCAGCTTATACGGTATTTAATTTTTTATCTCTTAATGCTTTTACGTTGTGACTATAAAATATGTATCATATGCATCTATAAACTTTGAGAATATTGATGTATTATTTTCAGTTCAAGTACGTCAGCGGTTCCGTTTTATCCACAGACTGAAGTAAAAAAATATTTTTCTCCAAAATGTCTTGTAATGTTAGTCTTTATTTATTTATTTCGTAACAGTGGCTAAGTTTGACACGGAAATAAACATTATGCTATGTATTGTAAGTAGACTGTTTAGGTTTTTATGTTGGTAACGCCACCTAGCGCTCTGTATGAAAATCACTGACTGTGCTGTGTGCAGTCTGTGGCTGGTTTGCATTGTTGGAATATTTGTTATTGTAGTGTTGGGCAATTCCATGCGAACAACGCATAGCGTTGCGCAGTTGGAGGTGAGCCGTCAGCAGTGTCAGAGAGATATGGCAGAGTTTTGAGAGCGGACGATCTATACGTGTGTCCGTCATAAAAAGGAAATTTGTAAGACTGGATGTCATGAACTGATATATATGTTGTGACTTTTGAACACTATTAATGTAAATACATTGTTTGTTCTCCATCAAAATCTTTCATTTGCTAACTGTGCCTATAGTAGATAGAGCCTTCAGTAGTTAGAATCTTTTATTTAACTGGCAGTTTTGGCGCACGCTGTATTGCAATAGTTTGAGTAACGAAGATTTTTGTGAGGTAAGTGAGTCATGAAAGGTATAGACTATTGTTAGTCAGGACTATTCTTTTGTAGGGATTATTGAAAGTCAGACTGCGTTACGCTAAAAAAATATATTGTGTGTCAGTTTACAGTAGATCAGAATAAATAAACAGAGAAATGTCTGAGTACGTTCAGTTTTGCTCAGCTGTTTGAAAATCAAATAACGTAAGAGGTTTACCAGTGCAGTCATTCTCAGGTTTTCTAAGGGGATGTTTCAGTTTGACTTCGCATTTCTTACGTCATTGGAGGCTGTTTCCCGAGGAATGTAAATCGCGCCCTGTCGAACGCAGCCACACGCCTGTGAAAGTTACCTCATCGTGTCAGTGACGCATTTGCTTTCAGGTGGGCTGCTCTCCAAGCCGCTAATATTCGCCCAAAGCGAGGATGTGGCTGCAGCTGTATCTTTGGAAAATAACAGCAAACGGTAAAACACCGTGATACGCTTCACAAGGAGTCAGGCAGATAGCGAACGTTCCGAGACATGACGAGCAGCAGAAAAACCTGTCGCAAACATAGGACATTGTGTCTGCGTGGCGTTCGTGTGATTGTAAGTTTAATGTCGAAGTTTCAACATATAACGAAATACTGAAACCATAGAAGGGAATGCTTGTCCTTCTGGCAATCTCTCGAATTCTTCCATCAGAGGAATCGCTTTCGCAACTGGAGATATCATCTGCTAAACTGATGAGGAGAGATCAAGAACAACCTCCATAAAGTCATCTAAGTTCCACGTTGCATCTTCGAACGTACAGCGTTTTTTTTTTTTTTTTTTTTACAAAATCGTCAATTTTTGCGAACTTATGAGTGTCGTTTTCCTGCCTTGTTAGGAGTAAACTGTTTAGCTGTGTTCCCTTTTTCTTTTCACGCACCTAGTACACTCGACACAGAAGCACCGGTAAAATCAGATGTTACCTCTGAAATTTACCGTATGTGCGGCGATGGATTTTTTTCTATACTCCATTCACCGAAACAAGAGACGTACTGTAAACACGGCAAGGCGCGTGACCACAGCGGTGCCGTCGAGGGGTGTACAAGGCAGGGGCGTCAGAAATTAAAAAATTAAAGTTGTGTTTTTTATAATTTGGCGCCTGAACTTGACAAAGTGATCCGAGAACTACCTTCCGACACCTTTTTTTACATTACATTAAAATTTATTGTCACTGAAAAAGAGAAATATTTAAGCTTTCAGGAAAAGTTGTTTTTTAGCGTTACTCTATTTATCACGCCATATCTCCTAAACTGTGTGTCGCACAGGAAAATAATTTTATAATTGCCTTCAGTACTATATGTTGATGACGTCTGCAAATTTTCTGCCCAATAGAAACAGTAATAGTGCAGTAATAAATTAAAATCTCACGTCTGATGCAGAACTTTTATCAAATCATCATCCGAAATATAGTAAGCGACAAACTTTTCCCCTTTGAATTTTTTTGTGGGGGTGTAAGCGAGAAAAGTTTCATAAAGGTTTGAATTTAATTTTGTAGTTTGTTCGAATGCGATGGGTGGAACCGTTTGTCCTTTATGAGCGATGCATTGTGCGGTTCGCAGGCGCGGAGCTCAGTCAGTGTGGCCGTCTCAGTTGCAGGTGTGAGCTCGTTAGTGGGTGTTGTACAGCGGCGATTTCAGGATATCCTAACTTCATCTGTAAAGTCGCTTGAAAGACTAGTTGTTGATTATTAGAGTAAGTATATCTGTTTGTAGTCACGCTGAGCATTCACTGTTTATGTGTGAACCAATAGCATGGTTTCTTATTTTATATATTCACTTATTTCATTAGCATCACATACGGCTGTCCTCATTGTGTCATCCACGGATTCAGAGAGCGAGGTCGACGTGTCAGTTCTGAGTCTACCAAAGAAGCGAGCAAAGAAGAAATCATTAAGTTCTCCTGAGAAGCACATGGTGCTTAATGTGTATAAAACGGAACTGTTACATCCAGAGTAGTCGATGAGTGACATTGTTTCGAAAACAGCTGCAGCTACAGGTGTTGGACATTCTTCAATGTATCGTGTGATGAGTGAGTACAAGGCCACACACTCTTTGAAGTCTCCCAAGAAAGGAAAATTACGACAGAAACTTTCTGAAAGTGTTGATGACTTCGATAGAAATGCGATACGAAGGAAAGTACACGAATTTTTTTTTTCGTAACGAATTGCCAACAATAGACAAAGTGCTTACAGTCGTGAATGAAGATGCAGATCTGGGCAATTTTCGGAGAACTACATTTTATAAGTTATTGAGAGAAATGAATTTCAAATATGTCCGGCGTGGGCGCGATAGCATGCTTATAGACAGGTATGACATGATTTTTTGGAGGTATCGTTATCTTCGAACCATTAAACGGTTGAGAGATGAAGGTAGACACATTTACTATTTGGACGAGACGTCTGTGAACGCAGGACATACCCGAAGTTACGTCTGGGTAGATGACAGTATAATTTCCTCAAAACAAGCGTTTCTGTCCGCATTATCCACCGGAAGCAAGGGCCCATTAGGTATAGGGAAACGTCTGATTATCGCACACATTGGCAGCAAAGCAGGGTTCGTTGAAGTATGTGTGTGGACTTTCGAATCCAAGAAAAGTGGAGATTATCATAAGGAGATGTGCGCCGAAACCTTCGAGAAGTGGTTTCAAGATGTTGTTCCTCGGCTTCAGGTAAAATGCGGTTGTTGTTCTTGATAACGCGCCGTACCATTCTCGGAGAAAAGAAAAAGTTCCCAATGCAACTTCCAATAAGCACGAAATACCAGAGTGGCTAAAATCTATAAACATCGATTTCGAAAACGGTATGTTGAAGAAAGAACTTTTAGATATAGTTACAAATCACAGAACAGCGCACAATATGCAATAGATGAAATGGCGAAGAATGCAGGGAAAACTGTTCTCAGAATTCCTCCGTACCACTGTGAATTAAACGCCATCGAGTTAGTGTGGACAGAATCAAAGGCTATGTTGCAACGACAAACAAAACATACAAAATGCCGGAAGTTAAAGAACTGCTAGAAGAAGCAGTAAGAACAGTGACTGCACAGGATTGGAGCAAGTGCGTCCTCCATGTCGTAGAAAAAGTGGAAACTCAAATTTGGAAATTAGACTGCACTATAGAGGAGAGATAGGAGCGGTTTGTTATAAACCTCAATGAAAACACTTCGACAGAGTGAACCTTGTTTCGTCCTTTATCATTATTATTACTGGTATTGTTATTAAAATTAACAATTAATTGTGTTTGAATGGAGCGTTTTGTTAGCAACCTGAATGACAGCAAAACTGCTTCGACATAATGAACTCAGTTTAACATTATTTTAACATTATTGTTAAATTTATTTCGTACATTGTTGCTCAGGTTTCTCACGGTCTGCTGTGACAGCTCGGCAGCCAGCTGAACGCCGCCAGCTGCAAAGCGTGCGCTAAGGATTTTCCACACTCCTACGTATCACGTGAACACGGAATGCTTTCTCTGGAAACGAGCGTAGTCACTCACGTGACACTGTTTATGATTCGTCCCAGCTCTCGGTGAATAGACTGTAGTAAGTTCCCAAAGACATTGACTGTAATCCGTTCCTCGCTACTTTTTTTAACGCTTTCCTGATCTGTGTTTCGCTACAGAAAGTATATCAACTCTACACATTTTCACACAATAGACAAGACCACTTGAGCGCGTATGGCGGCACAGATAAAGCGGCTGTGGAGGGACATTTGAAACAAGAACCAAACGAGTTAGAGAAGACATTATCGCACCTCATTATGCCATCCACCCTACAACAACAACGAAGTAACTGATACACAAGTAGTACCTTCTTCCAGTGGCGTCACATATTTCTCTCAGTCCGGTTCGATATATGAGGCAAATGTGTGGACATCCTCGCTGGTGATGATATCCATCTCCACATCCTTATCCATAGTATCGAATACTACATAGTGGTATTCATTTCTGGGAATATTATTAAGTTTAACGTGCAGCACAGTGAAGCAACACCACTGACGAATTTTTTTGTGCGTGTATATAAATAAATAAATAAGCCTTGTGGAACAGCGGCCGTGCGCAACGTTGTTTAATTTCGCCAATAGCTCGGGAACCGGTGTTGCCAACGTCCAGTACCATTGGCTGGGTGTACGTAAAAACTAACGTATTAAATGGAAGCAAAGACGATGTATGCAGGAAATGTTAAATACGAGGCCAGTTCAATAAGTAATGCAACACATTTTTTTTCTGAAACTGGGGTTGTTTTATTCAGCATTGAAATACACCAGGTTATTCCCCAATCTTTTAGCTACACAACACTATTTTTCAACGTAATCTCCATTCAATGCTATGGCCTTACGCCACCTTGAAATGAGGGCCTGTATACCTGCACGGTACCATTCCACTGGTCGATGTCGGAGCCAACGTCGTACTGCATCAATAACTTCTTCATCATCCGCGTAGTGCCTCCCACGGATTGCGTCCTTCATTGGGCCAAACATATGGAAATCCGACGGTGCGAGATCAGGGCTGTAGGGTGCATGAGGAAGAACAGTCCACTGAAGTTTTGTGAGCTCCTCTCGGGTGCGAAGACTTGTGTGAGGTCTTGCGTTGTCATGAAGAAGGAGAAGTTCGTTCAGATTTTTGTGCCTACGAACACGCTGAAGTCGTTTCTTCAATTTCTGAAGAGTAGCACAATACACTTCAGAGTTGATCGTTTGGCCATGGGGAAGGACATCGAACAGAATAACCCCTTCAGCGTCCCAGAAGACTGTAACCGTGACTTTACCGGCTGAGGGTATGGCTTTAAACTTTTTCTTGGTAGGGGAGTGGGTGTGGCGCCACTCCATTGATTGCCGTTTTGTTTCAGGTTCGAAGTGATGAACCCATGTTTCATCGCCTGATACAATCTTTGACAAGAAATTGTCACCCTCAGCCACATGACGAGCAAGCAATTCCGCACAGATGGTTCTCCTTTGCTCTTTATGGTGTTTGGTTAGACAACGAGGGACCCAGCGGGAACAAACCTTTGAATATCTCAACTGGTGAACAATTGTGACAGCACTACCAACAGAGATGTCAAGTTGAGCACTGAGTTGTTTGATGGTGATCCGTCGATCATCTCGAACGAGTGTGTTCGCACGCTCCGCCATTGCAGGTGTCACAGCTGTGCACGGCCGGCCCGCACGCGGGAGATCAGACAGTCTTGCTTGACCTTGCGGCGATGATGACACACGCTTTGCCCAACGACTCACCGTGCTTTTGTCCACTGCCAGATCACCGTAGACATTCTGCAAGCGCCTGTGAATATCTGAGATGCCCTGGTTTTCCGCCAAAAGAAACTCGATCACTGCCCGTTATTTGCAACGCACATCCGTTACAGACGCCATTTTAACAGCTCCGTACAGCGCTGCCACCTGTCGGAAGTCAATGAAACTATACGAGACGAAGCGGGAAAGTCTGAAAATATTCCACAAGAAATTTCCGGTTTTTTCAACCAGAATTGGCCGAGAAAAAAAAGGTGTTACATTACTTATTGAACTGCCCTCGTACTTTCTACCAACCGATTATTTAAGCGGTGATGCGAAAAATGAGATTGTTGGATATACAGAGCAATTACTAAGTTTATCAAGACGAAATTTTTGAGGCATTTTCATTAGGGCCACAGCCAATAGTTCATAAACGCGACTAACTGAAATTACTGTTACGTTAAAATGCGGACATGTTTCGATTTAATATTGCATCGCATCAGTGTCTTAACAAACAATTGTCTGGCTGCTATTTAGTGTTTAGTGACGTTTCGTAACGAGCTAGAGTGTATTTCAGGTCGTTTTCTGTACAATGAAATTTGTAATTGTTGGCATGAGAGTAACTGGGTATGTTGGGGCAACTTTTTTTGGTTCGTCTACTGGGTCTTACCAGGTGGGAAGTAGTGCTACTTTGTGCTGGCATAGGATACAGCTTCACATTCACTCACGAACATTACTCCAGCTCTGACAGATCTGTGTTGCTAATCTGTCTCTTTATTTCTACGGAATTCAGTTACCAACTATGTAAGTGGCTTCAGTGTCAAATGTTTCACATTTTGTAGATATTGTTCCCAGTATCTACATCTACTACATATACATGCATACTCTGCAAATCACATTTAAGTGCCTGGTAGAGGGTTCACCGAACCACCTTCACAGTTCTCTATTATTCCAATCACATGTAGCTCGCGGAAGGAACGAACACCTTTATCTTTCCGAACAAGCTCTGATTTCCCTTATTTTATCGTGGTGATGGTTTCTCCCTATGTAAGTCGGTGTCAAAAAATATTTTCGCATTCGGAGGAGACAGTTGGTGATTGGAGTTTCGTGAGAAGATATTGTAGCAACGAAAAACACATTTCTTTTAATGATGTCCAGCCCAAATCCTGTATCATTTCAGTGACACTGTCTCTCATATTTCGCGATAGTACAAAACGTGCTGTCCGTTTTTGAACTTTTTCGATGTACTCCATCAATTACACTCCTGGAAATGGAAAAAAGAACACATTGACACCGGTGTGTCAGACCCACCATACTTGCTCCGGACACTGCGAGAGGGCTGTACAAGCAATGATCACACGCACCGCACAGCGGACACACCAGGAACCGCGGTGTTGGCCGTCGAATGGCGCTAGCTGCGCAGCATTTGTGCACCGCCGCCGTCAGTGTCAGCTAGTTTGCCGTGGCATACGGAGCTCCATCGCAGTCTTTAACACTGGTAGCATGCCGCGACAGCGTGGACGTGAACCGTATGTGCAGTTGACGGACGTATAGCGAGGGCGTATAGTGGGCATGCGGGAGGCCGGGTGGACGTACCGCCGAATTGCTCAACACGTGGGGCGTGAGGTCTCCACAGTACATCGATGTTGTCGCCAGTGGTCGGCGGAAGGTGCACGTGCCCGTCGACCTGGGACCGGACCGCAGCGACGCACGGATGCACGCCAAGACCGTAGGATCCTACGCAGTGCCGTAGGGGACCGCACCGCCACTTCCCAGCAAATTAGGGACACTGTTGCTCCTGGGGTATCGGCGAGGACCATTCGCAACCGTCTCCATGAAGCTGGGCTACGGTCCCGCACACCGTTACGCCGTCTTCCGCTCACGCCCCAACATCGTGCAGCCCGCCTCCAGTGGTGTCGCGACAGGCGTGAATGGAGGGACGAATGGAGACGTGTCGTCTTCAGCGATGAGAGTCGCTCCTGCCTTGGTGCCAATGATGGTCGTATGCGTGTTTGGCGCCGTGCAGGTGAGCGCCACAATCAGGAATGCATACGACCGAGGCACACAGGGCCAACACCCGGCATCATGGTGTGGGGAGCGCTCTCCTACACTGGCCGTACACCACTGGTGATCGTCGAGGGGACACTGAATAGTGCACGGTACATCCAAACCGTCATCGAACCCATCGTTCTACCATTCCTAGACCGGCAAGGGAACTTGCTGTTCCAACAGGACAATACACGTCCGCATGTATCCCGTGCCACCCAACGTGCTCTAGAAGGTGTAAGTCAACTACCCTGGCCAGCAAGATCTCCGGATCTGTCCCCCATTGAGCATGTATGGGACTGGATGAAGCGTCGTCTCACGCGGTCTGCACGTCCAGCACGAACGCTGGTCCAACTGAGGCGCCAGGTGGAAATGGCATGGCAAGCCGTTCCACAGGACTACATCCAGCATCTCTACGATCGTCTCCATGGGAGAATAGCAGCCTGCATTGCTGCGAAAGGTGGATATACACTGTACTAGTGCCGACATTGTGCATGCTCTGTTGCCTGTGTCTATGTGCCTGTGGTTCTGTCAGTGTGATCATGTGATGTATCTGACCCCAGGAATGTGTCAATAAAGTTTCCCCTTCCTGGGACAATGAATTCACGGTGTTCTTATTTCAATTTCCAGGAGTGTATATCTGGTAAGGTTCCCACACTGCGTAACGGAAGGGCTATTCTAAAAAAGGACGGACAAGCGTAGTGTAGGCAGTCTTCTTAATAGGGTTGTTACAATTTCTAATTGTCCTGCCAATAAAACGCAGTCTTTTGTTAGCCTTCCCCACAACATATTCTGTGTGTTCCATCCAATTTACGTTGTTCGTAATTGTAATTCCAAGTTATTTAGTTGAATTTACGGCCTTTTGATTTGACTGATTTCTCGTGTAACCGAAGTTTAACGAATTCCTTTTAGCACTCATGTGGGTGACCTCACACTTTTCGTTATTTAGGGTCAACTGCCAATTTTCGCACCATTCAAATTTCTTTTCTAAATCGTTTTTCAGTTTGTTTTGATCTTCTGATGACTTTATTAGACGATAAACGACAGCGTCATCTGCAAACAACCTAAGACGGCTGCTCAGATTTTCTCCCAAATCGTTTACATAGATAAGGAACAGCAAAGGGCCTATAACACCACCATGCGGAACGCCAGAAATCACTTCTGTTTCACTCGATCACTTTCCGTCAATAACTACGAATACTGACCTCTCTGACAGGAAATCACAAATCCAGTCACAGAACTGAGATGATATTACATAAGCAGGCAATTTCACTACAAGCCGCTTGTGTGCCGGCCGGTGGGGCCGTGCGGTTGTAGGCGCTTCAGTCTGGAACCGCGTGACCGCTACGGTCGCAGGTTCGAATCCTGCCTCGGGCATGGATGTGTGTGATGTCCTTAGGTTAGTTAGGTTTAAGTAGTTCTAAGTTCTAGGGGACTGATGACTACAGATGTTAAGTCCCATAGTGCTCAGAGCCATTTGAACCGCGTGTGTGGTACAGTGTCAAAAGACTCCCGGAAATCCAGAAATACAGAATCGATCTGAAATCCCTTGTGAATAACACTCAACACTTCATGCGAATAAAGAGCTAGTTGTGTTTCACAAGAACGATGCTTTCTAAATCCTTGTTGACTTTGTGTCAATAGACCGTTTTCTTCGAGGTACTTCATAATGTTCGAACACAATATATGTTCCAAAGTCCTGCTGCATATCGAGTTTAATGTTATGCCTTTAACTAAGTGGATTACTCCAACTACCTTTCTTGAATATTGGTGTGACCTGTACAACTTTCCAGTGTTTGGGTACGGATCTTTAGTCGAGGGAACGGTTGTATATAATTGTTAAGTATGGAGCTAACGCATCAGCATATTCTGAAAGGAACCTAATTGATATACAGTAAGGACCAGAAGACTTGCTATTATTAAGCGATTTAAGTTGCTTCACTACTCCGAGGATATTTACTTCTACGTTACTGATGTTGGGAGTTGTTCTTAATTCGATTTCTGGAATACTTACTTCGTCGTCTTCTGTGGAGGCATTTCGGGGGACTGTGTTTAGTAACTCTTCTTTGGCAGCACTGTCTTCGATAGTATCTCCATTGCTATCGCGAAGAGAAAGCATTGATTGTTTCTTATCGCTAACAGACTTCACACACGACCAGAATCTCTTTGCATTTTCTGACAGGTTTCGATACAAAGTTTCGTTGTGGAAACTGTTATAAGCATCTAGCGTTGAAGTCCGCTCTAAATTTCGAGATTCTGTGAAAGATCGTCTGTTTAAATTTGGCATGTTTGTTTCGTTGTTCTGACCCGTTTTGTGTACCAAGGAGGATCAACTCCGTCGTTTGTTAATTTATTTAGTAAAAATAACTCAATTGCTGCCGATACTATTTCTTTGAATTCACACTTAACATTATTAATTTGGAAGGAGTGGAGATTGTCTCTCAGGAAGGCATCGAGTGGATTTTTAATTGCTTTTTTGAATAGGTATATTTTTCGTTTATTTTTGGAGGATTTGGGGGTTACAATATTCAATCTCGCTACGGCAACCCTGTGTTCACTAACCCCTGTATCCGTTTTCATGCTGGTTGTTAACTCAGGATGCTTTGTTGCTAAGAGGTCAAGAATGTTTTCACAACCGTTTACTATTCGCTTGGGCTCATGGACTAACTGCTCGAAATAATTTTCAGACAATGCGTTTAGCACGATTTCGGATGATGTTTTATGCGTACCTCCCGAATTAAACATGTATTTTCACCAACATCTAGAGGGTAAATTAAAGTCACCACCAACTATTATCGTATGAGTCGGGTACGTGTTTGAAATCAAACTCAAGTTTTCTTTGAACCTTATGGCAACTGTATCATCTGAATTGGGAGGTCGGTAAAAGGATCGAATTATTTTATTCCGGTTGCCAATAATCATCTCTGCCCGTGCTAACTCACAGGAAGTATCTACTTCAATTTCGCGACAAGATAAACTGTTTCTAACAGCAACAAACACGCCACCACCAACCGTGTTTAGCCTATCCTTTGGGAACACCGTTAGGTTATTCGCAAAAATTTCGCCTGAGTTTATCTCCGGATTTAGCCACCTTTCAGTGCCGACAACTGTTTGAGCATCAGTGCTTTCCGTTAGTGCTTGGAGCTCTGATACTTTCCCAACACAGCTACGACAATTGAGAACTGTTATACCGATGGTTCCTGTATCTACGTTTTTCCTGTGTTCGGCCTGCACCCTTTGTGACTGAAGCCCTTCTTGTGTTTTCCCGAGACGCTCGAGACGATTTATGACCTCAGTACAATCTATGTCTCTCCTGTGACAATCCAGGAGTATACAGGGAGTCCCAGCTATCTTGTCCACCCAAAATACCTCTGGAACAATAACAGCTATTGGAAAACGACTTTCACCGGTATCAATGTAGGGCTGGGGCCCATGAATGTAGATATTTGGAAACATTCTAAAAAGCAAGAATATGTGTTTTTTAACACAAACTTATGTTTTTTTAAATGGACCTTCTATATTTTTTCTTCAGCAATCCATAGCATGACAAAGCACATACACAATTGCGTTGATTGCATCGCAATATTCCCATTACATCCCGAGATATTGAGACGCGAAGTTGACGCTTGAAACACCCGACATGCGCTGCTAGCGCACGTCCTGAGGCTCGGGCGTGAACCCCATGCTGCCCGTAATCGCGATGTGATTGACATGTGTAATCACACCTCCATACTTATCAAGAGGGACACTTGTCAATCACATCGCGACTACGGGCAGCATGGGGTTCACGCCTGAGCCTCAGGACGTGCGCTAGCAGCGCATGTCGGGTGTTTCAAGCGTCAACTTCGCGTCTCAATATCTCGGGATGTAATGGGAATATTGCGATGCAATCAACGCCATTGTGTATGTGCTTTGTCATGCTATGGATTGCTGAAGAAAAAATATAGGAGGTTCATTTAAAAAAAAAACATAAGTTTGTGTTAAATAACACATATGCTTTCGTTTTAGAATGTTTCCAAATATGTACATTCATGGGCCCCAGCCCCACATTGATACCGGTGAAAGTCGTTTTCCAATAGCTGTTATTGTTCCAGAGATATTTTGGGTGGACAAAATAGCTGGGACACCCTGTATACATTCTTTCGTCCTCTCACTTGATGAACGGAAAGCACGAATGAGAGTGTACAAAAAAAAAAAGAAGAGTCAGTATGTAGATCTGTGGGAGTAAAAGTAGTCTGCTACTGTGGCAGAACAGCCAACGCTATGAAGTACTACGAGGTAGCAAAGAGGTTTCTTTTCGCCTTGGGCGAAGCTCTTGTACAGGTTAGCAACACGGCTGGGAGCTCACTGGGCACTTCCGGTTAACGGAACGCGTGGTTCCAAACAGAATTCGCACAGCAGTGTTCCGGGCGACGCGAGATGGGGTCACCGACAAAGTGTGTGTGCCTACTCGTAGTTATTCATTATCTTATTTTCGTAGATTTCAGCTCCATCCAAAATAAACGTCTTTCCCTCACCATTGGGCGATATACGGAATTTTTGTGGCTTTTCTCGGAACATTATAATCAATTGCTCTTAGCCACACATGCAAGCCATTGTTCTGCTCGACCATGTTCAAACATGTGCACGCGTGATATATCTTCTCAATTCAGTCTGATTTATTTAGTTCGTTGGTGATCTCACAGGTGTAGTATAACTGAACGGATTTCTGAAACGTCGTTAATTTCTGTTTTAGTTTGTAATCTAGTTTCCACATGCCCTTGTTGTCTCAGCACGTGTTAAGTACGGATATGAGAGCCCTAAGTTCTCAGACGGTGTCCAATAGTAATGTGTCCTGTCCAGTTTGCATAGTTACTTTGAATTTTTTGACTCATTTTGTGCACAAGTTTTGTTTTTGGTGACCACGCGTTCGTGAATTATGAGAATCGCTACATGTCACAGTTTCTGAGTCTCAGGATAAAACTTCCAAATTAGTTTCAGAATTTCATCTATGGTGCAATTATTAACACGTACTTTTATCAATGAATTCTTGTTCAATTTCTTTGTGCAGTCAAGCCAAGGGAACTACCTTTTGCTAACCTAATGCATACTGGTGAAGTTTTTTCTTTATTCTTATACTTGTCCTGAATCTCTGTGATATGTGTATATGTGCGTGAATGTCGACACTCAAAGATTCTTCTGATGCTCCCATAAGTAATGATAAATCGTGCTAGTGTCTCCAAGACGCAGTTTTAAACATAGTTTCGTAACTCGCCCGACACTGTTATGAAGAACATCAACCATCAGCCATTTATTAGTTGTTTAGCTTATCGGTTTGTTCAGCTCTTGAATAAACGTGATATTTTTAGCAGAACAGATACTTACGTATTCCTTCACAGACTTCCATTTTTACGTCGTACTTGTATTCCTTGTGTAACAGATGAATATGGCCAAGTTATTTATTTAATATTTATTCAACTATCACAAATGTGCAGATCTGGCAACTCAATTCATTTAAACATCAAAAAAAATTTTCCCATGTATATGCGAATGCCGTCTTCCCACTTTCCATGTTAATAGATACTGCATTTTTCACCAGCTTCACGAGCACGGATCCCCGACCTGATACTTCATGTATAGATAACCTTCAAAATCGTTAACAAACTTTGTTCTTCTGCATAATTATGACGCAAATTTCAAATTTGCAGCTATTTGCAATGTGATTAACATGTTAGAAGTAGTCACAATCAAGCTATAGTAGCCCATTACAAACAGCACTGTAAGGTGCTTAAAGTGTTATTAGGAAGGCAATGAGTATGTGGTATGCAAACAGAATAGCTAATTTACATAATAAAATTAAAACCAAATGGTCAGTTGTGAAGGAAGTGCCTGGTCATCAGCACAAGGTCGACGATATAAAGGCATTTTGCAGTAAAAAATTTCTCCTATTGATAAATCAGATATATGTACAGTATTTAACAAACATTTTCTGAGCATTGCTGGTGCATTAAATAAAAATTTAGTTTCTACAGGGAATCATATACCTTCGAGATTGATGTCTGAAATACTGCTCTGTGATACAGACAAGGGGAAGATTGAGTCAATAATTAAATCGTTGAAGGCTAAGGGACTCTCATGGATATGATAGAGTGCTTAGCAGAATATTGAAGTATTGTGCTGCACATGTTAGCCCCGTATTTAGCCATATTTGTAATTTTTTCTTTTAGGAATGGTCAGTTTCCTGAACGATTAAAGTACTCAGTAGTAAAGCCGCTTTATAAAAAGGGAAAAAGAGATAATTTAGACAGTTTTAGACCTATTTCTATGCCATCAGTGTTTGCTAAACTTATTGGAAAAACTGTGTATGCAAGGATAATTGATCATTTTATATCACACAATTTGCTATCAAATGTAAAGTTTGACTTTAGAAGTCGTTTAACAACTGGAAATGCTATATTCTCCTTTCTCTTTGTGGTACTGGATGGGTTAAACAAAAGGTTCGAACGCTAGGCATAGTTTTTGATTTACCTAAGGTGTTTAATTTTGTTGATCACAAAATATTGCTCCAGAAGTTGGACCATTATGGAATATGGAGAGTAGCTTACACTTGGTTCACCTCTTTCTTTAGCAACAGACAGCAAAAGGCCATTATTCACAGTTTTGAGAATGGCGGTGATGTGGGGTCTGAGTGGAGTACGGTCAAGTACGGGGGTGCCCCTGGGATCAGTGTTGAGGTCACTCCTGTTCCTTATTTATATAAACGATATGTCCTCTAATATTATGGGTAGCTTTAAAATATTTCTGTATTCTGATGACACTAGATTGGTAGTAAAGGATGTTGTGTGCAACATTGGCTCGGTTTCAAATAGTGCAGTTCATGACATAAGTCCATGGCTTGTAGAAAATTACGGTAAGACTAAGTTTCTATAGTTTATAACGCACAATTCAACAAAACCTGACGTTTTAATTTCACAGAATGGGCATATAATTAGTGAAACTGAACAGTTCAAATATCTAGGTGTTCAGATAGGTGTCGTGGAAAGCCTACATTGAGGATCTTGTTCAAAGACTTAATGCCGCCATTTTTACTATTCAAACACTAACTGAAGTGAGTGATTGTTCGATACGAAAATTAGTCTACTTTGCTTATTTTTATTTTCTTATGTTGTATGGTATTATATTTTGGGGTAACTCTTCCAATTCTAAAACGATATTTTTGGCTCAAAAACGGGCAGTGCGGGTAATAAGTGCTGTAAGTTCACGACCTCTTGTAGACCCCTGCTCACGAGTCTGGGTATTTTGACACTGTCGTCTCGATACATATATTCCTTACTGACATATCCTGTTAACAATATTAGCTTATTCCCAAGAACAAGCAACTTTCAGTTAATACTGGGCAGAAATCATACCTGCATTTGGATTGGACTTCTACATCTACATGACTTCTCTGCAATTCACATTTAAGTGCTTGGCAGAGGGTTCATGGAACCACAATCATACTATCTCTCTACCATTCTACTCCCGAACAGCGCGCGGGAAAAACGAACACCTAAACCTTTCTGTTATAGCTCTGATTTCTCTTATTTCATTTTGATGATCATTCCTACCTATGTAGGTTGGACTGTTGTGCAGAAAGGTGTGCAGTATACTGCTGCATCCATTTTCAATAAGCTACCACTAGAATTCAAGAATCTAGCTGTAATCCACGCATTTTCAAATCGAAATTGGAGAGTTTCTGCCGGCCGGGGTGGCCGAGCGGTTCTAGGCGCTACAGTCTGGAACCGCGCGACCGCTACAGTCGCAGTTTCGAATTCTGCCTCGGGCATGGATGTGTGTGATGTACTTAGGTTAGTTAGGTTTAAGTAGTTCTAAGTTCTAGGGGACTGATGACCTCAGAAGTTAAGTCCCATAGTGCTCAGAGCCACTTGAACAACTTTTGAAGAGTTTCCTCTTGGGGCACTCCTTCTAGTATGTCGAACAGTTCCTTGTAAAATGAAGCTGATTCTTCTTGTACTGTTGATTGTGTTTACTTAAGCTTATGGCTTGACTTTTTTCGGGTCCATACACATTTTATTTTTA
This sequence comes from Schistocerca cancellata, assembly GCF_023864275.1. Lineage (NCBI taxonomy): Eukaryota > Metazoa > Arthropoda > Insecta > Orthoptera > Acrididae > Schistocerca > Schistocerca cancellata. Next base: position 33,000,611 of record NC_064627.1, read on the forward strand.
TCTGTTATTACTTTTATGTTGTAATTCTATGTACTGACACGTTCCATGACCGTGGAGATTTGCTCCTCAATTCGGTCCTACGGAACTTGACCTGTAAATAAAAGACGTCGAACATAGATGGCAAAATTTTGGACGAATCTCGTGTGTAGCATTGAATTTCATTGGAGAATAAGCCACAAACTGCCGTTCCATTAAGTAAATCCTATAGTTGGGCAAAAAGCTGGGAAATGCTTCTTTCCTTTGTATAAGGTACTAAGAAATATGGGATACCTATCTCTCCAGATAATGCAGATCAAGGCCTTGAAAACTATGAATACCTTAAACGTACGACAGACTGAATGCTGTGGGAGTCTCGGTTGGTGCCTAGGGTTTCAGAATAGAAGTACTTCATCAGCACAGAGACTGCCAGAAGATTTTATTGAGAAACTCATGAACTTCCAGAGGCACGTGATCTAGAGGAAGCAGGAGCACTGTCACTCTACAGTCGGCCACAGCGTGCAAAACTGCACATGAGCAGGAGATGCTCCATGCATGTCGGCTGAGAGTGGGCCTTTCTCATCTCTGCTCGGCCTTTGTCGGAAGTACTCGGTACAACGTGACATTTCATTTAGGATTGTCGTGTGGCATTTTTTTTTTTTTTTTTGTTGACACAACTTCCTTCAGTTTGGCAGAATCATGGTTCGATCGCTAGTTATTTTTCACTATTTGTTCATGGTATGGAGGAAGTTCACAGGTATGAGCAGAAATGGCAGCCTAGCGATCTATCGTCACAAAAGAAGAGAGAGAAGGATGGGAATTCTCAATATCTATTACGCAGTCACGTAATTCGCTATGGGACGACATTGCAACTATGCAGAAAGAATTTAAAGATTTAATTGAGGATGAAAGAGAAAAGAAAAAGTTCAAATGGCTCTGAGCACTATACGACTTAACTTCTGAGGTCATCAGTCGGCTAGAACTTAGAACTAATTAAACCTAACTAGCCTAAGGACATCACACACATCTATGCCCGAGACAGGATTCGAACCTGCGACCGTAGCGGTCGCTCGGTTCCAGACTGTAGCGACCAGAACCGCACGGCCACTCCGGCCGGCAAGGAGAAAGAAAACTATAGCGATCGACAGACGGGAGCTATTGTTCCATGGACCAGGAAGCACTCTCTGCCGATTATGAAACTAAATAAGTCACGATTACACGGGAAACGGAGTGCAGAATTCTGTGAAATTGTCTGTATGTCGCTGTATATCGATAGTTTGCACCAGAGAAATATTATGTTATGCGTCCAGCGCGACAAAAATAGTTACATAAGCCTGAAAATTTGTTTTGTTTGTGATCTATGAAGTGGAGAAATATGAAACCAAGACTTATTCAGTGCGACTTCATTGCCATCTAAATGTGGGACATGCGTAGTTTTCCCCTCTTCGTCCTCCTCATGGTCAGACAGCGTGGTGTGGTGGTGGGGTAAGTGTGGTGTCACCGCCAGACACCACACTTGCTAGGTGGTAGCTTTAAATCGGCCGCGGTCCATTAGTACATGTCGGACCCGCGTGTCGCCACTGTCAGTGATCGCAGACCGAGCGCCACCACACGGCAGGTCTAGAGAGACGTACTAGCACTCGCCCCAGTTGAACGGACGACTTTGCTAGCGACTACACTGACGAAGCCTTTCTCTCATTTGCGGAGAGATAGCTAGAATAGCCTTCAGCTAAGTCCATGGCTACGACCTAGCAAGGCGCCATGAACCATTTCTAGAGAGAGTCTCACTTGTATCATCAAGAATGCTGTGTACAAATGATGGATTAAAGTTAAGTATTCCAGCAGCTACGTACTTTTCTTTATAGCATTCATTACGTATCCTGTTTCAGACCTAACGCCAGCCGGCGTGTGTAAACGCGTGCCTTTCGGTTACCCGTCACTGTGGACTGGCTGTCTTGTCAGTCCACTACAGTAAGTGTGCAGCCAAGGGAAAGCACTGTGCACGTGTACAAGGGCACTACTCACATGCAGAATACTTGGCTGACCCTGCCCTGCACCATACTGGCAATGCCATTGAGATACCAATTTTTGGAACATACTAAGCAATATGACATTGGTCTGTAAAGGGGAAAATAGTATTTCATTATGAACAACTGAAGAAGAAAACGAAAGAACTACTGTGATGTTAGCAATTACTGAAGAGGGAACAAATTTGCCACCATATCTTTCCCTGAAACGTAAAACGTTGTCCAAGGAAAATTTCTTTCGGCTATTAGTGGTTTGTTGCGAAGAAAAAGGCTGCATGCCAACAGAATTAATGATGAACTGGATAGCTGTTGTTTGGAATTGCAGGCTTGATGTTCTGCTTGGCAGGGGAGCTATTAGGACACTGTTGGATGCCTTTACAGGTCATCTCACATCCGAGATAAAGAATAAAACTGCTATACAGAAGACAAGTCAACATGGATTCCGGAAACAGCGATCGTGTGAGACCCAACTCGCTTTATTTGTTCATGAGACCCAGAAAATATTAGATACAGGCTCCCAGGTAGATGCTATTTTTCTTGACTTCCGGAAGGCGTTCGATACAGTTCCGCACTGTCGCCTGATAAACACAGTAATAGCCTACGGAATATCAGACCAGCTGTGTGGCTGGATTGAAGAGTTCTTAGCAAACAGAACACAGCATGTTGTTATCAATGGAGAGACGTCCACAGACGTTAAGGTAACCTCTGGCGTGCCACAGGGGAGTGTTATGGGACCATTGCTTTTCACAATATATATAAATGACCTAGTGGATAGTGTCGGAAGTTCCATGCGGCTTTTCGCGGATGATGCTGTAGTATACAGAGAAGTTGTAGCATTAGAAAATTGTAGCGAAATGCAGGAAGATCTGCAGCGGATAGGCACTTGGTGCAGGGAGTGGCAACTGACCCTTAACATAGACAAATGTAATGTATTGCGAATACATAGAAAGAAGGATCCTTTATTGTATGATTATATGATAGCGGAACAAACACTGGTAGCAGTTACTTCTGTAAAATATCTGGGAGTATGCGTGCGGAACGATTTGAAGTTGAATGATCATATAAAATTAATTGTTGGTAAGTCGGGTACCAGGTTGAGATTCATTGGGAGAGTCCTTAGAAAATGTAGTCCATCAACAAAAGAGGTGGCTTACAAAACACTCGTTCGACCTATACTTGAGTATTGCTCATCAGTGTGGGATCCGTACCAGATCGAGTTGACGGAGGTGATAGAGAAGATCCAAAGAAGAGCGGCGCGTTTCGTCACAGTGTTATTTGGTAACCGTGATATCGTTACGGAGAAGTTTAACAAACTCGAGTGGCAGACTCTGCAAGAGAGGCGCTCTGCATCGCGGTGTAGCTTGCTCGCCAGGTTTCGAGAGGGTGCGTTTCTGGATGAGGTATCGAATATATTGCTTCCCCCTACTTATACCTCCCGAGGAGATCACGAATGTAAAATTAGAGAGATTAGAGCGCGCACGGAGGCTTTCAGACAGTCGTTCTTCCCGCGAACCATAAGCGACTGGAACAGGAAAGGGAGGTAATGACAGTGGCACGTAAAGTGCCCTCCGCCACACACCGTTGGGTGGCTTGCGGAGTATAAATGTAGATGTAGATGTAGACAAATCACATGGGTATAACTGGAGATACGACCAGAAAACACCAGGTACATGATTCAGTGATAGAAAGGAAACAATGAAAAGCTAACTCAAAAAGCAGTGTTGACGTTGGTTATGAGATGGGGATCATGAACTCACTACAGCTGGCAAGTTCACAGAGACGTCGTTCAACATTACATGTGAGTGGGTTCACTCTTCATAATATAAACCAAACAACATCCAGGTGTTAAAGAAGATCTGTGTGTCCAATCCGATGGGTGGTAGCAACAACAACGTACTTTGTAGGAAGAGTGAAGAAATTACTGACAGTTATGAAAAAAAGGAACTGGTGGTGATCTGTGACGTCAGTGTAGATTGTGATAGAAGGCTGTTATTTATGTATAATTTGACTATATTACAACATAGAAACATGTGATTAAGAGCATACATATTAAACTTCCTGGCAGATTAAAACTGTGTGCCCGACCGAGATTCGAACTCGGGACCTTTGCCTTTCGCGGGCAAGTGCTCTACCAACGAGCTACCGAAGCACGACTCACGCCCGGTACTCACAGCTTTACTTCTGCCAGGACCTCGTCTCCTACCTTCCAAACTTTACAGAGGCTCTCCTGCGAACCTTGCAGAACTAGCACTCCTGAAAGAAAGGATATTGCGGAGACATGGCTTAGCCACAGCCTGGGGGATGTTTCCAGAATGAGATTTTCACTCTGCAGCGGAGTGTGCGCTGATATGAAACTTCCTGGCAGATTAAAACTGTGTGCCCGACCGAGACTCGGTCGGGCACACAGTTTTAATCTGCCAGGAAGTTTCATATCAGCGCACACTCCGCTGCAGAGTGAAAATCTCATTGAGCATACATATTGTGAACGGTTTTTGTGAATAGATAATGTCACAGAAATTATTCTCCATCGAGTTCTTACCTTCCTCCCTGCCTATTCTTCTCCCTCAAAATTAATGATATAGCTTTTATTTTGATGAAGCTCCCCTTCAAAATTTAGGATGCAGCTTTTATTTTGATTAATCTCTTAATTGGCACAGTACAGCAGACGTTACAAAGGACCATAAGACATAGAATTTTACAGAACATTTGACGGCACAGGTGAGGTAGTCTCATTAGTGGCAGCAGTGACGAGACGCGCCGTGGGGCAGCCCGTGTTGGCCACGGCGAACTGCAGCAGGATGATGGTGTAGGTGGCCACGTAGGAGGTGAAGGCGGTCAGCAGCGTCGCGTGAATGCTGAACAGCGACCAGGCGCTGAACGAGATGGGACTGTGGCGCACCTGTCTGGACAGCCTCGCCAGCTCGTGGGTAACCGCCTCACTGCCTCCCACTGCGCACAACACGCAACACAAACGCAATCGTTACGTCAGATATAAGATATACAGTCCTGGAAATTGAAATAAGAACACAGTGAATTCATTGTCCCAGGAAGCGGAAACTTTATTGACACATTCCTGGGGTCAGATACATCACATGATCACACTGACAGAACCACAGACACATAGACACAGGCAACAGAGCATGCACAATGTCGGCACTAGTACAGTGTATATCCACCTTTCGCAGCAATGCAGGCTGCTATTCTCCCATGGAGACGATCGTAGAGATGCTGGATGTAGTCCTGTGGAACTGCTTGCCATGCCATTTCCACCTGGCGCCTCAGTTGGACCAGCGTTCGTGCTGGACGTGCAGACCCCGTGAGACGACGCTTCATCCAGTCCCAAACATGCTCAATGGGGGACAGATCCGGAGATCTTGCTGGCCAGGGTAGTTGACTTACACCTTCTAGAGCACGTTGGGTGGCACGGGATACATGCGGACGTGCATTGTCCTGTTGGAACAGCAAGTTCCCTTGCCGGTCTAGGAATGGTAGAACGATGGGTTCGATGACGGTTTGGATGTACCGTGCACTATTCAGTGTCCCCTCGACGATCACCAGTGGTGTACGGCCAGTGTAGGAGATCGCTCCCCACACCATGATGCCGGGTGTTGGCCCTGTGTGCCTCGGTCGTATGCAGTCCTGATTGTGGCGCTCACCTGCACGGCGCCAAACACGCATACGACCATCATTGGCACCAAGGTAGAAGCGACTCTCATCGCTGAAGACGACACGTCTCCATTCGTCCCTCCATTCACGCCTGTCGCGACACCACTGGAGGCGGGCTGCACGATGTTGGGGCGTGAGCGGAAGACGGCGTAACGGTGTGCGGGACCGTAGCCCAGCTTCATGGAGACGGTTGCGAATGGTCCTCGCCGATACCCCAGGAGCAACAGTGTCCCTAATTTGCTGGGAAGTGGCGGTGCGGTCCCCTACGGCACTGCGTAGGATCCTACGGTCTTGGCGTGCATCCGTGCGTCGCTGCGGTCCGGTCCCAGGTCGACGGGCACGTGCACCTTCCGCCGACCACTGACGACAACATCGATGTACTGTGGAGACCTCACGCCCCACGTGTTGAGCAATTCGGCGGTACGTCCACCCGGCCTCCCGCATGCCCACTATACGCCCTCGCTCAAAGTCCGTCAACTGCACATACGGTTCACGTCCACGCTGTCGCGGCATGCTACCAGTGTTAAAGACTGCGATGGAGCTCCGTATGCCACGGCAAACTGGCTGACACTGACGGCGGCGGTGCACAAATGCTGCGCAGCTAGCGCCATTCGACGGCCAACACCGCAGTTCCTGGTGTGTCCGCTGTGCCGTGCGTGTGATCATTGCTTGTACAGCCCTCTCGCAGTGTCCGGAGCAAGTATGGTGGGTCTGACACACCGGTGTCAATGTGTTCTTTTTTCCATTTCCAGGAGTGTACAACATAAATAAAACGCGAACAGGCATTGAACAACATCGCACTACCGTCCGCCTGTCTGGAAACCATGATGAACCTACTGGTCGCTGCATCTCTGGTGTTTACTGGGCAAAATATGCAACACAAATAAAACGACTAGCAGCATTCAGTAACACGGCGCCAAGGATCACCTGTCTGGAAACTGAGTCAGCTCAAGGAACACCACGTCACTGTCATCCACTGTGCAAATGTACTACAGAAATGAAGGATGAACAGGACTAGAATGACATGACATGATAGTGCACATGTCTGGAAGCCATGTGTTTCTATTGTCCGCAGCGTAAATCGTGCAATACTAATAATTATCGAACGGTCATTGGACAACACGGTACTTTAGCGCACCTGTGTAAAAGCCATACTCAGCTCTCACGTCACTATCTTGCTCTGTCTGCTGTGAAAAAAGTTCAACACCAATAATATGCAGAGTCATTGGATGGCCTGGCACTGTAATGCTCATGTCTGGAAACGTCGCTCAGCCCATAGAACACTACCTTGCTGCTGTCCATCATGCAAATATACAACATAAATAAAGCATGAACGGGCACTGAACGACATGCTACTGTAGTACACCCGTCTGGAAACCATTCTCAGCTGACAGATCACTGTCTTGTTCCTGTCCGCTGTTCAAAATGTGCAACACAAATTATGTGCAACCAGTCGTTCAACGACACACACTGTAGTACACCTGTCTGGAAACAATTCTCAGCTCTTCGATCACTGTCTTGTCACGGTCTGCTGTGCAAAACGTGCGACAAAAATAACGTATAATGTGTGAACAGTCATTGAACAACACTAGAGCGTATTAAACTTTTCTGGTTTTCTGGAAACCAGTTCATGGGTCAGTAGATGTAATTTACAGGCTTAGGCTCACTCTCAGGCTCATTATTGTAAGAAAAAAGTACAGACTTTTGATGTCATTATTTCAGAAAATTTATAAGAAATTTTTGTTTTTTCTTATAATAACAAGACTGAGCCTGGCCTGAGCCAACACACACACGCACACACACACACACACACACACACACACACACATATATATATATATATATATATATATATATATATATATATATACAGTTCGTTGCGGCAGCTCATAGAGCGCGTGTCTATTAGGGCTTGTTGCCTGATTCTGTCTGCGTGAAAATGGACGTAAAAACGGAGCAATGAGTTTGTGTGAAATTTTGTTTTAAAACCGGGAAATCAGCTTCTGAGATTTACGAACTATTAAAAACAGCTTTTGGAGATAATCGTATGAGCCAGTCAAATGTTTTTGTGTGGTTCAACAGATTTAAAAATGGCGGCAAATCATTTGAAGCTGAACCACGGTCCGGCCATCCTTCCACCTCAAAAACGAATGAAAATGTTGTGAAAGTTCCCGACTTAGTGCGCTCTGATCGTTGACTTACAATTACAGTGATTGCTGATGAACTTAACTTAAGTTTCTATGCAGTTCAGTCAATTTTAACTAAAGATTTGAACATGTGTCGAGCGTCCGAAAAATTCATTCCAAAAGTGTTGTCAAGCGACCAGAGACAGTACCGAATTGAAGTGTGCCAAGAACTGATTAATCGGACTAAAAATGACCCAGATTTGCTAAATAGGGTAATTACAGGTGTCGAATCGTGGGTATGGTTATGATCCTGAAACCAAAGCGCAGTCTTCGCAGTCTCCACGTTCACCACGACTGAAAAAATCATGGCAAAGTCGGTTGAAGGTGAATACAATGTTGGTGATTTTTTTCGTTTCTACCGGTATCGTGCATCATGAATTTACTCCTGGAGGGCAGACGCTTAGCCAGGGCCGGCCTCTGGTGGCCAAGCGATTCTAGGCGCTTCAGTCTGGAACCGCGCGACTTCTACGGTCGCAGGTTCGAATTCTGCCTCAGGCATGGATGTGTGTGATCTCCTTAGGTTAGTTAGGTTTAAGTAGTTCTAAGTTCTAGGGGACTGATGACCTTAGATGTTAAGTTCCATAGTGCTCAGAGCCCTTTGAACCATTTTTGCTTAGCCAGGAATACTACATATGTGTCCTTGAGCGTTTTCGCGAAAAGAAGCGGAAGAAAAGGCCTGCATTGTGGAAAGACAGGTGTCGGGTGCTGCACCGTGACAATGCCCCTGCTCATCATTCCTTCTCCATCGTTGAATTCTTGACCAAATTAAAAATTCCTATGCTTCCACAACCGCCACATTCCCCTGATTTGGCTCCTGCGAACTTCTATCTGCTTCCTAAACTGAAATTTTCACTGAAAGGGAAGCGATTTGACTCGATTGAAGACATCCTGGCAATTACGGAGAGCGTCCGTAACACTCTTTAGGAAAAAAATTCCAAGAATGTTTCCAAAAGTGAGAACACCGTTGGAGTCGTTGTGTTCAGTCAGAAGGGCACTATTTTGAAGGAGATGCATCACAGTAGCATGTAAGTACCACCATTGTACAATTACAAGCCCATACTTAAAACTTTCTAATCACACCTCATATACATAGGCTGATGGAGAACGATAAATGTATTAATTTGAAGTAAGGACCCCTGTACCGGAAACGAAAGAGTCGAAAGTCATAAACGAAAACCGTTCTGATACCTCAGACAGTTCAATACGTGTACCGGTTCTTGTGTTGCGAAGAGCGTAGGGCTGGTAACTTTCAGTGGTGCTAGTGTGGACAAAAACGAGAAAAAATATTCAATAAACGTGGGCTCTAAATTGCATAGGTGAGGAGCCATGACCATTCGTTTATCTTCGCTAATGTGAAACATATCACCTCTACTGAGCAAGTGTTCATAGCTGTTAAGGTACTCGCTTTAGAGCCCACACATGTGCATTTTGTCTGTTATGTCCCGTGGAGACCAAAGAACAATGGGGTTGAGACTGGGACCTTTATCTTGGCCTCTGAAAGCAGCTCATTGCCTGAAAAAGTCAAGGTGATGGTGTTTTGATGGCATATGAAACCTACGTTCCACCTCCAACATGATGCTTCAAATGCAAGAGAGTCAGGCACATGTCTTCATGTTGTAATCCCAGTACCATCTGTAGGAATGGTGGTCATCAGTTGCACATGAAAGCTCCTTGTGCCTCCCCTCCCTGTCTGTGTCAGCTATAGAGAGCACCACTCCCTCTGTTCAGCAGATTGCAGAGTCTTCCAAAGAGAAGAGAAATTCCAGGAATACAAGCATCTTGACCGACTGAAGTATAAAAAAAAACAAGAAGTTGTATGAACGTTTGCACCATGTATGCATGGTGATGATGATGATGATGATGATGATGATGATGATGATGATGATGACATTTGCTACAGCTACAATGATGTCATCTTCTCTAGCGAGCCCCCAAGGTCGCATGATTGTGCCTATTCCCCTGGTATCTGGTGGCCCTCCTCCTAGTTTTGCCCTCACATCCACTTTGGGAACATTGACTCCCCACCCACCAGGGAATCACCAACCCCAGTTGGAGAAACAAAACCCTCCTCCAGCATCTCTCACTAGGAAGGGATCCCTTGGGACGATCTCTTCCCTTGGGTCTGCTGATTTGCAACAGCTAGTGGTTTTAGGGCAGCACATTTTTCCACTGTCCCGGAAACTAGGGCAGAAACACTCTTGTGAACTTCGAAATCCTCCAAGGAGAACAGAGAGAAAAAGATAGCCCCCAAGTCGAAATAGGTTCTGGTAGTCCACATGCCACCAGATCATACACAGTCTAACTCTGTAGCCCAGTGGCCCCTGTGGCACCTGAATCTTCCCACACAATCTGCCTCAGATCTGATGTGTATTAATATCGTATACTTTTAACTGGTGGCAGCAGGTGACATTGGGATATAACCTGCCTCCTTGGTCCCTTCACAGCCCGCCAGGATCCCGATAAAGTGATTCTCCAATGGAACTGTAGCTAGTGTTTCCACCACCTGGATGAGCTGCGATGAGTCTTTTACTTTCTCCTGCTTTCCACATTGCCCCATGTGCCCCAAGGATACTCGATTTCCAGCATTAAGAACTCCTCCGCTCTGCAGCTACTCTGATGTCCAAAATTAAAGCAACAAACGAACATTTTGAAATGTTGGTTTTATTTTGCCACAGAATTATGCAAACTGGTGGTAGTAAAGTGGAAATAATATAAAGAATACAGAACAGAACGTAAACAACTGCAACATGCATTACGGTAGACAAAGATCTTCTTCTTTTTTTCAAGTTAAAGAATTTGCACACATATTCTGACAATTCGTTAATGTACTCAGTTGGGGGTGTGACCACCTCTGGCAGCAATACAGGCCTGACAATGACGGGGCATGTAGTGAAAGATGTAATCAGTCTCATGCTGAGGCAATAACATCCATTCTTCCTGCAGAGCTGCTCTCAAATCTTAAAGAGTGGTTGATGGATGCTGACGTGATGCAAGCCATCTCCCTTTTATTGCATTCCAGACGTGATCTATGGGATTCAAATTGGGAAAGGGCGCGCGCCACATTGTGCGTGCAATATCTTCAATTTCCAATAAAACAGCAGCATCCCGTGTTCTACGAGTTCGAGCCATGACGTCCATCAGTATCAAGTGTGCGCCCACAGCACCTCACAACAACCACACATGAGGTCCCAAGATCTCGTTACGATACCTGGCAGCAGTTTAACATTGCCGATTCAACCATACAATTTCACAAAGAGATGTTTGAGTGGTCAACATTATCTCTGCCCACACCATTAGGAATGCTCCTCGATATCGGCCTTTTTCCACAATGTCTGAGCCCCAAAATCATGTTTCACGTTCGCTCCACATGCAAATATGTTGAGAATGATTCCCCACACCATATCAAGGAACACTAGCCCAATATTCGACCATCCAGATTACATGTTGATGACTCCACTCTGTATGTTTCCTTCTGTGAAGACGCATCAGTGGTATGTGCACAGTAGGTTTTTGACAATAAGAGCCACTCTGCCAAAGCCTTCTGCATATTGTTTGCCTCGATACAACACGTCCAGCGGATGCTGCGAGATCATATGCAAGTTACCATGGAGTACTAAGGTGTACTGTCGTTCCCTTACAGCCAAATAACGGTCATTTCTTTCTGGTGTTACACATGATGGATCCTGCTCTGTTCTTTCGGAAACAGTTTTGGTCTTTTACTGTTGCCACATTTAAGAAGCAACAGAATGAATCACACTAAGCCAGTGGGCCACATCAGTTTGCGACTCTTCTGCTTCCATTCTTCCTATGACCCTCCTCCACCTTAGAGAGTCCGGCAGGCGTCTTCTCTGCACCATACTGCACTGTCTTTGACTGTGTACACAGCGACTATGGATGTGGGACTACCTGGCAAACTCTACCCTGTTTGATAGTTGCCCTGAGGTCATCATTGGCGTGGTTGCTTGTTGACTGGAATGTCGTCGTGTGTGCATAACACGACCATAAGAGCACTTGTTGACAGTTTGTGTTCAAAATGGCTCTGAGCACTATGGGACTTAACATCTGTGGTCATCAGTCCCCTAGAACCTAGAACTACTTAAACCTAACTAACCTAAGGACATCACACAGCACACAGTCATCACGAGGCAGAGAAAATCCCTGACCCCGCTGGGAATCGAACCCGGGAACCCAGGTGCGGGGACAGTTTGTGTGATTATATTTGTGTGACTATATTGTGAGTTAGACTCAGAATAACGATTAGTGGTTTGTTGCTTTCACTTTGGACGCCACTGTAATTTAAGAAGCGAGTTGACTTTGATGGAGGAATGGGTGGAGTTTGTACATACGTTCTGAACTCTGTCTGCAGTGAACACATGCTGCTCAATACAGCTTTGGAGACTGTGGCTGTTCACGTGAAGAGTCTTTGGATTTTACCACGTGTAAAGCGCATCTGCCTCCAGATGGTGAAATGTCTCAGAACACGTTATGTGGACTGATTTCTCAGCTGCCTCAACTGTTCCTCATTTTGGGTGACTTCAATATCCATAACCCTTTGTGAGATGAAACTATGACCATTGACTGTCGTGAAGCTATCAAAACTCTACTCACAGAGCTCGAGCTTCGACTCTTAGGTACTAGTTGCCCTCCACACTTCACTGTGACATATGGATCTTATTAAGCGATTGATATCTTCATTTGATTCCGTGGTCTCCACCCGTCAATCCGTTGGGAGTCCTGATCACCTGTGTGACAATGATCTTTTTCTAATCGTCCTGTCACGTTCTTAACGTCAGTCACCTGGGCGTTCACTCAGAGTGGCTGTCAGAAATGCTCCCCCTGCCGTTTCCCTTAGCACCTCACCCCACAGGGTCATTGATGTAGCTGTCCAGTGCACAACTGTACCCACTCTAGTGGCAGCAGACTTTGTGATCCCCTATTCATTGGGATCTTCCCATTGGAAGACAGTACCTTAATGGACTTCAGAAATCGCTGTGGCCATTAAAGATTGCAGACAGGCTCTTTAACGTCATGAATAACACCCATTGATGGAGTGTCTCATTCCCTTTAACGTCCTAATAAAACGACAGAAACCAGAATGCTAGGAAAAGTATGTTACTACTAGTCGACTGTATATCGCTCCTTCGTAAGTTCGAAGATTCGATGTAGACACTAATCCCTTAAAGATGTGCCTGGTGTCTCCAGGAGTGGTGTTGTCTGCAATAACCCGTATGCTGTCGCTGAACATTTTGCGCTGCATTACACTTGAGCCTCTCCATCTGAGTATTATCAGCCTGCATTTCATGTCCCCAATCAGTGGGTGGAGTGGATTCACTTACTTTTCAGTTCATGTGCCCTCCAACCACGTAATGTTCAGTTCAGTGAGTAGGAATTCCTCAGTGCCCTCGTCCTTTGCCCTGTCATGGCTCCAGGGCAAAGACTACTTCTAGAGCTAGATGCTCGAGCACATATCAGTAAGTTGCCAACGTCATCTCCTCGCCATTTTCAACTGAATCTGGAGTGAGGTTGAGTTCCCCATCTCAATGGCAAGAAAGTGTGGTCATACCAACACCTATGGTCATACCAACACCTAAGCCAGGTGTTGTGTGTCGCCCAATTAGTCTCACTAACGTTCTCTGCAACTTACTCTGACTTTTTCAAGGTGCAAAAGTCTTATGACACTGTATGGCATCATCACATCCTCGTTACCCTACATGAGTGGGGTGTCTGTGGCCTGCTCCTGATTTTTGTCCAGAACTAATTGTCACACTTTACTTTCTGGCTTTAGCTTTGTGTTTCACACAGTGCCCCACAAGAGAATGGGGTCCCACAGAGCTCTATATTATATGTGACACTTTATCTAATGACTCTTAATGGTCTAGCTGCAACTGTGGGGCATACACTGTCACTGTCACTGTATGCTGACGATTTTTACATTTACTATTGCTCCCCCACTGTGGGTGTTGGTGAGTGCTGACTGCAGGCTACCATATGAAAGGCTCAGTCCTGGGCTCTTGCCTATGGCTTCCGGTTTTCAGTCACCAAGACATGTGCCATGCACTTTTGTCGCTATCATACTGTCCATCCACAATCAGAGCTCTACATTGACGATCAGTTACTCGATGTGGTGGAGTCTTATCGCTATCTCACACAAGTCTGTAGTGGCCAGTTGAGACGACCTCACCGCCTGCACCAACTTCAGTGAATGTGCTGGTCACACTTTAACACTCTTCGCTTCCTCTGATCAGCTGGCGTGCAGACCACTCTACACTTCTGCAGATTTTCAAAGCACTGATCCTGTCCCATCTTGATTGTGGAAATCCAGCACATCGCTTGGCATCACTTTCAGTGCTGCCGATGCTGGACCTGATACTTCACTGCAGGATCCAGCACGTGACAGGTGCTGTTCAGACCAGTCCTGTGAACAGCCTACTCACAGAGGCTGGGTTCCTCCACTACAAATCGTTGGTCAACAGCTGCTGTGATACATACTCGCTGCTCTCCTGAGCATCTGAACTACAATGTCCTTCTTCATGGTTGGATGATCCGCAACAGGGACAAAGAACTGGACTCTCAATCAGTTTGCATACAGTGTCTCTACTCTGAACTCCAACTTGCCCCCATGTAGCATATTATGAGGCAGTAATCGCGTTTGCTTCTATGGTGTGTATCCTATCCTTGGAGCTGTCTCGACCTATTCTTCGCAGTGACTTTTGCAGTGACCTCATGGTATTTTTCTACTTGTCTCTGGCTGTCCATGATGCATTTCTGGGTTCGAAAGTGGTTTACACATGCAAAGTGCTGTGAACTACGCTCCCTACTGAACAGATGCAGTGTATTCACTGCAGAATTGGTGGCCAATGCTCCATTTCTCAGTCATGTTCACACCTGCACCAGCGAGATGTTCTTAATCGGCAGTGACACACTGAGTAGCCTCCAGGCTACTGACCAGTGCTGACATCCATTGGTTGTGACTATCCAGGTTCTCCTTTCTGACTTCCATCAAGCTGGATGCTTGGTCATGTTTGTCTGGAACCTAGGTCACATTGGTATCATAGGGAATGAACGTGTTGACTGGTTGGCCAAGTTGACTACCAGGATGCTGGCTTTTTGGATGGAGGTACCAGAAGTGGACCTTAGTTTGACTGTACTCCATGTGTACATTGGTTTCTCTGAAAAAACACTGCACACTAAAGGGGACCACAACCATGAGGCAGTCTTCCCTTTGTGCTTCTTGCAGGGGATCTACTGTTCTTTGTCAGCTTCATATTGGACACACTTGGCTGACCAATGGCCACATCCTATGACATGAAAGATCCATCCCACTCTTAGTGTGGCGTCCATCTTATCGAGGCCAACATCCTACTGGGCTGACTCAATTTGGTCACCTTATAACAAAACCTTAAACTTACTGACACGCTGACTGTGATGGTAGAAAAAGAGCCTAGATCTGGTTCCTCCTCATTGCTGTGAGGTAGGGCCCATCGGCCTTGTCAGCTGCTTGAGAGCCTGGAAGAGTGCCCATCACCAGTTCGGACCCAGGTGGAACATAGTTACTCTTGCTCGGTGGTCTGGCTCGGCTACTGTCCTTCCCATCTTTTTATTTCTTATTTATTGTTGGTTTACTGTCTCTCTTTCGTCATTCTCTTTCCTTGGACTTTATCAACTTGTCCACGTTGTTAGTTTTCTTGTGGTAATGGAGGGTGAGAAAACATTGGCCAGATGGGTGTGTCTCGGCGTCACATAACATGTCACAGGGGCCCTTCAGCTGCTTTCTGGTCGGAGGAACGCTCCACCTTCGTTCTCTTACCCCTCTCATACTTCTGTTTCCTTTTCTCTTTTTTTTTATTGATTCTTAGCTACAGCTGGGTTCATTAGAATTTGTCTTCTGTATGCTTCTTCTCTGAGGAATCACAGCTTGACAAATATAGAACTGAGGGACTGATGACCTCATAGTTTGTTCCCTCTAACCGTGCCAATCCAATCCAATTCTCAATTGCCAAGTTTCTTGTAGAAGACACAGTTTTGAAGCTTGGAACACCCTGTCTATGGTGATCGGTGATAATGAAAAACTTTTTTCTAGTCTAGACTAGAATCAGAAGTAATTTCACAATGCGACGTGAAACAGGATAACTGTCTACTGTCCAACAGGAATTGCCCCACAGACCGTTTCAACAAGACACTGATAGATACGTTCTCAATGTACACAGATGCCAAACAGAGAGACATCCCATTATGATATTCGCATAGAGCACAGTGAAGCAAGACACTACAGCCTTCGCACCATTCTTCCTGCTCCACTGCTGTGGGGTGGAAATGGCAGTAGGAACACTGTTCCCATTTCAGTTGGATGATAGGATAACTACGTGGAACTGCTCATCACCAGGACTGAAGACAGCTGACGCACGAACGCACTGACGCTGCACGGCGAGGAGAAGGACAGAGAGCACTGCTGAGTGAGATACAGTGGAGGAGACTTGGTTTGGATTTTTACGCCTGTGCTGAAAGTTGAACTATGGGAAAAGTTATTAAAACAATAATCTGATCTGTATAATATCCTTCCTTGGTTGTTGGACGTAACATGTGAAGTCAAGGGTGATGACATTTCATTAAGAAGACAAAGGTGCAGAAACATCCTGAAGACCTACTACAGTGCAGAGTCCCAGATTGCAGATTCACGCAAAGTAAAGATCCACTTGATGACTGTGAAGCTTTGACAGCATTAGCTACCCTCGATGCTGATCGTAGGGAGGAGTATGCAAAAACGTGACCAGAATGTGAAGATCTGCCATCTCATCCATACAGAGAACTTTCCGAATGAAAGATTCGCTTTGTCGCCAGGACGGGGAACAACGCCACGAGCCACTAAGTACAGCACATGCTGTGTGGCATAGTGGAGTTTATTATTGGTTGGTGTGCTGCAAGTCGCCAGTTCAATCCCACCGCCAGCAACTGTTTGTTATTTAGCATTAACCGTTTCTGGAATATTTTTGATATATTTTCCCTTTGTAATGACTGTTCATTCTGGAATGTTCGATGACTGCATGCATATCAGCATTCTGGAATAGTTAATACTTTCGTAAATAGCTGCACTCTCCGCCCACGACTTCAGTTCTGTTCTGGCTGCACGCTGGTCTCAGTAATAACCGTGCTCTCAGTTGTAATTGTTGTTCTGCCTTCGGATTTGCACTTGATTGCTGTTCAACGTGACAGTATCAATATTTGACGAAATAATATCGATATGGCTACAATGATATGATACTGTTGATATATCGACAATTTCAGTATGTTATTCGATATATGTATCAATTTCACTTAATGTACAATGTATGTTTTTCCTGTTTCTCACATATGCCGTCACTCTGTCAAATGAAATTGACTAAACGGAAATTCATTAAACAGTTCTAGTATAACAACGACAATAGTCTTTTTTCTATTCATCTCAGAGTAGCATTTCTGCAAACATCTTCAGTTATTTACTGGATGTATTCAAATCTCTGTTCTGCCTTACACTTCTTACTATCTGCAGATCTCTGAAACTGTCACTTAATGTCTTAACACATCTCCTATCAGCCCGCATCTCGTGGTCGTGAGGTTGCGTTCTCGCTTCCCACGCCCGGGTTCCCGGGTTCGATTCCCGGCGGGGTTAGGGATTTTCTCGGCCTCGTGATGGCTGGGTGTTCTGTGCTGTCCTTAGGTTAGTTAGGTTTAAGTAGTTTTAAGTTCTAGGGGACTGATGACCATAGCTGTTAAGTCCCATAGTACTCAGAGCCATTTGAACAATTTTTTTCTCCTATCATTCTTCCGCTTTTCTTGTAAATGTTTTTCACCTTTGTTCTTATGCTCGTCGATTCTGTAGAGAAGTTAATCAGTTCTTATTTTCACAGTCCACCTAGTTTCAACCTTCTTCTAAGCTTCGTCTTCTGGTTTTACCACAGTCCATGTTTCGTTACCATGAAGTGCAGTGATCCAAATGTAGCTTCTCAGAAATTTCTTCCTCGGTTTAAGACCTATGTTTAATACCAGTGGATTTCTTTTGGCCAGTAATGTCCTCTTTACCTGTACTAGTATGTTTCTTTGTCCTTCTTGCTTCGTCTTCCATTAACAGCCTAGCATCTTCTATAGTAGGATCCAGGTTTTCATTATAAGATGCTACGCTGTTAATGGAAGAGGCCATACCTATGCAATTTGATGCAATTGAAATCTCACCCACTTCTCCCTCTGAAATTAGGAAAATAATAAACTTGCTTAAAAGCAAAAACTCCCATGGAATTTATGGCATTTCCAGCAAAATACTAAAAGCTTGTTCTCAACAGATAAGTAAGATTCTCAGCCACCTGTGTAATAGCTTTCTGGAACAGGGCATTTTCCCTGATAGACTGAAATATGCTATTGTTATAACTTTGCATAAAAAAGGGGATAGATCTGATGTCAACAATTACTGTCCAATCTCCCTTCTAACAGCTTTGTCCAAAATTTTTGAGAAAGTAATGTATTCAAGAGTAGCTTCACATATCTGTAAAAATGAAGTACTAACAAAATGTCAGTTTGGTTTCCAGAAAGGTTTTTCAACAGAAAATGTCATATATGCTTTCACCAATCAAATTTTGAATGATCTGAATAACCGAACACCACCCATTGGGATTTTTTGTGATCTCTCAAAGGCTTTTGATTGTGTAAATCGTGAAATTCTGCTAGACAAGCTCAAGTATTGTGGCATGAGTGGGACAGTGCACAAATGGTTTAATTTGTACCTAACTGGAAGAGTACAGAAAGTTGAAATAAGCAGTTCTTATAATATGCAAAGATCATCACATTCCTCAAACTGGGGAACTATCAAGAATGGGGTTCCACAAGGGTTGGTCTTGGGTTCTTTGTTGTTCTTAATATATATTAATGACTTGCCATTCTATATTCATGAAGAGGCAAAGCTAGTTCTCTTTGCTGATGATACTAGTATAGTAATCACACCTAACAAACAAGAATTAACTGATGAAATTTTCAATAATGTCTTTCAGAAAATTACTAAGTGGTTCCTTGTAAACAGACACTCACTGAATTTTGATAAGACACAGTACATACAGTTCCATACAGTAAATGGTATGACGCCATTAATAAATATAGACCTTAATGAGAAACATATAGCTAAGGTAGAATATTCAAAATTTTTAGGTGTGTCCATTGATGAGAGATTAAATTGTAAGAAACACATTTATGATGTGCTGAAACGTTTGAGTTCAGCTACTTATGCAATAAGGGTAATTGCAAATTTTGGAGATAAACATCTTAGTAAATTGGCTTACTACGCCTATTTTCACTCATTGCTTCCATATGGCATCACATTGTGGGGTAATTCATCACTGAGGAATAAAGTATTTATTGCACAAAAGCATGTAATCAGAATAATAGCTGGAGTCCACCCAAGATTCCTGCAGACATTTATTTAAGGATCTAGGGATATCCACAGTAGCTTCTCAGTATATATATTCTCTTATGAAATTTGTTATTGACAACCAAACCCAATTCAAAGGTAATAGCAGTGTGCATAACTACAATAGTAGGAGAAAGGATGATCTTCACTATTCAAGATTAAATCTAACTTTGGCACAGAAAGAAGTGAATTATACTGCCACTAAAGTCTTTGGTCACTTACCAAATAGTATCATAAGTCTGACAGATAACCAACAAGTATTTAAAAAGAAATTAAAAGAATTTCTGAATGACAACTCCTTCTACTCCACAGAGGAATTTTTAGATATAAATTCAGAAAAAAAAGAAAAAAACAAAAAATTATTAAAAAATTAAAAGAAAAACAAAAAATACAAAAATTGATATATTAACTTAATTATGCTGTTAAATTAACTTAATTATGTCATGTATTGGAAAATTTGACTCGTTCCAGATCATAACGAAATATCGTATTCATGATCCATGGAACTAGTATTATTCTAATGTTTTTGTTGTGGTCTTCAGTCCTGAGACTGGTTTGATGCAGCTCTCCATGCTACTCTATCCTGTGCAAGCTCCTTCATCTCCCAGTACCTACTGCAACCTACAACCTTCTGAATCTGCTTAGTGTATTCATCTCTTGGTCTCCCTCTACGATTTTTACCCTCCACGCTGCCCTCCAATACTAGATTTGTGATCCCTTGATGCCTCAGGACATGTCCTACCAACCGATCCCCTCTTCTAGTCAAGTTGTGCCACAAACTTCTCTTCTCCCCAATCCTATTCAATACCTCCTCATTAGTTACGTGATCTACCCACCTAATCTTCAACATTCTTCTGTAGCACCACATTTCGAAAGCTTCTATTCCCTTCTTGTCCAAACTATTTATTGTCCGTATTTCACTTCCATACATGGCTACACTCCATACAAATACTTTCAGAAACGACTTCCTGACACTTAAATCTATACTCAATGTTAACAAATTTCTCTTCTTCAGAAATGCTTTCCTTGCCATTGCCAGTCTACATTTTATATCCTCTCTACTTCGACCATCACCAGTTATTTTGCTCCCCAAATAGCAAAACTCCTTTACTACTTTAAGTGTCTCATGTTCTAATCTAATTCCCTCTGCATCACACGACTTAATTCGACTACATTACATTATCCTCCTTTTGCTTTTGTTGATGATCATCTTATATCCTCCTTTCAAGTCACTGTCCATTCCGTTCAACTGCTCTTCTAAGTCCTTTGCTGTCTCTGACAGAATTACAATGTCATCGGCGAACCTCAAAGTTTTCATTTCTTGTCCCTGGATTTTAATACCTACTCCAGATTTTTCTTTTGTTTCCTTTACTGCTTGCTCAATATACAGATTGAATAACATCGGGGAGAGGCTACAACCCTGTCTCACTCCCTTCCCAAACACTGCTTCCCTTTCATGCCCCACGACTCTTATAACTGCCATCTGGTTTCTGTACAAATTGTAAATAGCCTTTCGCTCCCTGTATTTTACCCCTGCCACCTTTACAATTTGCAAGAGTGTATTCCAGTCAACACTGTCAAAAGCTTTCCCTAAGTCTACAAATGCTAGAAACGTGGGTTTGCCTTTCCTTAATCTCTCTTCTAAGATACGTCGTAAGGTCAGTATTGCCTCACGTGTTCCAACATTTCTAGAGAATCAAAACTGATCTTCCCCGAGGTCGGTATCTACCAGTTTTTCCATTCGTCTGTAAAGAATTCGTGTTAGTATTTTGCAGCTGTGGCTATTTAAACTGATAGTTCGGTAATTTTCACATCTGCCAACACCTGCTTTCTTTGGGATTGGAATTATTATATTCTTATTGAAGTCTGACGGTATGTTGCCTGTCTCATACATCTTGCTCACCAGATGGTAGAGTTTTGTCAGGACTGGCTCTCCCAAGGCTGTCAGTAGTTCTAATGGAATGTTGTCTACTCCTGAGGCCTTGTTTCGACTCAGGTCTTTCAGTGCTCTGTCAAACTCTTCACGCAGTATAGTATCTCCCATTTCATCTTCATCTACATCCTCTTCCATTTCCATAATATTGTCCTCAAGTACATCGCCCTTGTATAGACCCTCTATATACTCCTTCCACCTTTCTGCTTTCCCCTCTTTGCTTAGAACTGAGTTTCCATCTGAGCTCTTGATATTCATACAAGTTGCTCTCTTTTCTCCAAAGGTCTCTTTAATTTTCCTGTAGGCTGTGTCCATCTTACCCCTAGTGAGATAAACCTCTACATCCTTACATTTGTCCTCTAGCCATGCCTGCTTAGCCATTTTGCACTTCCTGTCAATCTCATTTTTGAGACGTTTGTATTCATTTTTGCCTGTTTCATTTACTGCATTTTTATATTTTCTCCTTTTATCAATTAAACTCAATATTTCTTCTGTCACCCAAGGATTTCTACTAGCCCTCTTCTTTTTACCTACTTGATCCTCTGCTGCCTTCACTATTTCATTCCTAAAAGCTACCCATTCTTCTTCTACTGTGTTTCTTCCCCCCACTCCTGTCAATTGTTCCCTTATGCTGTCCCTGAAACTCTGTACAACCTCTGGTTTAGTCAGTTTATCCACGTCCCATCTTCTTAAATTCCCACCTTTTTGCAATTTCTTCAGTTTTAATCTACAGTTCATAACCAATAGATTGTGGTCAGAGTCCACATCTGCCCTTGGAAATGACCTACAATTTAAAACCTGGTTCCTAAATCGATGTCTTATTATTATATAATCTATCTGATAGCTTTTAGTATCTCCAGGATTCTTCCATGTATACAAGCATCTTTTATGATTCTTGAACGAAGTGTTAGCTATGATTAAGTTATGCTCTGTGCAAAATTCTACCAGACGGCATCCTCTTTCATTTCTTAGCCCCAATCCATATTCACCTACTACGTTCCCTTCTCTTCCTTTTCCTACTGTCGAATTCCAGTCACCCATGGCTATTAAATTTTCGTCTCCCTTCACTACCTGAATAATTTCTTTTATCTCATCATACATTTCTTCAATTTCTTCGTCATCTGCAGAGCTAGTTGGCATATAAACTAGTAATACTGTAGTAGGCATGGGATTCGTGTCTATCTTGGCCACTATAATACGTTCACTATGCAGTTTGTAGTAGCTTACCCGCACTCCTATTTTTTTGTATTCATTATTAAACCTACTCCTGCATTACCGCTATTTGATTTTGTATTTATAACCCTGTATTCACCTGACCAAAAGTCTTGTTCCTCCTGCCACCGAACTTCACTAATTCCCACTATATCCAACTTTAACCTATCCATTTCCCTTTTTAAATTTTCTAACCCACCTGCCCGATTAAGTGATCTGACATTCCACGCTCCGATCCGTAGAATGCCAGTTTTCTTTCTCCTGATAACGACGTCCTCTTGAGTAGTCCCCGCCCGGAGATCCGAATGGGGGACTATTTTTCCTTCGGAATATTTTACCCAAGAGGACGCCATCATCATTTAACCATACAGTAAAGCTGCATGCCCTCGGGAAAAATTACGGCTGTAGTTTCCCCTTGCTGTCAGCCTTTCGCAGTACCACAACAGCAAGGCCGTTTTGGTTAGTGTTACAAGGCCAGATAAGTCAATCATCCAAACTGTTGCCCTTGCAACTACTGGAAAGGCTGCTGCCCCTCTTCAGGAACGACACGTTTGTC
Source organism: Schistocerca cancellata (assembly GCF_023864275.1). Classification (NCBI taxonomy): domain Eukaryota; kingdom Metazoa; phylum Arthropoda; class Insecta; order Orthoptera; family Acrididae; genus Schistocerca; species Schistocerca cancellata. The sequence goes on from NC_064627.1 coordinate 33,023,595, forward strand.
TGGCCTCTCAACAGATACCCCTCCGTTGTGGTTGCACCTACGGTACGGCTATCTGTATCGCTGAGGCACGCAAGCCACTCCACCAACCGCAAGGTCCATGGTTCATGGGGGGAGGATTATTCTAATCTAATTTCTAATCTGTCATGTGTTATTTTGCTTCTAAGTTAGCAAAAATCCTGAACTTAGTCCACTTCTCCATTAACAATTCTGATGCTAGGTTTCTTGATATTCTTATTTATGCTACTGTTCATTACTTTCGCCTTTCTTCAGTTTACTCTCAATACTTAGTATGTGTTCACCTGGCTGTTCTTTCTATTCAGCAGGTCTTGTATTTCTTCTTTAGTGTCACCGAGGGTATCAAAGCCGTCAGTCAATCATATTATTGATAGTCTTGCGTCGTGAATTTTAATCACGTTCCTACAGATTGAACAGCAGGAGCGAAGGACTACAAACCATATACACTTTCTAATCCAAGAACTTCGTTCTTGTTCTTCCATTCTTACTTTTCCTTCTTCGTTCTTGTCCATGTTGTGTACTACCAGTCTTTCCGTATAGCTTAAACATACTTTCCGGAGAATTTCGAAGATATTGCGCCACTTTACCTTATGCTTATTCTAGGTCGACAAATCCTGTGAAGGAGACCTTATTTTTCGTAAGTCTTGCTTCCACCACATAGCGCAACGTCAGAACTGCCTCCCTGGTACCATTACCTTCCTTGACGCCAAACGGATGATCATCTAATCAGTCATCAATTATCTTTTACATTCATCTGAGTGTTGTTCTTGTCAGCAACCTGGATGCATCAGATGTTAAACTGACTTTGCGATAGTTCTTGCACCTATTTTCCCTTACTGTCTTCGGGATAGTGTGAATGAAAGTCTGATGATATGTATTCAGGCTCATGGATTCTACTCACTAACCTGATTAGTAGTTTGGTTGCCACTTCCCCTCAAGATTATAAATTTCAAGGCTTTGTTATCTAAAATATTTCTCATTTATTCTATGGTCCATTTTTAATACACGACGTGTTTCAATCTCTCTGGATCATCTACAGATCTAAGAGAAAGTAAAGTTAAATACGTACTGTCGGTTGTTTTACAATGAGTATAAAAGAATTGTACTTAAATGCAGAATTTAACTATGGAATTGTGTCGGCAACCCGCCGTATCCTTGTAACAATAGCACATCAAAGTACTGTGTTTTGAAGTTGTGTATTTAACAGTGCAGGCAAATATACAATTTTTTTCCTTTTACTATATTTTCTTTTACTTCTTTCCCATTAAATTTTCATCATACATCGAAAACGTTATTTCAGAATGTTTCTGTTCACATAATATAGTTGTCATGAATGTGATTGACATTTTCAGTTATTCTGATATTGTGTACTTTCCTATTTGTTAACATGTTATTTAAATTCATTATCTGTTGACAGTGTGATATAAAACTTTGATTTTGTATAAAACTGTAAACCGATGTAAACAGAATCTTCAAAAATGTGAAGCGAGGTGTATGATTGATGTAAAATCATGTCGATAGGTCGAAAGATAAGGCATCAACAATGGGTCAAGAACGAAAAGAAGGAGAGTCGAAGCTACTGTCGTGCGGCCTATGTAATTGCTGTACGTTGTATTCATGTCCGGAGAAAAATACCAGTTTTGATTTGTGATCTCGGTGTGTACCGTGAGTAAAGAACTAGCGACTTAACACGTCGCGTTGCACGTTTCCCAGAAATGTGTTTTGACTCATTAAGCATGAAATTTTGTTATTCTGATCGGCGAGCTATGCGCACGCTGTAAAGATATTGTTTTCAGTTGTAGACAACACAAACTGTTTAGTGGATACAACGGACTAAATAGAAAATATATAACGTATTTTCATGACGTCTTTTGATACAAAGAAGCTTAACCGTTAATGTACAGTGTGCTGATCGCCATGTGATTGAAGTGATTATACCGATAATTTTGCATGGCACTTATTGTTCGGTTTAAACCACAAGCTAATGATTCATAGTACAATCGCCTTGATTTACTCTTGTAGTGTGGACTAATATAGCGTGAAAAGTTCTGCACCACGATCGTAAACCATAAATCTGAGGACTATTGCTCAAGTTTATAACAAAGATTATGACGTCAGAGCACGTTAAGCGTTAATGCAAAAAAAGCGTACTTGTTGCATTCACCGCTGGTGCTCACGATGGAAGAGATCAGTAAGGCGACAGCAATTATTGAACTACACCGCCCAGGGACCCTCAACGAACAATGCGTACGCAGACGACTCGCTAGCAGCGTCAGCTAAGTGTAAACATTTTTCAAGGAACTTTGGGAAAGAGACAGCGCGAGCTACATCGTTATATAGAAATAACAATTTTAAATAACTGTAAATTATTTTGTTGTAGCACTATTCAGCTTTATTTTCAGTAACTTTCAGAACAGTAGTTAAAACATGGTTTCTTTCATTCTTTTAATTATTTATATCTATAACCATAATAATTTCACAAAACCTATTATATTTTTGCAAACAATAGTTAGTAATATTAACGAAATAAGAGTTAAACAATTTCGGTTACTTTTCATTTGCATTTTAAGTGTCATTGTTTCTTTATTTGTGTAGTCTGTAACGGTTTACCTGCATTTGCATGCTTTTTTTCTGCGTTCAGCCTCGTGTGAACTATGCGCTGACGATAGATCTTGAGCATGCGTTACTCAGCATTGCAGTATTAGGTAGAAACATGTTAAGAGTTGTTCAGTTTGTTTAGGAGAATATTTTATCAGTGATGATCTGTTTGATTTGAGGTAATGGTGATCATTCGTAATGTATTTTTTATGTTCTTACTTGCATGTGTGAATGTAATGTCCAGCCAAACTGAAGAAAAGTACAGTATTTTTGGTTCTAGTTAACTTAGGATTTTCGGGCGCGGAAAAATTAGGGGAGACAATAGGATATTGAGAGTGCGAGTAGATGAACACTGTCGGTTCTAACCCAGCTGAGATTCGAGAGGTTCCATTTCGAATGATTCAGCTACATTTTGTGATATCCTCTGGATCATAACGCCACAGTGTTTTAAATTGGTATCTGGTGGAAGTAGGGGAGAGTGGGGGCCGAGTATGGAAGGAGGCAGGAGCGGAGGAAGGGTTAGTGCGAGATGAGAAAAATAGCAGAGAAGGAGAATGGTAGGATTGTTATGCGTTGAACAAGAGAGGGCTGTACACTATCATTGTAAAAATTAACATGACATTACATCATTTTTTTGTTAAAATATTGAAAATGTAGGACATAAGATGTGTAAATCTGTAAAAGGCATGAATTATTGAATTATAAAAATGGATTATACAGTAATTATAACTGAATTAAAATCTTAAAATATTAAAAGTGTGAAACTTCGAAAGTACAGAACCATAATAATATTATTCTGCCACTACAAAAAGGAGAATATATTAAATTTCTCATCAAAATATTGAAAGTGTAGAACAATGGAAGTATAAAATGTGAAAGACATAAAATATTAAAACAATAATATGGAATTATGTCATTAAATATTAAAAGTGTACGACACTATAAGAATAAACCCAAAATAAAGAGAAATAACAAAATTATAAAATTAAAACTATGTGCAGCAATAAATGGTACAGGGACCAGTTAGTGAGCATTGTGGCTAATTGAACTGACTTCTGCTTTGTAGTGCTGAAAATTGCGCAGTTGTACAGTATTTACAGAAGTCAGTCTGCATGTTGGCCTGCTGGTAGGATGGCGTGTGAGCTCATGCACCGCCACTGTCTGTTATTAGTGAGTGGAGCTGTTGCTCATATGTGCACTACATTGATGTGGGCGACTGGAAGAGGCTTTCAAAGCTTCTAAGAATACACTGCTGAAAAAATCGTTCTGCTGGTTTAATGTGCTGCCAGGTTATTGTAAAGGTGTGTAAAAATATCAATTTCTTCCAGCACTGCCAGGAGGTGTACGTTAGGTACAATGAACCGGACTTCCAAATGTGTATCAATTATTCAAACAGCTTGCTTCGATGTTAGAAAATGTTCACCAAATGCTGTTTCAGTATTCTTAATTGAATTATGCTCTTTGATGAGTATTTCAAACATCCTTCCAGTTGGACCTAGCTTTAGTTTATATACACCCAGTCCTGTGAATTTCGAGGTTCTTTTATTCACATGGTGCCTCAGTACGAAGTGAATAATCTCATAGTCTTAAACCCTATATGTATACTGGAACTGTAAAATTGCCTGAAAATTATTTCTGGAAAATATCCTTTATAATTATGGTCATGTACAAAATCTTCCTGTCATTCTTTTCACCAGTTAGTGTAATGCCATTCATTTTATGTTGTCGTTGTCATTTAATTTTGTGTATTAACTTTGTTACTGTTAAAACCAGATAACCATTGCTCACTGTTTCTTCTTTTATACTAGCTGTTTATATATATAAGTGCTGTCTGTTGTGTTGGACATAGCCAACTGGCGGGTGTAGGTGCTCATAACTCTGGCACCAAAACCTGGAGTGTAGAAGTGAGCAGAGTCACAAGGATTAGGCGGCAGGTGTTTTTCAGTGAAATCGGCCTGAGCCGCATCTTCATCAGGCACTTTTCGCTGCTGCATCAGACATACAAAATATCGCACTGATGAGCAGCAGATTTAGGATGGCGGAGACGAACATCTGGCCATCTCGTGAGTGATGGTTGCTGCTCTTCTGCTGGTGGCAACAGTATTCGTGCAGCTGCAGGCTACCGCATTTGGTAAGATATATTTGTGGCGCGGGGTTAAAGACCTTGGTGAAGTTCAGGAGCGATTGAAACATGTATTTAGTCCGTAATCTTCATTCCATGTATTTAATGATTGTGCAGCTCAGTAAACATCCCCTAGGCTAAGTATGATGGTAGAAGATTGATACAACCACTGTGATTACAAACGGGTGACCAGCCAAACAAGTAGTCCAAACGATTAATTCTGTGATTGTCATTCAAATCCAGCATGCTTCCATCTATTCGTTCACCCACTACAATGTCATTCAAATCCAGTATGCTTTCATCTATTTGTTCATCTACTACAAGTGTAGTCTTCCACCCTTGTTGAATGTCAAATAACTGTATCAGTGTTCCTTTGTGGTAGAAACTGAAAGGCGCGAGATCCACGCTGTGGGGTGGATGAGGAAGAACAGTCCAGTGAAGTTTTGTGTACGACATTACGTTGTCATGGAAAAGGAGTTCGTTTGCATTTTTGTGGCGACGAACACACGGAAGTCTCTCCTTCAATTTCCTGAGAGTAATACAACACACAATACACATCAGAGTTGAACGTTGCGCCACTAGGGAGAACGCTTTGACAGTCCCAGGAGACAGTCGCTGTGAGTTTACTGGCCGAGAGTGCTGCTTTGAACTTCTTCTCCATAGGAGATGTGGTGAGGCGGTACTATACAGAGTGTTACAAAAAGGTACGGCCAAACTTTCAGGAAACAGTCCTCACACACAAATAAAGAAAAGATGTTATGTCGACGTGTGTCCGGAACGCTTAATTTCCACATTAGAGCTCATTTTGTTTCGTCAGTATGTACTGTACTTCCTCGATTCACCGTCAGTTGGCCCAATTGAAGGAAGGTAATGTTGACTTCGGTGCTTGTGTTGACAAGCGACTCATTGCTCTACTGTACTAGCATCAAGCACATCAGTACGTAGCATCAACAGGTTAATGTTCATCACGAATGTGGTTTTGCAGTCAGTGCAATGTTTAAAAATGCGGAGTTGGCAGATGCCCATTTGATGTATGGATTAGCACGGGGCAATAGCCGTGGCGCGGTACGTTTGTATCGAGACAGATTTCCAGAACGAAGGTGTCCCGACAGGAAGACGTTTGAAGCAATTGATCGGCGTCTTAGGGAGCACGGAACATTCCAGCCTATGACTCGCGACTGGGGAAGACGTAGAACGACGAGGACACCTGAAATGGAAAAGGCAATTCTTCGTGCAGTTGACGATAACCCTAATGTCAGTGTCAGAGAAGCAGCTGCTGTACGAGGTAACGTTGACCACGTCACTCAATGAAGAGTGCTACGGGAGAACCAGTTGTTTCCGTACCATGTACAGCGTGTGCAGGCAATATCAGCAGCTGATTGGCCTCCACGGGTACACTTCTGCGAATGGTTCATCCAACAATGTGTCAATCCTCATTTCAGTGCAAATGTTCTCTTTACGGATGAGGCTTCATTCCAACGTGATCAAATTGTAAATTTTCACAATCAACATGTGTGGGCTGACGAGAATCCGTACGCAATTGTGCAATCACGTCATCAACACAGATTTTCTGTGAACGTTTTGGCGGGCATTGTTGGTGATGTCTTGATTGGGCCCCATGTCCTTCCACCTACGCTCAGTGGAGCACGTTATCATGATTTCATACGGGATATTCTACCTGTGCTGCTAGAACATGTGCCTTTACAAGTACGACACAACATGTGGTTCATACACGATGGAGCTCCTGCACATCTCAGTCGAAGTGTTCGTACGCTTCTGAACAACAGATTCGGTGACCGATGGATTGGCAGAAGCGGACCAATTCCATGGCCTCCACGCTCTCCTGACCTCAACCCTCTTGACTTTCGTTTATGGGGGCATTTGAAAGCTCTTGTCTACGCAACCCCGGTACCAAATGTAGAGACTCTTCGTGCTCGTATTGTGGACGGCTGTGATACAATACGCCATTCTCCAGGGCTGCATCAGCGCATCAGGAATTCCATGCGACGGAGGGTGGATGCATGTATCCTCGCTAACGGAGGACGTTTTGAACATTTCCTGTAACAAAGTGTTTGAATTCACGCTGGTACGTTCTGTTGCTGTGTGTTTCCATTCCATGATTAATGTGGTTTGAAGAGAAGTAATAAAATGAGCTCTAACATGGAAAGTAAGCGTTTCCGGACACATGTCCACATAACATATTTTCTTTCTTTGTGTGTGAGGAATGTTTCCTGAAAGTTTGACCGTACCTTTTTGTAACACCCTGTATAGACAGCAGTTTAATTTCCGGTTCATAGTGACGAACTCGTATGCCATCGCCTGTGACGATGTTCAAAAAACGAGTTTGGCAGTACTACCTACAGAGAATCCAATTGAGCAGCGAGGTGTTTGATTTTTATCCGTCGATAACCTCGAATTGGAGTGTGCGCACGTTACAGCACTGCAGGAGTGGCAGCTGTTTGCGACCGGCCGGCAGGCTGGAGGTCGGACGGGTTTGCGCGACTTTGTTGCAATGACGATAGACGCGTCGTCCAACGACTCACCTAAATTTTGTTCACTGCTAGATTTACATAGACATTCTCCTATAGAAGTCAGCGATGCTTTGGTTTTCCACCAAAAGAAATTCAGTGACAGCTCTCTGCTTTGAAAAAAGTCCGTTACAGACGCCATTATGGAGGCCGCGTATAGTGCCGCCACCTATCGGAGCTTCATGAAACTATAAGGGCTGAAGCGAGAATATTCCACGATGTCCCACAACAAAGTGAACGCGCCTCGTAGACTGGGAACATTACTAGGTTAGTCAACGTTCAGTAAATTGAGTACAAGAGCAGAAAATAAGAGGAATTTTCAAAGTGAAACCTTTTAAAATGGTAGTGCTCTAGACGTGAGGACGCATTAGACTTCTACCTTCGACAAAAACAGACCGTTTGTTTTTTTATATCAAACACTGTCACAAGGTTTTTTTTTTTTTTTTTTTTTTTTTTGTGTAAGCACGTGTCTCCGTGCACGCTGATTGCAATGAAGCTGGAAAGATTTAAGAACTGGAGAACTTATCATATTAGCTCTGTTTCACAAGAGAATTATCAGGAAAAACGTGTGTCACAGTTATTACGGTGAATCGTCCAGGCTCTCCAAAATTAAACTTGGCTACCAGACTGAAGGCTGGTTCTGAAGTAAACGTTTCGGCAGGTTTTACGATAGAGAGAAGACACATTTACTAGCACAGTTCGTTTTTGGAAACAAGAATCGAAAACATAAATTTCTTTTCCAAATTTTTTCACCAAGAGCTCTAAAAAGGAAGACGAGGTACTGGCAGAAGTAAAGCTGTGAGTACCGGACGTGAGTCGTGCTTCGGTAGCTCAGATGGTAGAGCACTTGCCCGCGAAAGGCAAAGGTCCCGAGTTCGAGTCTCGGTCGGGCACACAGTTTTAATCTGCCAGGAAGTTTCAGCTCTAAAAAAGGTTAAGAATCTTGTCACAGTGGAATTGGAAAAGCTGTCATAATCGGAGATAGCTACTGAGTTAGACATTATAACAGATCCTTCAAATACCTGTGAATGAAACCAAAATATTATAGCGTAGTAAAATGGAAGGAAACGAATATAATATTCACTTAATTATCAAAGAACCCAGAAAACTAACGACATTTTGTGAGGATTTCATAAACTTGGCCTCTGTTGACTACAGGTAAATACAAAGATATGCAAAGGACGGAGCAGTCTTGCTCTCATAACAAACATTATCAATTGGAGGAAGTGTAATAAGGTAATAACCAAACTAGAATGGTGTGTGCTTCCAATGTTTAGCGAAAGGGGGCTTAGGTCTTTTATCTTCTATTATGGGAATCAAAGGCATCCTTACCGCGACCACGAGTACTCCACAAACTTTATAGGGACCCAGTTAATAGCATTCCATGGGATATGCTGTCTTAAATTTTCGCTTCAAGTTTATGTGCAAATACAGTCGCTCTGTATAGAGGACCAGTATCATCATGTCGAATAAAAGTCCACCTAGATGTTCTTCGAAACAGGTAGTGCGACGTTTCTACACTCCTGGAAATTGAAATAAGAACACCACGAATTCATTGTCCCAGGAAGGGGAAACTTTATTGACACATTCCTGGGGTCAGATACATCACATGATCACACTGACAGAACCACAGGCACATAGACACAGGCAGCAGAGCATGCACAATGTCGCAGCAATGCAGGCTGCTATTCTCCCATGGAGACGATCGTAGAGATGCTGGATGTAGTCCTGTGGAACGGCTTGCCATGCCATTTCCACCTGGCGCCTCAGTTGGACCAGCGTTCGTGCTGGACGTGCAGACCGCGTGAGACGACGCTTCATCCAGTCCCAAACATGCTCAATGGGGGACAGATCCGGAGATCTTGCTGGCCAGGGTAGTTGACTTACACCTTCTAGAGCACGTTGGGTGGCACGGGATACATGCGGACGTGCATTGTCCTGTTGGAACAGCAAGTTCCCTTGCCGGTCTAGGAATGGTAGAACGATGGGTTCGATGACGGTTTGGATGTACCGTGCACTATTCAGTATCCCCTCGACCATCACCAGTGGTGTATGGCCAGTGTAGGAGATCGCTCCCCACACCATGATGCCGGGTGTTGGCCCTGTGTGCCTCGGTCGTATGCAGTCCTGATTGTGGCGCTCACCTGCACGGCGCCAAACACGCATACGACCATCATTGGCACCAAGGCAGAAGCGACTCTCATCGCTGAAGACGACACGTCTCCATTCGTCCCTCCATTCACGCCTGTCGCGACACCACTGGAGGCGGGCTGCACGATGTTGGGGCGTGAGCGGAAGACGGCCTAACGGTGTGCGGGACCGTAGCCCAGCTTCATGGAGACGGTTGCGAATGGTCCTCGCCGATACCCCAGGAGCAACAGTGTCCCTAATTTGCTGGGAAGTGGCGGTGCGGTCCCCTACGGCACCGCGTAGGATCCTACGGTCTTGGCGTGCATCCGCTGCGGTCCGGTCGCAGGTCGACGGGCACGTGCACCTTCCGCCGACCACTGGCGACAACATCGATGTACTGTGGAGACCTCACGCCCCACGTGTTGAGCAATTCGGCGGTACGTCCACCCGGCCTCCGGCATGCCCACTATACGCCCTCGCTCAAAGTCCGTCAACTGCACATACGGTTCACGTCCACGCTGTCGCGGCATGCTACCAGTGTTAAAGACTGCGATGGAGCTCCGTATGCCACGGCAAACTGGCTGACACTGACGGCGGCGGTGCACAAATGCTGCGCAGCTAGCGCCATTCGACGGCCAACACCGCGGTTCCTGGTGTGTCCGCTGTGCCGTGCGTGTGATCATTGCTTGTACAGCCCTCTCGCAGTGTCCGGAGCAAGTATGGTGGGTCTCACACACCGGTGTCAATGTGTTCTTTTTTCCATTTCCAGGAGTGTATATTTGTGTGCAACCATGGTATGTTCGATGAGTACCTCAGCTCTGTATGTCTAACACTCACAGGCACTCATGTATACACACACACACACACACACACAAACACACACACTACGTTGACGCTGAAACAGACGAGACTATCCTTGGCTCGAGGTGGTGCAGTATGGACAAAAATTTATCATTCCTGCGGTTCCTGTGGGAGAGAGAAAAATATGTTACCACTCCTGTTGATCTGTCCTTGCTGGTGTAGCCTGAAACCTGTGATGAGGTTGTTGGCCCAGTCCACCGATGAGCCGGTTGCGGGAGCGTCCCGTCCTCTCGTAGAACTTCCTGGCGATGGCGCGGAACCTGTCTCGGAAAGGCAGGATCCCGGTGTCCTCGTGGAGTTGGCGCGTCGAGAAGCGCCTCGGAAGATGCATAGCAGTCTTTAGGGCGCGGTTCTGTATCCGCTGCAAAGTCACAATGTGAGCAGCTGCGGCTTTCCCCCAGACTACGGCCGTATGCTCTAACAGTGGGCGAACCAATGTTAGGTATAGCGTGATGCCGTGTTGCGATGGCAGTGACGACTGCGGGCTTAGCAGCGGATACAGTTCGCGAAGGCGTCCTATTGCTCTCCTTTTCACATCAAGGGTGTGATGCTTCCTGGTGAGTCTGCGGTCTAGGGTGACCCCTAGGTATTTCGCCGTCCCACTCCATGGGATAGGTTCTCCCAGGATTTCGACTGACGTAAGCCCTGGCGGCATATGTCTTCGGGTGAAGACAACTGCCTGGCTCTTTGTGGCGTTGAATTTCAGCCGCCACTTTGTTGCCTATGAACCCTAGGCGTCGCACCCGCGTTGGAGGCGGTTTCTCAGCACCTGAGCGTTCATGCTGCGGGTGAACAGGGCCGTATCATCCGCGTACAGCGCCAGTTCAACTCCTGGCACTTTCGCGGCGTCGGCAGTGTACAGGGAGTACAGCGAGGGGCAGAGGACCGACCCCTGCGGCACTCCTGCACGTATCTGCCGGTCTGTGGACGTACCGTCGTCAGCCCTCTCGTGGAAGGTTTGTTCAGACAGGTACGACCGCAGTAGATTGATGTGGGACGTCGGTATCCCTTGTTAGAAAAGTTTGAACTCGAGACCGTCGTGCCACACCGAGTCAAACGCTCGGGAGACGTCGAGGAACACTGCCCCAAAGTATTCCCTTGTTTCCAGTGCCCTCATCGCCGATTCCACCACCCGCAGGAGCTGGTGGGAAAAGGCATGTTCTTCTCAAAACCCGAATTGCTCGTCCGGGATGATGCCCTCTTGGGTGACGTGTCGCATCAGTCTTCTCGCGTACAGCCTCTCGAAAACCTTCGAGAGGGACAGGACCAGGCTGATGGGTCGGTAGCTCGATGCCTGGCGTGTGTCCTTGCCGGATTTCAGAATGGCCACGACCTCCGCGTGTTTCCACGCAGAGGGGTAGACACCTGATCGGAGGATCTCGTTAAAAACATCGGCAAGTTGCCGGTGTAATCCCATCGCTGCCTCCAGCCTTCTTGGGGTTCAGCAAGTGAAGCTGTACAGCAACTTCCTCCTCCGTTATCGGCTCGATAACGTCGCCTTCCTCCCTTGCGGCACGGAAGGTTGGTAGTTACTCGTGGACCCGCCGTATGTGGTCGTCGTCGATGTCGTCGGCCTCCGGCGTGAAGTTCGCTGCAAATGCGTCAGCAAGAACGCTTGCTTTCGCGTCCGGATTCCTGGCGAAGTCGTTCCCGACCTGTAAGGGCTGTATTCGCTGTTACCGGCGTAGGAAGGATTTTACCACCCTCCATGCACTACCATCCTCAGGATTGAGGGTAGATACAAGGTCTTCCCATTCCTGGTTCCGGTGTTGCTCGACTGCTGCCTTAATTTCCCGTCTCGTGCGGTTTAAGCGGCGCTTCGTGTCTGGTTGGGGAGTGAGCTGCCGTTCACGAAACAGTCGGTTCTTCTCGGTTGTCGCGTCCAGGATAGGGCGCGGTAGCTGTCGCGACAAGTCTCGTGGTCCTTGGCGATGTCTCAGCGTGGCTTCCTCCGCTGCTCGGAGTATTCTTCGGGTGAAGAATGCTAGGGCGGCGTCTGCGCCTACCTCAGCGGGGTTTGGCGCGTCCTCGAGCAGTTCGAGGGCTTTCGTCCGAAAGCGCTCGGCGTCGAGCCCGCGATAGCTCGGACGGCTCTCTGGAAGAGAAGCCCCGACCACGTCGAGGCCAAAAATGACCGGTACGCGGTCGGAGGACAGGACGTTACACGTCTCGGCGGTCGCGAATTGCCCGATTCCCTTGAGAAGAGAATATCGAGCACGTCCGGTTGTCCGCGTGCAGGGAAGATCGTGGGGTCAAACGGCCCCACGGTGATCGCGCCGTTGCCGTGAACAACGCGGGAGAGGCGGCGCCGGCTGCGGTTGACAGTTCGCGAGTTCCATTCGGTGTGTTTCGCATTGAAGTCCCCGGCAATGAAAGCTCGCCCACCAGCGACAGCAGGGCGTCGAAGTCGGCTTCGTCTAGCGGTCTGCCAGGCTGCCGGTACACCGGCACGAGAAGAATCTTTCCAGCGGTGGCGGAGACGGTCATTAGTGTGGCCTCCAGCGCATTGAGCGCCGGCAGTTGAACCTGGTGGTGGTGCAGTGACTTCTTCACGTGGATGGCAGTGTCGCCTCCGTGGGTGGCTCTGTCATGTCTGTAGCAGCAAAAATTTGCTGCTGGCACGTCGACCCTGGGTTTGAGGAAGGTCTCCTGCACGAGGCATATGTCAACCGCCTCGTCCCGTAGGAATTGGCGATATCCGCCCTGCTGGGGGTGGAGACCCCGAGCGTCGAATGTGAAAATGGTTAAGCCATAAATATGGTCGTTATCCGTTTTAAGGCTGGCTTCTGCCGACGGTGGCCTGGAGGGCCGCCGTCACTGATCCCACGAGGACCAGTAGCTGCGTCATCAGCTGGCTGAGCGACCGCAGGAGCGCGGTCACCTCGTTGGTGTCTTCCTTCGCCGTTTCGGGAAGGTTTGACTCCATCGCGACGTTTCCCGTAGTCGGCAGCGGAGCGGCCTGCTGGGAACGGCCTGCGAGGGTGGCAACCCTTCCTGCAGCCACGGACGCCGGTAAGCCGGTCTCCCCGACTGCAGGCGGTGCCGCCGGCGAAGGCAGCTGCGACGGCTGCGGTGCCGATGCGGCCTCACCTGCGAGCGGCTGCGGCCTCTCGGAGGTGGCGGCCGACTTCCCTTTAGCGACGCCTGCGAAGCTCGGGTTTACATGGCTGGCGTGCTTCCCGCTATCGAAGGCGGAGCTTCGTCGATAACAGGCGACGTGGTCCCCGTTACACTTGCAGCGTGTCAGCCGGTCTTTCTTCGTGGTGCAGTCCCGCGACTGGTGCTCCTCGGCGCAGTTGCAGCAGCGCACAGACATCCTGCAAAACTTTGCCACGTGGTCCATGCGCTGGCAGTTGAAGCACTGGACTCGTCTGCCTTTTGCGCGGAGTGGCTCGACTTTTACGTCGAAGTCGGCTATGTTTTCAACCTGAAAAATTTTCCGGTTGTCAACATTGTCGACCAATACCACAAGGAACAGCGACACGTCCCTGTGGGTCCTGGGCGACCTCGTCAGGCCGACGTGGCGGGTCTGGAAGCCGAGTTCTTCCAGCTGCCGCTGTAGGAACGCCGGTTCCATCTTCAGCGGTAGGTGGCGGAAAACGACCTTCAGCTGTGTGCCGGACCGAGACTCGAACTCGGGAACTTTGCCTTTCGCGGGCAATTGCTCTACCAACTGAGCTACTCAAGCACGACTCACGTCCCATCCTCACAGCTTTACTTCTGCCAGTACCTCGTCTCCTAACTTCCAAACTTTACACAAGCTCTCGTGCTTGGGTAGTTCAGTTGGTAGAGCACTTTCCCGCGAAAAGCAAACGTCCCGAGTTCGAGTCTCGGTCCGGCACACAGTTTTAATCTGCCAGTAAGTTTCATATCAGCGCACACTCCGCTGCAGAGTGAAAATCTCATTCTGGATCTTCAGCTGCATCAGGTGTTTCGTGCTCTGCGTGAAGCAGTTCCACTTCTCAGTCTCACAGAGCTGCATGAGTTTTGCGTGGTCCTCTATGCACTCTGATCTGACCTTGTATGTGTCGGTCCCCGCGATCATCTTTCGCGGTTTTACGGCGGAGTAGAGCTTCTCTCTGAGCTCGCTATAGCCCTCGCGCCACTGGATGGTAATAGGCGGCGGGCAGCGGGGTGGTTTCGTCACCGTAGTCGGCGTGGTCCCGTCCCCGTCGGTCTCGGCTACTTGCGGCAGATCTGCAACACCGGTTTGCAGCCTCGACCTGTTCCGGCGTCACCAGTTCGAACGACCTGGCTATCGCTGTGAGGCGCCGGGAGGGCGCGATGAAGCCTTCTTCGTCAGCCTTCCTCGGCGATGCGGTCGTCCTGCGACGTACCCTCTTTTTCCGCCTGACGCGACCGGAACTTGCCTGGCGGGAGGGAGTGTCCTCTACGGCCGCGGCTGGGCGCTTCCGTGAGGTTTGCTCGACCTGAGCAGGCTCGTCGGTTGTTGCCAGGCTGGGCGTTGGAGAGGGCGTGGCGGCTTCTGTAGCTGGCACGGCTGGTGCGACTGCTGGCTCGGCAGCTGTCGTGGCGACTGCGACACGTAATTGCCAGGCGCGTCCCACGGGTACCAGGGAACGGAGTCTCGTAAGTACCTCCTCCCTGTCCGCTTCGGTGCCCACGACCAAGCGTTGCATGCAGATGCAACTCTCCTCGGGGGTCAGCCTGGCGATGGCTACGGCAAATTCCTCCTCTGTCAGGGGGATCGGCGGCTCGATGCCTCGTCGTCTTCCTGAGAGTGTGCGGGCGCGGCGCCGCCCGTTCGCGGAAATTTCCGCGTCCATCCGGCGGCCGCGAGCATCACTCTCGCTCGTCGTCTTCGTCGGTGGTGGGGGGCCAGACGCTGCCGTCGTCCGGGAAACCTCCCTTGGACCGCTCTCTGCCACACCCTGCGTCTCGCCGGAGCGATGGTCTCGTTTCGGTTCCTCCTCCATGTCGTAACCCCCAACACGACAACTTTGCTTCTTTAGAAAGCCACGACAGTTTTTGCTTTCTTAGATAGGGGGCTCACGCCACGTGGACTTTGCCACACGAGTCCCTAAAGGCCCTTGCAGGCTGTTGTGGAATCTGAAAGAGACAGACGCTGGTGAGCGAGAACACGCAAGGCGAGTAGCCAAATGCGTGAACCCGCGCAACCGGTCGCTACAAGATCACGAGCGAGACGATAGCCTCAGCAGCGTCAGCACAGAGCGTCCGCACACTTCGGCAGCCACAGCACAAGTGCGTGCGTGCGTGCGTACAACACACACACACACACACACACACACACACACACACACACACACACACACACACACACACACGCTCGCACATGCACATACACACAAACACACACACACACACACATTTAATGAAGGCCGATGTGTCCCTTGTCATGAGAACTGCACAAACAGGGAAATAATCTGAGAAGGTACTGGTTTTTACAGCTAGTTCAGGAAGTTTGTACTTCTTTCAGCCAACCATACGGTTATTGTCTGTGAAAATTCTGTGCACACCACAATCTACCTACAGCGTCTGCTTGGATGCTCCACAATCTCGAACATGTTTCAGGGCATAAGCTGGCCACAGAGGGGAAGAAAGTGCAGGTCCTATGAATAATTCAAGTTGTTCCACTAGGAGACTGTGAAACCTCCCCATAGAAAAATTATAAATGACTGTGCTTAAACTGACACACAATATTTTTAGCGCAACGCAAACTGACTTTCAAAAATCCCTACAAAAGAGTGGCCTTGACTAACAATAACCTATACTTTTCATGAATCACTTACCTCACAAAAATCTTCGTTCCTCAAACTACTGCAATACAGCATGGGCCAACTGAATAAAAGATTCTAACTCCTGAAGGCACTAACTACCGATAGGCATAGTTAGCAAATGAAACATTTTGATTGAGAACAAATAATGTATTTACCTTAATAGTGTTCAAAAGTCATAATATATACTGGGTGAGTCACCTAATGTTACCGCTGGTTATATTTCGTAAACCACATCAAATACTGACGAACCGATTCCACAGACCGAACGTGAGGAGAGGGGCTAGTGTAATTGTTTAATACAAACCATACAAAAATGCACGGAAGTATGTTTTTTAACACAAACCTACGTTTTTTAAATGGAACCACGTTAGTTTTGTTAGCACATCTGAACATATAAAGAAATACGTAATCAGTGCCGTTTATTGCATTGTAAAATGTTAATTACATCCGGAGATATTGTAACCTAAAGTTGACGCTTGAAACCTCCGACGTTCAGTTGCGTGTTATAACAAACACGGGCCACGGTCGGCGAGCAGCATCTGCAGGGACATGTTGACGATGACGACCGTGTTTACGAGTGTGGCTGTAGTGCACTGTTGTGGTTTGGTCTAGCTGTCGCAGTGTCCGCATGTAGCGCTTGCTGCTATTGTTATTCTGCATTCGTCTCCGCACGCAGACCTACTGTAGTACACCGTGTTACCAGACGTCTGTGATAGTGTAGTGTTGTAGGAACTGTGACCATGGTGTACTCCAACTCTGAAAAGGCGGAGATGATACTCATCTATGGCAAGTGTCGACGATATGCAGCTGAAGCCTGCAGGGTGTATGCAGAACGGTACCCGTACCCGGACAGAGAGCATCCCACGTGCCGCACATTGCAAAAACATCCACCGCCAACTGTATGCAACAGGTATGGTCGTAGCACGCAAACGGGTCCGTAACAGGCCCGTCACAGAAGAAGCGGGTGCAGTTGGTGTGTTAGCTGCTGTTGCCATGAACCCACACATGAGTACACGGGACATTGCGAGAGCCGGTGGACTGAGTCAAAGTAGTGTCATGCGAATACTGCATCGTCACCGCTTTCACCCGTTTCATGTGTCGCTACATCAGCAATTACATGGTGATGACTTTAATCATCGAGTGCAATTCTGTCAATGGGCATTAACAGAGAATGCGTTGCTGTTCTACCTGTTTACCCGATGAAGCAGGTTTCACAAACCACGGGGCAGTGAATCTACGGAACGTGCATTACTGGTCCGTGGACAATCCTCGCTGGCTCAGACAGGTAGAGCGACAGCGACCGTGGACTGTAAATGTATGGTGCGGAATCATCGGCGACCACCTCATTGGTCCTCACTTCATTGCAGAGGCCCAAACAGCTGCAACATACATCGTGTTTCTACAGAATGATCTGCCAACGTTGCTCGAAAATGTCCCACTGGAAACGCGTCGACGTATGTAGTATCAGCATGATGGTGCACCTGCACATTCCGCAATTAACATTAGGCTGACCCTTGACAGGATGTTCGACGGGCGTTTCATAGGACGTGGAGGACGCATAAATTGGCCAGCCCGTTCTCCTGATCTTACACCTCTGGACTTCTTTCTGTGGGTTCGTTAAAGGAGAATGTGTACAGTGATGTGCCTACAACCTCAGAGGATATGAAACAACGTATTGTGGCAGCCTGCGGCGACATTACACCAGATGTACTGCGGCGTCTACGTAATTCGGTGCTCTCCGATACACACGATCGAACAGCGGAGTGGTACTCAAGCGTCAACTTTAGGTTACAATATCTCCGGATGAAATTAACGTTTTACAATGCAACAAACGGCACTGATTACGTATTTGTTTATATGTTCAGATGTGCTAACAAAACTAACGGGGTTCCATTTAAAAAAACGTAGGTTTGTGTTAGAAAACATACTTCGGTGCATTTTTTTATGGTTTGTATTAACCAATTACACTAGCCCCTCTCCTCACGTTCTGTCTGTGGAATCGATTCGTCAGTATTTGATGTGGTTTACGAAATATATCCAGCGGTAATGTTAGGTGACTCACCCTGTATATCATATACTGCGAATGTAGTGCGGGACAATACGTAGAGAATGTGGGTTTCGCGGGAGGCGTGCCAGAGATAAATCCCTGCCGTCGCGCTATCCTCTGTGTCCTCGGTGGCTCAGATAGATAGAGCGTCTGCCATGTAAGCAGGAGATCCCGGGTTCGAGTCCCGGTCGGGGCACACATTTTCATCTGTCCTCGTTGACGTATGTCAACGCCTGTAAGCAGCTAAGGGCGTTCATTTCATTGTAATTTCTTACAAATTTATTCTCTCTAATGGAACACGTCCAAATCATCCTCTCCCAAAACTCCGCCATCTCTCTCCCCACATCCACCACTGCTGCCGGCTCACCTCCAACTGCGCATCGCTACGCGTTGTTAGCATCAAACTGGCCAACACTACAGCAGCAAATTCCAACAATGCAAACCAGCCACAGACTGCGCACAGCACAGTCAGTGATTTTCATATAGAGCGCTACATGGCGTTATCAACATAAAAACTTACAACTGTTTCTTGCATTGGTCAGACAGTTCCATCCCTTAAATATATGATGTTCGATGGTCTGTGTCGATTGATTGCATAAGAACAATTTGAAGAGCAGCTGAGACCGCTTTCTAAAATTAAACACAATATAAAATATACAATGCCTGACAATTAAGGTAACACACGCAGAAGACGTGGTTGGATGTCAATGTAACTTCGTGTACATACATCAACGGCAAGCAAGTAAATGATTAGAGCTGCCAGTGTCTGTGACAAATAGAAACTGCCACCAGAGTACTTTAGTGCTTCCAGACTGCATTTTAATTCTGTAGTGGAGCATGCGTTTATCTGAAAGTTCTTGCTGAATCAAAATTCTCTGCCACAACAGCACTCGAAGCTAGGACTTCCGCCTTTCGTAGGCAATTGCTCTACCAACTGAGCTATCCGTGCAATCTGCACAGCTTAAATTTCTCCGGTACCTCAAGTCCTACATTCCAAACTTTGGGGAGGCTCTACAGCGAAACTTGCGGGACTAATAGGCCGAAACAAAGAATACCGCGACGATATGGCTTAGCCACAGCCGCGGAATTGTTTCCAGAATGAATTTTCACGTTGCATCTGACGAGGAGTCGAACTTGGGGCAGTTTTTGTGCTTATCATTCACGTTTCACTTTCGTACAAGGCCACACTCCAGACAAATACTATTAGAAAATACATCCTATTAGCTAAATATATATTAAATGTTACCATTTTCTCTTTTTCAGGAATGCCTTTCTTGCTATTGCCAGTCTTAATTATATATCCTCTCTACTTTGAGTATTGTCAGTTATTTTTCTGCCCTACATAGACTACTTTTAGTCTCTCATCTCCTAATCTAATTCTATTAGCATCAGCTGATATAATTCTGCTACGTTTGATTCCCTTTGTTTTACCATTGTTGACATTCATCTTAAACACTCCTTTCAAGTGAGTATCCATTCCATTGAACTGGTCTCTTTTTCCGTCTCCTTTGCCGTCCCTGACAGAACTGCAACGTCATCGGCCAAATGCAAATTTTTATATATTTCTACTAAATTTTAATGCTCTTTTCAAGTTTCTCTTCGGTTTTTTTTTCACAGCTGCCTCACAGCAGAATGAATAATACCGAGGAGAAGCTGCTACTTTGTCTCACTCCCTTCTCAAGTTGTTTCCCTTTTATGCCTTTTGACTTTTATAACAGAAACCTGGTTACTGTACAAGTAGTTAACTTTTCAGTCCCTTCATTCTAACCCTGATACCTTCAGAATTTCAAAGAGTGTAGTCCAGTCAACACTGTCAAAAACGTACGGTAAATCCCTAAACGGTATGAACCTAGGTTTGCCTTTCTTCAGTCTATCTTTCCAGATAGGTCATATAGTCAGTATGGCCTCATGACTTCCTACATTTCACCAGAACGCAAAATGATCTTCCCAGAATCGGCTTCTACCAGTTTTTCCATTTTTATGTAAATAATTTCTCTTAGTATTTTGTAATCCCGTCTTATTAATCTGATGGTTTGGTAGTATCATATCTGTCAGTCCCTATCTTCTTTAGAATAGGAAGCACCTGTCTTCTTTAGAATAGGAAGTATTACATTCTTCTTGAAGCTTTAGCGTGTTTCTTCTGTATCATATATCTTGCATACATAGTGGAATAGTGTGGTCATGTCTGGCTCTCCATAGGATCTTAATAATTCTAAGGGAATTTTGTCTATTCTATGGGTTTCGTTTCGATTAGGCCTTTAAATGTTCTGTCTGATTGTTCTCGCAGTATCATGTCTCCCACCTCATCTTCATTTACTTCCCCTTCTATTTCTATGATATTATTTTCAAGTTTGTTCCCTTTATATCTCTCTTTGGTTCCAACATTTCCTTCTTCGCTTAATTTGTGCTTCTCATCTGAGGTTTAATATTCGTGCATGTAAATTAGCAGGCAACATTTTTAATAACACCAGTTAAAATTGAAAAAGAATTACTCGGCATACCTGTAGTCTTCTGACTATATCTATAGGTAGTAGAGCAAGGGTCATTTGAGCAATTTGTACTGTGGATTTTAACAGTGGAACAATTCGAGCTTTTTTGCTGTCCTTGGAGGAACCGTTTCGTCTTTCAGTAGCAGTGTTGTAGTGAAACAATGGAGAACCTGGGAAAAATTGAGAGTGTATGGGCGACAGGGCTGTGGTCGAGTCCAATCAGTAACTCTGCAGCCTGGTTCAGTTGAGACATTCACTGCATGATCTCGTAAAGGAACTTACGAGAAGTCTCCATGATCCTCTCCCAACTGCGTCAGTCCATTACATTCTGTAACACCCGGGCGCCAGTGTAGTACACTGTTGTGGTGTGCTATTCACGATTTTGTGCCCCATCTTTGGAAACAAGTTCAGACCATCGTGACCGTAGCTTCAGCATGTGGCGCTCTTACCCGTTTCCTTTCCTTATGTTCTGTTGTCCAAGAAGTTGTGCTATTCACGCGAGGAAATTATCAATACTTCCATTAAACTAAGTCAGAGCTTCAAAAATTCAGATTTCAGTGTAACATAAAATACTCAAGATCAGAGTGATTGAAAAAACATGAAAAGGCTTAAAGTGTGGTTAAAGATAAATATTTCCTGACAACAAATCGAATACTTCCTTAGTCGTATCGTTGTAAGCTACAGCGAATGTATATCTCCTGTTATAAGGTAGAAATATCAAGAAACTTGGGTGAATGGTTGCTCTATGACCTGCATATGAAACTAAACTACACTCCTGGAAATGGAAAATGAACACATTGACACCGGTGTGTCAGACCCACCATACTTGCTCCGGACACTGCGAGAGGGCTGTACAAGCAATGATCACACGCACGGCACAGCGGACACACCAGGAACCGCGGTGTTGGCCGTTGAATGGCGCTAGCTGCGCAGCATTTGTGCACCGCCGCCGTCAGTGTCAGCCAGTTTGCCGTGGCATACGGAGCTCCATCGCAGTCTTTAACACTGGTAGCATGCCGCGACAGCGTGGACGTGAACCGTATGTGCAGTTGACGGACTTTGAGCGAGGGCGTATAGTGGGCATGCGGGAGGCCGGGTGGACGTACCGCCGAATTGCTCAACACGTGGGGCGTGAGGTCTCCACAGTACATCGATGTTGTCGCCAGTGGTCGGCGAAAGGTGCACGTGCCCGTCGACCTGGGACCGGACCGCAGCGACGCACGGATGCACGCCAAGACCGTAGGATCCTACGCAGTGCCGTAGGGGACCGCACCGCCACTTCCCAGCAAATTAGGGACACTGTTGCTCCTGGGGTATCGGCGAGGACCATTCGCAACCGTCTCCATGAAGCTGGGCTACGGTCCCGCACACCGTTAGGCCGTCTTCCGCTCACGCCCCAACATCGTGCAGCCCGCCTCCAGTGGTGTCGCGACAGGCGTGAATGGAGGGACGAATGGAGACGTGTCGTCTTCAGCGATGATAGTCGCTTCTGCCTTGGTGCCAATGATGGTCGTATGCGTGTTTGGTGCCGTGCAGGTGAGCGCCACAATCAGGACTGCATACGACCGAGGCACACAGGGCCAACACCCGGCATCATGGTGTGGGGAGCGATCTCCTACACTGGCCGTACACCACTGGTGATCGTCGAGGGGACACTGAATAGTGTACGGTACATCCAAACCGTCATCGAACTCATCGTTCTACCATTCCTAGACCGGCAAGGGAATGTGCTGTTCCAACAGGACAATGCACGTCCGCATGTATCCTGTGCCACCCAACGTGCTCTAGAAGGTGTAAGTCAACTACCCTGGCCAGCAAGATCTCCGGATCTGTCCCCCATTGAGCATGTTTGGGACTGGATGAAGCGTCGTCTCATGCGGTCTGCACGTCCAGCACGAACGCTGGTCCAACTGAGGCGCCAGGTGGAAATGGCAAGGCATGCCGTTCCACAGGACTACATCCAGCATCTCTACGATCGTCTCCATGGGAGAATAGCAGCCTGCATTGCTGCGAAAGGTGGATATACACTGTACTAGTGCCGACATTGTGCATGCTCTGTTGCCTGTGTCTATGTGCCTGTGGTTCTGTCAGTGTGATCATGTGATGTATCTGACCCCAGGAACGTGTCAATAAAGTTTCCCCTTCCTGGGACAATGAATTCACGGTGTTCTTATTTCAATTTCCAGGAGTGTATATGTAGGTGTTCCAGTATAGCTCATTAACGTCTAGAGCAATTTTAGCCACACTTGATACACGTAGAGCTCAGTACCTGGAGACAATTACCTTTGATATAAGAGACCTCAAAGACCTCTATTTTTGGGAGTGGTGGTGGTAAAGTGGCGACATGCAAGCAAGAGTGAAAAGTGCCCAGAGCAATTTCAGCCAATCGTTATAGATGTATAACTCAGTATCTATGAAAATATACAGTAGGAGAAAGGTAGATCTAGCGCCACCAGGAGTGGCTTGGAGTGGGGACTGGAATGACAGAAAACGTTCGAAAAAAGCTGACATTAGTCTCGAGTCCGTAGTTTTTGGTATTACTGTGGTTATTGGTGACAGCCCTGGTGTCAGATCACCCATAGGGATGTGATGAGAAGGAGAGTGTGGGAAGGAGATGATGTACGATTAATTGAAGGAAATAGCGAGCAACGCCAGGTAATTGGCTAGTTTGGGAGAAATGTTTTGGACTCACCTGTTTCGTTCGCCAGAATCAAATGTTCAGTCAGCTCCACCGTTCTTCTCGCTTGTGAAGCTATAGATTCACAGCAGCAGGTGAGACTGTACATGCTAATTATGTTCATTACCAAGTATGATATACCTGCGAAGATTTCCTTGTCATTGTCTTTATCCTCATCCAGGAGGAGCACCAGAATGCTGAAAATGACCTGCACACTCATTACGAATGCCTGCACTGTCATTGCCGTTATGGGTACAGCGTACTTGTCATTCAAAGAGCTCGCCAGTTTCCTGAGTTTCATGTGAGCTATTTTTATCATTAACAGGTGTTCACAAGACGGAGACGACGTAGTTTGCTTCAGAGAATTCGGCCTCGAAACTGAGAAGTGTCGTCGGCCACTGACCTTCGTTCTGTCCAGCACGCTGAAGGTCTCCAGTTCACTGCGGAACGAGAGCTCGACAGCTTTGGTGAGCATACGCAGTCGGTACCTGATGACCAGACCGAGGACGAAAAACTGTTCATACGCCACGATGATCACTATTATGACGGCTACTGTCATGGCGTCGAAGTCACTGTCAGATAACACGTCCCACACTATACTTCCCAGGTAAGGAAGCAGCAGGAGCGCGAACGAGGTGGAAGCGTACAGCGCGGTGGCGCGGTTGGCTGCCGACCGGTCGAGGTCCAGGAGGTCGTCGACGCGGCGGAGCTCCGCCGCGAAGTTGGCCAGCCAGTCCCCGGGGGCCAGCGACATGGCCAGCACGGACGCGCAGGCGCCGGCGGTGACGACGGCGCGCGTGAAGATGTGCGGCACGTAGTAGCTGTAGCAGTCCACGTGGTAGCCGCGCGTGCTCCTCACGGCGGCCTCGTAGCCCAGGAGGGCGACGCCGGCGGCCACCAGAAGGCTGTAGGCGCGCGAGGCGGCCGCGAGGGGGCGGCGCCGGGGGCGGCAGGGCGGCACCCCCAGCAGCGACGACAGCGCCACGAGCGGCCGCAGCACGCACTCCAGGTCAGTGGTCGCGGCAGGCGGGGCTCTTCCGGGCATCGCTCTCCCCCCGCCCTCCGGCCTGCTGTCCTGCTCCATGCCACACGCACAGGGTCTGCCCCCACAGTAACAGCCCTGCAAAATTTGTTCCGGTGTTGAGGACGAAGTCGCGGAAAACGTAAACGTAAAAAATTTTAACAGCCATAGTGAGTAATGACGTTTTGGTTTGTGGGGCGCTCAACTGCGTGGTTATCAGCGCCCGTACAATTTCCCAACCTTTGCTCAGTCCAATTTCGCCACTTTCCTGGATGATGATGAAATGATGAGGACAACACAAACACCCAGTCATCTCGAGGCAGGTGAAAATCCCTGACCCCACCGGGAGTCGAACCCGGGACCCCGTGCTCGGGAAGCGAGAACGCTACCGCGAGACCACGAGCGGCGGACCCATAGTGAGTAAGGCAAAGATTTGAAATTCTGCGTGTTCAAAGAAAAAGAGCTGTGTTTTGATGGAAGAAGGGGAGACTGGGTGTAGTAGTCACATTTTTTTGTTTTAATTTTTTACACTGTCGCCACTTTAAATATTTGTACTTTTATTTTACGAACTTGTAGTACATATTTATTTAGAATGTTTATAAAATAATTTATGGCTTCATAATAATTGTGATGGAATTAGCATTGCCTTTTCTATCATCCGATGCTTATGACTACTGTCCCCAGGACTTGGATGGTTGTCACAAGGATCGGAGATGCTTGTCACGTGTTAATGTTACGTGAAAAATGCAAGAGTTTGAAGAAACAAAATCCTTCCTGTATTCACACAAATTACTTTAGGCCAAAGGTTGCAATATAGCAATTCTATTTAACACTAATAACACAAAATATTCAGCAATTCAGTATACGCAAGAAAAAATGACTTAAAAGCTAATATCAGAGGCCTACAACAATAGCCTACATTGAAAACTGTCCATTGACAACAACCCTAAAATAAAAATAATTGAGACTGTACAAAGTCAATCTGAAAAGTCAGTCTGGAAATTCTGACAAATAAAATGGGCACCTCCTCACGTACATTTCTCATGTGCGCATTTCTTGTTCAAAACGTTCAAATGTGTATGGAAGCTTACACACTACTTAACCTAAATTATCCTAAGGAGAAACACACACACCCATGCCCGAGGGAGGATTCGAACCTCCACTGGGACCAGCCGCACAGTCGCACTTCTTGTAATCTGTACATTGTACCCACATTTTCCTTGGATCTGCTATTGGCAAATGAATCAAGACATACAATACAAAAAAAGTCATCTCCTTCACTGTCACTGCTTTGAGCTTTCTTTTCTTGTTTCTGCTCCTTAGTTTTATTTTTTCAGCTTAGAAAAGACGCTTCCTGACATCTGTGGAACTTTGTTTTTTTTCCGATTTCGCGTTCCTCTTTCACATAAATGTCCGTGAGGAGAGCCGAACATCTCTTTCGGTTATTGTTCTTCCTTCGTTGTTTTCTTTCTCCAGCCTTAGGGAAAGGTATGATGTCTTTCGGAGAAACAATAGTTGGCCTAGACTGAACGTTCTCCAAGCCACTGCAAGAACGCTGCAACTCACAGTTTTCGTGTGTAATTAATGTGGTTCGTGGAGACCTCCAGTGTTTGAATTTGATTTTCTCCTTCTTCTACGGTGTCAGCACTTAGAACAGTAGGCTCCTCAGGATATGATCGATTTGTTACGAAACGGGGAGCAAATTGGTGATTACCAAAAATGTCTGCATTGAAGGGGCAAAACAAGCCGGTTATAAAGGCAACAGGACATGCAGAAGTCGCTATTCCTGGAATGTCATATATTGACATCGTGGACCCTGGGTGATTTAACATCTACGAATCATTTGCTGTATTCACGTATTTGTTCAATGTTTCGTATACTCTCTGTTCTAATGGTTGCAATTGGTGGGAACAGTTAGGAGGAAATGGCAATAAAACAGTGCCGTTGTCCTTGGTATAGATGAGCTCTTTAATCGACTGATGAGAACTATGATTATGAAGGAAAGGAAGACACGGATGATGTTTATAGCACTTTGCATTAGAAACAAAGTGTTTAAAAAATTCGCAGAAATGTTCTTCCATCATCCCTCCAGAAGCATTATTCGCTCCACGGTAGCCCACGGTCCATCACAAATAAAGTGTTCTTTGAGACGCACCCGGGGAAAAATTAACAATGGTGGAACAGAGTCCCCAGTAGTTCTGGCTGATAACTTTAGGAGTCCTAATTCACAAATCTTTGTGTCTCTGCATGAACTCAGAAAACCAGTCGGCCCCAGCTTGTCGAGTTTGTCTATTTCGAAAGTACTCCTAGCCCAATGTAAATATCTAATTCATAACACAATTTTCACACTTCTTTTGGACTGAGGCCGAAATATGCAATAGACCCAGCTTTGACATATTCTGCCAAATCAGCTACTTTTTACTCCAGATGTTATCGATCCCACTTGCTTGAAACCTTCGATTCGGCTTTTAGACTGTTGTAATGCCAATCTCGCCGATTTTTCAAATATCCTTGGATTCAAAGTTGTATCGTTTCGTAACAGTAGCCAGGTTATCGAAAAAGGCGCCAATGTTTCTTTTATTGAAGCTGTTTGCCGGGACTAAGCTGATAGCTTCAGGAGTCTTAACTCAGAAATCTTTGTGTCTCTTCATGAACATAGAAAACTAGTCGGCTCTAGCTTGTCGAATTTCAGTCTATTTCGAAAGTACATGTACCACATTAGAAATACCTAAGACGATTATCGCACTTCTTTTGGACTGAGACCGAAATATATATCAGACGCAGCTTTGAGATATTGTACCAATTAATTATCAAGAGCAATTGTCTGAATACTTCTATTAGGACGGTAGCCCTATATGCAGTAAAGGACAGGTCACACTGCTACTTATATCCTCGTCAGAATACTTTTTACAGCAACGAGCCAATGTCGGGTAATGTTTATTGTAATCATTTGCAACACTGGACGCAGATATATTTTCTAATTTCAACATTCGAGTTGTTTTCAGCATAGTGTCTGCGGATGCTAGACTTTTAGGCATCTTGATACTGAAAACAACAAAAAGATGGGTTGGGATCAAAATTTGAAACCTAAATGCTTTCACGGGGATTTTATCCCGTGTGACAGCCATCCCAGTTTGTCGTGTGACAAACAAACCCGAAGACCGCACATAATATATTGAATTATAGGCTACATGACTGTGGATTCCAATTATCAGTACAGCAAATAGATCTGTAGTTAAATCTAACGATAATAATGCTTTAACTTTTACTCACAATCACTGCTAAAAGAAAAATATGGACAGCTCCTCACTCACTCGATGAAAACAACTGAAATTTCACGCAACAGATGCAGAAGGAGTTGCCACTCTTAAGTCGTTCCACTGCAGTGCGACATTTGGTGGCAGCGTTATCAACTAAGAGACAACCAACCCGTGTGACTACCATAACCAGTCTCCCCAATATTCTAAATGACCCAAGGAAAAATTAGTACATCTGGAAAGGCGGTGTCGATTTTGATCCGATGTCAGCATTTGCCACCTGGGTATTGTAGCTGTACTGATAATGGTTTCAACGTCGTCCGCCAGCAGATAACGTAGCAGCATAGCCATCAGAGCGCCACCTGTGTCTACCCTTTAATAGGGAATACTCAAAGCCAGAAGGCTCAATGTGCTGCAAACATGCGAACCAAGCAGGCAGCCATGCCACAGAGACACACTCGTGCTTCCTACAGCCAAGTTTGAAAGGAGTCAAACTGTGACCTTCCTAGCGGCGGGACGGTCCTTTCGGAGAAATGTCGCACAAATGGGGCGTGCTGCGTCAGTTGTGCAGCGATGCTGCTGTCAGTGGTCACGTGAACACTCTCACACCCGCAGACGAGGTTCCGGACGTCTACGCAGCGCAGACGTCCACCAGAACTGTCGTATTGTAAGGACAGCAGTGGCAGTTGGCGCAGCTACTACAGCACAGGTAAGAGAGCTTGTGAGCGCAGGCGTGTCAGCACGAACCGTTACAAACCGGTTATTACACCTGACACCTAGGCCGCCTTCCACTCATGCCACAGCTCGACTAGTGCCATCAGAGGATCACTTGGAAGATGGAAAGGCACACCACGGTCTTCAACGACGAAAGCAGATTTTGTCTGTACGCAAGTGATGGCCGTTTCCCTGTACGACGTAGCGCTGGTGAGCCTATCCAAAACCAATCAATGACAGTTAATTTATACAGGGCTATTACAAATGATTGAAGCGATTTCATAAATTCACTGTAGCTCCATTCATTGATGTACGGTCAAGACACACTACAGATACGCAGAAAAACTCATAAAGTTTTGTTCGGCTGAAGCCGCACTTCAGGTTTCTGCCGCCAGAGCGTTCGAGAACGCAGTGAGACAAAATGGCGACAGGAGCCGAGAAAGCGTATGTCGTGCTTGAAATGCACTCACATCAGTCAGTCATAACAGTGCAACGACACTTCAGGACGAAGTTCAACAAAGATCCACCAACTGCTAACTCCATTCGGCGATTGTATGCGCAGTTTAAAGCTTCTGGATGCCTCTGTAAGGGGAAATCAACGGGTCGGCCTGCAGTGAGCGAAGAAACGGTTGAACACGTGTATCTGGACATGCTGGAAAATTGGCTCATGCCCGAACTGGAGACTCACAGCGCCGACTTCATCTTTCAACAGGATGGTGCTCCACCGCAGTTCCATCATGATGTTCGGCATTTCTTAAACAGGAGATTGGAAAACCGATGGATCGGTCGTGGTGGAGATCATGATCAGCAATTCATGTCATGGCCTCCACGCTCTCCCGACTTAACCCCATGCGATTTCTTTCTGTGGGGTTATGTGAAAGATTCAGTGTTTAAACCTCCTCTACCAAGAAACGTGCCAGAACTGCGAGCTCGCATCAACGATGCTTTCGAACTCATTGATGGGGACATGCTGCGCCGAGTGTAGGAGGAACTTGATTATCGGCTTGATGTCTGCCGAATCACTAAAGGGGCACATATCGAACATTTGTGAATGCCTAAAAAAACTTTTTGAGTTTTTGTATGTGTGTGCAAAGCATTGTGAAAATATCTCAAATAATAAAGTTATTGTAGAGCTGTGAAATCGCTTCAATCATTTGTAATAACCCTGTATTATATGCATGTGATTTCCGTACGCCTTTCTGGCACGGTCAGAGCGATAACTGTACACACTCATTCGCGGTGATGTCTTCTCGTGAATGACTTGTGAGAAGACAAGGATTTCCTTTTGAGCTAATCGTCGTGGACGTCGCCAAGAACCAACCTGTCATTAGTTTATCATTGTTCTACATTTACAATTCGCAGTTTTCCTTTCTCCGCCTTGCATCGATCACGATAATGCCCTATTTTTTTGGTCACGTTCATGTATGTGCTCACAGGGAATCTTGTAACAAAATGGGGCCAATTTGGACTGATATTTCATTTAAGCAGTTACATGAACCTCTTTCCAGTCGTTGAATATTCAGTGTTTTTTGAATAATCAATACTCAGGACTCATTTACTAGGGCCATCCTATTCATACCTTTATTTGATTGTGCAACAGATTCTTGTGAGCATCTTAGTTCGTGGAAAGCGAGCTGACTCCATCCCATCGCATCCCATGCACCTCATAGCGACACCCAAAACGCTTGTCGACCACGATTGGCGTCTTTCAAGTTTTCCTTTCCAATCGTCGGCTAACTGAAGGGGCCATGACATCTCAGCACAGTCACCTGAAAATGGACAGACTTCGAGATCCCCCGTCCTTCGTATGTTGCGAGTCTGGGACATTTCTGAAAACCCGCCTTCTTTTGGAATTTGTACACAACCCTTGGCCTCCTCACCAGACTCCTGCCACGTAAAAAATCATACACCTCTTTCCAAATGTCTTTGATGATGAAATTATGGCTCATTTGGTCCTTCAAACCTGTACAGATACAAAACAGCTTGGAAAACAACTTTGGAATGCACTTGAAAAATAATGTCATACTCGTTGAAAATCGCTTTCCTTTACCATCCACGAAACTGTCTCAAATGCTCAGAGATTCAAGAAGTGAATCACCCAGTTTGCAAAAATACTTGAGAAAAAATACCTGATGTATACTGCCGGAAAAAAACTGGTACACCTGGAAAGACGACGTCGATTTTGATCCGATGAAGGCATATGCTACCACGGGGCAACAGATAGAGTAGGGGCGTAGCTACCAGAGCGCCGTCTGCGTCTACCCTTCGATAGGGAACGCTCACAGCCAAAATGTTCGGTGTGGTGCAAACATGTGAAGCAAGCAGTAACAATGCCACAGAGATGCTCTCGTGCTTTCTACAGCCAACTGAGCGAGATTGAAAGGGGTCAAATTGTGGCTTTGGGAGTGGCGGAATCGTCATTTGGGAAAATTGCCGCACAGCTTGGATGTGCTGCGTCAGTTGTGCAGCGATGCTGGTATAAGTGGTTACGTGAACATTCTCACACCCGCAGACGAGGTAGTGGACGTCCACGCATCACAAACACCCACCAAGATCGTCGTACAGTAGGGGCAGCAGTGACAGGTCGCATAGCTGCCACGGCACAGGTAAGGCTGCTTGTGAGCCCAGGCGTGTCAACACGAACTGTTGCGAACCAGTTATCAGCAGTGGGACTATTGGCAGGCACACCTCCCGTTCATCGTCCACTCACGCCATAGTATCGACGTGCATGGCTCGACTTGTACTATCAGAGGATCAATTGGAAGGTGTAATGGCGGGCTGTGGTCTTCTGTGATGAAAGCCGATTATGCTTGCACGCAGCTGATGGTCGTTTTCGAGTATGACGTACACGTGAGGAGCACTGTGTCACCGAGTGCGTTTCTCAAAGACATACTGGCCTTACTCGTTCACCTTTGTTGTTTCTGGGGGGAGGGGGGGGGGGGACTGCAACAAGCACTCGGTATGTGCTGAATTTTGTTAGATCCGATCTTTTGCCGTTCTTCCAACAGGATGATGATATGTTGCTCCAGCAGGATAATGCTAGCCCACACGTTGCCTGTGAAACCCAACGTGCTCTTCAGACGGGGAGCAGTGCCTCTTGCCAGTGTAATCTCCGAACCTGTCTCTAGTCGAGTGTGGGATATGATTGACCGTCAACCAACAACTCTTAAAGAACAACGCGAACAGGTCTAGCAGGCGTGGCGTAACGTATCTTAGGACAGCATTCGCTGTCTGTCCGATCGACTGGATGCCTTGGAAGCTACCCCACGTACTAATATTGGAGTTTCAGCATAAGTCGACACCTAGTGCCTCAGAACCGCTTGTGGTATTGATCTGTAATTTAATCATTTTATGTTTTACATAAGCACTGTTGTAAGTGAATAGGTAACCTCTAAAAGGGTGTAAATTTTTCGGCAGAGTATAAACCATTGCAAAAGCATGGTGTAACATGTAAAAAAAATAGTAAAAATTTGGCTCTTGAAAAAGTCGGGAACTGTGGATCGCTGCAGATGGTGTGTGTATGGAATCAGGCCGGCATGTGGCCTCTGGAGCTGACGAAATGATGGTAGCGAGGCTGTATGTACGTAGCTGTCTAATGTATGGAATCAGCACAGTAATTGGGCGACGTGGTGACGACAGAAAGCAGCTGTCCTATTTGCAAGTGTGTATGGCCATATTGTGATCGAAGTTTCCTAATTTGTTGGTGTATCGCCATAAAACGTACAATTTATTTACAAGGAATGTTGTGCAACTCGCAGTCATGCATCATGGCAGAAGAAAAGTAGTCGTGAAAAGTTCCTTAGTTACATGGACAAGGGATGACTGTCACACATTGTCAATGTCAGTCGGTTTCGCACCCAATTTGAATTTCTGATATAACGGAACCACCTCTGTCCAAAACTACACTTCTCACACGCTGCAGCATTGCTGTCATTGAGCTGTCGGCACACTCGCCATCTTGCACCTGTAAAGGCACAGGCCTAGGCTTGTGGGCTTGACTGCTTAATGAGGGCAATTTGCAGTATTCGCATTACGTCAAATTACTACCTGGATGCCGCTGTCAACCTGAGGCCCAGTGGCCAGCTAGTTACCGAAACCGTGGGAACTTCGACATGCAGCGTACATGACATTTGCAGCAACAATATCACAACAAACCCGCTTTGGCATGTATAAATCCTGGCCATCCAGCCAAGCAGATCATCTATTGAATAGGCGGGTCAGCAAGTCGGCGTTCATCACAGTGTCGGCTTCGACCTTCGGGTCGCTGACACGACCGACTGCCAGATGGTTCAGCTACCTCCGAATGGGCCGAGCGTCGAACTAAGTCCCTCCACGCTACCAAGACACTGGTGTGCCCGCCAGAACCACCTGCCGTCAAACAGATGGTAGACCAGAGAGCGGTATCCAGTTCCAGATGTAGCTCGGCTACCTGCCGGAAAGCTTTAGCTTGCGAGGTTGCTCTGTGGTTGGCAGCCATTGATGTCTTGATAACAAAGATTGCTGCGCGAGGTCCACAAGAGTGGCACTTGACCACTCCATGGAACATGGATGGTGTGGATCGACGCCATTCTGTACCACAAGACGAGGGAGCACACCTGTAGCTGCTAAGCGTGCTGAAACAATAACGAGTTTTCAAGGACCCCTTCCGTGTTG
Organism: Schistocerca cancellata; assembly: GCF_023864275.1. Lineage (NCBI taxonomy): Eukaryota > Metazoa > Arthropoda > Insecta > Orthoptera > Acrididae > Schistocerca > Schistocerca cancellata. The sequence goes on from NC_064627.1 coordinate 33,056,466, forward strand.
CTGCAGCCTCTGATGGACTCCTATGGACCATTCCAACCCACTGAACCCACAACGGCGGTGGGAGTGTTGTATGACACCCTGACAAACCCTGAGAATGGTTCCTCAACCAACCCTTCCTTGCACACCAGGCCACTATAGTTTTGGAGCCAGAAGCAAGATTTTCAAAAGTGCTATGACTGTCAGCAATCCAGTAAGTAGCTGTATATCCAGTTCATAACAACTTTTTGAGTGTTTTGGTGTATTGTTCCTGGATCTGTGTCTGTCCTTTTCTCTCTGTCCTATTTATTTCATTATATGAGGTATAGCTTCCGTTGTGGTACTTGGCCAGGGGCCAAGGATAAACCAATGAAACCGGTTATTTGCACATTGTGTAACCTACTAGATCGTGTGGCACCATACAGAAAGTCACAAGTCACATGACATGGTATGTAGAATATGCTAGCAAAGCGGGCGCTACGACAGGCAGTGTAAGGAGAAACTTTAGTTGAGACTTGAAAGGCTGTGGATAACCTAGAGAAGATTAGAATAGTGCTGTAACGGTAGAATAATGTAAGCGTAATTTATCAAAAGCAGTGGTGTCAAGTAAGTTACAAATTTAGTTCTTTAGGGGCGTTAGTTAGTAGATTTGTGATATGATATCCATGACGTGCCTCAGTCATGTGCAGAACATTTCTCTGCCTTTCTGTTTCTGTGCCGCACTGCTTCAGCATTTATCGGTGGTTCTGTTCTCTAGTGAGATAGTTGAAAGCCGTGATAAAGAGCGGACGTGATAAAAAGTAGATCAGTGTTACAACAGCGTCTTGTGGTTCGGGTTCTTTGTCTTGTCATCAAGCAGAACTATCAGAAACAGTTTAACGCATAATGGGGGAATGTTTAGTGCATCAGGGAATTATTACGGGAAAAAAGTGTTAGAAGGTATTATCGAATTGAATTAGGTGGCACAGATAATCAAAATGACAGTCACAATCGCACTATTTATTTAGTTGCCAACCGGTTTCAACCTGCGATAGGATCATCTTCAGGGCAATTTAACTATTAATTATCAACCGTGCACAGGCAGGGTGAAGACTCCAGCGAGCGACCAAATGGTGTAAATCGTGCTGAAGATGACCCCATCGCGGGTTGAAACCGGTTGGAAACAAAATAAATAATGGGACTGTGACTGTCATATTGATTAATTGATTATACGTAAACCAATCGGTGCTATCTCCACGCAACTACGTTGTCTAAAAACAGGTTGTAGCCGGTAGAGGCCCTGTGGTTAACTAAATACACTATTGGCCATTAAAATTGCTACACCACGAAGATGACGTGCTACAGACGCGAAATTCAACACACAGGAAAAATATGCTATGATATGCAAATAATCAGCTTTACAGAGCATTCGCACAAGGTTGGCGCCGGTGGCGACACCTACAACGTGCTGACATGAGGAAAGTTTCCAACCGATTTCTCATACACAAACAGCAGTTGACCGATGTTGGCTGGTGAAACGTTGTTGTGATACCTCGAGTAAGGAGGAGAAATGCGTACCATCACGTTTCCGACTTTGATAAAGGTAATATTGTAGCCTATCGCGATTGAGGTTTATCGTATCGCGACATTGCTGCTGGCGTTGTTCGAGATCCAATGAGTGTTAGCAGAATATGGAATCGGTGGGTTCAGGAGGGTAATACGAAATGCCGTACAGGATCCCAACGGCCTCGTATCACTAGCAGTCGAGATGACAGGCATCTTATCCGCATGGCTGTAACGGATGGTGCAGCCACGTCTCGATCCCTGAGTCTACAGACGGGGACGTTTGCAAGACAAAAACCATCTGGATAACCTAGAGTAGATTAGAATAGTGCTGTAACGGTAGAATAATGTAAGCAGTGGTGTCAAGTAAGTTACAAATTCGACGACAAGTTCGACGACATTTGGAGCAGCATGGAGTATCAGCTCGGAGATCATGGCTGCGGTTACCCTTGACGCTGCATCACAGACGGGAGCGCCTGCGAACTGTACTCGACGACGAACCTGGGGGTACGAATGCCAAAACGTAATAATGCAGGTTTGTTTACAGCATCATGATGGTCGCATCCATATTTGGCGACATCGCGGTGAACGCACATTGGAAGTGTGTATTCGTCATCACCATACTGTCGTATCACCTTGCGTGCTGGTATGGGGTGCCTTTGGTTACACGTCGCGGTCATCTCTTGCTCGCATTGAGGGCACTTTGAACAGTGGACGTTACATTTCAGATGTGTTACGACCCGTGGCTCTACCCTTCATTCGATCCCCGCGAAATCCTACATTTCAGCAGGATAATGCACGACCGTATGTTGCAGGTCCTCTACGGGCCTTTCTGGATACAGAAAATGTTCGCTGCTGCCCTGGCCAACACATTCTCCAGACCTCTCACCAATTGAAAACGTCTGGTCAATGGTGGCCGAGCAACTGGCTCGTCACAATACGCCAGTCAATATTCTTGATTAACTATGGTATCGTGATGAAGCTGCATGGGCAGCTGTACCTGTACACGCCATCGAAGCTGTGTTTGAGTCAATGCCCAGGCGTATAAAGGCCGTTATTACGGGCAGAAGTTGTTGTTCTGGGTAGGATCTATATACCCAAATTGCGTGAAAATGTAATCACATGTCAGTTCTAGTATAATATATTTGTTCAATGAATACCCGTTTATCATCTGCATTTCTTCTTGGTGTAGCAATTTTAATGGCCAGTAGTGTATATTAACAGTATTGCAGATCTCATGGAATACGATTCGTTGGATGGGTCTCTCGCAGCTAATAACGTGCAGTTTAGAGTCCAGCCGACAGTTCTTCGGACTCTGCGACCAGTAATACGACTGTAGTGAATTTATAGCGGACTTGTTCTTGTAAATAGTTCATGTTAAGCCCTTCTTCCCTAACTTGTCTGCTTGTTTCACGACGTTGTGATAAGGTGTCATTGGCTACAAGGATAATGTGCCTGGTGGGAGGTGAGATAAGTAACTTGCTGAAGGTGAGTTATACATAGATGTACTAGTCTTCTTGTCGCGAAGGATAACACGTGGAGAAGAATACGTACAAAATTTTGTGATGTTTGTGGGGATACTGTTATAGGTTGCGTCCATAAAACGCTTATCCCTATGAAAAGATTCGACACAGCTGCCGATGGACTAGTCCGAGACCTAGACTGTAGGAGCTTTCTGGACTACTCAGTGAGAAACCTTTGAGGATCTTACAGGAAGCAAGGAGGAAAACGCTTAAAAGTATAAAGTGAGCAAAATTCGAAGTATAAGATACCTGAGTTATTCAGGTACTTGTTAGCAAGTCTATTGCTCGTTTCCATCGACATCCAGTGATTGAAACCTTACAAACAGTAGAAAAATTTTAAGTATGGGTATCTGTTTTAGTCTTTGAAGTGTTACCGAAGAGCTCTTATACTTACTGTGACATGAGGACTAAGAAGATTAATTAGTTTCAGGTACAGCAAAGGAGGGAATTCAGGACGTGGTGTCACCGCCAGACACCACACTTGTTAGGTGGTAGCCTTTAAATCGGTTGCGGTCCGTTAGTATACGTCGGACCCCCGTATCGCCACACGGCAGGTCTAGTCTAGAGAGACTCCCTAGCACTTGCCCCAGTTGTACAGACGACTTTGCTAGCGATGGTTCACTGTGTAACATTATGTGATTGTCTTATCATTTTAAATCATTCACTAATCGAGCAGTCGTTCGGCAACAGCTACAGTTAGCAAATAGTGTTGCGAGAATGTAAAAGGTGAACGACCTGTGACGTAACTTGTTTATTGTCGAAGCGCCGTCAGAGATGAGTGAGTTATTGACTTTGAAAACCGCGGCGCGAAAAACGGACAGAAGAAGAACACTTTTATTCCATTTTTTTTGAGGTACGAGATATTCTCGATGAACAGTTACTCATTCTTCTCTTGTCTCCTGTAACTTGTGTCGGACGCGCATGTCTTGCCGCCGTATTATTATTGTTAAAATTAATATTGTTCTAGTATAAAGTAAATATGTAATACTAAAAGTGCCTAGCAGTAGATTTATTGTGCGACGTGTATGTGAAAACGTCAGAGGAATTGTTTTCATTAAGAGAAGTGCCAGTCAAAACGGCATCCATGTTAAATCCGTCATTGCAGTGTAAGTTTGTCTATTACTTGCCATAAATTCAGAGTTAAATGGAACTGGTGTATGGACTATTCATTTACTATAGAATCTATGTCGCACTTCTTCATGAAATCATTTAATTTTCTATATGTTTCTGCCAAATAGAGAGTTCACAGTCACGAATTCTTTCGTCGAGTTCGGACGGAAGTTGCATGCGGCGAAATATTTTCACCGCGCCATATTCTACTGGTAAATGCATGATAAACTACGGTCCCTTAGGAAATTCATGTTGAGCTATCCAAAATAATTATATTTTGAAAAGGCATTTACTCTCCTCTGCAACGCAACTTCCGACTGATCAGACGATCCAACATGAAACAGCCGCACACAGTCGGCGTTCGCAAATATGTTTCCACCGCTGATTATAGCTATATGTTACAGCACAAAAGTAACATATTGTTATAATTAGAGACTACGAACGAGGACATTTATAACTGTATGTTTATGTATACACATTATGTAAACATATCGTTATAATTGCCTACATACGCTCTCATTTGCAGAGACGACAGTTTAGCATAGCCTTCAGCCACGTCATTTGCCACGACCTAGCAAGGCGCCATATTCAGTTACTATGTATCCTGAACAGATAATATTGTGAATCATGTACCGTCAAGAGCGACGTTCATCATTAATGGATTAAAGTTAAGTATCAAACTAAGTATGTCCGCTTTCTGAATTCTAATTCCTTGTTATGTTCCAGACCTCACGTCAGTATAGTTCTTCCCTCCTCACGCCAACCTGCGTGAGCTAAAACGCGTGCATTTCGGCCTCCACTACTATCACGGTGTGGGCTCTTCTGCCAACACAACACAGGGGGCCTAATTCTACGAAGAAGGGAGGAGTGTAATAGCGTGGGCTGAGGCAAGAGAACTCTCTGTTGAGTGATTCCATTTGTTTAACTTTACCGTTGTCACTCATTTAGATACCTTTCATTCTGATGTTGATGTGACAATTTATGGGACCAACCACAGTACGGTCTTCCTACGTGAGAAACCTTTGGCAAAAGACGTTTAATATTTTACCATTCTCTCTGTCATCTTCTACTTCGATGCCATTATGGATACGGAGTGTCTGGGCAGGTAGCTTCGATCAGTTTATTGCATCAACATCAGACCAAAACTTCTTAGGATTCCCTGCCAGACCATTAGACAGAATTTTACTTTCGAATTCGTTGAAAGGTTCACGCATGGTTCTCCTCATGCTAGTTTGACTTCGTTCACTTTTTGTTTGTATGTGAGGCCCTGGCTGCGTTTAAATTTGTATAGAAGCTCTCTTTGCTCTCGGAGCAGCTGTGCAACACTGCTGTCGAAATTCGGTGTGTCTTCGTCATCCCTTACAACTTTGCTGGGCACATACTCGTCCAGGGTGTATTACTCTTGAACTCTGTCGGTTTACACTCAACAGCTTCAGTGCTGGATACGGAAGTATTACATAGAAAGCTCTTTTCAATACTAGCAATCGTGTAAAATATTATGAACAGCACATCGTCAGTTTTGATGCAGAAAGAACGGCTGACGCAGACCGCTGCATTACACGCAAGTTGTGATGTCTTGACTCTCTTTACTCCTGGCTTACGCAAGTGCGTAGGAGCAGTCATAGGCTCCCAACACATTTATCGATTTTGTAAAATTCTGTCGCACTGACATTTCATGGCCTGGGAACATGCAAAACACAATTTTGTGTTGGTGACTTATTGTGACGCTAAGCACGAAATACATTACTGGCCATTAAAATTGCTTCATTAAGAAGAAATGCAGATGATAAACGGGTATTCATTGGACAAATGTATTATACTAGCACTGACATGTGATTACATTTTCACGCAAATTGGGTGCAACATCCTGACAAATCAGTACCCAGAAGAACCACATCTGGCCGTAATAACGGCCTTGATACGCCTGGGCATTCAGTCAAACACAGCTTGGATGGCGTGTACAGGTACAACTGCCCATGCAGCTTCAACACGATACCACAGTTCATCAAGAGTAGTGACTGGCGTATTGTGACGAGCCAGTTGCTCAGCCACCATTGACCAGACGTTTTCAGTTGGTGAGAGATCTGGAGAGTGTGCTGTCCAGGGCAGCAGTCGGACATTTTCCGTAACCAGAAAGACCCGTACAGGACCTGCAACATTCGGTCGTGCATTATCCTGCTGAAATGTAGGGTTTCGCGGGGATCGAATTATGGGTAGAGCCACGGGTCGTAACACATCTGAATTGTAACGTCCACTGTTCAAAGTGCCTTCAATGCGAACAAGAGGTGACCGAGACGTGTAACCAGTGGCACCCCGTACCACCACGCCGGGTGATACGCCAGTATGGCGATAACGAATACACGCTTCCAATGTGCGTTCACCGCGATGTCGCCAATCGCGGATGCGACCATCATGATGCTGTAAACAAAACCTAGATTCATCCGAAAAAATGTTTTGCCATTCGTGCACCCAGGTTCGTCATTGAGTACAGTTCGCAGGCGCTCCCGTCTATGATGCAACATCAAGGGTAACCGCAGCCATGGTCTCCGAGCTGATAGTCCATGCTGCTGCAAATGTCGTCGAACTGTTTCTGCAGATGGCTGTTGTCTTGCAAACGTCCCCGTCTGTAGACTCAGCGATCGAGACGTGGATGCACGATCCGTTACAGCCATGCGGATAAGATGCCTGTCATCTCGACTGCTAGTGATACGAGGCTGTTGGGATCCAGTACGGCATTCCGTGTTACCCTCCTGAACTCACCGATTCCATATTCTGCTAACACTCATTGGATCTCGAACAACGCCAGCAGCAATGTCGCGATACGATAAACCTCAATCGCGATAGGCTACAATATTACCTTTATCAAAGTCGGAAACGTGATGGTACGCATTTCTCCTCCTTAAACTAGGCAACACAACAACGTTTCACCAGGCAAGGCTTGTCAACTGCTGTTTGTGTATGAGAAATCGGTTGGAAACTTTCCTCATGTTAACACGTTGTAGGTGTCGCCACCAGCTCCAACCCTGTGTGAATGCTCTGAAAAGCTAATCATTTGCATATCGCAGCATCTTCTTCCTGTCGGTTAAATTTGGCGTCTGTAGCACGTCATCTTTGTGGTGGAGCAATTATTTGTGCGTTGTAGTCGGTAGGCATGCGACAACATGCGCTACCTCGTAACTTTCGAAACGCCTCGCATAAAAAACGTGATTTTCAGCGGCACATACCACGGCTTATGTAGGTGATAGAAAGGTAGAGATAAATGTTTTTGTTATCCCTTTGGCTATGCTTCGTTTGTATAACCAACAGAAATACCGTCCAACTGTAATTATCCTACAGCACACGGCCAAAAGTTTACCCAGAATTAATGAAACTGACAGAGCTTACCTTAAAAAATACGATTTTGAAAATTGAGTTCAGAGCTGGACTTTCTGGATCATTCTTGGTAGAAACTGGTTTAAGGTGGGGACATTGCCTCTCACCACTTCTTTTTAACTGTGCCCATGAATACATGGTGAGGGAATGGTATAAGGATATTCCAAAGAACATTAAGCTTGGAACAGGAAAAAATGAAATGAAGCTTAACTGTTTTGGATTTACTGGTGAACTCACTCATCTCGCCAACAACATTGAAGAAACCAAACAACAAAGACATTCATTGCAGGAAATAGCCCACAGCATTGCCCTTAAAATATCTTTTGAAAAAACAGAAATAATGCTAACGAAATCGCCACTGGTAAACAAAATCCGAACGGGAGACACGACATAAAAATTGTTGAAAAGTTTTAATACTTGGGAGAAATAATAACACACAACCCGAATGAGAAACCATCAGGGCACAATAGAATATACAAATTGAATAAAACACATCATGTTACCAAGAAGACATATAACAAAACATGCCTCATAACAGCCACAAAACAAACACTACAAAATAGTCACACAACCGCATATAACATATGCTAGAGAAACCATATTTAAAACAACCAACATTATAGCAATAGCCAGATTACTCAAAATAGAATCAAGGATACTCAGAACATGTATAAACAAAAAATACGAAAAAGACAGGGTTTGGAGAAAAGCTTCAAATCAAACAGTTCACAAAGAAATAAAACCAGCAACAAGTACAATAAAAAAAAAACGTTTCCCTTTCCTAGGACATCTGATGAGGACAACAAAAAATAGAATTAGCAGGAGAATAATTGAGAAGTTGTGGAATAGTAAGAGCGGCATTAGGTGGATTGCAGAGATCAAGGAGGATATGGTAAAATTACCGTCTGCGGTAATTTGAAAAGCAAGACAGATGCACTCAAGATACGTCAGGGCAAACATACCACAATACCAATAAAAATTAACAAACAGAGAATGGGAAGTGTGATTTCGGATGAGGAGAGAAGGGCACATCAGAAAGAATGATGAAGTATTGAGCCAACAAAAAACAGAAGAACGTAATTTATAATACTGACTAAAGTAACCCAATGTAGGCCACAAAATAAAATAAATAAATAAACAGGGTCAAATTTTGAATGTTACAAATTTTCTCCAGCTTAGACAAATGGAGCAAATCAGTTGGTTCTTTATGAATTGGATTTGGTGTGCTGTGCGCTATAACAGGTTCATGGAGGCACCATTTAGTACATGGGTGGTTCTTGAGAAAGCCCAAGAAACATGGTTTTTGAGTACCAAAATGTAGCTGCAGATTCCAAGCTGGCTTTGCACAGAAATGGCTACAATTTTACGACTAATTCCTAAGATCCCGATAGCGAGCAAATATGAAAATTTTCTTGGGATCTAACCGTTTGTCAGAGACAGAAATTCAAAGTAGCATCTCTTGAACACGTAGAATACGCACATAAAATCCGTTGTAGTTTTTAAAGTGACGCAGCTCAGAGAAACATGCTGTAAAGTGTTTCCGTTATCAACAGAAGGGTTCTAGGAACCCCATGTTGTTGTAGTAATGAAACACATGCAAAATTTTTGTGCACTTGAAATCCCATTTGAAGTGCTCAGTCGTATACATGCTGGCGTAGGCTGTCGCCAGCACACCGATTTGCACAGAGGTTAAGGGAAGATCGATAGTAGGCACTGGAGCAAGCGCGCCTCTCAGGAGAGAGGCCAAAGACAGACTCGCAAGTGATGCGCCGCCAACGCCCTCTTGATCGCCAGTATTTAGATAGCCGCCGTGGTCCTGAAGACCCAGTCAGTCACAGACAGCCGGGCCTCTCACAGTTGCAGGCGCAGTCGCAGTTAGCTCAGTTTCTACACTCCTGGAAATGGAAAAAAAAAACACATTGACACCGGTGTGTCAGACCCACCATACTTGCTCCGGACACTGCGAGAGGGCTGTACAAGCAATGATCACACGCACGGCACAGCGGACACACCAGGAACCGCGGTGTTGGCCGTCGAATGGCGCTAGCTGCGCAGCATTTGTGCACCGCCGCCGTCAGTGTCAGCCAGTTTGCCGTGGCATACGGAGCTCCATCGCAGTCTTTAACACTGGTAGCATGCCGCGACAGCGTGGACGTGAACCGTATGTGCAGTTGACGGACTTTGAGCGAGGGCGTATAGTGGGCATGCGGGAGGCCGGGTGGACGTACCGCCGAATTGCTCAACACGTGGGGCGTGAGGTCTCCACAGTACATCGATGTTGTCGCCAGCGGTCGGCGGAAGGTGCACGTGCCCGTCGACCTGGGACCGGACCGCAGCGACGCACGGATGCACGCCAAGACCGTAGGATCCTACGCAGTGCCGTAGGGGACCGCACCGCCACTTCCCAGCAAATTAGGGACACTGTTGCTCCTGGGGTATCGGCGAGGACCATTCGCAACCGTCTCCATGAAGATGGGCTACGGTCCCGCACACCGTTAGGCCGTCTTCCGCTCACGCCCCAACATCGTGCAGCCCGCCTCCAGTGGTGTCGCGACAGGCGTTAATGGAGGGACGAATGGAGACGTGTCGTCTTCAGCGATGAGAGTCGCTTCTGCCTCGGTGCCAATGATGGCCGTATGCGAGTTTGGCGCCGTGCAGGTGAGCGCCACAATCAGGACTGCATACGACCGAGGCACACAGGGCCAACACCCGGCATCATGGTGTGGGGAGCGATCTCCTACACTGGCCGTACACCACTGGTGATCGTCGAGGGGACACTGAATAGTGCACGGTACATCCAAACCATCATCGAACCCATCCTTCTACCATTCCTAGACCGGCAAGGGAACTTGCTATTCCAACAGGACAATGCACGTCCGCATGTATCCCGTGCCACCCAACGTGCTCTAGAAGGTGTAAGTCAACTACCCTGGCCAGCAAGATATCCGGATCTGTCCCCCATTGAGCATGTTTGGGACTGGATGAAGCGTCGTCTCACGCGGTCTGCACGTCCAGCAGGAACGCTGGTCCAACTGAGGCGCCAGGTGGAAATGGCATGGCAAGCCGTTCCACAGGACTACATCCAGCATCTCTACGATCGTCTCCATGGGAGAATAGCAGCCTGCATTGGTGCGAAAGGTGGATATACACTGTACTAGTGCCGACATTGTGCATGCTCTGTTGCCTGTGTCTATGTGCCTGTGGTTCTGTCAGTGTGATCATGTGATGTATCTGACCCCAGGAATGTGTCAATAAAGTTTCCCCTTCCTGGGACAATGAATTCACGGTGTTCTTATTTCAGTTTCTAGGAGTGTAGCTGAATCACTATTCTAGTTCGTGTCTGTCAGTTTACATTACCGGCTATGAGTGTAGTGCTTATAGTGGGACTTGTACTTCACCAGCAGGGAGGCTAACATGGGCTATTACGGAAGAGCTTGTACTGCAACAACTTGTTTAAAGATAAGTAGCTTCTTGTTCTTATGACTAAAGAATCACGTTAATACATGTGTGCAGTTTTGTTGTAGAAAGAAGATGCTGGCCACCAAACAACATCCTCTCTTTGCTTCCCATAGTACACGACTCAACATTGGCAACGATGACACAAGAGGATAGTTTTGCATTATTTCAGTTTCAGCTAAGTAAACTATAAAAATTTTACTGACCCATAAGTTCTTTTCGCATGACTCATGTGTCTTTCTATAGAAGAAAAAAGAAGGGAACCAGCGCATCGCTCTATCGGAGCACGAAAACGGTAAATGCTCCTGTCTAGTGACTCTGACTGAAAAGTTAGGTACCAGCTACCACTGTCTCCCTAAGCACCTTTCAAAGCTTTCCCAAAATTTTTAGCATGCGAACACGTTCGCGATTTTTAACGTTGATACAGAAGGGAACAGTGGCAGTGGGAAAGAATAAAAAAGTAATAAATGCTGGAAGATAGTAGACCATGTTTGTGGTATAGAAAGAGCGAAGGAGGCAATGGCAGTGTAAGAGAAAGAGAAGTACCCAGTGGCAGTGGAACATAGTTTACAGTTACAGAACACTGCTAGGAAAAGAGTGAAGGAGACATTGCCAGCAGGAGAGGAAGAAAGAGAAGGAGAAAGCTGAAGTGGGTGAGAGTCAGTGACAATGAGAAACAGGCTATGTACAATTATAGCGAGGAAGAGAAAGATAGTGACAGTGGGAAGAGACAGCAGCAGTGGGAAGGAGTAAATGAGATAGTAGCAATAAGAGAGAACAAGAGGAAGACACTGACAGTGTGAGAAGACAGTAGCAATAGAGCAGAATGAAGTACAATGTGCCTGTGACACAGGGGCAGTGTGAGTTACAGATACACAAAGAAATAATGACAATGAGTTAGCTGAATGAGTGAGTGAAAGAGGACAAGCGGGAGTGGATAGGTAACAGCGACTTACAGCAATGGACTAATAGGTGTGAGCGAGCTAGAATTTGGGGAGATTGTGGGAGTGAGAGGTGAGTTGTGTGTTAAAAAGGATTCGAAAATGTTCTCACGTCAAAATTTTTAAAGACGTTGATGACGGTGGAATGACGCAGCTGGCATCCCGCTTTCCAGCCAGAGTCTTTTAATGAAAAAGAACATATTTACCTTTTTGTGTTCCGATAGAAGCGTTTTTCCGCTAATATGATTAGGAGTATCGAACAATTCAGTAAGGAATGTCAAGGCTCGAAGTAGTGGATATACGTTACTAAGTGAGTGTGGTTCCGTTAATCTTATGCAGTTTTGACACAATATACACTGATGGAATAAATCGCGACACCAGAAAGTAATTGATGTAGAGTAATGAAATTGCAGGAATACATTTGTGTCGGTAAAATATTTAAGTGACTAACATTGCAAGATCACATGTTAACGTAAGTGAGAGATATCCATTGAAAATATGAAATGCTGTTACATTAGTAACCGGTGTAAACGCTCGACTGTTGCATGCATGCATGCACACGTGTTTTACATCTGCCGGATGTCAGTTTGTGGGACGGAGTTTCATGCCTGTTGCCCTTGGTCGGTATGTGGTAGAGCGTTATCCTGTTGGAAAACACCTTCTGAAACGCTGTTCATGAATGACAGCAATACAGGTCGAATCGCCAGACTGACATACAGATTTGCAGTGAGGATGCGTTGATAATCACGAGAGTGCTCCTGTGCTCCTCCTGTCAGACCCTATCTCTGGGTGTAGTTCCGGTGTGTCTAGTATACAGACAGTGGTTTCAGGCTCTCAACTTTCTTCTTTCTAACCAACACACTGCCATCACTGGCACTGAGGGAGAACCGGCTTTAATCAGAAAACACAACAGACCTCCACCCTGCCTTCCTATGACCTCTCGCTTAACACCACTGAAGTCACAAATGGCGGTGGTGAGGGGTGAGTGGAATCCACGATACAAGGCATCTTGCTCGGAGCTGTCCTTGAAGTAAGCGGGTTGTAACAGTTCGTTGTGTCGCTAGGTAGCAGTTCGTTGTGTCACTGTGCTCCTCGAACTGCTGCTGCAGATGCAGTACGTGGCGCCACAGCCATACGCCGTACGCGATTGACTTCACTCTCGATACTGCCACGTGACCGTCCGGAGCGCTGTCTTCTTGAGAACACACATTGTCGTGACCACCTCTTCCAGGAATCGTGTACAGTGGCTACCTCCCCGCCAACTATTACTGCAGTATCGCAGAAGCAACATCCACCTTCTCGAAGCCCTACTACACGACCTCGTTCAAAGTCAATGAGCTGCTGATAAAGTAAGAGCCTACGGAATATCAGACCAGCTGTGTGGCTGGATTGAAGAGTTTTTAGCAAACAGAACACAGCATGTTGTTATCAATGGAGAGACGTCTACAGACGTTAAAGTAACCTCTGGCGTGCCACAGGGGAGTGATATGGGACCATTGCTTTTCACAATATATATAAATGACCTAGTGGATAGTGTCGGAAGTTCCATGCGGCTTTTCGCGGATGATGCTGTGGTATACAGAGAAGTTGCAGCATTAGAAAATTGTAGCGAAATGCAGGAAGATCTGCAGCGTTTAGGCACTTGGTGCAGGGAGTGGCAACTGACTCTTAACATAGACAAATGTGATGTATTGCGAATACATAGAAAGAAGGATCCTTCATTGTATGATTATATGACAGCGGAACAAACACTGGTAGCAGTTACTTCTGTAAAATATCTGGGAGTATGCGTGCGGAACGATTTGACGTGGAATGACCATATAAAATCAATTGTTCACAAGGCGGGTGCCAGGTTGAGATTCATTGGGAGAGTTCTTAGAAAAAGTAGTCCATCAACAAAGGAGGTGGCTTACAAAACACTCGTTCGACCTATACTTGAGTATTGCTCATCAGTGTGGGATCCGTACCAGGTCGGGTTGATAGAGGAGATAGAGAAGATCCAAAGAAGAGCGGCGCGTTTCGTCACAGGGTTATTTGGTAAGCGTGATAGCGTTACGGAGATGTTTAGCAAAATTCAAGTGGCAGAATCTGCAAGACAGGTGCTCTGAATCGCAGTGTAGCTTGCTGTCCAGGTTTCGAGAGGGTGCGTTTCTGGATGAGGTATCGAATATATTGCTTTCCACCACTTGTACCTCCCGAGGAGATCACGAATGTAAAATTAGAGAGATTCGAGCGCGCACGGAGGCTTTCCGGCAGTCGTCCTTCCCGCTAACCATAAGCGACTGGAACAGGAAAGGTAGGTAACGAGAGTGGCACGTAAAGTACCCTCCGCCACACACCGTTGGGTGGCTTGCGGAGTATAAATGTAGATGTAGATGTAGACATCTTTGTCACCTTAAAGTCGTTCTTTATTAACATCAACTCACAACGTCCAATCTGAAAGGTAACTAACGCTCACGAGTGGTGTATTTCAAGCAACCCCGGTTTGCGTCCTCATAGTAGGGCTACTAGCTACACTCTCATGTCACTGCCGCGAAATTTGTAGACATCATCTTTTAGACACAGAAAAACGCCTGCCAACTTTCGTTTATCTCACGCAACTCCTTCTTGGTGTTGCGATTTTTTCAGTCAGTGCAGTTTTCGATAGTAGGCGCATGAACTGGGTGTGTTCATGAAAAAAACAATTTGTGTTTCCGACTTGTGCACACTACTTGGGTGGTTTGGGTAACTTACTTGTCTTATGTTTATTTAAAAATCGCAAACTACATGCACTCATGCATCTATGTTATCGGAAGTGGTATACAGGGTGAACCAAAATTGCGCACTCTGACGTCACAGGCCAATTCCTTGCATTCCAAGAGTATAAAAATGTCTAAGAAAATTTTCGTCACGTGCATATTTTTGGTAGAAAGTGAAGGTAAAAGGGAGGCAGTTAAGCAACACTGCAATCGCATGCACGAACGGTATCTTCCTTCAATAAAATTTTGCTGTGCTGACCACCACTGTTCGGGCCTATCCATACACGTCTTCGCTGGTCTTCAGGGCTCTGATCGAAGCGGGACTCGTAACTTAGGCCGGCCGGAATGGCCGAGCGGTTCTAGGCGCATCAGTCCGGAACCGCGCGACTGCTACGGTCGCAGGTTTGAATCCTGCCTTGGGCATGGATGAGTGTGATGTCCTTAGATTAGTTAGGTTTAAGTAGTTCTAAGTTCGAGGGGACTGATGACCTCAGATGGTTGTCGGAGCTTATAGCAGGCGGCGACAGTCAGGTTGGTTCCCACCGCTGTCCAGGGAGTCTCCAGGTAAGTCTTCGGCCTGGAATCTCCTCGACTGAAGTGGAATTGTTTTCAGTGACGAGTTCAAATGGTTCAAATGGCTCTGAGCACTATGGGACTTAACATCTAAGTCATCAGTCCCCTAGGACTTAGAACTACTTAAACCTAACTAACCTAAGGACATCGCACACAACCATGCCCGAGGCAGGATTCGAACCTGTGACCGTAGTGGTCGCGCGGTTCCAGACTGAAGCGCCTAGAACAGCTCGGCCACAGAGGCCGTCAAGTTTTGGTACACTCTAAATATGTATACATCGTGGAAAAGATAACTGTTTACAGTGCACCACAGTTGTGCAAGGGAAGTCGAAACGAACGACTACATGGCACTTGCGGTATATTAAGTCAGCAAACGTGTTTGGTCCACAAACGCCACCTAAGCCACAGCGTATCCGTGATTTATATCATTCTCTCGCCTTCTGACGCCGCTGGACTTACTTAACATTAATAAGTTCACTTTTCCTGTGAAAGCAATGAAAATAAAATACTTTTGAACAAGCTATGCAAAACCTAATTCGATTTCCAATTCGATCTATTGCCTCACATCAAATTATTCGTCTCGACTTCTCCTACCCCGCTGTTGTGTCTTGTAAATACACTCCTGGAAATGGAAAAAAGAACACATTGACACCGGTGTGTCAGACCCACCATACTTGCTCCGGACACTGCGAGAGGGCTGTACAAGCAATGATCACACGCACGGCACAGCGGACACACCAGGAACCGCGGTGTTGGCCGTCGAATGGCGCTAGCTGCACAGCATTTGTGCACCGCCGCCGTCAGTGTCAGCCTGTTTGCCGTCGCATACGGAGCTCCATCGCAGTCTTTAACACTGGTAGCATGCCGCGACAGCGTGGACGTGAACCGTATGTGCAGTTGACGGACTTTGAGCGAGGGCGTATAGTGGGCATGCGGGAGGCCGGGTGGACGTAACGCCGAATTGCTCAACACGTGGGGCATGAGGTCTCCACAGTACATCGATGTTGTCGCCAGTGGTCGG
Organism: Schistocerca cancellata; assembly: GCF_023864275.1. NCBI lineage: Eukaryota > Metazoa > Arthropoda > Insecta > Orthoptera > Acrididae > Schistocerca > Schistocerca cancellata. Next base: position 33,072,718 of record NC_064627.1, read on the forward strand.
CGGAAGGTGCACGTGCCCATCGACCTGGGACAGGACCGCAGCGACGCACGGATGCACGCCAAGACCGTAGGATCCTACGCAGTGCCGTAGGGGACCGCACCGCCACTTCCCAGCAAATTAGGGACACTGTTGCTCCTGGGGAATCGGCGAGGACCATTCGCAACCGTCTAGTTGAAGCTGGGCTACGGTCCCGCACACCGTTAGGCCGTCTTCTGCTCACGCCCCAACATCGTGCAGCCCGCCTCCAGTGGTGTTGCGACAGGCGTGAATGGAGGGACGAATGGAGACGTGTCGTCTTCAGCGATGAGAGTCGCTTCTGCCTTGGTGCCAATGATGGTCGTATGCGTGTTTGGTGCCGTGCAGGTGAGCGCCACCATCAGGACTGCATACGACCGAGGCACACAGGGCCAACACCCGGCATCATGGTGTGGAGAGCGATCTCCTACACTGGCCGTACACCACTGGTGATCATCGAGGGGACACTGAATAGTGCACGGTACATCCAAACCGTCATCGAACCCATCGTTCTATCATTCCTAGACCGGCAAGGGAACTTGCTGTTCCAACAGGACAATGCACGTCCGCATGTATCCCGTGCCACCCAACGTGCTCTAGAAGGTGTAAGTCAACTACCCTGGCCAGCAAGATCTCCGGATCTGTCCCCCACTGAGCATGTTTGGGACTGGATGAAGCGTCGTCTCACGCGGTCTGCACGTCCAACACGAACGCTGGTCCAACTGAGGCGTCAGGTGGAAATGGCATGGCAATCCGTTCCACAGGACTACATCCAGCATCTCTACGATCGTCTCCATGGGAGAATAGCAGCCTGCATTGCTGCGAAAGGTGGATATACACTGTACTAGTGCCGACATTGTGCATGCTCTGTTGCCTGTGTCTATGTGCCTGTGGTTCTGTCAGTGTGATCATGTGATGTATCTGACCCCAGTAATGTGTCAATAAAGTTTCCCCTTCCTGGGACAATGAATTCACGGTGTTCTTATTTCAATTTCCAGGAGTGTAGTTCTCGATTACATCCTCTGTTTCAAAATGATATGCGACTGAAAATATCAATGAAAAACACGATGGCATAAAAATGGCAAAAACTTGCAAAATTCAATACTGCAAGATGTTGCTCTTCTGTATTACTGTGTGTTGTGTTAACCCTAAGGTTTTTTTAAGCGATGTGGAATAATGGCGAACGGTTTTTGGTGGATTTCGTGGAGAGATAATAGTAAAAAAAAGTTTGAACTTCAATTATGAAATTCTTCAAACGAAAGAGTTTGTAATCAAAGTTCTGTACATGACGTCAAACGAAGCGAAGATAGAACATTTGGAACATGAACGTGAACGAAACTTTTATTTTACAACAAGAGAGGTGAGAACCCGATTCCTTGGCTCTGAAGGCTCGTTGCATGTTTCCCAGGGCGAGGAGAAGATTACAACTGAAGCAGTTAAGCACATAATTTGTGTCCATTCTGCTTTTCAGTTTTTTTAAAAAGTTATTATGCTTACAAGTGTTTAACATTTAAGCGATTCTATGTGCAATGTAGTGGCAGGTTACATGTGTGAGTGTGGTTGTCTATGTCTGTGTGTTAAGTTAATGGTTTATGAAGTTCACGTAATTATCAGCCAGTTTCGTCGTTGTAATATTAAATAAGGTAGGCTTCTTAGTTTCAGATCCGTTTCAGCGATCTGAAAAGTGAAAATCCAGACTCACATGGATCCTAAGCTCAGTGGAGCGAAACTGTGTTCGCCTGATGTCGAGGTTTCTTTAAACGAAAGGTGGATGCCTAACAAATTACTTATGCATAACACTGTTTTCTTCCTTCCCAGCGTCGTGTTGAAAGTCACTGTTTTTGTTGTAACAAGTGACATTTATCAGTGGTCTCGCCTTCTTCCCAAGCAACAAGAAGAACGATTTCAAGCTAATTTTGTGTTGGGATATAGTTCTGTCAAACTCTCCACCTTTTCTGATCAGTCTAAGTTCAATAATCTATTACTTGCGATGGGAAGCGCATTTTTCGTCATAACCTTAATTTTTACGTAATGAAATGTTGGTTTTGGTGCAACACACCATACGCATTCGCTTCCATCAAAGAACTACTTGAAATTATCCATGTCTTCTCGTATCAATCTATTTACTTAAATTTACTTTACCTGTTGACATCGTGATACTGAAGTTTGTGCATTTCGTTTCCTTCCCTTTTGAATTATAACCGTCATTACGAAAATTTATTGAAAGTCAGAACCACCTGTTATTCGCAGCGACACAGGGATAGCCTCATTGCACAGCTCTCCCCGGCTTAAAAAGCATACTGAAGTAGTAGGGGTTTCTCAGTTTTAAGTACCACCTCAAAATAAAGGCGACTTGTTTAATCTAAAAGAAGATGCAACTAATTTCAATTGATTAATAGGACGATAGAAATGCATCAGTAACTTCCATCATACAAAATCCGAAATGACAATTGTACTTTATTAATGAGTTGCAATCAACAGATATACATATTAACCACATTTCGTCACTTCTTTCCACATTTTTACAGTTATTTTTTTTAGTTTTTAGCCGTTGTATCCCTTTCTTAGCTCGATTCGATAAACATATTGTTCAAAATAATTTTCGTGCGAACAGAACTGGTAGTCTGTAAGCGTTCTCGAATTCTATTTTGATGCACTGCGTCTTGCTGATAATTGACCTTCAGCGGAATTCCAAATCGTGTAAAAGACAATTTCACTCAAGAGACATTTTGGATCTCCGACGTATGCCTAAGCTGACGCCACAACAATGACATCACGAGCCACCATAACGAAAACCTTCATCAGCTGAGGTGGGCGGTCGCTTTCGTGCAGTGGTAGTTAGTTTGGCAGCTACAACTGCGCCTGACGCCAGCTGGCACAGTATTTTATTTTGAGAGTAATACGATGGTGACAACACTGATGGAGGCCATACTGAAATGTTTACTTTCGTGACTGGATGAACATACGTTGTTGACGATACACAGCCATCTGAAATTACTTCTACATCTACATTTATACTCCGCAAGCCACCCAACGGTGTGTGGCGGAGGGCACTTTACGTGCCACTGTCATTACCTCCCTTTTCTGTTCCAGTCGCGTATGGTTCGCGGGAAGAACGACTGTCTGAAAGCCTCCGTGCGCGCTCGAATCTCACTAATTTTACATTCCTGATCTCCTCGGGAGGTATAAGTAGGGGGAAGCAATATATTCGATACCTCATCCAGAAACGCACCCTCTCGAATCCTGGCGAGCAAGCTACACCGCGATGCAGAGCGCCTCTCTTGCAGGGTCTGCCACTTGAGTTTGTTAAACATCTCCGTAACGCTATCACGGTTACCAAATAACCCTGTGACGAAACGCGCCGCTCTTCTTTGGATCTTCTCTATCTCCTCCGTCAACCCGATCTGGTACGGATCCCACACTGATGAGCAATACTCAAGTATAGGTCGAACGAGTGTTTTGTAAGCCACCTCCTTTGTTGATGGACTACATTTTCTAAGGACTCTCCCAATGAATCTCAACCTGGTACCCGCCTTACCAACAATTAATTTTATATGATCATTCAACTTCAAATCGTTCCGCACGCATATTCCCAGATATTTTACAGAAGTAACTGCTACCAGTGTTTGTTCCGCTATCATATAATCATACAATAAAGGATCCTTCTTTCTATGTATTTGTAATACATTACATTTGTCTATGTTAAGGGTCAGTTGCCACTCCCTGCACCAAGTCCCTATCCACTGCAGATCTTCCTGCATTTCGCTACAATTTTCTAATGCTGCAACTTCTCTGTCTACTACAGCATCATCCGCGAAAAGCCGCATGGAACTTCCGACACTATCTACTAGGTCATTCATATATATTTTGAAAAGCAATGGTCCCATAACCCTCCCCTGTGGCACGCCAGAGGTTACTTTAACGTCTGTAGACGTCTGTCCATTGAGAACAACATGCTGCGTCCTGTTTGCTAAAAACTCTTCAATCCAGCCACACAGCTGATCTGATATTCCGTAGGCTCTTACTTTGTTTATCAGGCGACAGTGCGGAACTGTATCGAACGCCTTCCGGAAGTCAAGGAAAATAGCATCTACCTGGGAGTCTGTATCTAATATGTTCTGGGTCTCATGAACAAATAAAGCGAGTTGGGTCTCACACGATCGCTGTTTCCGGAATCCATGTTGATTCCTACAGAGTAGATTCAGGGTTTCCAAAAACGACGTGATACACGAGCAAAAAACATGTTCTAAAATTCTACAACAGATCGACGTCAGAGATATAGGTCTATAGTTTTGCGCATCTGCTCGACGACCCTTCTTGAAGACTGGGAGTACCTGTGCTCTTTTCCAATCACTTGGAACCTTCAGTTCCTCTAGAGAATTGCGGTACACGGCTGTTAGAAGTGGGGCAAGTTCTTTCACATGCTCTGTGTAGAATCGAATTGGTATCTCGTCAGGTCCAGTGGACTTTCCTCTGTTGAGTGATTCCAGTTGCTTTTCGATTCCTTGGACGCTTATTTCGATGTCAGTCATTTTTTCGTTTGTGCGAGGATTTAGAGAAGGAACTGCAGTGAGGTCTTCCTCTGTGAAACAGCTTTGGAAAAATGTTAGTATTTCAGCTTTACGCGTGTCATCCTCTGTTTCAATGCCATCATCATCCCGGAGGGTCCGGATATGCTGTTTCGAGCCACTTACAGATTTAACGTAAGACCAGAACTTTCTAGGATTTTCTGTCATGTCGGTACATAGAATTTTACTTTCGAATTCACTGAACGCTTCACGCATAGCCCTCCTTACGCTAACTTTGACATCGTTTATGTTCTGTTTGTCTGAGAGGTTTAGGCTGCGTTTAAACTTGGAGTGAAGCTCTCTTTGCTTTCGCAGTAGTCTCCTAAATTTGTAGTTTAACCACGGTGGGTTTTTCCCGTCCCTCACAGTTTTACTCGGCACTTACTTGTCTAAAACGCATTTTACAATTGCCTTATACTTTTTCCACATCCACTCAACTTTGTCAGTGTCGGAACAGAAATTTTCGTTTTGATCTGTTAGGTAGTTTGAGATCTGCCTTCTCTTACTCTTGCTAAACAGATAAACTTTCCTGCCTTTTTTTATATTCCTATTAACTTCCATATTCATGGATGCTGCAACGGCCTTATGATCACTGATTCCCTGTTCTGCACTTACAGAGTCGAAAAGTTCGGGTCTGTTTGTTATCAGTAGGTCAAAGATGTTATCTCCAAGAGTCGGTTCTCTGTTTAATTGCTCGAAGTAATTTTCGGATAGTGCACTCAGTATAATGTCACTCGATGCTCTGTCCGTAGCACCTGTCCTAAACATCTGAGTGTCCCTGTCTATATCTGGTAAATTGAAATCTCCACCTAAGACTATAGTATACTGAGAAAATTTATGTGAAATGTATTCCAAATTTTGTCTCAGTTGTTCTGCCACTAATGCTGCTGAGTCGGGAGGTCGGTAAAAGGAGCCAATTATTAACCTAGCTCGGTTGTTGAGTGTAACCTCCACCCATAATATTTCACAGGAACTATCCACTTCTACTTCACTTCAGGATAAACTACTACTAACAGCGACAAACACGCCACCACCGGATGCATGCAATCTATCCTTTCTAAACACCGTCTGTGCCTTTGTAAAAATTTCGGCAGAATTTATCTCTGGCTTCAGCCAGCTTTCTGTACCTATAACGATTTCAGCTTCGGTGCTTTCTATCAGCGCTTGAAGTTCCGGTACTTTACCAATGCAGCTTCGACAGTTTACAACTACAATACCGATTGCTGCTTGGTCCCCGCATGTCCTGACTTTGCCCCGCACCCTTTGAGGCTGTTGCCCTTTATGTACTTGCCCGAGGCCATCTAACCTAAAAAACCGCCCAGTCCACGCCACACAACCCCTGCTACCCGTGTAGCTTCTTGCTGCGTGTAGTGGACTTCTGACCTCTCCAGCGGAACCCGAAACCCCACCACCCTATGGCGCAAGTCGAGGAATCTGCAGCCCACACGGTCGCAGAACCGTCTCAGCCTCTGACTGAGACCCTTTACTCGGCTCTGTACCAAAGGTCCGCAGTCAGTCCTGTCGACGATGCTGCAGATGGTGAGCTCTGCTTTCATCCCGCTAGCGAGTCTGGCAGTCTTCACCAAATCAGATAGCCGCCGGAAGCCAGAGAGGATTTCCTCCGATCCATAGCGACACACATCATTGGTGCCGACATGAGCGACCACCTGCAGATGGGTGCACCCTGTACCCTTCATGGCATCCGGAAGGACCCTTTCCACATCTGGAATGACTCCCCCCGGCATGCACACGGAGTGCACATTGGTTTTCTTCCCCTCTCTTGCTGCCATATCTCTAAGGGGCCCAATTACGCCCCTGACGTTGGAGCTACCAACTACCAGTGAGCCGGCTGAAGTGGCCGTGCGGTTAAAGGCGCTGCAGTCTGTCACCGCGCGACCGCTACGGTCGCAGGTTCGAATCCTGCCTCGGGCATGGATGTTTGTGATGTCCTGAGGTTAGTTAGGTTTAACTAGTTCTAAGTTCTAGGGGACTAATGACCTCAGAGCCATTTTTTGAACTACCAGTAAGCCCACCCTCTGCGACCGCCCGGATCTTGCAGACTGAGGGGCAACCTCTGGAATAGGACAAGCAGCCATCTCCGACCGAAGATCAGTATCAGCAGGAGACAGAGCCTGAAACCGGTTCGTCAGACAAACTGGAGAGGCCGTTCAGCCTTCCGGAATGTCTTACGCCCCCTGCCACACCTCGAGACGACCTCCCACTCTACCACAGGTGAGGGATCGGCCTCAATGTGGGCAGTATCCCGGGCAGCCACAGTCGTAGTCCGATCGGGGGATGCGTGGGACGAGCTGGCCGTCGCAGACAAACCCCCATCCGGACCCCCACAGTGATGCCCATTGGAAACAGCCTCAAGCTGTGTGACCGAAGCCAACACTGCCTGAAGCTGGGAGCGAAGGGATGCCAACTCAGCCTGCATCCGAACACAGCAGTTGCAGTCCCTATCCATGCTAAAAACTGTTGTGCAAAGAACGTCTGAATTAATCTACAGAGAGCACAAACAAGTCGACACAAAATTTAGACGGTTATTAAAATACAAGATTGCCTAGTAAATGCAGTAATGCTACTACTTTCGCACTGCTGACACACTGCTTGGCGGCGGAAGGAGACTACGCGAAATGCATTCGGCTGAATGCGAGTAGTCGATTACGTTAAAGGATGGTGGACAGGGTGAAATACGGTAGTTTGGGCTGGACCGAGAGACGGGCAAGGATAATCTAACGGTTAAGACAACCGTCCGCGAAAAGCAGGATGATTATGATTACGTCTGTGTTTGTTGGGCGCACAACTGCAAGGTCATCAACGCCCGTACAAAGTCTCAATTTTTACACAGCCCATTTTTTTCACAATCCAATCTAGTCACTGTCACAAATGATGATGATTATGATGATGAAATGACGAGGACAACACAAACACCCATTTCCCGGGGAGAGAAACTCCCCAACCCGGCTGGGAATCGAACCTGGGAGCCCGTGATCCAGAGGCACCAACGCTAGCCACTAGCGCACGAGCTGCGGACGCGACAGACAGAAAATCCACGTCTGAGTGCCGGTTCGGCACAAGTTTCCACGTATACCTGTTGTTGTTATGGTCTTCAGTGCAGAGACGGGTTTGATGCAGCTCTCCATGCTACTCTACCCTGTACAAGCTGCTGCATCTCCCAGTACCTACTGCAACCTACATCCTTCTGTTTATTGTATTCATATCTTGGTCTCCCTCTAGACTTCTAGCCTCCACGCTGTCCTCCAGCACTAAATTGGTGATCCCTTGATGCCTCAGAATATGTCCTACCAACCGATCCCTTCTTCTAGTCAAGTTGTACCACAAATTATTATGAATATTTCAGAGATGTCTCACCTATAACTTTTTTGCTCAGTGTTGAAAAACTGTTGTTATAGGATATGTATCGTACGAGTTATAATGTACACTAGAGAGTATTGGACATCTCAAAATAAAAATAAAATGTACTTAGCCCTGGAATATAACTGTCGAACTCAAGTATTATGACGCTGTACTCTACCCAGTGCACCAACTGGCAGCACAGCTACACATTATTCAAGCGAGATTCTTGTCATGACGTTTCTTTGACCCCCATTTTCTGTCGAAAACATGCACGGGACGAAATTTTGTTACAGACATTTTTGTGCCGTTAGAATGCCGAATGGGAGTACCCGTGGTCTAAGGGGTAGCGTCTTTGATTCATAACCAAAAACGTCTTCGGTCCCGGGTTCGATCCCCGCCACTGCCTAAATTTTGATAAATAGTCAGCATTGGCGGCCGAAGACTTCCGGCATAAGAAGTCAGCCTCATTCTGCCAACGGCCTTGTCAAAGAGGGCGGAGGAGCGGATAGAGGTTCAGGGCACTCTCTTGTCCTAGGGGTGGGAAATTGCCCCTAAAAGGCGGAAGAATCAGCAATGATCAACGACATGAGGATGCAGAAGGCAATGGAAACCACTGCATTAAAGACACGTAACGTGTATCCACAGGACATGTGGCCTGGATTTGAAGAAAGTGTCATGATGATCTTTCCATTGGCAAAAGATTCCGGAATAGTCCCCCATTCGGATCTCCGGGAGGGGACTGCCAAGGGGGAGGTTACCATGAGAAAAAGATTGAATAATCAACGAAAGGATAACGTTCTACGAGTCGGGGCGTGGAATGTAAGAAGCTTGAACGTGGTATGGAAACTAGAAAATCTGAAAAGGGAAATGCAATGGCTCAATCTAGATATAGTAGGGGTCAGTGAAGTGAAGTGGAAGGAAGACAAGGATTTCTGGTCAGATGAGTATCGGGTAATATCAACAGCAGCAGAAAATGGTATAACAGGTGTAGGATTCGTTATGAATAGGAAGGTAGGGCAGAGGGTGTGTTACTGTGAACAGTTCAGTGACCGGGTTGTTCTAATCAGAATCGACAGCAGACCAACACCGATAACGATAGTTCAGGCATACATGCCAACGTCGCAAGCTGAAGATGAACAGATAGAGAAAGTGTATGAGGATATTGAAAGGGTAATGCAGTATGTAAAGGGGAACAAAAATCTAATAGTCATGGGCGACTGGAATGCCGTTGTAGGGGAAGTAGAAGAAAAGGTTACAGGAGAATATGGGCTTGGGACAAGGAATGAAAGAGGAGAAAGACTAATTGAGTTCTGTAACAAGTTTCAGCTAGTAATAGCGAATATCCTGTTCAAGAATCACAAGAGGAGGAGGTATACTTGGAAAAGGCCAGGAGATACGGGAAGATTTCAATTAGATTACATCAAGGTCAGACAGAGATTCCGAAATCAGATACTGGATTGTAAGGCGTACCCAGGAGCAGATATGGACTCAGATCATAATATAGTAGTGATGAAGAGTAGGCTGAAGTTCAAGACATTAGTCAGGAAGAATCAATACGCAAAGAAATGGGATACGGAAGTACTAAGGAATGACGAGATACGTTTGAAGTTCTCTAACGCTATAGATACAGCAATAAGGAATAGCGCAGTAGGCAGTACAGTTGAAGAGGAATGGATATCTCTAAAAAGGGCCATCACAGAAGTTGGGAAGGAAAACATAGGTACAAAGAAGGTAGCTGCGAAGAAACCATGGGTAACAGAAGAAATACTTCAGTTGATGGATGAAAGGAGGAAGTACAAACATGTTCCAGGAAAATCAGGAATACAGAAATACAAGTCGATGAGGAATGAAATAAATAGGAAGTGCAGGGAAGCTAAGACGAAATGGCTGCAGGAAAAATGTGAAGACATCGAAAAAGATATGACTGTCGGAAGGACAGACTCAGCATACAGGAAAGTCAAAACAACCTTTGGTGACATTAAAAGCAACGGTGGTAACATTAAGAGTGCAACGGGAATTCCACTGTTAAATGCAGAGGAGAGAGCAGATAGGTGGAAAGAATACATTGAAAGCCTCTATGAGGGTGAAGATTTGTCTGATGTGATAGAAGAAGAAACAGGAGTCGATTTAGAAGAGATAGGGGATCCAGTATTAGAATCGGGATTTTAAAGAGCTTTGGAGCACTTACGGTCAAATAAAGCAGAAGGGATAGATAACATTCCATCAGAATTTCTAAAATCATTGGGCGAAGTGGCAACAAAACGACTATTCACGTTGGTGTGTAGAATATATGAGTCTGGCCATATACCATCTGACTTTCGGAAAAGCATCATCCACACAATTCCGAAGACGGTTAGAGCTGACAAGTGCGAGAATTATCGCACAATCAGCTTAACAGCTCATGCATCGAAGCTGCTTACAAGAATAATATACAGAAGAATGGAAAAGAAAATAGAGAATGCGCTAGGTGACGATCAGTTTGGCTTTAGGAAAAGTAAAGGGACGGGAGAGGCAATTCTGACGTTACGGCTAATAATGGAAGCAAGGCTAAAGAAAAATCAAGACACATTCAAAGGATTTGTCGACCTGGAAAAAGCGTTCGACAATATAAAATGGTGCAAGCTGTTCCAGATTCTGAAAAAAGTAGGGGTAAGCTATAGGGAGAGACGGGTCATATACAATATGTACAACAACCAAGAGGGTATAATAAGAGCGGACGATCAAGAACGAAGTTCTCGTATTAAGAAGGGTGTAAGACAAGGCTGTAGCCTTTCGCCCCTACTCTTCAATCTGTACATCGAGAAAGCAATGATGGAAATAAAAGAAAGGTTCAGGAGTGGAATTAAAATACAAGGTGAAAGGATATCAATGATACGATTCGCTGATGACATTGCTATCCTTAGTGAAAGTGAAGAAGAATTAAATGATCTGCTGAACGGAATGAACAGTCTAATGAGTACGCAGTATGGTTTGAGAATAAATCGTAGAAAGACGAAGGTAATGAGAAGTAGTAGAAATGAGAACAGCGAGAATCTTAACATCAGGATTGATGGTCACGAAGTCAATGAAGTTAAGGAATTCTGCTACCTAGGCAGTAAAATAATCAAGGACGGACGGAGCAAGGAGGACATCAAAAGCAGACTCGCTATGGCAAAAAAGGCATTTCTGGCCAAGAGAAGTCTACTAATATCAAATATCGGCCTTAATTTGAGGAAGAAATTTCTGAGGATGTACGTCTGGAGTACAGCATTGTATGGTAGTGAAACATGGACTGTGGGAAAACCGGAACAGAAGAGAATCGAAGCATTTGAGATGTGGTGCTATAGACGAATGTTGAAAATTAGGTGGACTGATAAGGTAAGGAATGAGGAGGTTCTACGCAGAATCGGAGAGGAAAGGAATATGTGGAAAACACTGATAAGGAGAAGGGACAGGATGATAGGACATCTGCTAAGACATGAGGGAATGACTTCCATGGTACTAGAGGGAGCTGTAGAGGGCAAAAACTGTAGAGGAAGACAGAGATTGGAATACGTCAAGCAAATAATTGAGGACGTAGGTTGCAAGTGCTACTCTGAGATGAAGAGGTTAGCACAGGAAAGGAATTCGTGGCGGGCCGCATCAATCCAGTCAGTAGACTGATGACCAAAAAAAAAAAAAAAGAATGCTAGGAGTCGGGGCTGTGGCGTCGAGGTGCTCGAATTTTGCTACAAAATGCTTCAAAAGGCTCTGAGCACAATGGGACTTAACCTAACACAGCTGAAACCAGGTTACTCACATTCACGAATTTATTTCTAAGCATGCTGGAATGAGTGTGACGTATGTTTTTATTTGTGATGGAGGTTAATAATAAACAAGGGTTTTGGAAGGTTTTTTATTTGTTATTGAAACCCTACTGTCACGTCTGGTATCATACGGAGCAGTGAACGTGCAACTTTGGATGAAACAATAACAGCCAAAATAAGTATATCAGCGAGAGTTCTGCATTTGAAAATTTACTGACACGTGCGATTATATTCCAGAAAGTAGATGTAGATGTACGTTCAAAAACGTAGTAGCCGTTGCTAAGTGCAGGTGTGAGACGAAATGTCTCATGAAAAAAAAAAAAAACAACAGTTCGATATTTCTTCATGCAATATTTTACCAACAGCCGTATGTATTGTAGAAATTATATTAGTTTATGAACTTCTATGTGCTACCAGTTACGGCATTACATTGATGCCATCTTCAGGCCTCACTCGTCGTAGTCGTAAAACCGCTATACATGGAAGGAGCCATATAACTGGATCCTTCCGTGTATAGCGGTTTTACGACTATGACGAGTGAGGCCTGAAGATGGCATCAATGTAATGCCGTAACTGGTAGCACATAGAAGTTCATAAAATAAAATAAATTTCTACAATACGTACGGCTGTTGGTAAATTATTGCATCAAGAAGTTCATGCCAGCCGTCGTCCCACGACCCATAATGGATCAAATAAGAAGAGATCGATATTTCACTAGCGGTACGGAGTAAATTCAGGTAAATACCGTGCACGCAGAATGGGAGAGAGTCTGTCTGTCATTCCAGAGTAGCGAATGACAACGGAAGTCAGTGCAACTGCGGTTTTTAACGCCAAAACTCTTATTGTATCTGATCACACCTGATAAATTAACAGAAACATGAATCCTTTGTTAGATAAAGTGAAAGTCATAGCACCAACCTTTTACTAGGAGTCTGTTGCCTCTTCCGCGCCACACCTCGGAGTATTCGCCAGGCGGCCACAGCAGCAGCTGCTGCTACGAGTTTGCCGCAGGTCGACCTCCTGCACTGTTCCGTGACACCTGAGCGGCGCCCTCACTCCGCTTATGCCACCAGACATGCGCGGTTTGCGTGGAATTGTGTGGTGTGCTGTTGTGTGTGTGGAAGCTGATGCATCTCGCTGATACATCGTTAATTATCAGAGTGTCGACCGCGCGTCGTTGTAAATTTCTAGCGAGCGGACTTCACGGAAATTCCTCGGCTCTTATCCTGTACCTTCCGCTGCACAGTATCAATGAGCTCTAGTTCCCTATATCAGCCTGCCTCTGCGGTTTCGTGTTTGTATCGACATGATCGAGCAACATTCGAGGAAAGGTCAGGTCACATGAGGGCCGAAATCTAACGACATAAAATAACACTTTTAAACATGGCTGCCTCTCGGCAACCGTAAATAAGTTTCAACATACGAATTACACGGCCAACCAGTTTCAAATTACAGTTTGGTACACAGACATAAGTTTCGACACCTCTAAGTATGTCTTCATCAGAATGAAATTTTAAGAAACCAAAAGTTAAATTGCGAGAAGGCAATGGTCAAAAGTTTACAGCAGGTATGCCTAAGTCAGAAATTAAAATTAAGTACGTTCCAGTCTACGGCACGTATGCCTTGCCAGGAACAACATCAGACTAACTAATTTGCTGAAGTACTAAAGAGTACGATAAAGGTAACAAAATTATACCTCTATAAACGTTTTACCATTCGTTTCGCGTCATGATCTCAATCAAGTGAAGTGACACTGCTTATGTGCACATACAATGAGGCAGCTATATTCCAGCTGTTTCCATAAGGTCACAAAATTGTCGATTAATATTGGTTTGGAGACTATTTCGAATGGAGACTATTTCGTATTAAATTCTGAAAAATTCACTTTATTCCTCCGAAATTATCCACTTAGTGACAATATACACTCCTGGAAATTGAAATAAGAACACCGTGAATTCATTGTCCCAGGAAGGGGAAACTTTATTGACACATTCCTGGGGTCAGATACATCACATGATCACACTGACAGAACCACAGGCACATAGACACAGGCAACAGAGCATGCACAATGTCGGCACTAGTACAGTGTATATCCACCTTTCGCAGCAATGCAGGCTGCTATTCTCCCATGGAGACGATCGTAGAGATGCTGGATGTAGTCCTGTGGAACGGCTTGCCATGCCATTTCCACCTGGCGCCTCAGTTGGACCAGCGTTCGTGCTGGACGTGCAGACCGCGTGAGACGACGCTTCATCCAGTCCCAAACATGCTCAATGGGGGACAGATCCGGAGATCTTGCTGGCCAGCGTAGTTGACTTACACCTTCTAGAGCACGTTGGGTGGCACGGGATACATGCCGACGTGCATTGTCCTGTTGGAACAGCAAGTTCCCTTGCCGGTCTAGGAATGGTAGAACGATGGTTTCGATGACGGTTTGGATGTACCGTGCACTATTCAGTGTCCCCTCGACGATCACCAGTGGTGTACGGGCAGTGTAGGAGATCGCTCCCCACACCATAATGCCGGGTGTTGGCCCTGTGTGCCTCGGTCGTATGCAGTCCTGATTGTGGCGCTCACCTGCACGGCGCCAAACACGCATACGACCATCATTGGCACCAAGGCAGAAGCGACTCTCATCGCTGAAGACGACACGTCTCCATTCGTCCCTCCATTCACGCCTGTCGCGACACCACTGGAGGCGGGCTGCACGATGTTGGGGCGTGAGTGGAAGACGGCCTAACGGTGTGCGGGACCGTAGCCCATCTTCATGGAGACGTTTGCGAATGGTCCTCGCCGATACCCCAGGAGCAACAGTGTCCCTAATTTGCTGGGAAGTGGCGGTGCGGTCCCCTACGGCACTGCGTAGGATCCTACGGTCTTGGCGTGCATCCGAACGTCGCTGCGGTCCGGTCCCAGGTCGACGGGCACGTGCACCTTCCGCCGACCACTGGCGACAACATCGATGTACTGTGGAGACCTCACGCCCCACGTGTTGAGCAATTCGGCGGTACGTCCACCCGGCCTCCCGCATGCCCACTATACGCCCTCGCTCAAAGTCCGTCAACTGCACATACGGTTCACGTCCACGCTGTCGCGGCATGCTACCAGTGTTAAAGACTGCGATGGAGCTCCGTATGCCACGGCAAACTGGCTGACACTGACGGCGGCGGTGCACAAATGCTGTGCAGCTAGCGCCATTCGACGGCCAACACCGCGGTTCCTGGTGTGTCCGCTGTGCCGTGCGTGTGATCATTGCTTGTACAGCCCTCTCGCAGTGTCCGGAGCAAGTATGGTGGGTCTGACACACCGGTGTCAATGTGTTCTTTTTTCCATTTCCAGGAGTGTAATAATCTCTTCCTGTCAGTGTGGTGGGATGAGACCATTCTATACAAAGTTAGATATTAGTGAAGACCGGTACTGACCTGTCGACTAATTTGTTCTTTAAAACTCATTAGTGTTTCACACACCACTATTGCGTGTCATCTTGTCGCCTCCACAGGCAACTTCTAAGTGCTGTGCTTAATATGAAAGAACGATCACATACGCGCCAAGCGAAATTTGTGATCGTTTTTAGGATTTCATGTTAGGGTTTCGCAGCATCCTATCTTGCATGGAGACAGATGTAGAGGTACGCTACAGGGAAGGGTGCTGGTAGCCTTGCTGTTCGTATTACACACCAATAACCGGGCAGCCAACTCCTGTAGTAACCTCAGACTTCTCGCATATGAAGCGGGTAGCTATAATGAAGTACTCTCTGAGAAAGCCTGCACAAATATTAAGCCGGATCTTGATATGGTTTCGAAGTGGTGGAAAGAAATGAAACTTGCTTAAAATGTTCAGAAATGCATGATTGAGCACAGAAAAGTAGATAGTGTCACACACTCAAGTAATAAAAATCACGCAATATCTGCTAATCCTGGACGGCAGCGTGGAGGGTAAAAATTGTAGAGGGAGACCAAGAGATGAATACACTAAGCAGATTGAGAAGGATGTACGCTGCAGTGGGTACTGGAAGATGAAGAAGCTTGCACAGGATAGAGCAGCATGGAGAGCTGCATCAAACCAGTCTCTGGAGTGAGGACCACACACACACACAAACAGCACACACATCTGCTAATATCGTGGCGGACCTCCTCCTGCCGGGCGTAGTTTAGGAACTCCACATGCCATGGACGCAACAAGTCGTTGCAAGGTTCCTGCAGAAATGCTGACCCTTGTTGCCTCTATAGCTGTCCATAATTGCGAGAGTATTGTGGGTGTGTGATTCTGTGCGCCAACTGACCTCTAGATTACGTCCATCTGGGTCGCCAAATCGCCCAGTTACAGCGCGCATTCTCATCCATGAAAATTCCGTCGTTGTTTGGGAACATGAAGTCTGTGAATGGCTGGCAATGGTCTCCAGATAGCTGGGCATAAACGTTTACAATCAATGATCGGTTACCTTCAATAAAATTCTTCAGGGTATCAGACCGCACCTATTTCAAGTGGAGAGGTCAATTTTATGAACAAACTGACGGTGTAGCTATGGGCTCACCCCTATCGCCTATCGCAGCAGAAATCTTCATGGAGGCATTTGAGGAAACAGCCCTCCAGTCCGCACCATTACGTCCAAATTGTTGGCTTCGCTATGTCGACGATACTTTCGTTATTTGGCCCCACGGAGAAGAGGAGTTACAGAACTTCCACAAGCACCTTAACCAACAGCATAGGAAAATTCAGTTTACAATGGAATCAGAGAAGAATGGGGTGCTGCCTTTTCTCGACGTGGAAGTTTATCGAAAACCTGATGGTAAACTTGGGCACAAAGTGTACAGGAAACCAACCAGTACGGACAGGTACCTTCACGCCTCCTCCCACCATCACCCCACGCAGAAGAAGTCCGCCCTGCACACGCTAACGAAGAGAGCGTACAGGATAAGCGACGAAGAACATCTGAAGACAGAACTTGAACGCCTCAGGTCCATCTTCGGAACCAATGGCTATGGGAAGCAGACGATAGACAGCACCATGTCGACAAGGGAGAAGACTAATAGGGAAGAGGAGAAGGAGGCACAGAGCATTGCTGTGTTACCATATGTACAAGGGGTCACCGAACGTATTGGCAAAATTCTACGAAAAGCCGTCATCAAACCAATTTTCCGAAGCAGGAACAAAATATCAGACATGCTCGGTTCTACCAAGGATGCAGTTGACAAACTACACACAGCTGGCGTGTATGAAATTGGTTGTGCGTGTGGATTAGTCAACATAGGTGTGACGGGACGTCCGATTAGCACGAGGCTCTCGGAACATGAAAGATATATCCGCCTGAAACAACACACTAAGTCAGCAGTGGCGGAACACCGAGACGAGTGCGGGAAACCAATATTTTTTCAAGAAGCCCGCGTCCTGGCGAAACAGCCTCTCACTTTCAAAAGAAAGATTAGAGAGGCGATAGAAATAGCCAAAAGACCTGCCAACATGAATAGAGAGGACGGGTACAAACTTCCGAGGTCTTGGCTGCCTGCAATAGCAGGTCTATGGAGCGGCGGCAGAGCCGTGGCGGCCCATGCAGACACGCGGAGTGCCGCAGTAGTGGTCGCGAGCACACAAAGCAATGGCAGGCCGCAGCCGGCTTCTGGACAGCATGTAAACAGCGTGACGTCACAGCCATCACCTGTTCGCTATTCGTCCGTCTCCTCCAATGGGGTGGATTAATATAAATACCAATAGAAAACAGCTATTTCAGCCAATGATAGATAATAAAGGAAACACCAATAAAGCATACCTTTCACCCCTCCTCCTCCTCCTTCTACAGCCAATCAAGTAACGACGCGGTTTTCTCGTGCAGCTATTTAAGGAACCAAGTGTGTTTCATTTAGCAGTTTAACGTAAGGCCCTGGTGAAGGCTAGCTGCAACGCTGGCCGAAACGCTGGCGCATTTTAAATTATGACGATGCGGTCTGATACCCTGAAGAATTTTATTGAAGAAGACAACGGCCGCGGAAGCCTACGCTTACAATGATCGGTTACGTTGGACCAGAGGACCCAGCCCATTCCGTGTAAACACAGTCAACACCATTATGGAACCACCACCAGCTGGCACAGTGACTTGTTGACAACTTGGGTCCATGGCTTCGTGGAACTCTATCATCAGCTCTTACCAGCTGAAACCGGGATTCATGTGGCCAGGCCACGGTTTTCCAGTCTTCTGGGGTCGGACCGACATGTTCACGAGCCCAGTAGAAGATCTGCAGGCGATGTGGTGCTGTTGGCAAAGCCACTAGCTACGGTCATCTGCTGCCACATGCCATTAACGCCAAATTTCGTCGCGCTGTCCTGAAGTGTACGTTCGTCGTACGTCCCACATTTATTTCAGCAGTTATTCCACGTGGTGTTGTTTGACTGTTAGCACCTACAACTGTATGCAAACGGCGCTACTCTCGATCGTTAAATGAAGGCCGTCTGCCACTGCATTGTCTGTGGAAAGACGTAATGCCTAAAATCTGGTATTCTCGGCACGCTCTTACTGAATTTTCTAACGATTTTCGAAATAGAATATGCTATGCACCTAGCCCCAACAACAATTCCGCGTTTAGAGTCTGTTAAATGCCGTTGTGCGCCCATAATCACGTCGGAAACGTATTGATCACGTGATTAGAAATGACAGCTCCACCAGTACACCGCCCTTTTATACCTTGTGTACGCGATACTAGCGCCATCTGCAGATGTGCACATCGCTGTCCCACAATTTCCGTCTCCTCAATATCAATGAGTCAGAACTGGAATCGGTCAACTCACACAAACGCAGGGCGTCCATAATTATAGTTCTAGGCTCAAAACGATGTAGAAAGCTGCTCAGAACGACGTGAAATTTTAGCAGCGTATTATTGTTGCAGGGAGAAACGTTGTGGAACAAAAAAATTAACCACAGTATTACCAATCGAGGACGCTGCACGCGTCGTAAAGTAATGGTGTCGAGTACAAATGACACACGAATCGCAATACGACGGCTATGGTTTGAGTTGCACATCACACCATCCGTACTGCTCAAGGTGCGTGATTGTACAAAACCGGCAGTCAACAGCAGTGCCACTGTTAGTTAGGTAAGCCCTTCCAGCACGGCAAGGTCGTACCACATCGGATGGGAAAAATCGTTTTTAACTGTCCAGAAACGGCGTAAAAAGGAAAATAACATCGAATTTGAACTAATTTTGACTATTTTTCGACCGTGACAGTCTCAAGAAACATATTTATAGCTGAAACAGGACACAATGTTACAACAGACAACGACCTCAAAGTACTACATAATTTAGGAAAGAGCTGGAAAATGGACATCTTGGAAGAAATGGAAATATTCATCCATGGCCAAATGGGGAATAACGAGATCCTGAATGAAATGACAGACTTAAAAAATTCACATTTCTTTTCCAATTTCACTACAGTAGTCTTAGAATGAAAGATACATAACATGACCGTCGTTAGACTCTACCCCATCAATAGCTGAGAAATATGTAAAATAAATAGTTCATATCATGATTTTTACTATAATATTATAACAGGTGCTCAATTTGTAACGTACACTCCTGGAAATGGAAAAAGAACACATTGACACCGGTGTGTCAGACCCACCATACTTGCTCCGGACACTGCGAGAGGGCTGTACAAGCAATGATCACACGCACGGCACAGCGGACACACCAGGAACCGCGGTGTTGGCCGTCGAATGGCGCTAGCTGCGCAGCATTTGTGCACCGCCGCCGTCAGTGCCAGCCAGTTTGCCGTGGCATACGGAGCTCCATCGCAGTCTTTAACACTGGTAGCATGCCGCGACAGCGTGGACGTGAACCGTATGTGCAGTTGATGGACTTTGAGCGAGGGCGTATAGTGGGCATGCGGGAGGCCGGGTGGACGTACCGCCGAATTGCTCAACACGTGGGGCGTGAGGTCTCCACAGTACATCGATGTTGTCGCCAGTGGTCGGCGGAAGGTGCACGTGCCCGTCGACCTGGGACCGGACCGCAGCGACGCACGGATGCACGCCAAGACCGTAGGAGCCTACGCAGTGCCGTAGGGGACCGCACCGCCACTTCCCAGCAAATTAGGGACACTGTTGCTCCTGGGGTATCGGCGAGGACCATTCGCAACCGTCTCCATGAAGCTGGGCTACGGTCCCGCACACCGTTAGACCGTCTTCCGCTCACGCCCCAACATCGTGCAGCCCGCCTCCAGTGGTGTCGCGACAGGCGTGAATGGAGGGACGAATGGAGACGTGTCGTCTTCAGCGATGAGAGTCGCTTCTGCCTTGGTGCCAATGATGGTCGTATGCGTGTTTGGTGCCGTGCAGGTGAGCGCCACAATCAGGACTGCATACGACCGAGGCACACAGGGCCAACACCCGGCATCATGGTGTGGGGAGCGATCTCCTACACTGGCCGTACACCACTGGTGATCGTCGAGGGGACACTGAATAGTGCACGGTACATCCAAACCGTCATCGAATCCATCGTTCTACCATTCCTAGACCGGCAAGGGAACTTGCTGTTCCAACAGGACAATGCACGTCCGCATGTATCCCGTGCCACCCAACGTGCTCTAGAAGGTGTAAGTCAACTACCCTGGCCAGCAAGATCTCCGGATCTGTCCCCCATTGAGCATGTTTGGGACTGGATGAAGCGTCGTCTCACGCGGTCTGCACGTCCAGCACGAACGCTGGTCCAACTGAGGCGCCAGGTGGAAATGGCATGGCAAGCCGTTCCACAGGACTACATCCAGCATCTCTACGATCGTCTCCATGGGAGAATAGCAGCCTGCATTGCTGCGAAAGGTGGATATACACTGTACTAGTGCCGACATTGTGCATTCTCTGTTGCCTGTGTCTATGTGCCTGTGTTTCTGTCAGTGTGATCATGTGATGTATCTGACCCTAGGAATGTGTCAATAAAGTTTCCCCTTCCTGGGACAATGAATTCACGGTGTTCTTATTTCAATTTCCAGGAGTGTATTTTGTCAACCTACATCTGTAATACAATAACAAGACGTGCAGAAGTCATGTAAACGTCTGGCACCACATATATCGGCAGATAGATACTCAAATCGAAACCAGCTGTAATTTGACCGCCGTCTCGTCCATTGCACTATAGATTTGTTTTTGTGATCGCGTTTCCAAGTTACTATTAATTTAGTGAAAATTTGTGAACAGTGATCAAGAAAGCCAAGAGAGCCACGGAAATGGAAACGCCTCAGCTCATCACAACGAGACTGCGTCGCCAGAAGAACATAGATAACCACAGAATTTATGAAAAAACTATGTAACATCACTATAATCTTATTGTGAAATGGTTTTTATAGTGACATTTAACCTGAAGATGAGGTATGCAATGTAGCAAAATAAATAAATAATACAATAGTTAACGACGTTTGTGACTGGTAGCTGTAACTTAAAAAACCTTTACAAAGTAATATCGATTTTTAACTGCCCTGAGGCCAGAAACCGCATAAAAAGCAAAATGATATCGGTTTCTTATTATCTTGAGACTGGCTGCCCACCGTTCTCTGTCACAAGTTTAACTCGAGAAACTTCATGTTCCGTAACAGATCGGAGTGGCTCGGGGGTAACGTTCAGAATGCGTTGCGCAGTGCGTGCATTCCATTCAACTACATTCGCAATTGGAGCACTGGAAACAACAACTATCAGAAAAGTCAACGTGGATCAATATCAGGTGATCTGGACGGCCAGCCTGTGGAAACGATGACTGATAAGAATAGCATTTCCGAAATGCCTCTGCAGCAGCCACTTCACAGGCTATACAATGTGCGGAGGAGCGCCATCTTGTGTAAGAAGATCCTACCCACAAATCCACACTGTTGAAAGGTTGGAATGAGGTTGGTGCGCTAGAGACTCTCATAGCATTTACCTGTGAGGGTACACGTCACAGGACCCGCAGGAGTCATCTCCTCGAAAAAATTCGGCCCACGTTAAACGATATCGTCAGCCTGTTCCACATATTCACCTTTGTAGAATGATGTGGAACCGGTTGATGTGTGTGTGGATTTTCCGTTGCCCAAATTCTACATCTACATCTACATCCATACTCCGCAAGCCACCTGACGGTGTGTGGCGGAGGGTACCTTCAGTACCTCTATCGGTTCTCCCTTCTATTCCAGTCTCGTATTGTTCGTGGAAAGAAGGATTGTCGGTATGCCTCTGTGTGGGCTCTAACCTCTCTGATTTTATCCTCATGGTCTCTTCGCGAGATATACGTAGGAGGGAGCAATATACTGCTTGACTCTTCGGTGAAGGTATGTTCTCGAAACTTTGACAAAAGCCCGTACCGAGCTACTGAGCGTCTCTCCTGCAGAGTCTTCCACTGGAGTTTATCTATCATCTCCGTAACGCTTTCGCGATTATTGAATGATCCTGTAACGAAGCGCGCTGCTCTCCGTTGGATCTTCTCTATGCCTTGTATCAACCCCATCTGGTACTGATCCCACACTGCTGAGCAGTATTCAAGCAGTGGGCGAACAAGCGTACTGTAACCTACTTCCTTTGTTTTCGGATTACATTTCCTTAGGATTCTTCCAATGAATCTCAGTCTGGCATCTGCTTTACCGACAATCAACATTATATGATCAGTCCATTTTAAATCACTCCTAATGCGTACTCCCAGATAATTTATGGTATTAACTGCTTCCAGTTGCTGACCTGCTATTTTGTAGCTAAATGATAAAGGATCTATCTTTCTGTGTATTCGCAGCACATTACACTTGTCTACATTGAGATTCAATTGCCATTCCCTGCACCATGCGTCAATTCGCTGCAGATCCTCCTGCATTTCAGTACAATTTTCCATTGTTACAACCTCTCGATACACCACAGCATCATCTGCAAAAAGCCTCAGTGAACTTCCGATGTCATCCACCAGGTCATTTATGTATATTGTGAATAGCAACGGTCCTGTGACACTCCCCTGCGGCACACCTGAAATCACTCTTACTTCGGAAGACTTCTCTCCATTGAGAATAACATGCTGCGTCCTGTTATCAAGGTACTCCTGAATCCAATCACACAATTGGTCTGATAGTCCATATGCTCTTACTTTGTTCATTAAACGACTATGGGGAACTGTATCGAACGCCTTGCGGAAGTCAAGAAACACGGCATCTACCTGTGAACCCGTGTCTATGGCCCTCTGAGTCTCGTGGACGAATAGCGCGAGCTGGGTTTCACATGACCGTCTTTTTCGAAACCCATGCTGATTCCTACAGAGTAGATTTCTAGTCTCCATAAATGTCATTATACTCGAACACAATACGTGTTCCAAAATTCTACAACTGATCGACGTTAGAGATATAGGTCTATAGTTCTGCACATCTGTTCGACGTCCCTTCTTGAAAACGGGGATGACCTGTGCCCTTTTCCAATCCTTTGGAGCGCTACGCTCTTCTAGAGCAGTTCTGCTTACCGATATGGCCTTGGAGATGGAAATGGGCTTCGTCCGTCAACAGAATGTTGCATGGCCAATCATTGTCCAATTCCATCGAAGCAAGAAACTCCAGAGCGAACGTTTGTCCTGCTAGCAGGTCATCAGGAAGCAACTACTAAAATTGGGTGATTTTGCACTGATATCAGTGCAGGATGTTTGGTAGGATTATATCCATCAGACTCGCAGACATGTCCAACGTTCGGGCAGTTCCCTGGGCACTGCATATTTGCACACATCCGCTCGATCCCTCGTGCAGTGCTGTGGCCACATCTTGGACACACATCGGATTAACTGCTTTCCTCCCTTGCCACACTGCGATTCAAAAGACTCTGTCTTTTCGAATTCTGTAAGCGTTTTCCTCGAACCTTAGCAGACATCGGACCAATGCCTTTTTTCATACCGCTGAGTGTCCGGAACTTCTGCAGGGCGACATGCGTACAGTCTCGGAACAGCCACGTGGCACGCGTCTAGTGCTGTGCATATTCTTACGGAACCTATTGATCAAATTTTTTTAAATTTTTTTGTTCCATAACGCTTCTGGGATCTGTACCAAATATAAATAACAAGGGACATACAGACAGAACCTATCCAAACAAGGCGAGCGGGAATGGCAATAAGTTTGTTTGCTCGATCTCAAAAATGCTGATACTTGAGTACAGACAAAAACTATCACGCGAAAGTTTTCTTACGAAATTTCAGTACCCAGCTTTAAAAAATGAATTTCAGAATACAACTCTTTACAGAACTCTGTCGTACGGATCACGTGGACAAGGTTAGACTAACTACACTGGGCACAGCGGTGCCGCGCACACAGGTGTTTTACGAGTCATTCTTTATGCACTCCTTGCGTGAATGGACTGGGAAAAAGTCCTTACAGCTGGTACAATAAGAAGTGTCCTTCACAGTGGCAGATTATGGATGTAGCTGTATAGATAGATAGGTCACATTTTAATTGTGTGTATACTGTCGAGAGGAAGATGATATCAGTAGCAGGGTTAGAGGCACGCTCGCTTAGTCTGCATTGTTACCAGGTTTCCAAAGATGTCATCGATGTGTCATGCAGTACTGTCAGGGTCCGCCTGTTCCCTCCCCTCTGACATCACGTGCCAATTTCCCTATGCATAAAATGACGGTAAATTCAAAAATCCGTGCTGGCAGACCCAGGCAGTTGCTCTGAGTTCAAAATCCAATATGGCGGACCTAGCCCGCTTGTTGTACTGGGTATTCCTTTTGACGTCAGAACACGACAAACCTGTGGATGCTATCCCAGCTGCACGACAGCAAGGCCTCTTGTGCTGAGTGTAGAATCGCAGATGGGCGACCTGGCGATAATGACTTACTCTTCATGAAACTTCCTGGCAGATTAAAACTGTGTGCCCGACCGAGACTCGAACTCGGGACCTTTGCCATTCGCGGGCAAGTGCATGGTTCGCAGGAGAGCTTCTGTAAAGTTTGGAAGGTAGGAGACGAGATACTGGCAGAAGTAAAGCTGTGAGTACCTGCTGTGAGTCGTGCTTCGGTAGCTCAGTGGTAGAGCACTTGCCCGCGAAAGGCAAAGGTCCCGAGTTCGAGTCTCGGTCGGGCACACAGTTTTAATCTGCCAGGAAGTTTCATATCAGCGCACACTCCGCTGCAGAGTGAAAATCTCATTCTGGACTTACTCTTCATGTTTCCAGGTCATTTGTGCTAATATTGTAAGCCCCAACACTAAGTTTAAAACTGTGTTGTTTGAACATTTATGCAGTGTGTGTGTGTGTGTGTGTAGTAGTAGTAGTAGTAGTAGTAGCAGTACTAGAACAGGATGGGACAGTGGCATCTTTATTTAAACAAAGCTATACTAGGAGAGCCTCTTCCATTTTGTTTCCACTGCCCCCGCATGTGTCCACGCCAGTCACCTTCTGCGACTGGCAGAACCACTGCCACAATAGCATTGTGCCGCATAGGGTCGGTCACGTCAACAGCTGCTGGCAGGACAGACATAATACATTCACTTCCGTCTCGCTGCGGTGCAGCCACCGCTGCTGACCAGGTTGGCTCGGCACGATGCGCCACCTGCCGGACCATGTCAACAGATCACAACGCGGGCCAGCAATGCTATGCAGCCCACTGCAACTGGCTGATTGCTCTTCAGTCAGGAAGCGCTCAGAACACTGCCATACACCACACGACGTCTCTGGTGTCATATCAGTGCTGACTCCCCATCCCCTGGTATGGTTGCCTGACCACACTTTCACCAGTTGCAGTGTCATCACCGCATCTTTATCTAGTGTCAGGACTTGCAGGACTCTCCAACAAAGGAGTGCACTTGGCAGGTGGTTACACCAACGTATTTCTAAAGGTCTTAATCATGGTACAGTCTTACAATGGAACAAGATCTTATTGTGCTACAGAAATGGGATGTACTGGTTATAACATTCTAACGCTGGCGCAGCATGCTCTGTTTTCTGCCATTTGCTTTCAATTTGGAACCAATATCCATTTGGTACTATGTAAATAATGTATAGTTACTTGATGGTGCTATTCTGCATCAGATAACTGTTAAGTGCACTCTACATTTAATTCTGTAACAGTCTGAATTACTTTTCCGATTCCCATTCCAAAAACACACAGGAATGGTGAGACATAAGAGATTCTTTTAGGATTTCTGAAGAAGATAGGGAGAGCATTTGAAAAATTTACTTTTTTACTTTTTTATTACATGAATGATAATGCTGCCAAGACATTCAGCAGCACTATGGCTTGATGAAACATTGTAGCCCAATTTTCAGTCTGGTTAAAAAATTTTAGTGGTAAATCCGCAGCCAGATTCAGATTCAGTGAAAATATACACTGAAGAGCCAAAGAAACTGGTACACCTGCCTAACATCATGTAGGGCCCCCACAGGCATTCAGGAGTGCCACAAACGCGAACCGGCATGAACTCGACTAGTGTCTAAAGCAGTGCTGGACGGAACTGTCACATGAATCCTGCAGGACTGTCCATGAATCCCTAAGAATACGACAGGGTGCAGATCTCTTCTGATTAGCAGGTTGCAAGGCATTCCAGATATGCACAATAATGTTCATGTCTAGGGAGTTTGGTGGACATAGGAAGTGTTTAATCTCAGAAGCTTGGTCCTGGAGCCAATCTATAGCAATTCTGGACGTGTGCCGTGTCGCACGTCCGTCGGAATGCACAATGGACATGAACGGATGCAGGTGATAAGACAGGATGCTTACTTACGTGTCACCTGTCAGAGTCGTATCTAGATGTATAACAGGCACATATCACTCCAACTGCACAAGCCCCACACCATTACAGAGCCTCCACCAGCTTTAAAAGTCTACTGCTGACCATCAGGGTCCATGGATTCATGAGGTTGTCTCCATACCCGTACACGTCCAGTCGCTCTATACAATTTTAAACGAGACTCGTCAGACCAGGCAACATGTTTCCAGTCATGAAAAGTCCAACGTCGGTGTTAACGGGCCCAGGTGAGGATTCAAGCTTTGTGTCGTGCAGTCATCAAGGATACACGAGTGGGCCTTTGGCTCCGAAAACCCGTATCGATAATGTTTCGTTGAGTGCTTCGCACGCTGACACTTGTTGATGGCCCAGCACTGAAATCTACAGCAGTTTGCGGAAGGGTTGCCCTTCTGTCCCGTTGAACGATTCTCTTCAGTCGTCGTTGGTCCTGTTCTTGCAGAATCTTTTTTCGGCCGCAGATTTGATGTTTTACCGGATTCCTGATATTCATGGTACACTCGTGAAATGGTCGCATGGGACAATCTCCACTTCATCGCTACGCTGGAGATGCTGTGTCCGGTCGCTCGTGCGACGACTATAGCACCACTTTCAAACTCACTTAAATCCTGCCATTGTAGCAGCAGTAACCGATCTAACAACTGAACACGACACTTGTCTGATAAAGGAGTTGACCACCGCAGCGTCGTGTTCTGCATGTTTACATATATCTGTTTTTGAATACGCATGCCTATACCAGTTTATTTGGCGCTTCCGTGTGTATTACCCATGAATTCTTCCTTAACTGTTTTCCGCACGGTATGGATAGCACAAGTGAAGATATCCTTAAGAGTTTTACACCCAATACAGTGGTGACTCTGCATTACACAAGCCTGTGACAGGTTTCGGAAGACACGTAACAGCAAATGTTTACGAAATTTTCGTCAGTTTCCAGTCGGCAAATGCGATTTTCCATCATTCTGACAGAATTCGTGGTAACTTCGAACAGATTGGTTCCTAGTTGGACGGAATGAGAGCTAAGAGACTGTTTGGTAGCGGCAATGAACACATGCCAGGACTCACAACTTGATGGGGTGGATGACTGAACACAACCCTGCAGTCCTTAGGCCCATACTTTAAAGTGCATCAGCTGAACAGTACTGTATTGGTCTGCTGGAGACGCACATATTAGTCCTGTAGAGAGACCAGACTTTTTTTTCATGACACCGTATATCGAGCTACTTGACAGGAAAAACTTACTATACTTCCACTACCCTCTGCAGTATAGAGGTTCAGGATGTTGCGACTACAATATTTAGTCAGCAATGTCAAGTTCTCTTCATGTTACAAATGCACCATTCTAAATGTCAATTTAATAAGTCCCAGTCAATAAAGTTACATCATTTTATATGGAAAAAGCCAAGTTTTTCTCTTCCCTTCTTTCAGCGAGTTTTCTGCACCATGCAACGTCTCTCACATCCAACTTTTCATCTCCTTCTATTCTGCCAGTCCTCTTCTTGCATGGCCCTGTCCTGCTTCGGACGCCTCACTCCATCGTTCCGTGTACCCAGGGCTTTTTTCTTTCTCTGTGTCGTGCTAAAGACTCAAGTGCCATATTTTAGAGGGCCATCTTTCCTCTGCTATTCTTCTAAATTATCCATATCATGTTAGCCGTTTATTTTTAGTTGTGTCTTTCTCACTTCATTTCTTATTTTGTCTTTTGTTATTGCTTCACAACTTCGTATCCAAAACACCATTTCCATTGCGTTTAATTTCTTTTCATGATCCTGGAGACTTTCCACAGTTAAGCACCATACAGAGAAATTCTCTCTTCTATAGTTTTGTATATCCTCCTTTTCAAATTTTTACGTCGTTTTATTCCAAATAATGGACAGTGACTGCTTAATTGGTATGTTTCCCTTTCCTATTCTGTGCTTGATTTCCTCGTTGCTTGCACTTTTATCCAAAATTATTGCCCTAAACATTTATAAGAAAGCCTACACATTACCATAGGTCCATCATCCACAACAAGATCGCTTCCTGCACCTCTGACAACCAAGTATTCAGCCTTTGTAAAGTTAATTTTCATGCCTCACTATTCATATTCTTCTTTATGCGCCTTGATATATTAGACCCATCCTCGTCTTCCTCCGTGAAGATTAAGTGATCTTGGCCGAAATTTAGGAAGAACAGGGTTTCATCATCTAGTCTAATTTACTAATTTCCACGTTTTTGCTCTTCCTTTTTCAATTTTTCATTGCTTCGCTAAAAAATGTAGGCGCTAAACAGCAATCCTGTCTCATTCCTTTGTCAACCTTAAGTTTCTGAGACAGTAACTTCCCAATTTTAACACGACAAGTATTATCTGATCACAGCTTTCTAACGGCTTGTACGTAACAGTTGGGAAAGTTTTGGTTTTTCACTGCTTCCCACATCCTAGAAAGTGGTACACTGTCACAGGCCTTAAGCAAGTCTATAAATACCATATGTGTCTCCAAGTTATGTATCAATCTGTTCTCCGTCACCTGCCTAAAGCTGCAGTTTTTATCGATGCAGGACCTTCCTGCCCGAAAGCAACTCTGTTCTTTTAGTTCCCCAATAGTTTTAAGTATCATACCATATAGACTCGATATAGAGCTGAGAGCTGTGATGCCTCTATAATCTGCACAGTCATCCTTGCTTCCCATTTTAAATATGTTTGTGATTAATCTTCCTATAAACTCGATAGGGATTCCCTCTGCAGTAAGAAAGTGGTTAAATAGCTTTGCGAGATATTCATATAAAGCTTTTGGCCTGGTCTTGAACAATTCCATACATGCAGCTACAAATCCGGGTGTTTTGCCAATTTTCAACTCCGTAACTGTATCCTGTACTTCTTTGGACTTTGAACTAGCTTCACAGTTATTCGCATCTATAGTCCCACATAGCCTTTTTGCTAGAATTACTGCTTTCCTTGCCTCTCGCCACAGTCTTACATACCTACTTCTGTGATCATTCCCATTCAACTATCTGTTATAGGCCTCCTCTTGCTCCTTCACCTTTGTGCCAATATCATCATCGTACCAATTACTTTTAAATTTGACAGACGTGATCTCAACTACTCCGAGACTTTCAAATGCAGCTTCATGAATGACTCTCACAAATGTCTTATACGCTGCTTCCACTGGTTTTCCGTCAGTCTAATGTAGCTTACCACTCAGTCTAAGCTAGTGTAAGAAGGCAACTGAAGAATCCTGCATTGTGTTGAACTACTGTGATTATGACTTACACCACGCCCCACATAGCAGCACAGGACTGCTACAGCGGATTCTTCAAGGTTTCGAGAAATTTGTAAGATGGAACGTTTTACGAAAAGTCTAACGACACACTGACGCCAGACAAGGAGTGAGCTAGGAGGGGTGAGATATGAGGAAGAGTTGAGGAACTAAGTATTTACGTTAGTAGCTGGGAATAACGATAATTTCACATGCTCAGTGGTACTTCATCTCAACTACACTATGTTTACGTATTTCTTTGGTAATGACACTTTTCTGTTTCTGCAAGTCACAAGAACAGACTTCGTCCCCACTGAGTGTGCATATGTAAAAAAAAACGTTTGTGGTTTTCACCACTGCCAACGGTGAGCTGCAACCTTGGCATTTGTCACTGTTTATTAACGTTTATACTTATAAGGGAAGTAAGCCAGCTCAGATGTTTCCATAGGATTTCTAAATCACTTCTGATGAATGCCGGTGTGGAATAGCATACTTCACCTCCCCCATTCACTTCTTCGTTTGGTAGTCTCTAATGTCAAGGGGGAGGACAACTTGGAGTTTCCAATGTTGGCTTGAGATCAGCGAATTTTGTAGTGAACGTTTTGAATTTCCCGTGTAAATTATTCAATTTAGGGACGAAATCAGCGAATATTACGCTGAGAGCAATGAATTTTGTTCCCACATGAGCAAATTTTGTGTCAAACTCATCGCAGCACCGTTGAACGTGTACATCAAAAAAACAAATGTAGCTATCACACAGTTTTAAATTCTCCAAAAGATACGTGACAGCAACCATATTAGAGAACATTTACGTGTAAGGGCTCTTATATTACTATATATTTTACTTTGTATATGTGATATCAGACACTGTTTGATGGTTCAAATGGCTCTCAGCACTATGGGACTTAACATCTGAGGTCATCAGTCCCCTAAAACTAAGAACTACTTAAACCTAACTAACCTAAGGACATCATACACATCCATGCCCGAGGCAGGATTCGAACCTGCGACCGTAGCGGTTCAGACACTTCCGCATGATTTATGAAATATTTCTGTTCATTGTTGCTCAGACTGAATAGAAGGAGCTGCATTGGTCTGCTGGGGACTAATATTTATATTTGATGTTTCTGCAGGATTTCTAAAGAATTTCGATGAAGCACGTGTGATTTATTCAATGAGGAGTCTTGTGCAGGAAGTCTT
Source organism: Schistocerca cancellata (assembly GCF_023864275.1). Lineage (NCBI taxonomy): Eukaryota > Metazoa > Arthropoda > Insecta > Orthoptera > Acrididae > Schistocerca > Schistocerca cancellata. The sequence goes on from NC_064627.1 coordinate 33,103,588, forward strand.
TTGCAGGTCAATGCTGTGGATGGTTGTGAGAGCGAGTATTGGGATATGAGTTATGAAACGGACATGGGTGTGAACTTGGGGAAATTTTTCAAGTCTTATATGTTGTGGACACTGAAACATGGGCTAAAAATAGCTTTTTAAGGTAATGGAGACTCTGAGTTTATGAATACTACTCTGAAATGTCTCAGACAAAGCTATATTTTTCATGTTTTATATGAAATGGGAATATACAGGGCTATTACAAATGATTGAAGCGATTTCATAAATTCACTGTAGCTCCATTCATTGACATATGGTCACGACACACTACAGATACGTAGGAAAACTCATAAAGTTTTGTTCGGCTGAAGCCGCACTTCAGGTTTCTGCCGTCAGAGCGCTCGAGAGCGCAGTGAGACAAAATGGCGACAGGAGCCGAGAAAGCGTATGTCGTGCTTGAAATGCACTCACATCAGTCAGTCATAACAGTGCAACGACACTTCAGGACGAAGTTCAACAAAGATCCACCAACTGCTAACTCCATTCGGCGATAGTATGCGCAGTTTAAAGCTTCTGGATGCCTCTGTAAGGGGAAATCAACGGGTTGACCTGCAATGAGCGAAGAAACGGTTGAACGCGTGCGGGCAAGTTTCACGCGTAGCCCGCGGAAAATTGGCTCATGCCACAACTGGAGACCGACAGCGCCGACTTCATCTTTCAACAGGATGGTGCTTCACCGCACTTCCATCATGATGTTCGGCATTTCTTAAACAGGAGATTGGAAAACCGATGGATCGGTCGTGGTGGAGATCATGATCAGCAATTGATGTCATGGCCTCCACGCTCTCCCGACTTAACCCCATGAGATTTCTTTCTGTGGGGTTATGTGAAAGATTCAGTGTTTAAACCTCCTCTACCAAGAAACGTGCCAGAACTGCGAGCTCGCATCAACGATGCTTTCGAACTCATTGATGCGGACATGCTGCGCCGAGTGTGGGACGAACTTGATTATCGGCTTGATGTCTGCCGAATCACTAAAGGGGCACATATCGAACATTTGTGAATGCCTAAAAAAACTTTTTGAGTTTTGTATGTGTGTGCAAAGCATTTTGAAAATATCTCAAATGATAAAGTTATTGTAGAGCTGTGAAATCGCTTCAATCATTTGTAATAACCCTGTAGTGAGGATTGGAGAATTTATAGGTCTATCAGTAGCCATTTAAACTACATTTGACTCACATTATGTAATAGTTTTAAGAAGCTAATATATGGAGAACATTTATAAGACTAACTTACGCTAATGCGTCAAGGAAACTAAATGAATGTCACCCCGTACATCAACATGCTGTAGTAAAATTGTAACAAATTGCCCCCATGTTAGAGCAGAAGGACCTATGTTATAGCAGAATTGTTACTGCAATAAATTACCCAATACATTGTTATGTTACATTACAATTCGCTGAACATCTGCAAAATGTAGCGTTCCGTGAGAGCTGTAAGGCAGACCACAGAGCCACCAGGGCGGGTCAGCACAAGTTCTGCATCACTCAAATACCAGCCGTGCTGATATGGGGCTACTAATAGGTGCAACGTCTTAGCTTTCACAAGTGTTAAGTGGTGTTACCAATGACCTCTCAGCTTTCAGAGAGTCGTATATTACTGGGATTTTTCCTGATGTCATACAATGTAATGGGTGTGGGATCTATGTACACCTCGCAAACGTTCCATAGTTCGTGAAGCCTGCATGGTTGTCAATTTCACTTGTCCGCTAGCATTTTTACATGATAGAACACTGGAAGTAGATCGCTTGTTTAAGTTTAAAATCCACGGCGGCCACTTGTAAACTTACAAATTAAAGTTCATGTAAAACTAGGTAGTGTGTGTGTGTGTGTGTGTGTGTGTGTGTGTGTGTGTGTGTGTGTGTGTGTGTTAGAATGAATGACGAAGGAATTCCAGTAGCATCACAAGTACTAACCACAACCTGTTCCCAGAGAAGAAAGCTGACTCTCCACAGTGAGGGCAGACACTTGTTACAAAACACGCCTCCCCTTCCCTCCTCCTCTCCATTCCGGCACTTGCTTGACCTGCACACTGCAGCCCCATTTAAAATCAAACCAGTTCAAATCTGTCCACTATACTTACTGTTTGTAAATTACTTCTTTGGTGCACTCCATAATTCTGAAGTGGCAGAAATTGGACGACTTCAGGCTGTTAACGCTTTGTGTTTAACCACTCTAATAACTATAATAATAAAACTGTGTGGCGCACTATAGTAGGTTTATGTAGTTAATGCTGTGCCGTGCTGTCAATTAATTCATTTATTTGTTTCGAAGCGTCTAACGAAGCAGTTTCTGGACTACTGCATGTACTGCCTACAATTTGGAGAAGATATTTTCTTGGCTTATTTAGCGTTTGTCTCGTATGTGTCTCTCTTTTATCGTCAACAATGTACGGGACAATGCACAACACGTGTGTGTAGTGGGTGGACTACTCGAGGAACCTGTAACCTCTTCTGCATTGATGCTACTAACTGAGAAAAAGTAGTTATTGATAACTTACATAATCAGAATTAGAGTCTCACAAAACTGTGATAATAGCAATGATCTTTTGAAAATAATTGAGTTTTGTGACTGAAACAGATCGATTCGTTTAGTTTTCATCCATCAGAAAATCTCATTTTACCCCTCGGGGGCTAATTACCCCCAGGTTGGGAACCAGTGAACTAGATAATCCCACCAAAATAGAGCATCTTCTTCATTCACTAATCACAACATCAAAATCTTCCCCACTGCGAGGAAACATTGACTTCAGTACTGTGCTCTTGACTCCACACGCCCTAACGCAAGTCAAGCGTTTTCCCTCCTGTGCCATTAGCCTCGCAACTGAAGGCTTGAGAAATAAAGTAAGAGCTGCTATGAGGCTAGAGCCCACGTTTTCTACAAGCGGTAGATGGCTATCCTCAAAAGTGGTCCGCAAAACAGGGAATTGTGCCCCTGGCTCCCGCGCTCGACTCCGCACTGCCACCCAGCTGGACACCACGTTTTGTAGTCGTCTATGTGGAGAAAAGCTGGCCATCACCGCCGAGGTGGACGGTGTAACGGAACATATTAAAGGCTTTACTGTACCGAAGTATGCGATACCCTCCAAATTCAACCAGTTTAACGCGTATTTATGATTATAGAAAAGTTATTGTGTATGTTAACAATGATTGCATAACATGTCTCCATAAACAGTCAACCCATCAAATTATACTGAATAACTGACCCACACAAAAGTTTATATCACTTGATCACTGATACAGCAAATGTCATCATGTAAAAACACTAAGTTCATCTTAAATAATTAATATGAAGTACGAAAAATAGTGGCCAACTTTGGTATTTTGGATCTCCTTAAATAAAAATCACCCAGTGAAACCTATTTGTTCACTAGGAGCGTTTTCACTCAGTATTCACGTAAGCAATCCTATTTCAGACGAAAACCAATGTAATTATTAATAATTCATGTTATTTACTTATTTATGCAAATTAGAGACGTCAATTGACAAACTTCTAAAAAACGGCCTTTTTGTAACAAAGAATTATTCTGTCAAGTCAACAAATATGTCATTTTAATAACATGTTAAATTATGTCACACGATGCAAATTAATAACTTTTCTGCACAAATTATGATAACAGATGTACATGTGACTTATAAACTATATCTCTTTTTAGTAGTTCTTTGACAATGTTATAAATACGAGCAGCAAGAAGGGTCGAGAGGCAGTCGGAATGTCACTTTGGTAAAGTGTGTTTGTGTGTTATTGTTTGAGGTGGATAAACAATGCAAAGAACATGTAAAGGAAATACTACTTTGTGTTGTGTCATGGTCTTTGGTGGACAGTGGAATTAAGATGGCCACCAGAGTAATAAATATTTGAAGTTTACATATTGGTTGGTTTCGCTCGTTCTTTATCATCAAAAGCACATAAAAAATACGGGACCTCATGTTTTTAACCCTAGACAACCAGATTTAGAGCCAGCATCAGCATCGAGACACAGCAGCGATCGAGCAAGTAGCAGCGATTACCGCAACACAATGCATTTTAATGGCGCCAACCTAACATCAAGTGCTAACAAGCTCCGTAAATGGGAGTGAAATAGTGCGATTATAGCAATTAGCTATATCTACGACTAGGCGACCATTACAACGGGCCGACCACAGTACTAAGAATCTTCCATTTGGATGGCCGGACTTCGCTCCTGGCTGATCCCATTTGGCCGTAGCATTCACTGCTCACCAGTCTCAAATCAAACGCATTGTACATTCGCATACACAGTGGAGACATTCATAAACCAGTAAATATGTCACCATGTTAAAAAAGGATAGAAATGAAAACGATATACAGAACCGTTCTGCCGGTCACTGTAATTCTGTATCATCAATATACGTTCTCATTCCGATTTGCCCTTTTGTCAGTCTCTGGATCACAAAATCACACTCTTATTTTGATGAAAACGGCTTGCAGAATTGCCTAGTGCGTTTCAGCAAAGCTAGCTGAAGAGTTGGAGAGCAGCTCAGATGAACTGCATTCATGGATGTGTAACGACTGCTCAGTGTAAAATTTTTGCTACGAGGGGAAACAGTTGCCTCGTTATCAAATATGTCGCTGGCCAGCATTCTGCAGAAGATTTTTCAATGGCGCACGAGAATTGGGTGGACTTGCAGTGAGAAAAATGAAATCTCTTCGGTGGAGACGGCACTTCGGTTCGAGAGACAGAGGAGTTTGCACTTTGCCCTGGAATGCGGTGGAGTAAGCTTTCCAGCGTGAGGGACGGTGAAGAAGACTCCATCTGGAGATCCCATGGAAAGCTGATGACTATGAGTCTCTAAAATGTCTCTGAGCACTATGGGACTCAAATGGTTGTAATGGCTCTGAGCACTATGGGACTCAACATCTTAGGTCATAAGTCCCCTAGAACTTAGAACTACTTAAACCTGGAATGAGATTTTCACTCTGCAGCGGAGTGTGCGCTGATATGAAACTTCCTGGCAGATTAAAACTGTGTGCCCGACCGAGACTCGAACTCGGGACCTTTGCCTTTCGCGGGCAAGTGCTCTACCAACTGAGCTACCGAAGCACGACTCACGCCCGGTACTCACAGCTTTACTTCTGCCAGTACCTCGTCTCCTACCTTCCAAACTTTACAGAAGCTCTCCTGCGAACCTTGCAGAACTAGCACTCCTGAAAGAAAGGATATTGCGGAGACATGGCTTAGCCACAGCCTGGGGGATGTTTCCAGAATGAGATTTTCACTCTGCAGCGGAGTGTGCGCTGATATGAAACTTCCTGGCAGATTAAAACTGTGTGCCCGACCGAGACTCGAACTCGGGACCTTTGCCTTTCGCGGGCAAGTGCTCTACCAACTGAGCTACCGAAGCACGACTCACGCCCGGTACTCACAGCTTTACTTCTGCCAGTACCTCGTCTCCTACCTTCCAAACTTTACAGAAGCTCTCCTGCGAACCTAAGGACAGCACACACACCCATGCCCGAGGCAGGATTCGAACCTGCGACCGTAGCAGTCCCGCGGTTCCGGACTGCAGCGCCAGAACCGCTAGACCACCGCGGCCGGCTATAGGACTCAACTTCTAGGTCATCAGTCCCCTAGAACTTAGAACTAGTTAAACCTAACTAACCTAAGGACATCACACACCCATGCCCGACGCAGGATTCGAACCTGCGACCGTAGTGGTCTCGCGGTTCCAGACTGCAGCGCCTAGAACCGCACGGCCACTTCGGCCGGCCCTATGAGTCTCTGGGTCACCACGGTACCCGCTATGCTCCACACATATGAGTGTTGAATATGGTGTTGGAGCAACTAAATGTGATGCAGAACCACTTACGAATTGTTCTGTTATGTCATTCAATGTTCTTTTGCGTAGGTGGCCTGCATGTACCAAAAAGCTTGATTATACGGACCCCTTCATGGTACCGAATTGGTCTACAGTGAAGTTTATAGAGAAGTACTGGCAAGCGCATCTAATACCATTAGCCATGAACACATATTCTCAGTATGCCTCCCTAAAATGATGAATTATATCATCAACATTAGGCTCGTAGTACCACAGTTACTGCAACACTAATAACGGCCCGGGCGAGCCGGGTGCGAGAATTATCGTGGTTTCTGTGGGCTCCTTGTTAAGTTTAGGTACAGTAGACGAGTCTAATACTTCTCCCGAGTAAGTAATGCCTCACCGACAACTTAGTCAGCAATGTTAGTTGGACGTGTAGTTTTTCACTCTTCTGGCAGATTCATGCAATCACTGCATGGCCACTGCTGGTTTATCTTCACATAGTTGAGGTGTAGATTAAGGCTATGTTCTATTAACCTAACCACCCAGTCTTTGCCAGGGTATTCAAGTGTTAGAGTAGTACTGTCACCAACTGTTAATTTTCTTATTCTGTGCTTTACTTGTGACCGAACAGGCCTTGTAACAACTTTTTATTCATGTGTGTCAGCAGGGAAATATAATAAACAGGTACTCACGTGGACCGCTGTTTCATTTCTATTTTGATGAACACGCTGCTTGTAATCTTCTGTGTGGTGCAGCACCCATGCCTCACGTTTGCTAGGGCCACCCATATCCTGTTAGTTATCCATTAAGCGACACCTTTTTCATTAAATGCGTATGAATCCCTGGGGAGCGACCTGGCTGTCAGCCAGTCCAACTGATGTGAATCCTTCCGACATCCACAAGGTACATCGAAAGCTCACCTCTACCTTTACAACTTGAACGGGGATTCTAAAGATAATGGGTAGTCTCCACGACAGATCTAAGATGTTACGAATTAAACCTCAGGTGGTCATAAGAAACACGTAAAAAGACATAGAGAGATATCAGTCCATGGCCTTACTGCCATATTTGGGTATTCCACAGTCAAAAACAGTTCGGAACACCACCAAGCGCAAAGTTAAAATGATTTGTCGCCCTCCACCGAAGACAGCAGCAACTCTGGGTTCCGCCAAAAATAACTTGGTGCCCAGCAACGGTGGGGTTTACAAGATCTCCAGCATGTGTAGCCAGACGACTCATACAGTCCGTGAAGGATGCACGAAACACAATAGGTACACCCGATTCTTACAGCCCAATAAATGAGCTGTGGTAAAGCATTAGAACGCCACCGGAAAACGCTTTTCTTTTTGGGACTCGGGGTAAAAGGAGCAATTAAATTCGCTTGACGAAGAGTTTGATTGATATATAGAGAGAGTTTTCGGCATGAGCATATCATGGAATCCGGCGCTTTCCTTTATGAACTTGCAAAGAGGTGCAACTCATAATGATATGTCGACATCCCACAATGAATCGGCCGCGTAGCCACAGAATCTACATCTACATGGCTACTCTGCAATTCACACTTAAGTGCCTGGCAGAAGGTTAATCGAACCACTTTCGTGCTAATTCTCTACCATTCCACTCTCGAATGCCGCGTGGGAAAAAGGAACACCTAAATATTTCCGTTCGAGCTCCCATTTATTTTATTATCATGATCATTTCTCCCCACAACAAAATGCTGTCGCATTCGGAAGAGAACGTTGGTGATTGAAATTTCGTAAATAGATCTCGCCGCAAAGAAAACCGCCTTTGGTTTAGTGACTGCCACCCCAACTCACGTATCATATCAGTAATACTTTCACCACTATTGCGGGATAACACGAAACGAGCTGCCCTTCTTTGCACTTTTTCGATGTCCTCCGTCAATACTACCTGGCAAGGATCCCACACCCTCATCAATATTCCAGCAGAGAACGGGCAAGAGTAATGTAGGCTATCTCTTTACCGTGTTTGTCGCATCTTTCTAAGTGTTCTGCCGACAAAGCGCAGTCTTTGTTTCACCTTCACCACAATATTATCTACGTGGTCTTTCCAATTTAAGTTGCTCGTAATTGTAATTCCTAGGTAATTAGTCGAATTGACAGCCCTTAAATTTGTGTTACTTATCGTATACCCAAAATTCATCGGATTTCTTTTAGTACCCATGTGGATGACCTCGCACTTTTCTTTGTTTAGTGCCAGTTGCCACTTGTCGCACCATACAGAAATTCTCTCTAGGTCATTTTGTATTTACAACTGATCTTCTGATGATTTAACTAGACGGTAAATTACAGCGTCATCTGCAAACAATCTAAGGGGGCTGCTCAGATTATCACCTAGATCATTTATGTACATCAGGAACAGCAGAGGGCCCATGACACTACCTTGCGGAACGCCAGATATCACTTCCGTTCTACTTGATGATTTACCGTCTATCACTACGAACTGTAACCTCTCTGAGAGGAAATCAGGAATCTAGTCACACAACTGAGACGATACTCCATATGCACGCAATTTGATTAATAGTCGTTTATGAGGAACGGTATCAAAAGCCTTCTGGAAATCTAGGAAAATGGAATCGATCTGAGATCGCTTGTCTAGAGCACTCATTACTTCATGGGAATAAAGAGCTAGCTGTGTTGCACAAGAACGATATTTTCTGAATCCGTGTTGGTTACGTATCAATAAGTCATTTTCTTCGAGGTGATTCATAATATTCGAGTACAGTAAGCCTCCAAAATGCTACTGCAAATTGAGGTCAGTGATATGGGTCTGTAATTCAATGGGTTACTCCTATTTTCTTTCTTGAATATTGGTGTGACCTGTGCTACTTTCCAGTCTTTAGGAACAGACCTATCGTCAAGCGAGCGATTGTATATGATTCCCAAAAGGCACTATTGTGTCTGCATACTCTGAAAGGAACCTAATTGGTATACCATCTGGACCGGAAGATTTACCTTTCTTAAGTGGTTTGAGTTGTTTCGGAACACCTAATATAGCTACTTTTATGTATCTCATGCTAACAGCTGTTCTGGTTTCGAATTCTGGAATATTTACTTCGTCTTCTTTCGTGAAGGAATTACGAAAAACTGTACTTAGTAACTCCGCTTTAGTGGAACCATCATCGGTAACATATCCATAGCTATCGCGCAGTGACGGTATTGACTGTTTTTTTTTTTTTTTGCCACTGGTGTACTTTACATACGACCAGAATCGGTCTATGGATCTTGTTTGTCGCCCATCAACATCTCTGGAGCTTGTTTAATTGCGGCCACATGCGCTGCTATACGGTCTCAGGGTTTAAAAGAACGGAATGAGTGCTGTAGCTTCGATCTGTATTCACAACATAAAGACAGCCGAAACGTATACGGCTGAGGCCGAAATATCAGGAGAAGAAACAGGTATTACACAGTGAGATGCCCTAAATGTAACGGACCACTCATTGCACCGGGTGAACATGAAGATGCACACGAATGGACATCTCTGAAAAGTGCAGACACAGTAGTTGGACAGACAAACATATGTACGAGGAAGGTACCTGCAAAGAAACCTTGGGTAACAGAACATATGCTTCAGCTGATCGACACAGGTGGCCGGTGTGGCCGAGCGGTTCTAGGCGCTTCAGTCTGGAACCGCGCGACCGCTACAGTCGCTGGTTCGAATCCTGCCTCGGGCATCGTTAGTTAGGTTTAAGTAGTTCTAAGTCCTAGGGGACTGATGACCTCCCATAATGCTCAGAGCCATTCGAACCATTTTTTGTTAAGTCCCATAGTGCTCAGAGCCATTTGAACCATTTGATCGACGCAAGAGGGAAGTACAAGAAAGGGCAAAGCAAGTTCAGGAATACAGAAATATCTCTTAAGATTGGATTGAAGAGGAAGTGCAGGGAACAAAGGCTCTCTCGACTTACTATGTTGCTGATTGTTGTCCTGTCAAGGAGTGTTAACTTTTGTGTGATACGTGTCCATATCACCACCGTAGTACTACAAGACTATCTGTGGATCAGGGAGTCAATTCTTCACATGTAAGAGTCGTACCGAGACGAACCTGATATAGTTTATCGTTTGTCGAGATCTGTCATTGACGAGAACGTACCAGAGAAAACGTAAGCGCGTTGGTAAAAACGGTCACTGGACATTGTGCCATAGTGTGTTCCATTCAGCCTGCGGGTCCTTAATCTTGCTGAGATTGCTTGTAGTTGCTATTATTAGGATAGAAATGCCTTCTGTGCACAGTTAGTTCGGTCACTCTAGGTTTGCGCGTATGTTGCTTAAGTGCAAAAGATATTGACAGATACTCCTGAATGCCAATGCGATCAGAGCAATACTGACGAGCACTGTGCAGCTTTGTGGTTGTAGTGTTTAAATGAAACTTTCGATAATGGAAGGGCCCTCTCTCTGAGATTCCTTACGCACGTCCTTAATAACAAGCGCCGCACGCTGTTTCACACCAGTAAGACCGAGCATACCACGTGTAGCTGGTAAAGTGAGAGTGTCAGACCTTACCTTGAAGATGTGTCCACGGAGAGAAAAACGTTAAGAGTGCCCTTTGAACGTTCATTCCCTGAGGTCAGGTGTTGGTAGAATCTGGACAAAGTACTGCATCTTACTAGTGATTCGCATTTGTATACAGTGGACTTTTTGTAGTGGGTTCCCGTTTCTTGCATAATGTATGTGCGATGTGGCTCGAATTCGGTATTGTAAGTACGTCCATTTCTTAGTAATCCTGTGATTTGGGTTGGTGTCCCACCGTATAGCAAGGGGTGGTGGAACTCTAGTCTGCACCAACTGATGTGGAATGTGTCACCTACGCCTCTTCCATTGTGGAATTTTGTCGTTTTTGTTCGTTTGAGCAGTGGTAGCGGTATCTTTTACCTTGGGTTCGTCGCCTAGATTTCTGAGATGCTGTGCATTCGAAACGACAATGGAGGACAGGTCACTGGCATAGGCTGTGCAGCAGAGTGCGACACTTGCTACCGATATTTCCGTCACCACTTGTTCAAATTTACCTATTAGTGGTACAACGGGAATCCTGTATAAGGTCACTGAAAAATGAGAAAACCCATCATAGTCCTAGCCCAGTGGCAAGCGCTTTCGTGAGATGACCATTTAATTATATCCTGGATGATGCTCTCGCTCTGATATTGTGAATGATGTTGACAAAAGGTTCTATAAAGGCCATCTGGCTTGGCGTCTGCAGCAGGTATCCTAATCTAGTCTATCGATTTTTTTTAAAGGTGAAGGAAAACAAGCGCACTGGCCGCAGAAGAGCAGGAAAGGTCCCTTAGGTTATACTCGGCAAATATCACACTGCGATGTTTGGCGCTACATTGTTAACAGATCACCATAAATTTCTGTAGCACAGGCTGTTTTCGGATCTTAACTGCTCTCGTTTTTGACTTCAGGGGGGAATTAAGGAGAGTGACAGGTGGCAAATTTGCTACCATCTGGTGCTCTCGGTTCTTCGGGATAAGGACCAAAAGTCTCGTTTTTAATTCAGGGGACCAATTGCTCTGTACCGTGTTTCATACACTATTCCTTGCAAAGAATGCTTCCAAAATGGCCTAATAGATTTGATAAAACTAGGCGTTAATTCTGTCCCCACGTAGAGAGAGCCTTTTCGCTGCCTTGGAAGCTACAGTCCGTAAGTTCTCTTTACTGAGTAGCTCTTTCTGCCTCCTGTACGTGGGTATGCCATCTGTTAAGCGAGCCTATGATAGTCTGGTGTGTGGTTGTGAGCGCCTTATGAAGTTCAATGGAGTATTAATGTCCGTGTTTTAGATTCGCTTGATGTGACTGGACTGGGCTGCCAATTGAATCTGAAATTTAAGTGATACATCATCGATTTTTGACATAGTGCATGTAGTAAAAGATAGAAGTGTCAAACCGTCGTTTGGGGCCACATCTTTCGGTTAGGACTACTTCTGGATGCCATTCAGTTGCTTCTTCCGAATCTCACAGTGCCTGCTAGTTAGCGTTTTATTTTGGTGCATATTGTACTACCATGGAAGTTTTTCTGACTGATGTCTCGAAGGCACTGATAACAAAAATTTGTAAGAAGCTGATTTCTCTGGAATATCTACAGACGATCATTCTCAATTGCGGCTTAGAGGAATGGATCCACCATTGAAGCACATGGGTGTTTCATTGCTTGTGAGTGGGTCTGCGTCCATTATCGAGGTATTTGTCAGCGAGTTCACGACCCTGCAAAAGACTGGTCTTCAGTTTCCAATATCCTCTTCCGCGTTAACTTGTTGTGAATGTAGGCTGACATAGCAAGAGTACGGACAATCATGAGAGCTTATCATTGATCTCAACCATTCACGAATGGTACGCAGAAAGCCCGAGTGTGGGTTAGCCGCTGTATGAACGCAAATTGTTAAGTTTTTACTGTATGTGCGACCATGTGATATTTTCCTTGGCTAATAATGAAATGTGTGTTTTCGTAATTATAAAAATGCCGCTAAGGTTGATTGAACAGTCTCATTACGCTCTCATTCTTAATAAAAGAGTCCGCGAAGAAATACACTGCTGTTGTTGGAGTTTCTCGACCTACCCTATTAGTTATATCTGCTGAGGATCTCAGATCGCCGAGCAAAATTCCGGAATCGGACGAACGAGAAACTTTAAGCTACCACGTTCATGCATGAATTACATTTCGATGGGATTCAACCAATAAATGTGTCTGATATCGCCTTTCCTCCAATTTGTTTGACGCATTGTTCGACTTTTTAAGTCGTCCAGACGTTGAAGCCTGTATTACACTGCCGATGTACTTCGCGCAAGAGTGCTCTCGGAGAAACATAGTGGTAGAAACTTGCTTTTCTTGGCGAAGAATAGTCAAAAATAAATCACCTCACTTATAATACGATACATGATTTACTAGAATTTAGCAGCACAATACGCTACCAAAAAACGTGTTTCGCAGGATGTTGCAATTCAAGCAGCACACAGAAACTAAGTGTAGAAACACGAATTATACAAGGGGAAACTAAAATTCGCACTAGAACGCCGCAGCGTGATTCCTAGCGTATTAACTGTAGAAAAAGTCTGAAAAAAGCTTCGTCCCGGGCCTATTGACTGTAAAAAACGACGTAGAATAAAGGCAATTTGGCAACATCATATATGCGACAAGTATTTTCAATCATGTTCAGTTGCTGTGCTGTACAGTTGGTGTAATGGGTAGAATTTTGCTTTAGAATATTCGAGTTCAAGAGTTCGATTCTGGGTGAAGGTGCATTTTTTTTTATTTTCTGGAGTGCATGATATGGTAGCTAGTTTCTTAATCGTTACACGGCGGTTACGGCAAGTGTTACAAAAAACACGTACAATAATTGAACACTAACGCTAAAATGACAGTACAATCGTTTTTTAATTATTTCACTTCCAAAGATGTATTTCACCTGTAAGTATTTACTCTGTTGTCTTCCAAACACTGCACCCTTCTACGCTTTCCAGTCCATTGTCCATTCGTCAATTACACTCCCTCTCCCAAAGCAAAAAAAAAAAAAGAAAAAAAAAACTCGAAACCACGCCCCTCCTTCATTGTATATAACTGCTTCTTTTATCCTACGTAGTTCCCCTACAACCGTGCAAATTACATCATCTAAGTACGTTATTTTGCGTTGCTTCATCAAATATATTCGAACCCACTTTCCAGCATACCTACTTGCCGCTACTTCAGTAGACTAGTACTATTTATCACGCTTACCAGTTTCATATCCCTTACATTTCCAGAGTACATTACATCACGAATGAGGCTAGCAATCCACGTACCAAAGTTTGTAACTATTTTTATTAGCATCACATAACGATTAATTATGTATTTTACCTTTCACTCAGATGTGTGCTTCCACTGAATGTAATATTTACCCTCAACATCTCTACGTTGATAAGTAATTATTTCAGCCCTATGACAGTTAATTTATTTTAACCGGTTATCAAACTTCATGAAAATGTTTGAAATATGTGAACAGTCATTCTTATGTTCAATGTTAAAAAACTGTAATTATAAGATATGCACCGTTTAGGAAGCAGTGAATTCTACAGAAATATGGCGAAAATCAAAAAAAGTAAAAAAAAAATCGACCTAGACCCCGAATTGAACTCGAGTATTCCAACTCAAAACTATTACACTAAGTCTAACACGCAACAACAGACTATTGAATGAAGATTTCCGCATGTGTGCTTACAATATTGTCAGTTCTTCTACGTCATTTTTGCACGGAAAATATTCACCGGAGAAAATTCTATTAGCGACTTTTTGCTACTGGTAGTATGCGTCACCCAGCAGTATATGGCGCGTTACGTGACATACAGTTTTGTATTTTACATTTGCATGCTCTGAGGATAAGAGATAAATTTACGACAAGTAAGCAAATAACCTACGTCGTCATGGATGTGATTAATTCATTTCTGGTTAATCTTAGTAATGATGTCCTGTTCCTCATCGGCATGAGAATATCAATTCATTACTGCAAACTTTCAGACCACTGAATGTAGAAATCTACCACATATTTGGACTTTTAATCAGTTCAGTACTATTTCAATAGGATTAAACTTACTTTCGCGTGAGAATGTCCATCTGCTTTATGAAGGAATCTTATTATAATACATCTTTACAGCAATAAGAATTATTCTCAGGATCAATATGCAGGGTCAGTCGATATCCAACTGATAAAATTTCGGAAGTTGTTCTCGTATACTTTTGAATATTTTCATATAAGGGGGTATCTGCTGGTCTGTTGCACAGTAACTGCTTTTCGCTTAGGTAAAAATTGATTGGTGATGATGGTCATGTCCCGCGTCCAGCTCGGCCTCAAGACGTGGCATCAATGGACTACTTCTTCTAGCGACATATCAAAGGTGTATATTCTGAACGAACTGACCTCTCGCTTATGTCCCATTAATGTTTTATAGGAGTCATATCGGGCGATCTATGTGGCCACAGCATTCGCTAGAAGTGTCCACAATGTTCTTCAAACCAACTGCGAACAGACGTGCCCCACTGACATGACGCATTGTCATCCTAAAAAAATCCATCGTCGTTTGGGAAGATGAAGTCCATGAATGGCTGCAAATGGTCTCCAGGTAGCGAATAATAACCATTTCCAGTCAACGATCGCGTCAATTGGACCATAGGAGCCAGTCCATTAAATGTAAAAATAGTCCACACATTTATGGAGCCACCACTAGCTTTCACTGCCCATTTTTGACAACTTGAGATCTGCACCACACTCGAACCATACCATAAGCTCTTACCATCTGAGATCAGCACTCACCTGACCAGGCCAACGTTTTCCAGTCGTCTACGGTCCAACTGATATGGTAAAGAGCTGCTTTTCTCGGTCGTTAAGTGAAGGCAGTCGACCACCGCGTTGCCTTGGTGAGAGGTAATTCCTAAAATTTGGTATTTTCGGCACACCCTTGACACTGTGAGCCTCAGAATATTGAATTCCCTAACGATACCCGAAATGGAATGTCACATGCGTCTATGTGCAACTACCATTCTGCGTTCAAAGTCATTGAATTGCAGTCGTGCGCCCATATTCGCGTCGGAAACCTTTCCACATCAATCACCTGAGTACAGCCGACAGCTCCGCCCATCCACTACCCTTTTATACTTTGTGTACGCGATACTGCCTCCATCTGTTTATGTTCACATCGGTACCCCAAGACTTTGGTCACCTCAGTGCAATACGTCAAGCTCCCCGAATCCTTGAGCGTGTAAGGCAGTCGTCGGCACTTTGCTGTACACACTACCATGATCATGGTTGTCGACATTTTGAACAATAACTGTAGGTAACAGTACTCCGTACCATGTTTTGAGAAAGCAGAATGAACACACCGTGATAAAAGAGTACGTGAGGGCCTGAGGGCTTTTGCAGTACTTTTTGCTTTGTATCGTACGCTCACCTCATTACATGTAACAGGATTTCTCACTGCCGCGTAGGCATTTTTGCGGAAAGAAATGTAACTGGAGTAACAAGCCATATGGATCATAATCATACCGTTGTTATTGTGGTGTCTAACGCGATGTCAGCTCGTGGTCGTGCGGTAGCGTTCTCGCTTCCGACGCCCGGGTTCCCGGGTTCGATTCCCGGCTGGGTCAGGGATTTTCTCTGCCTCGTAATGACTGGGTGTTGTGTGCTGTCCTTAGGTTATTTAGGTTTAAGTAGTTCTAAGTTCTAGGGGACTGATGACCATAGATGTTAAGTCCCATAGTGCTCAGAGCCATTTGAACCATTCTTGAACGCGAAGACTGGAAGGAGGCAGTTTTAGATGCTGGTCTACAAACTGTATAACTACTAGAAACTTCATCGTCTCAAGCTAGTTGTTGTTGTTGTGGTCTTCAGTCCTGAGACTGGTTTGACGCAGCTCTCCATGCTACTCTATCCTGTGCAAGCTTCTTCATCTCCCAGTACTTACTGCAACCTACATCCTTCTGCATCTGCTTAATGTATTCATCTCTTGGTCTCCCTCTACGAATTTTACCCTCCACGCTGCCCTCCAATGCTAAATTTGTGATCCCCTGATGCCTCAGAACATGTCCTACCAACCGATCCCTTCTTCTTGTCAAGATGTGCCACAAACTCCTCAGCTCCTCAATTCTATTCAATAACTCCTCATTAGTTATGTGATCTACCCGTCTAATGTTTAGCATTCTTCTGTTGCACCACATTTCGAAAGCTTCTATTCTCTTCTTGTCCAAACTATTTATCGCCCACGTTTCACTTTCATACATGGTTGCATTCGATACAAATACTTTCAGAAACGACTTCCTGACACTTAAATCTATACTCGATGTAAATAAATTTCTCTCCTTCAGAAACGCTTTCCTTGCCATTGCCAGTCTACATTTTATATCCTCTCTACTTCGGCCATCACCAGTTATTTTGCTCCCCAAATAGCAAAAATTCCTTTACTACTTTAAGTGTCTCATTTCCTAATATGATTCCCTCAGCATCAACCGACTTAATTCTACTACATTCCATTATCCTCGTTTTGCTTTTGTTGATGTTCATCTTATATCCTCCTTTCAAGACACTGTCCATTCCGTTCAACTGCTCTTCCAAGTCCTTTGCTGTCTGTGACAGAATTACAATGTCATCGGCGAACCTCAAAGTTTTTATTTCTTCTCCATGGATTTTAATACCTACTCCGAATTTTTCTTTTGTTTCCTTTACTGCTTGCTCAATATACAGATTGAATAACATCGGGGAGAGGCTACAACCCTGTCTTACTCCCTTCCCAACCACTGCTTCCCTTTCATGTCCCTCGACTCTTATAACTGCCATCTGGTTTCTGTACAAATTGTAAATAGCCTTTCGCTCCCTGTATTTTACCCCTGCCACCTTTAGAATTTGAAAGAGAGTATTCCAATCAACATTGTCAAAAGCTTTCTCTAAGTCTACAAATGCTAGAAACCTAGGTTTGCCTTTCCTTAATCTTTCTTCTAAGATAAGTCGTAAGGTCAGTATTGCCTCACGTGTTCCAACATTTCTACGGAATCTAAACTGATCTTCCCCGAGGTCGGCTTCTACCAGTTTTTCCATTCGTCTGTAAAGAATTCGCATTAGTATTTTGCAGCTGTGACTTATTAAACTGATAGTTCGGTAATTTTCACATCTGTCAACACCTGCTTTCTTTGGGATTGGAATTATAATATTCTTCTTGAAGTCTGAGGGTATTTCGCCTGTCTCATACATCGTGCTCACCAGATGGTAGAGTTTTGTCATGACTGGCTCTCCCGAGGCCATCAGTAGTTCAAATGGAATGTTGTCTACTCCCGGGGCCTTGTTTCGACTCAGGTCTTTCAGTGCTCTGTCAAACTCTGCACGCAGTATCTTATCTCCCATTTCGTCTTCATCTACATCCTCTTCCATTTCCATAATATTGTCCTCAAGTACATCGCCCTTGTATAAACCCTCTATATACTCCTTCCACCTTTCTGCCTTCCCTTCTTTGCTTAGAACTGAGTCGCCATCTGAGCTCTTGATATTCATACAAGTGGTTCTCTTCTCTCCAAAGGTCTCTTTAATTTTCCTGTAGGCAGTATCTATCTTACCCCTAATGAGATAAGCCTCTACATCCTTACATTTGTCCTCTAGCCATCCCTGCTTATCCATTTTGCACTTCCTGTCGATCTCTTTTTTGAGACGTTTGTATTCCTTTCTGCCTGCTTCATTTACTGCATTTTTATATTTTCTCCTTTCATCAATTAAATTCAATATTTCTTCTGTTACCCAAGGATTTCTACTAGCCCTCGTCTTGTTACTTACTTGATCCTCTGATGCCTTCACTACTTCATCCCTCAGAGCTACCCATTCTTCTTCTACTGTATTTCTTTCCCCTATTCCTGTCAATTGTTCCCTTACGCTCTCCCTGAAGCTCTGTACAACCTCTGGTTTAGTTATTTTATCCAGGTCCCATCTCCTTCAATTCCTACCTTTTTACATTTTCGTCAGTTTTAATCTACAGTTTATAACCAATAGATTGTGGTCAGAGTCCACATCTGCCCCTGGAAATGTCTTACAATTTAAAACGTGGTTCCTAAATCGCTGTCTTACCATTATATAATCTATCTGATACCTTCTGGTATGTACAGAATTCTTCCATGTAGCCTATACAACCTTCTTTTATGATTCTTGAACCTAGTGTTAGCTATGATTAAGCTATGCTCTGTGCAAAAGTCTACCAGACGGCTTCCTCTTTCATTTCTTAGCCCCAGTCCATATTCACCTACCATGTTTCCTTCTCTACCTTTTCCTTCTCTCGAATTCCAGTCACCCATGACTATTAAACTTTTGTTTCCCTTCACTACCTGAATAATTTCTTTTGTCTCATCATATATTTCATCAATTTCTACATCATCTGTAGAGCTAGTTGGCATATAAACTTGTACTACTGTAGTAGGTGTGGGCTTCGTATCTATCTTGGCCACAATAATGCGTTGACTATGCAGTTTGTAGTAGCTTACCCGCATTCCAATTTTTTTATTCATTGTTAAACCTACTCCTGCATTACCCCTATTTGATTTTGTATTTATAACCTTGTATTCACCTTGTTCCTCCTGCCACCGAACTTCACTAATTCCCACTATATCTAACTTTAACCTATCCATTTCCCTTTTTAAATTTTCTAATCTACCTGGCCGATTGAGGGATCTGACATTCCACGCTCCGATCCGTAGAACGCCAGTTTTCTTTCTACTGATAACGACTTCCTCTGGAGTAGTCCCCGCCCGGAGATCCTAATGGGGGACTATTTAACCTCCGGAATATTTTACCCAAGAAGAAGCTATCATCATTTAACCATACAGTAAAGCTCTATGCCCTCGGGAAAAATTACGGCTGTAGTTTCCCCTTGCTTTCAGCCGTTCGCAGTACCAGCCCAGCAAGGCCGTTTTGGTCAGTGTTACAAGGCCAGATCTGTCAGTCATCCAGACTGTTGCCCCTGCAACTACTGAAATGTCTGCTGCCCCTCTTCAGGAACCACACGTCTGTGTGGCCTCTTAACAGATAGCCCTGCGTTGTGGTTGCACCTACAGTACGGCCATCTGTATCGCTGAGGCACGCAAGCCTCCCTACCAACGGCAAGGTCCATGGTTCATGGGGGGGGGGGGTTACTACATTCAATCTTTGATCTTCCTCTACAGCTTTCCCCCTACAATTTCCTAATTTACTAAATTGACGATTCTTCGATGCCTCTGGAAGTTTTAGTTAAGTTGTGCAGAAATTTTACATTTTCTTAAATCTATCCAGTAACTCCTGCAACGTTCTTCGATCTACCCATGTGATATTCGGCATTCTTCTATAACACCGGATTTCTACCGCATATGTTCTTGTCCGAACTGTTTATCGTCAGATTTTCACTTCATACAGGGCTGCGCTCCAATCAGTACCTACAGAAAAGACAACACCTATAGTTACATCCGATGTTAACAACTTTACCTTTTCCATAAATCATTTACTTGTTGTTGCCAGCCTGCATTTTATGTGTCCCTACTTATACCAAAATACTTACAGAACTTTCTAAAAGAACCTTAGAAACTTTGGCACTGGAGTTCGTGTTCGCAGTGTAGACGATGAGACATCCAGTGAAACTACCTTTGAAAAATACTTGTGGTAAATTATGAGATTTATGCATTGGCAACAAAGATGACGTGCGTACTGTGGAAATCCTGCCTACAGCGACAGAGGAGGCGCAACCGCAACGGGAATTAGCTGCCCTGACAAATAATGCTCAGTAATTGCCAATTTACAGCAGTTTGGCGGCGTCAGCTGTCACAGCATAGGCGACTGGTAGCCGCTAACTTGAAACTAATTTCCAGTACCTAATGTGTTGGGTTGTTTCTCTCGAGGAATTTACGCTGATTTATGTCGCCATCCGCTAGAGGTAAGGAGTTCTACGACTCTATGTGAATATCTGTTGTCACAGTCTTCAGTCCAGAAACTGGTTTTGCTGGAGCTCTCCGCACCGTACAATAGACCTGCTTATCTTCGGATTACAAAACGTGTGTTGTTTGCCTTTGCTTTCAGCCGGTCGAAGTATCCACATATCAAGACCAGGTCAGTCTATCATCCACACTGTTGACCCTACAACTACTTTAAAAGGCTGCCGCGTTTCGGGAACCAGATGTTAGTCTGGCCTCCAGTGTCGCTGCACCTACAGCTATCTCTAAGGTACACAAACCACCCTATTGCTGTAAGGTCTGTGTTTCGTGGAGGGCGTTAAATGCTAAATGTGAGTCATTTCCGATGCAAAAGGGCTAAAAAACGCATTTGTGTTATACTGCAGAGGGAAATTGGACAGTTATTTGAGACGCTGATAAAACAGATGTAGATCTTCAACTGGGATGGTGACACATTGTAACAGCATCTGACTTAGATAAAAGTGGTTTGGCGATAATTTTTTTTCCGCCGATACAGAAGAGCCATACAGAGGTGATCCTACGCCTCTGGTGGAGCTGCTAGTGCTGCGCATTCACCTCCACCAACCCTTTAAAAGTACCCTTCTGCAATTTTTTATTCTCTCGGATTCGCGCGTACAAGCGGCATGTCCATATGAGCTCGACTGGCAGCCACATACTCGTACAAACAGTTCGTCGAGATTAGATGCAAGAACTACACGGATTAAACGTTAAGCACAGTGATTAACAAAAAAACTAAGAACTGTCGCTGCTTTAGCTTGTGCTTAAGTTTCGCGCCAGAATAACGAGAGTTATAGATAACTAAGGCATACTTCCAACGGTCTTACGCCCGCTGAAGACTGGTCAGTGCAACCAATGACCAATGCGCCAGCATCCGTTTGTGTACACTAGGACTCAGCTTATTGTCAAGCGAAGGAGTATAGCTGCCTATAGGCACGACAATTCCGGTAATATCATTAATGAGCCACAGGAAACTTATTTTTGTAAATACTTTTTATTTACACAGCAATTCTTACCGAAGAGAATTTGGTAGCTGCTGAAACGGCAAATAAATCACACCACAGTGAGTCGTTCGTCCGCAGTCGGCAGCCTTTGGTAAAATAGTATATTTGCTTCACTAACCGCTCGTAGACTTTTGATACATTTCACTAACTGACAATTTCTAAGGTACAGAGACATTGTTGGACAGGATGGCGATGACGGATGACATGAAACGCAGTACATATATAATAGAGGTGGACTGGTGTATTTATAATGAAAAATAATACAGATTTCATCACATGGAAGGGCAGAATAGCAGAATATATTACGTTCATGTGCGACACAAGTCAAACTCCCAACATAACGGACAATATCGGGCTCTCAGGAAGGAATATACCCTCCTGCCTTACTATTACATTTTTTGCGCCTGTTGTTCGTATTGGGTGCCAGGCTGTGGAGGAATCCTTGAGGGGTATTGTACCACTCCTCTCTCAAACCGGTTTTGGTTTCGGTTGGGGGGAGTTCGTTGAGAAACACGTCTGCCAAGAACACCCCAGGCAAGAGCTATAGGGTTTAGGTGAAGGTAGGACTCAGACCATTCCATACGTTCAATATTTTCAGTTTTTCCAATACGTCGGCGCTACGGTGATAACGAGCATTGTCGTCCATAAACAGAGAGTCAGGACCTGCCGCACCACTATAAACAGACGAACGTATCCAGAATAATCTTCCCGCAACACCCCTGTGCTGTAATTGTACCTCGCGCAAAGATATGCAGCAGTGTTCGGCCATTGTGCGTAATGCCAGCCCACGTCGTAACGCCTAGGTCACACAGATGGTGTTCATGAACATTCTGTGGTGTGTAATGTGTTCCCCCTCACTCCACACTGGCTGGTGGCCTGAATCACTTGCCACAGTTGACCCCAACCAACGTGCTCCCTACACCCTCTTGATGATGGAGTGTTTGAAGTGGGGTGCATTTAACAGGATTCCGAGCATACAGACGAGCCTGATTTAATCTCCGCGAAATGGTTTTGGCAGAGACAAGTGTACAGCTAGTGGTTTCAAGGTCAGCAGCTATTTGCCTAGAAGTGAGATGTCTCTTCATTTTCGCGATCAGGCGTTCGCACAGCCACCTTCAGCGCACTTTTTTGATCGCGAGATGAAACATTTGTGGACACCCATTAATATGGCCACAAGAGCGACACTTTGACCGCCTTCGAGCCGTCTTCTCGTCCACGATCGTAAGCACTCAAGTGATGTCTTGCAAACTTGTTGCCGTATTAGCAAGGAACAATCTGTTCCACAACAACCTTCGTCAACCACCGTGCAACGTGAACTGTCGAATGCATACAGAGCGTTCGTGCACAGGGTTCGCTGCGGTTAACACGCCCAGCCCTCTACATTTACTCTTACCGTCATTGGTCGGATGTTCTGTAGCAACTGACAGCTGTCCCCTAGCAAGGCTCAGATGTTCCTTAGCAGTTGTCAAGCAGTGAATAATCGCGGCGAGAACTCTACTGCTGAACTTTGAGCGGGCTGTGTAGCGGCGGCGGTACCAACGAAGCCCACTTTACCGCATGAAAACCGTGTTAGCGACAGACGCCTGTTCGGCAATTGTCTTTTCTTTGTGAATCTGGTCGGACGATATGTCAGTGTAAAACGACACTGTGACAACAGCGGGCGTTTACAGTCACGGGACGAGGAAAGGACTTCTTCTCGTAGGCTGGGGCCACACGAGCTGAATGTTTGCGGAACGTCAGCTGCGCGGTAAATGGGCGCACCGCCGTGGTGAACGGGATGGATGTGGCAGTCCACATGGGGCAGAACGCCTGCGGCTAAGTAATTTCACCTCTTACCAGCCGCATCGCCCATAGCCAGGGGAAAGTCGTGCTCACGGGCCGCGAGAATCAATTGGGCAGGTCACATGGGCGGTAGCGGCAGGTGTCACGTTTGCGAAGATGGACAAGTTGGCTGTAGGCAGTCAGTGCTGGGAGCAGGGTGACCAGATAACTGCGAGCTGCGTTTTTTATTTTATTTTGTTTCATTATTTTTTGTTAGCAAAGTCCATACAACCAGCAGTCGTTACAACAGTGCCTAGTAAATAATACTACAATACTACTGCAATAGAAACAAGCTGTGTTGCGTTCTCCGTTGCATGTGTGTGACTACAAATTGTCTTCCAAAGTGTGTCCTCTGGACGCAGAGCAAGCCGACACAGAGATTTTAACAATGGAGGCAGAGAAGAGGGCTTGTATTTGGGACATACGGACCGATGAACGGACCGATGAATACAAGAACAGAAATGAGAAAGATTCAGCAAGGCGTGGCATGTGAATTATTTATTGATTTCGCGAAGCATTCAAGTAGAGATAGGAAATCTTCTGATGAGTTGTTTTATTCACATCTTCGCTATTATAACACTTTAGGTAAAAGATCAGTCGGAATTACAACAGAATTAGCGATTTACTTTCTCCAAACGCGTTAAGAATTTTTATTTAAAGATTCGTCAATTGTGATACGGTTTGAGAAACTCCTACTTTTCTGCAATTGTGCAAATGTTACAACTAGCTCTTTTTGTTGTTTCAGCCAGAAGCAATTTCACCAGATACAATTATTGGACGTAATGATACAAATGCGACATAGGTCTGATTGCATTACAAAGTACAAAACAAAGGTAAAAGAGATAGGGAACCAACTACACTCCTGGAAATTGAAATAAGAACACCGTGAATTCATTGTCCCAGGAAGGGGAAACTTTATTGACACATTCCTGGGGTCAGATACATCACATGATCACACTGACAGAACCACAGGCACATAGACACAGGCAACACAGCATGCACAATGTCGGCACTAGTACAGTGTATATCCACCTTTCGCAGCAATGCAGGCTGCTATTCTCCCATGGAGACGATCGTAGAGATGCTGGATGTAGTACTGTGGAACGGCTTGCCATGCCATTTCCACCTGGCGCCTCAGTTGGACCAGCGTTCGTGCTGGACGTGCAGACCGCGTGAGACGACGCTTCATCCAGTCCCAAACATGCTCAATGGGGGACAGATCCGGAGATCTTGCTGGCCAGGGTAGTTGACTTACACCTTCTAGAGCACGTTGGGTGGCACGGGATACATGCGGACGTGCATTGTCCTGTTGGAACAGCAAGTTCCCTTGCCGGTCTAGGAATGGTAGAACGATGGGTTCGATGACGGTTTGGATGTACCGTGCACTATTCAGTGTCCCCTCGACGATCACCAGTGGTGTACGACCAGTGTAGGAGATCGCTCCCCACACCATGATACCGGGTGTTGGCTCTGTGTGCCTCGGTCGTATGCAGTCCTGATTGTGGCGCTCACCTGCACGGCGCCAAACACGCATACGACCATCATTGGCACCAAGGCAGAAGCGACTCTCATCGCTGAAGACGACACGTCTCCATTCGTCCCTCCATTCACGCCTGTCGCGACACCATTGGAGGCGGGCTGCACGATGTTGGGGCGTGAGCGGAAGACGGCCTAACGGTGTGCGGGACCGTAGCCCAGCTTCATGGAGACGGTTGCGAATGGTCCTCGCCGATACCCCAGGAGCAACAGTGTCCCTAATTTGCTGTGAAGTGACGGTGCGGTCCCCTACGGCACTGCGTAGGATCCTACGGTCTTGGCGTGCATCCGTGCGTCGCTGCGGTCCGGTCCCAGGTCGACGGGCACGTGCATCTTCCACCGACCACTGGCGACAACATCGATGTACTGTGGAGACCTCACGCCCCACGTGTTGAGCAATTCGGCGGTACGTCCACACGGCCTCCCGCATGCCCACTATACGCCCTCGCTCAAAGTCCGTCAACTGCACATACGGTTCACGTCCACGCTGTCGCGGCATGCTACCAGTGTTAAAGACTGCGATGGTGCTCCGTATGCCACGGCAAACTGGCTGACACTGACGGCGGCGGTGCACAAATGCTGCGCAGCTAGCGCCATTCGACGGCCAACACCGCGGTTCCTGGTGTGTCCGCTGTGCCGTGCGTGTGATCATTGCTTGTACAGCCCTCTCGCAGTGTCCGGAGCAAGTATGGTGGGTCTGACACACCGGTGTCAATGTGTTCTTTTTTCCATTTCCTGGAGTGTATATACACTCCTGGAAATTGAAATAAGAACACCGTAAATTCATTGTCCCAGGAAGGGGAAACTTTATTGACACATTCCTGGGGTCAGATACATCACATGATCACACTGACAGAACCACAGGCACATAGACACAGGCAACAGAGCATGCAAAATGTCGGCACTAGTACAGTCTATATCCACCTTTCGCAGCAATTCAGGCTGCTATTCTCCCATGGAGACGATCGTAGAGATGCTGGATGTAGTCCTGTGGAACGGCTTGCCATGCCATTTCCACCTGGCGCCTCAGTTGGACCAGCGTTCGTGCTGGACATGCAGACCGCGTGAGACGACGCTTCATCCAGTCCCAAACATGCTCAATGGGCGACAGATCCGGAGATCTTGCTGGCCTGGGTAGTTGACTTACACCTTCTAGAGCACGTTGGGTGGCACGGGATACATTCGGACGTGCATTGTCCTGCTGGAACAGCAAGTTCCCTTGCCGGTCTAGGAATGGTAGAACGATGGGTTCGATGACGGTTTGGATGTACCGTGCACTATTCAGTGTCCCCTCGACGATCACCAGTGGTGTACGGCCAGTGTAGGAGATCGCTCCCCACACCATGATGCCGGGTGTTGGCCCTGTGTGCCTCGGTCGTCTGCAGTCCTGATTGTGGCGCTCACCTGCACGGCGCCAAACACGCATACAACCATCATTGGCACCAAGGCAGAAGCGACTCTCATCGCTGAAGACGACACGCCTCCATTCGTCCCTCCATTCACGCCTGTCGCGACACCACTGGAGGCGGGCTGCACGATGTTGGGGCGTGAGCGGAAGACGGCCTAACAGTGTGCAGGACCGTAGCCCAGCTTCATGGAGACGGTTGCGAATGGTCCTCGCTGATACCCCAGGAGCAACAGTGTCCCTAATTTGCTGGGAAGTGGCGGTGCGGTCCCCTACGGCACTGCGTAGGTTCCTACGGTCTTGGCGTGCATCTGTGTGTCGCTGCGGTCCGGTCCCAGGTCGACGGGCACGTGCACCTTCCGCCGACCACTGGCGACAACATCGATGTACTGTGGAGACCTCACGCCCCACGTGTTGGGCAATTCGGCGGTACGTCTACCCGGCCTCCCGCATGCCCACTATACGCCCTCACTCAAAGTCCGTCAACTGCACATACGGTTCACGTCCACGCTGTCGCGGCATGCTACCAGTGTTAAAGACTGCGATGGAGCTCCGTATGCCACGGCAAACTGGCTGACACTGACAGCGGCGGTGCACAAATGCTGCGCAGCTAGCGCCATTCGACGGCCAACACCGCGGCACCGCGGTTCCTGGTGTGTCCGCTGTGCCGTGCGTGTGATCATTGCTTGTACAGCCCTCTCGCAGTGTCCGGAGCAAGTATGGTGGGTCTGACACACCGGTGTCAATGTGTTCTTTTTTCCATTTCCAGGAGTGTACATTAGTTTAACTGCACCATCAGAATAAAAACCACGAAATTTTAACATTAAATCCAGTTATATACGTGCAAAATAAAACATTAAAGATAACATTAAATTATAAAGTTCCCTTTTGCGAAGACGAATGAAACGGCAATTGCATTTGACAACGGACATATTCATTGAACTAAGAACTACTCTAAGAGGAAAGTAGTAATCAATTTTTAAAATGGGTTACTGTGTAGTTTTTTTTTTTTTTTGGATGACTGTTTATCGTATTCTATGAATATACGTATAATTTCCTCGTCAGTAAGGCAGGCGTCACACAGCTAGGAGAAAGAATTACTTATAACAAACTTCTCGTTTCATTGTTATTCATATAACCTGTTCTCATTCTGTTAAGAGTAACAGTCTCTCTTCTCATTTGCCCGAAGTTCAGAAACCAAGGGTGGCGTAGTGGCTGAATAGACCAGTATCATCTCCCTTTCATGGTGAGGTCTATGTCTACTAACTGTCCACTCAATTTTTGATTGATTGGCGACACTACTACGAACGTCACTGTATGGTGTGGATATGTCCTTGCACGTTCGTTGCCCCTAATTTCAACTCGCTTCTTCTGAGGCAACCTGGCCAAAAGATGAACTAAACTGCAGTTATTGTGGAATTCAGTAACTTGTTGAAAAAGTGCAACAGTGGATAAGGTAGGTCAAATATATATGAAAATTCGCAGTGATGTCATTTCTGAAGCATTCCCGTCGTGAGTAATCGTTGGTTGGGTATCGGGATACATGTCTAATAATTATTGGTACAAGAAAAATATGTAATTCGTTCATTATTTTATTGTATACATGCAGAACGACTGCAATGGAAGACGAATTCGAATGAAACACCGGTGGATAAATTGTGTTATAATTTCTCACGAGGCGTGACAAAGGATATTATTCCCACGCTCGTATTCGGCAATAATTGGTTCAAATGGCTCTGAGCACTATGGGACTTAACTGCTGTGGTCATCAGTCCCCTAGAACTTAGAACTACTTAAACCTAACTAACCTAAGGACATCACACACATGCATGCCCGAGGCAGGATTCGAACCTGCGAACGTAGCAGTCGCGCGGTTCCGGACTGTAGCGCCTAGAACCGCTTGGCCCCTCCGGCCGGCATACAAGAGACAAACCCAAAGCACAACTCCGTATAGCGAGCAGACATAGGCCCGAGGGTAGCTCGTCATAGACTGTTGCAGTCAAACATCAATACAAATCCCTTATTTACTAGGGACTCGAAAGAGATATGGCTCCCGTCTCAGTGTTAAAAACAGTTACCAAACGTAAACTGGCCAGCGACTACATTTTTCACTGTAACCTTTTTGAAAAACGCACTATGTTCTACTTATTTTCGGAGTAGCATGAAAACTGTGAGCAATAACGAGAAGAGAGCTAATTCATTATTAGGCTGTGATAAGATGAGAACAAAAACTTTATTTCATCGAATCGTTTCCTCAGAATCGAATGAAGAAGACTGTACAAAGGAATCTCAACAGAGTTGTTTTAAATTTTTAACGCGAAAAGTAAAAGTTTTAACGAGAAACTAATTACAAGAGGGATGTAGCTTTGCTTCTTTAACACAAAACAATCTTTTAGAGACAAAGCAGATGACTCGATATTTCGCTCCCTGCATTTCATTTCGGAGGCCACAAGAACTCTGCAAAATTCATGGAGAAGAAGTAAAAACTTTGAGGTTCGCCGATGACATTGTAATTCTGTCAGAGACAGCAAAGGACTTGGAAGAGCAGTTGAACGGAATGGACAGTGTCTTGAAAGGAGGATATAAGATGAACATCAACAAAAGCAAAACGAGGATAATGGAATGTAGTCAAAATAAGTCGGGTGATGCTGAGGGAATTAGATTAGGAAATGAGACACTTAAAGTAGTAAAGGAGTTTTGCTATTTAGGGAGTAAAATAACCGATGATGGTCGAAGTAGAGAGGATATAAAATATAGACTGGCAATGGCAAGGAAAGCGTTTCTCAAGAAGAGGAATTTGTTAACATCGAGTATAGATTTAAGTGTCAGGAAGTCGTTTCTGAAAGTATTTGTATGGAGTGTAGCCATGTATGCAAGTGAAACATGGACGATAACTAGTTTGGACAAGAAGAGAATAGAAGCTTTTGAAATGTGGTGCTACAGAAGAATGCTGAAGATAAGGTGGGTAGATCACGTAACTAATGAGGAGGTATTGAATAGGATTGGGGAGAAGAGAAGTTTGTGGCACAACTTGACTAGAAGAAGGGATCGGTTGGTAGGACATGTTTTGAGGCATCAAGGGATCACAAATTTAGCATTGGAGGGCAGTGTGGAGGGTAAAAATCGTAGAGGGAGACCAAGAGATGAATACACTAAGCAAATTCAGAAGGATGTAGGTTGCAGTAGATACTGGGAGATGAAGAAGCTTGCACAGGATAGAGTAGCATGGAGAGCTGCATCAAACCAGTCTCAGGACTGAAGACCACAACAAACAACAACAAGAACTCTGCGTGTCACCACAGTTCGTCGTCCTTTGCTTAAAACACAGCATACTGGTTCAGAAGACCTCTCCTGTTTAATTCTTAAAACGTCTTTTTCTGCCGTAAGTTTTTTGCACCCCCGCTGTGCCGGTGACTTTGCTTAGGGAGGGGGGGTAGGTGTGGGGGGGGGGTGAAGTCTATCTCACTACCCCCTCAGTAAGGCCTTGCGAAACAGCCCTCAATTTCGTTTCAGATGTCGTATAAATACATGCAGACATGTTGTGCAGGTTTCGTACATTTTGAAGCTGAGGAAAAAACTCGGTAATATGTCACAACGGATACTACGTTGAAATCTCATGATCGTCCAGGAATCTTCGAGGGTATACAACATATTTCCACTTACTTTTTCGGCTGTCCCCATTATCTAAACTGTGAAACTGCACTATGCCACTGTTTGCAAATTACGATAACAAGATGGTGAACAGATGAATGTGCTTTGGGAAGGCAGGAGTTTTGAATCCTGTTTTGGTCTTAGTTTTCAAGAGATGTGACTGACACTGTATGTGTGTGTGTGTGTGTCTGTGTGTGTGTGTATGTATGTGTGTTTGTGTGTGTGCTTGTGGGTTTCGGATGTCTTACAGTTCTCAGAGGACAGAGAATAGAGTTCTGTTACAGACAGCTGTGTACGTGCTTATTATTTATTTTCCTTCAGCTCTTTTATTTGATAATTTTCCTCAAATTATTAGTTTCTGTGGGTGGAGCAAGGGGGGAGGGGTGTTGCTGCATTTAAGCATTGTTAGGTTTTCCCCGAATTTTGAATTACTGTGTTACCTTTCAGTGGCCTTCCACGTTCTGTGTGCCTAACAATGAAATTTCGGCTTGTCTGTCTGCACTTACGTGACAAAAGTCATGGGGTATCACCTAATATCGTGCCGGACCGCATTTTGCCCGGAGTAGTGCAAATTGGACATGCCATGCACTCAATAAGTCGGTGGGAGTCGTCTGCAGAAATAGTGAGCCATACTGCCTCTACAGCCGTCCATAATTACTGAGCCGTGGCGGCGTTGTGCTATCTTTGGACTTTCTGACGGAGTGGCGTCCCAGTGGCAGGCGCGACTGTCTCACTGATTCGCTCGGTTTTTCGCTGTTTGTGAGGGAGGGAAAGGCGGGACCCGTGTCGCGGTTGCTGGGTTGGGGTTGGTACGAGGCAGCAGCGGGTGCAGAATGCGGGACCAGTCTGTTGACATGGTGGCCGTTGGGGCCTCTTGGTGTATTCGGACCCGTATGCAGGGTAGCATCCATTGTGGCTTATTTATGGCTTTTGGAGAGAGTGTGCACCAGCACTTTTCCTTCTGGAATATTCTCGCCGTGTGCAGTTTGTTTGTTCGCGCCCGCAGTACTGCTTTGAATGGTGGCAAATGGAGTACTAGAGAAGCTATGGTGCGTATTGTGTTTATTCCCTTCGTGAACCTCGCCTGTGGTGGAAGAAAGATGAGATATTGTTACAGTTACTGTAACCTACTTGAAGCCACGTGTGTAAATTTCGTGATTTGCTCAGTGACTTCTATTTATTTGTATATAAGAAGTGTTGTATGGGCAGCTGGCCTGTTAGAACCTCCGAGTTGGTCTCGGGTTACGTGAATGTTTACTTAGACAGGCCACTGACTGAAGTGGTAAAGCTATGTTTGAACCGCTTTGCTCCGATTCTGTCTGCGCTGCTTAATCTGCACTGGTGTCTCCATTTGTTGTTCCCTAGCTTTAAGTCACTCCTTATCTGTTGTAAGTTTTCAGCAATGTTGATGCTTGAAACTACTGTGCTTTTAAATTTGTTTTGATAGGTTTAAGTTTTGGTGGTCTGCAGACTCAATCTTATCTGTAAATTTGAAAAAAGAGACAGCATTGGTCGTATATTTTTTACTATCGCAAAATCGATTTTCTGTCACTGAGTGACCATCTTCAGTACTAGAAGTTAAAAATTTTTTTTCACATTACGATCAGAGAGTACAACATAGAAAATCACAATTACATCTGCATATGAACATAACACTTGTTAGAAACAAACCTATATTGTATAACTTAAATTAGGATGCACTGTTGTCACTAAGCTTACGGCAATCACATAGACTGAGGTCGCTGTTTACCTGCGCTTGATCAGCAGACCTCGGTGTGACGGGGCTTGACACGCCCTCTATGTGACATGTGTCACGTGAAGACATAGTATTACTGGTTTTGCGAATTATTAACACTAAATAACTCTTGTACTTTTGTGAATGGTATAGTAATTCAAATTTAAAATATACGTACAACACATAGCAGACGCAGGGGGATATCTAAAATACATTGGCGTATTGTTTTTTATAAACTGTAAAACATAAAATAGATCGATGATAAGTTGTTAGAGTGCAGAACATATAAAAAGCAAAAGATAATGCAAAAGAATAATAAATGAATAACATAAAAAGAGGCGTAACACAGTTTTTTTAAAAAAACATAATACCCACCATCTAGCGTGGGAAGTCAGAAGTACAACGTTCGTAATTTATGTAACAAACGTTAATACCAAGGAGTCAAATATATAAAAAATAATAACGTTAATACCAAGGAGTCAAATATATAAAAAATAATAACAGTACGAAACTGCCGTTACTTAATAATTAAAATGCCGTGCAAGTATAAGGTGCGAACAAGTAGTATACATCAATCATCGAGAAACCATCATGAGGAAGGACAAGTAATAGTGTCACTTATACCAAAATATACATCGTACTTTAGAGAAATTAAACATAGACTATGCACGATATCCAGCACTTATTCAAATAGCAAAGGAATTGTTAACATACATTAAAAATAATTACGTAAAGTGATAACCGGTTTGTATTACTTTGCGTCAACGCCTACGAGATGTCGACTGTAGTAAAATTATGTTCAGTAGGCGTCCATAAGTTCTGCAAATTACAGAACAAAAAAGGAAGAAGCATCTTTTAAAAAACCGAAATTAGTAATGTTATTAAAACAAACTGAAAACATGTGTGTCAATGTGTTGAGATAGTTGAAATAGCGGCCATTATACGTGTTCTCGTAGCGACTATGAATCCAAAAATTCCTAAGCTACGATCACAATTCAAGGTTCATAAGCAATCTAATCCCGTTAGACCGATAGTTGATGGGAGAGGGGGCCCGTTGGTCAATATTGCGAAAAAATACCTAACTATTTTGAATAAACATTATAAATTTGTGCAACAGTTCTCGATTAAAAATAGTACCCAATTAGTAGAGAAAATAAAAGATATACCTATTACAGACACTATGACGTTTCTTTCGCTGGACATTGTCAATTTATATACGAATATCCCGATTGATGAAACAATACAAATTATTGACGCTAATCTCAGAAACCACAGTAATATGTCCAGCGTGGAAATAAACGAGTTCATAGAATTATTATCATTCTGCTTAAAATATAACTACTTCACATTTAACGATAAAATTTATGTCCAAAAAGACGGACTCAGCATGGGAAACTCTGTATCAGGGATTATGGCAGACATCTTTATTAACTATCTTGAATTGAAATTACTAAAAGATTTTCCAACATTAGCTAAAAAGATCGTATACTACTATAGATATGTAGACGACACGCTAGTGCTTATTAATGGTAGTCAATCTGATATTGACGAAGTCGTCAGTACATTTAATAGCTTACACAACAAAATTGCTTTCACAGTTGAAAAAGAACAGAATGTAGTCATTGATTTTTTAGACCTAACCATTGGAAGGGAAAATGGAAAACATACATTTGACATTTACAGAAAATCAACATTCACAGATATCATCTTAGATTATCGTTCACAACACCCAGACCAACACAAAAAAGCGTTTTTCCACTTTGCATTTCATCGTATGTTCCGATTACCATTATCTAATGAAAACCATGAGAAAGAATTAAACATAGTAAAACAAATTGCAAGAAATAATAATTACCCGTTGAAATACGTCATGAACGTTTATGAGATGACATCCAAAAAATATAGTAAAGACAATTTAAGGCAGAATGACACAAGCGAAACTAAAAATCAAAAATTTATCACATTGCCTTTCTATGGTCCCATTAGCAATAAAATTGCCAGTGTATTCTAGAAAAGAAATATTAATGTAGGTTTCTCGACGGCGAACAGACTGGGCGTGCTTTTAAGGAATAACATTCATGAACGCAAAGTCTTACATGAATCAGGTGTTTACAAACTTATGTGTGCCACGTGTAATGCAGGTTACACAGGGCAAACCGGACGAAAATTAGAAACAAGGTTCCGTGAGCACGTTGCACTTGAGAGGAAAGATATTGCTGAAAAATCGAATTTCGCAGCCCATCTGGTAGCAACTGGTCATACAACTCCAGATTTGAAATCGCAATTGAAGTTGTTGCACAAGGGTAAAAAAGGTCGCCTCCTCGACCTTATGGAAGAGATGGAGATCTTTTGTCATAATAAAGCTCCAGATATCGCGCTACTTAACGAGCAAACGATATCGAGAAGCACACATTTTTGGGAATGCTTCTCCGATTTCCTATGAAATAAAGTCAACTTGTGGTCAATTATCACAATTAGCAATTCATAGTCAGCTGCTTGTTATCCCTTATATACAACGCCTCAGTCATAGTCGCTACGAGAACACGTATAATGGCCGCTATTTCAACTATCTCAACACATTGACACACATGTTTTCAGTTTGTTTTAATAACATTACTAATTTCGGTTTTTTAAAAGATGCTTCTTCCTTTTTTGTTCTGTAATTTGCAGAACTTATGGACGCCTACTGAACATAATTTTACTACAGTCGACATCTCGTAGGCGTTGACACAAAGTAATACAAACCGGTTATCACTTTACGTAATTATTTTTAATGTATGTTAACAATTCAGGCGAAATACCCTCAGACTTCAAGAAGAATATAATAATTCCAATCCCAAAGAAAGCAGGTGTTGACAGATGTGAAAATTACCGAACTATCAGTTTAATAAGTCACAGCTGCAAAATACTAACGCGAATTCTTTACAGACGAATGGAAAAACTGGTAGAAGCCCACCTCGGGGAAGATCAGTTTGGATTCCGTAGAAATGTTGGAACACGTGAGGCAATACTGACCTTACGACTTATCTTAGAAGAAAGATTAAGAAAAGGCAAACCTACGTTTCTAGCATTTGTAGACTTAGAAAAAGCTTTTGACAATGTTAACTGGAATACTCTCTTTCAAATTCTGAAGGTGGCAGGGCTAAAATACAGGGAGCGAAAGGCTATTTACAGTTTGTACAGAAACCAGATGGCAGTTATAAGAGTCGAGGGGCATGAAAGGGAAGCAGTGGTTGGGAAAGGAGTGAGACAGGGTTGTAGCCTCTCCCCGATGTTATTCAATCTGTATATTGAGCAAGCAGTAAAAGAAACAAAAGAAAAATTCGGAGTAGGTATTAAAATTCATGGAGAAGAAGTAAAAACTTTGAGGTTCGCCGATGACATTGTAATTCTGTCAGAGACATCAAAGGACTTGGAAGAGCAGTTGAACGGAATGGACAGTGTCTTGAAAGGAGGATATAAGATGAACATCAACAAAAGCAAAACGAGGATAATGGAATGTAGTCAAATTAAGTCGGGTGATGCTGAGGGAATTAGATTAGGAAATGAGACACTTAAAGTAGTAAAGGAGTTTTGCTATTTAGGGAGTAAAATAACCGATGATGGTCGAAGTAGAGAGGATATAAAATGTAGACTGGCAATGGCAAGGAAAGCGTTTCTCAAGAAGAGGAATTTGTTAACATCGAGTATAGATTTAAGTGTCAGGAAGTCGTTTCTGAAAGTATTTGTATGGAGTGTAGCCATGTATGCAAGTGAAACATGGACGATAACTAGTTTGGACAAGAAGAGAATAGAAGCTTTCGAAATGTGGTGCTACAGAAGAATGCTGAAGATAAGGTGGGTAGATCACGTAACTAATGAGGAGGTATTGAATAGGATTGGGGAGAAGAGAAGTTTGTGGCACAACTTGACTAGAAGAAGGGATCGGTTGGTAGGACATGTTTTGAGGCATCAAGGGATCACAAATTTAGCATTGGAGGGCAGTGTGGAGGGTAAAAATCGTAGAGGGAGACCAAGAGATGAATACACTAAGCAGATTCAGAAGGATGTAGGTTGCAGTAGATACTGGGAGATGAAGAAGCTTGCACAGGATAGAGTAGTATGGAGAGCTGCATCAAACCAGTCTCAGGACTGAAGACCACAACAACAACAACAACAATTCCTTTGCTATTTGAATAAGTGCTGGATATCGTGCATAGTCTATGTTTAATTTCTCTAAAGTACGATGTATATTTTGGTATAAGTGACACTATTACTTGTCCTTCCTCATGATGGTATCTCGATGATTGATGTATACTACTTGTTCGCACCTTATACTTGCACGGCATTTTAATTATTAAGTAACGGCAGTTTCGTACTGTTATTATTTTTTATATATTTGACTCCTTGGTATTAACGTTATTATTTTTTATATATTTGACTCCTTGGTATTAACGTTTGTTACATAAATTACGAACGTTGTACTTCTGACTTCCCACGCTAGATGGTGGGTATTATGTTTTTTAAAAAAACTGTGTTACGCCTCTTTTTATGTTATTCATTTATTATTCTTTTGCATCATCTTTTGCTTTTTATATGTTCTGCACTCTAACAACTTATCATCGATCTATTTTATGTTTTACAGTTTATAAAAAACAATACGCCAATGTATTTTAGATATCCCCCTGCGTCTGCTATGTGTTGTACGTACATTTTAAATTTGAATTACTATACCATTCACAAAAGTACAAGAGTTATTTAGTGTTAATAATTCGCAAAACCAGTAATACTATGTCTTCACGTGACACATGTCACATAGAGGGCGTGTCAAGCCCCGTCACACCGAGGTCTGCTGAACAAGTGCAGGTAAACAGCGACCTCAGTCTATGTGATTGCCGTAAGCTTAGTGACAACAGTGCATCCTAATTTAAGTTATACAATATAGGTTTGTTTCTAACAAGTGTTATGTTCATATGCAGATGTAATTGTGATTTTCTATGTTGTACTCTCTGATCGTAATGTGAAAAAAAATTTTTAACTTCTAGCACTGAAGATGGTCACTCAGTGACAGAAAATCGATTTTGCGATAGTAAAAAATATACGACCAATGCTGTCTCTTTTTTCAAGTATACCTGTTATCTGGTCGTAGTGCACAAGACAACATGGAGTCGCCAATCAATTATCTGTATATGTTAAGGCTAAGTCCAAGTCAGGGAGGTAGGTTCGTATCTACACACATCAAAAAAAGTTTTGCATCACCTCGGTTCCGAGAGTTCCGGAACCTGTACAGAAAACTGGAATATAGATCTACATAAACATCATTTCTGCTCTTTTTATTGCTCATGAAAATCACACATTGCATGTTGTACCACATTGCATGTGATACCTCCAGAGGTGGTGGTCCAGATTGCTGTACACACCGATACTTCTAATGCCCAGCAGCATGTCCTCTTACTTTTATGAATGCCTGTATTCGTCCTGGAATACTATGCACATGTTCATCAAGGCATTGTTGGTCCAGATTGTCCCACACCTCAACGGTGATTCGGCGCAGATCCCTTAGAGTGCTTAGTGGGTCAAGTCGTCGATAAACAGCCCTTTTCAATCTATCCCAGGCATGTTCGATAGGGTTCATGTCTGCAGAACGTGCTGGCCAATCTAGTCGAGCTTTGTCGTTATCCTGAAGGAAGTCATTTACAAGACGTGCACGATCGTCGTGCATGAAGACGAATGCCTCACCAATATGCTGCCGATATGGTTGCACTATCGGTCGGAGGATGGCATACACGTATCGTACAGCCGTTACGGCGCCTTCCATGACCACCAGTGGCGTACGTCGGCCCCACACAATGCCACCCCAAAACATCAGGTAACCTCCACCTTGCTGCACTCGCTGGACAGTGTGTGTAAAGCGTTCAGCCTGACCGGGTTGCCTCCAAACACGTCTCCGGCGATTGTCTGGTTGAAGGCATATCCGACACTCATCGGTGAAGAGAAAGTGATGCCAATACTGAGCAGCCCATTCGGCATGTTGTTGGGCCCATCTGTACCGCGCTGTATGGTGTCGTGTTTGCAAAGATGGACCTCGCCATGGACGTCGGGAGTGAAGTTGCGCACCATGCAGCCTACTGCGCAGAGTTTGACTCGTAACACGACGTCCTGTGGCTGCACGAGAAGCATTATTCAGCATGGTAGCGTTGCTGTCAGGGTTCCTCCGAGCCATAATACTTAGGTAGCGGTCATCCACTGCAGTAGTAGCCCTTGGACGCCTGAGCGAGGCCATGTAATAGACAGTTCCTGTCGCTCTCTCTATCTCTTTCATGTCCGAACAACATCGCATTGGTTCACTCGGAGACGCCTTGACACTTCCCTTGTTGAGAGTCCTTCCTGACACAAATTAACAAACAACACGGTCGCGATGGAACCGCGGTATTGACCGTTTAGGCATGGTTGAACTACAGACAACACGAGCAGTGGAATGACTGGAACTGATCGGCTATCGGACCCCTCCACTGTCTAATAGGTGCTCATGCATGGTTGTTTACATCTTTGGGCGGGTTTAGTGACATCTCTGAGCAGTCAAAGGGACTGTATAAGTGATACAATATCCACAATCAACGTCTATCTTCAGGAGTTCTGGGAACCGTGATGATGCAAAACTTTTTTTCATGTTTATATTATTCTGTAGATCAAAAGAGCATTCGATGTCTCTTGGTAA
Source organism: Schistocerca cancellata (assembly GCF_023864275.1). Taxonomy (NCBI): domain Eukaryota; kingdom Metazoa; phylum Arthropoda; class Insecta; order Orthoptera; family Acrididae; genus Schistocerca; species Schistocerca cancellata. The sequence goes on from NC_064627.1 coordinate 33,141,703, forward strand.
ATCTGCTATTGATTATTGCAAATATATTGTCGTTTTATATTAACCGTTTTAGTACAGTAATTAAAATTACTGCTTAGAATTAAAGGGTTTAAGCCTTAATCACTTAACTTAGAGTTAAGTAATCCTATAGCGATATGTACGTTACTTTAAGGAGTCTATTAAATCTTGAAAGACCTGAAGACCTTATTGTCAGAGCTCTTGACGTTAGTGTCGCAATGTGTATGCTGTTTATTATGTAAGAGAAACTTGCTGTTCATTATATCAGGTGTAAGAGAAGATTATGGCTTTAATTATCAATCTGATTGTTGACATATTTGAAATAAATTTGTAATTTCTTAAGGAAAAATGACGTGCTCAGCCTGGGTTCGCCATACCACGTCTCTTATCCTTTGTCTATCCTATGTCCGGACATTTCAATTACATAAGTGATGCCGGTGAACAATATTCCACACAAATTGATATTGTTCACAAACTGACCTCTCGATTATGTCCCATAAGCATTCGATGGGAGTCATTTCTGGCTATCTACGTGGCTAAATTATTCGCTAGAACTGTCCAAAAGCGTTCTCCAACCCAGTTGTGAACAATGCGCGCGTTGTCATTCCTAAGATTTAGTCGTTGTTTGGGAAAATGAAGTCCATGAATGGCTGCAAATGGTCTCCAAGTAGCAGAACATAAGCATTTACAGTCAATGGTGGGTTCAGTTGGACCAGAGGACATAGCAGTCCATTCCATGTAAACACAGCCCACACTATTGTGGAGCCACCACCAGTTTCAACAGTGCCTGAGTGACAAATTCCATACCTTCGTGGGGTCTACGCCCCACTCTAACCCTACTATCAGCTCTTACCAACTGAAATCGGGACTCATCTGACCAGGCCACGGTTTTCCAGTTGTCTAGGGTCTAACGGATACGCTAACGAGCCCAGGAGAGGAACTGTAGGTGATGTGCTGTTAGCAAAGGCTCTCGCGTTGTTCGTCTGCTGATGTAACCCATTAACGCCAAATTTCGCCTCACTGTGCTAACGGATACGTTCTTCGCATATCCCACATTGAATTCTGCGGTTATTTCTTGGAGTGTTGCTTGTCTGTTAGCAATGACAACTCTACGCAAACTCGTAAACACCGCCACTCTCGATCATTGCGTGAAGGCTGCTGCGTTGACATGGTGAGAGGTAACGCCTCAGCACACTCTTGACACTGTGGATCGCAGAATATTGACTTCCCTAACGATTCCCGAAATGGACTTTCCCATGCTTCTAGCTCCAACTACCATCCCGTGTTCAAAGACTGTTAACTCCCGTCGGGAACCTTTCATGTGAATCACTTGAGTATAAATGGCAGCTCTTTTTTTCCTTTTTTTAGCAACCATCATCTCGAGCGGAAATTGTCCTTTACTGATCGTGCGGTGTTTACTGGTTGGGTATTGCCTGCTATTCTGTGTTATAGCTTAGTTATTGCTTCTCGTGTTTCAATGTGTCTGCGGGGCGCCAAGAATTGGATTTGAATGCTAGGTCAGCTTGGTGTAGCCTTACTGTCTGTGAAACAGGGCCACAGGCCGCTTGTAGCGGTCGGCAACGTCGTTGTACCTTCTGAAGCGACGCATCAAAGACCTTGAAAAGTTCTCGTCTTGTCGTAAAACTTCATCGATTGCTCGTTAAATCTGTCAAGCACGAGTTTCTCATCAACTGGGGCTTGTACGTACACCACTGGGAAATTCCTCAGGACATGATATATCTGCCGTAAAGATTTGCTTTTTAGGCTTGGAGTCTCTTAGATGAGTCTTCACTGCTGTTCCCCAGACAGGTCAGGACTAGCCCATTATCGACCGGATATAAGACCTATAAATAAGAAGGCGCAGACGAGAGAGCTGAACGCTTATTTATGGGTGGATAAAGGGCGCCAAGGGTATTGGTCATCTTCTTGTGGACTTCATCGGCATAGTGCTTCCATAGGAGTTGGCAGTCCAAAGTTACACAAAGATACTTCAGAGTTGGAGCCCACGGAATCGTGAAGTTGAAGACTGTAGTGTGGGGGTATCTGGCGGTCGCCTCCTGGTAAGTAGTAGAGCTTGACTTTTTGCGGCATTGAAACCAGTGCACCGGTCTGTCATCCAAAGTTCGATGTTAGAGCAGGTAGTCTGTAGCTTTCATTGGACAGCTACTGGCCACCGACTCCGCAGATGAATGCACTGTCATCAGCGCAGGCGTATATGGTAGCAGGTGGCGACGTAGGAAGGCCGGCAGTATAGGCATAATATAAGATAGAGCCTATTTTTGACCCCTGTGGTACTCCTGAACGTACTTCTTGGCGTGTTGATTCACCGTGAGGAGTCCTGACGACGAAGGTCCTGCCTTAGACGTAATCAGCGTGTAAGTTCACCAGCGATCGAGTCATTCCTGACACCGTGAAATCCGAGCATTACACGTGGATTAACACGGTTCTTTATTTACTTGTACTGGATACTTAACTTGAACAGAGTCCACATGTTGCGATACAAGCCCATCAGTAATGGTCCTCTTGCAAACAATATTGGTAGTCTTGCGTGCTGCGTGGCGACTCCCGCGGGATGTTCGAGTCCTCCCTCAGGCATGGGTGTCTTGTTCTTAGCTAAAGTTAATTTAACTTAGTTTGTGTGTAAGTCTAGGGACCGATGACCTGTGCAGTTTGGTCTCTTAGGAATTCACACACATTTCAACTTTATTTCTTGCTATTGCAAACTTTAGTCACACTGCTAGAAATGTACAAGTCCGACTGTAGTCATTAATATGATCGCCATGTGCTGTCATAGCCTGTGATGAGCCCACTCGGCGAATGAACTGCCAGACGCCAACTGAAGAGTGAGTGAGTAGCTGAGTCCTCCGGTCAGTGGCGGTGGCCTAAATATTTGTTGTCGAGAGGGTGTTGGCAGTGTGTTGCTTGTCGGTATGTCTCTGGCCTCTCTTGTGATAAGCGTGCTTGATCCAGCTCCTACTATCGATCTTTGCACTACATCTTTGCTGACCTGTGTGCTGGTAACAGCTTACACCAGGACAAATATCACGCCACAACATTCCTTGTTCCAGAAGGCTGATATGGCTTCTTCAACTACCCGGAGTGGCTGCTGTGATGTAGAATGTCCAGGCCTGAAACCAAATTGCTCTGCAGGTACAACGTAGTTTTCGTTGAGAAGGCGGTTTAGTCGATGTAGAAGAACGCGCTCTAAGGATCTGCTCACTGTTGACGGTAAGTTTATTGACTGGTAGCTCTTTGGATCTGCCAGGTTTCTGCCGAGTTTGGAAACCGCAACTATCACTGCTAGCTTCAACGCCGTCGTTAGCCTCTTTTTTTTCGCAGTATTTAAAGGTGTAGACGGATTGGGCAGTGGTTTCTGGGGCACTTATTTTTGCATCTTTGAGTCAATTTCGCCATGCCGAGGAGAATTCTTGGCGGGGAGCGCATTCAGGCATTGCTGCGTGAGCCATGACGGCTTCTGTGAAGACGTGTGCGCGCGTTCCATCGATTCTGTCCCTTGTCTATCATCTTTGCTTGGTTATATCTTCCCTCTGGGGATATGTGGTAGTGAGTGGTGTGCCGGACACGGAGCTGGAAGGGTGTGCCCGAGTACTCGGCGTCCTGGTGATTGCAGCGAGTTGAAACAGTTGACCGGTGGGCAGCGTTGACCGTTGCTACCGGCGCTTTCAGCGAGCAGGGAGCGGCTCTCGTCGCGTGCAAACTGATTACGAAGTGCATCAGTCAGTTGTGGTGTGCTAAATACGCCTAGATGTACTGAACAACTTGTTAGCAGCTACGAGCAGGAGGCAGTATTACGCAGTGACTACCTGGAGTCCTGAAGCTATTGACCTTCTTGCCATTTGTTTGAAATTACATATGAAGACTATTCAGTACTGTACTTAAATATTGTTAATTCTACCCTGGTGTGAGCTGGCCGGGAATCCGGATCCTTTATTACTTGCAGAGACCCCTTTTGCGGCTGCTGGAGACATTGTGTATCAATTTGGAGGGTCTGTAAACGCCAAGCTAGCATTTTGGAATGTTAATCTGATACTTCATTGTTATCATCGAACATTTGATGCATCTGATTGTAATTTCTGTTTGTTGTAGACTTTATGACCCTTCGTGAGGCAAGTTATTGGTTTCGGCCTGAAACTACAGTCGTGTGCCCTCAAACTAAAGCTATGCATTTGTGGATCATTGTGTCTAACTGTGTATGCTGGTATATGCACACTCTTACTCCGTGATGAGGAGTCCTTCGGGTTATAGGTGTACATTTTAACCGGACATGTGACGTTTGGTGAGTATCAAAAACTATAGTGTCTATTACTCTCCAGGAGGACCCATTACAGGTATACCTTGATTATTGAAGTTTGTTTGAATTATTACGTAAATAGCCTTTTAAATGACTTTAGACATTGTTTCTTGTTATTGCTAGGAAGATTAACTTGCAATGTTTATGACAGGGCCGCTCCTGTACGTAATTGGTTTCCTAGAAAATAATGTTTAATTGGCCGTTTAAGTATTTCTGTGTGTGTTAATTTCTATCGAACCTGTTTGCTGTTCTTGGCTTGGTATATGTTCACAGCCTTGTATAGGCAGCGGTTGACGATCTACTGATCTGCTGGTCCGGGGCAGGAACGCGATTTCCTTCTGCTTCTACGGCTTTCCCGTCATCGCACGAGGTCTAGCTGTTGACAAGTCACACTCTCTTATGCAGATTTCTCGTTCCAGCCTAAAGTTGACTGAATTATTGCCATTCTTTTGATATCGTGACGTGGTGGGGGTGTCGCCGGATTAGACGTTGGCTTTAGTACTTTTCTCAGTGCTTCTATTATTATAACGTCCATGCGGGCGTGTGTTGAAAGCTTTTGGGCAAACTGAGCACTGGGTTTCTTGATTTATTTTAAAAGAATATGGGTTTAATTGTCATTATAGTTTTAATAGTGTTTTAGGGGCACCGGAAGATCATTTAAGTACTTAACTTGGTTTATGTGTAACAGCCTTGTGACCAATCAATGACGTTGTAACGTTCTTTAATAATGGGATGTTTAAGATTACGTTGATTGAATGTTTGATCTGTGGAATGAGTACTGAATTCGAATTGTCCTGTTGCGTGATGTAGGTGCAAGTGGTGTGCTAACTCTGTGTTATTGTTTGCAAAACTTTACACGAATTGATTGGGCAATGCAACTCCCAATACCAATCAAGAAATACAGTCACTGCGAAATTACATTCAGCCCCTTAGGCACTGAATCATCTGGCTCTGTTCAGAACTGATAACCTCGGTCCCTGTGCACGTAACCAATAAATTAAATTGTCTTGCCTCTAGAGCAGCAACGGTGGAAAGCGACATATTCTGGTCTGTAATAAAATATATACTCGTATAAATGCTACCTACTGGCTCAGCGATGTGCAATGCTGGCTGTGTTACTTTGAAATACACATGAAATTCTTTTGACTGATAAACGAGAACACTAGAAAAATCCAACAGCAAATGTGACAGCAAACATCTTTCTGGTTCAAGGTGGCCCGCTTTTACATAGCATAAACATCAAAGCTGAGAAAGTATCATAAAATGTCATTTACCTATAACTTCTTTATATGGCACTCAGAGACTTATGCAAAATTCATAATGAGAATACATTACTTGGTATGGCTTTTATCTTACCAAAGTGCATAAATAGCAGTATTATATAAAAGTAGGGCTTCATATGGCGTGTATGAGTACATATTAGACAAATAGAATCATAGAATCAAAGTATGGTATCGTTTGAATAAAGATACAATATTTATAGATTTTGTAGCATCCTCAGTTCTTCATAAAACTATCTATTAAATGACCTATATCTCTAACACTGCGCATATCTACAGGGAAGGATATGGGAATGATTGATAAGGACACTGCACTTATCTGCGAAGGAATGATTAACAGTCAATCGTCGTTCGTCTTGACTCAAGAACTTCTATGGCCAAAGCAAAGAAAAAGGTGATTATAGTATATGCAAGTACAATAGAGCTTAGCGGCTAGGTAAATTTAACATATTACAGTAAGTCATGAGACAAATATGCGAAGATGCAAATGGATTGCAGAAATAGTAGAAACTGGAAATATGATTATTAACCTGGAAAAAAAGGCAGTCATGCATGCTAACATAAGAAGGCAGCATCATATGCAGTTTTATAAGGAATGGTGAAAAAGAAATTAGGCGCAAAGCTGCTGTGACAGTGTCCCACAAACACCTCCAAGCATGTGGCACAAGGTAAGACGGATTTTCCTAGAAAGGACACAAAATACACAAAATATATGTTAACATCATACAATATCATTATAGAAAAATCATCAATATAATTCTCATTATTGAAATGCAGCTCAGGGCAGTAACACTCATTAAACATCAACATTCCATCATTATTCCATATAATTGGTGCAGCTCAGGGCATGAACACTTATGAAATATTCTAATGATACTCTTATACATGACACAAAACGCAAAGAAACAATATTCTTAATTCTAAATATTTATAGACAATCTGTCTAATTTACCTAGTACACTAACAGGAAAATGGTTATAAAGGCCTGCCAGGAAACAGCGTGAGAAGTGCCAATGGTGTTTAATATTCCATATAAGTTGCTTATGTCGTGTTTTCTATGTACTACATTACATGCACTTTCGTGTGCTTCCATTTAAGAGCATATAATGTCTGATTTGGATACAATGAGACTTTGGTACATTGTTATTGGAAAATATACAAAATGTATGAGTGTATGCAATGGACATGAGTTACAGGGTACATTGATTTCTTAAATCTACATAGGTAATTTTCGCAATTAGCATACTTCCTGTAAAATAGCAAAAAATATATACAAAGCAGAGAAATATTAACAAAAATATAAATAGTGGTAGTGTAATATCTTCAGAATGCAAGACGTCGAAGTGTAGAAATAACTTATGTGGTCAAAAATTGGCGCATATGTCTAGCGTAAATAACGTAGCTAGTTACATAAATTTCGTAGAATAAATGGCGTATTTTGTTTCTGAAATTCTTACTGTTGAAATAAGCTTACCTATAATTTTGTTCATAATAGCCGTATTCTTGGCGCTAAAACTTACCTTACTGGTATTTCAGTAATTTCTCTTTAGTGCTATTCGATGGAAATGGAAGTTCAGTACATATCATTCAGGTGTTTCATAGCAACAAAAGACGTAAAAAAATTTAAAATATCCTATGTATCAATGTCAAAATCGTGTGTAAAGTTGCAATCTGAGAAAACAAATTCGTATAAAAAAGTAATTTATATGATTTCCGAATTTGCTATGTTGTATTTACTTAGCGCTATATAATTGATCCAGCTCTGTGTTTGGTTTGGCATAATATTTTTGAGATGAATGTAGATGTGATTAGTCTTGGAAATCGATGTTTTCAAATAAATGTACTTGACAGTTGCTGGTGATACTGAACTCTGTCTATTTTAATGTTAACTGATTTGCTACTGATGACTTTGCGATTAATTTCGTATAACCTGTGCACTGCTATTAAATCAGATGGGCATCGCGAGCAACAGGAAGTAGCTCTGACGGCAGTGGGCCTGATACATACTGAGCAGAGTTTTGTTTTGGTCGGCGTAGCTCTACATCGCTTTGAAGTGAGCTGTGGCGTGCCACTGTGAGGCCCAACAGTATAGTTTACCGCACCACTGCTGGTTTCAAGGACGACATGGCATTCACCTGACGGAGATAGCATACTCCTTCTGTTCGTGGCCTCAATGTTTCCAGTAGGCTGTACTACCAATTGCCCTTGACCTTGACTAATTGGTAATATTTGAGAAATCTTAGCGTTATCAGAGGTGTTTCCAGTTTGTCTAGGACGACTGTGTGGGATCGGTATATCGGAATCTGTGTGTTTGTGTGTATTAAATAAATATTTTCTTCCCCTTGCGTAGCCTGTTGGAAAAATAATTTGGAACTGTTTTTGGCATTATCCTGATGGGCTGTCCCGTTAGATAGATACTAAAATCCTGTTCACACAAAATGACATCTGCATATAGCCGGCCGGCGCGGCCGTGTGGTTCTAGGCGCTTCAGTCTGGAACCGCGTGACCGCTACGGTCGCAGGTTCGAATCCTCCCTCGGGCATGGATGTGTGTGATGTCCTTAGGTTACTTAGGTTTAAGTAGTTCTAAGAGCTAGGGGACTGATGACCACTGATGTTAAGTCCCATAGTGCTCAGAGCCATTTGAATGTTTTTTGAGGTCAAAGGTGAGCTCTGCTGAGATGAGACCTGGGAACCCTTTGAGGAGGCCAATGTCCAGGACATCTGGAGCACCTCTTCCATGTGGGTAGATAGTGGGTTCAAGTGTTCTGCACATTGGAGCATTGGCTCTTTCTAAAGCTCGTAGAAGGACGCGGCCACTGCGTGTGGTCATCCTGGACGTCCGGATCGGATGTTCCGCGAGTAGGTCAGCGGCGATAAAGCGTTTCCCTCTAGGTTTAGGAAGGTGTTTAGCATCTTCATGTGTGAGGTGTCCACGAAGACTATTATAGGTTCTAGTTAGGTCTCCGAAGTGACTGACATGGCTTCTGTGTTGGTGAGAGGTGGAGGTGGCGCTTGGTACTGCTGCAGAGAGTTCTGGACACACAATTGCTGTGCCTGTCCTAGCGGTGAGGCCATCATTCCGATAACACACGTAGTTTGTGACATTGGCTCACACATATAGCTTAATATGGGTTTTAGACCCAAGACAAATGTAAATATTGTCATCCTATAGGTACTGCCGAAATTACAACAGGTGGGAGTAAATACGATTCGATTTCTATGCTGCAATAAAGAAGTCTAGCCATGTTCGACCTATATCGATTCACAGGTGGCTGACGTGGTGCTTTTATCGTTGCAGTGGCTGCTGGGACGATGAGAGTCTTGAGAGACAGTAATAACTCTAAGGTGTTGGAAAGGTCCATAATCGTCTGTTGAAAGGCCTGTGGCTGTATCTCTGGGTAAAGATCGTTGCTGAGGGTGAGTGTGTTCTGTGACTGTTGGCGGTGGGGCGTGGCCCCTTACGATGTCTGAAGCTAGAATCCGCTGCCGAATTCTTGCTGAATGACTTTTCGTGAGAGTTGAACGATCTTGCTGTACTTACCGCTGTAGGATGGGCAGCGAAGTTGCTGCTTGACGTATTCCTTTGAGGGGCAACACGGTTTTCGGATCGAGTGGCGTCGCCATGTGTTTCTGTAAGCGATGCAGACTCTTCAGCTAGATGGGTACTAAGCACCACAGTTGCAGCAGTGCAGTGCCTGGTTACATGGTAGAGCCACTGGCGCCTGAAGCACTGCGGTGGGCTTCTGCGTGCTGGTAACTTCTCAACACCGACGATGAGTGCGCCGAGGCATGTCACGTCGAAAATTTTCCCCTGATATTCAGTTTCAGGGATAATTAACGTGTCCTGTGATACATGACAACTGATGCAGCGAAACACGTATCTTTAAGTGCTTCTTCCGTCTTTACATGAGGCATTGCCTTTGGAATGCCCCTTATAATTGCTTTACTGATTTGTTTGAAGGACATCATCTTTACGCCAGTGACTATTATGAGTTTTTATTCCACACTTTAGCAATTTAGGCCTTAGGTCATTATCAAGTGATATTACGGCTTTAAGCCATGTCAATGTGATGTAAACTGACAGCTGTTTCGATGTTACGTAACACCCTAGGTAACAGATTAATACACAATTACAATAATAATAACCAATCTACAAAATCAGGGGTTTATAAAATAGAATGTGATACTTGAAAGAAATATTACATCGGACAAACAGGGAGAACAGTTACAGACAGATTTCAAGAACATGTCAGTTTAGCAAACACTTAAGTGGAAACAAACATAATGTTAGTAACATCGATACATCCTGCCCGGTTGGCCGTGCGGTCTAACGCACGGCTTTCCGGACGGGAAGGAGTGCCTGGTCCCCGGCACGAATCCGCCCGGCCGATTTGTGTCGAGGTCCGGTCTACCGGCCAGCCTGTGGATCGTTTTTAGGCGGTTTTCCATCTGCTTCGGCGAATGCGGGCTGGTTCCCCTTATTCCGCCTCAGTTACACTATGTCGGCGATTGCTACGAAAACAAGTTCTCCACGTACGCGTACACCACCATTACTCTACCACGCAAACATAGGGTTATAATCGTCTGGTGTGAGACGTTCCCTGGGGGGGCTCCACCGGGGGCCGAACCGCACAATAACACTGGGTTCGGTGTGGGGCGGTGGAGGGGTGAAGTGGACTGCGGTAGTCGTCGTGGGGTTGTGGACCACTGTGGCTGCGCCGTGACGGAGCCTCTCCGTCGTTTCTAGGTCCCCGGTTAACGTACATACATACATACATACAACATCGATACAGCCCTTACAATATTACACTCTGTACCTAAAGGAAGAGTTGTGAGCGTCCTTGGAGACATGGAAATATACAAGCATCTCAAAAATGATCCTGATAATCTGCGAAATGACCAAACCGAATTGAGAAACAAACGATTCTTAGATAATTTTTACTCGATTTACGATGCACACGCTAATAGCAGCTCAGACTTAGGCTCAGGTTAACGTATTCATTCAGTGTATTATGATTTTTATACAACGACGAATACAAATGCAGTGTAGTATGAAGTTTATAAAATGACGAACTCCCGTCAAAACGATACTGGACACTCTTTTACCATCTATTATTTTACTCTTCGAAGCCGGTAGTGCGTTTTATATAATTGACACAGAGAAGACATACTATATTTTATTTTCGTTGGCTATGTTGATGAGCAATTTATGTACTGAAAATGCATGTAAAGCTGACAAAATGTTACGACAGCTGTGTTAGATTTGAATGATGGTGGCTTCATGAGAGCGTGCTACTGATTTGGTAGCGCATGAGGTACTGCGTGACATCTCACTGCCTCTGTCAGTCTGGTTACATAGTATTAATACAATAAATCTACGACGTAATGATATATATCTTGCACAAATTTAACAGTAAGAGTGGGCAAAAAAGAATACCTGCAATTTTCTATAACGATGTTCAACACTTATGTATGTAATTCGACGTATAATCCTCAGGTTTATTCATGATGTTTTAAAAAAAGTCACGTAAGATTTTATGTGTAATGATGAATAACCCTTGTGTATCTAATTTGATGTATAATCCTCACGTTTATCTATGATGGTTTAAGGATAAGTCATGTAAGATTTTATAGCAGACTTTATAATTGTGTAACGAGGGCATACTCTTTGCTTCCTAATACAGTCGTTGGCCTGCAACGGCGCTCCACACATAGTAAAACGATATCTGTAATCCGTTCACGCGTCACAACGGTTATTAGTAGTCTGCAAACAGTAGTCTGCAGCTGTGGTCTAATGCATTTGTGACTAGTGATGGGTTAATGAACTTGTGCATTTACAGATTACGTTGTTTTACGATGTCTGAATACGTGTGCTCGCACTGTGTAACAACGACGCGAATGTATTTAACAGGACTGACAATGACATACAGGCATCTCCGGCGGTACACCGGAAGGTTACCGCCCTTCGATAGTGCACCTTCGCGCTAATCGAAGTGTTAGGGGTTTCAGGTGCCAGCCAGCCAGCCAGCCAGCCAGCCAGCCAGCCAGCCAGCCAGCCAGCCAGCCAGCCAGCCAGCCAGCCAGCCAGCCAGCAGCAGTTCGCGGTCCCGGCCTGCAGCAGTGGTCAGCCAGCCAGCCAGCCAGCCAGCCAGCCAGCCAGCCAGCCAGCCAGCCAGCCAGCCAGCCAGCCAGCCAGCCAGCCAGCCAGCCAGCCAGCCAGCCAGCCAGCCTGCCCTCCGGTGGCAGCAGCAGCAGTCCAGCCAGCAGCAGTCCAGCCAGCAGCAGCAGCAGCAGCAGCAGCAGCAGCAGCAGCCGCCGCCGCCCCGGCCCCGTCCGCGGCAGCAGCGTCCCTGCCTCTCGCCGTCGCCGCCGTCCGTCCGCCGTCCGTCCGCCGTCCGTCCGCCGTCCGTCCGCCGTCCGTCGTCTCCCAGTGTGTGTCCTGTCCTTTTAGTGCTGTGTTTTTTCTTTCTTCCTCTTCTTGTCGTCATGTCCGCCCCCACCACCACCGTCACTACTACCACCACCGCCATCGTGTATACGTCCCCATCCGCCGCCTCCACCACAATCACTTGGTGTGCCCAGTCCCACCCCCCTCCTTCCATCCCTCCCCTCCTCTCTATCCCTTCGCCCTCGCTCTTTGTCGCCCCCTCTCCCGCTTCCTCCTCTCGTTCTGATCCCTTCCCCCCACTCCCCCAGCCTGTCACTGCAGCTCCGGCTCGGGTGGTGGCCCGTCGGGCCACTGCCCACGCCCAGCTCTCGCCATCGCCATCGCCATCGCCATCGCCATCGCCATCGCCACCGCCGTCATCATCATCGTCGCCATCGCCATCACTGCCACATTCGCCTGCACCGTCACAGTCACTTCCTCCGGCGCCGACTGCTGCGTCCGTGCCGGGACCTGTCCCTTCCCACCACCTCCCCATCGTTCCCGTCCCTCCTGTCACCACCCGCCCATCTGCCGCTGTCAAACGCCCTAGTGGCGCCTCCACTTCCTCTACTCCTAAAAAGGCTCCACCCCGCCCCCCATCCCCACCCCAAAATGCCATGGACGTCTCCCCACCAGGCCCCGCTCCCTCCTCCTCCTCCTCCTCCTCCCCACCCGGTCTCTACAAATATCTCCTGTCCCGTCCCGATCCTTCATTCCTCGAGGCCCGGAATCTCTCCCTCCTCCTCCGCCAACATTTCCCTGGCGCCCCCATCTCTCTCCTTACTCCCAGACGGGATTCCGTTCTTATCTCCTCCCCCAGCCCCACCCTCCATACAGACATCCTCTCCCGCCTCCCCATCACCCGTTTTGGCCCTAACGCCTCCCTCACCCCTGCTCCCTCCCCATCTCCTACCCGCCAACCCCAACCCCCGCGACGCCCGCCGACCCTCACCGCCGTGATCACTCGGCTTAGCCCGTTGATCACGGAGGAGGAGGTGTTGGCGGAGCTGAAGGCCCATCCCACCCTGGAGGTGCGGGCAGTCCGCCGCATTTTTAACGCGACCGGCCCCACCCGCCTTATGCGGGTGTTCTCTGAGGACGCCCCCTCCATTGACCGTCTCCTGAAGGAGGGTGCCCTCCTCTTCAATCAGCGGTACAAAGTCGACCCCTCCCGTTCCCCCCCTCAATCCCTGCGCTGCCAGAGATGTCTGCGCTACAATGCACACACGACAGCCGAGTGCCGCGAGGCCCCCACATGCCCGCATTGTCGCCAAGCGCACTTCCTCCGGCAGTGCCCCAACCTCCAATCCCCTCCCTCCTGTAATACCTGCAGCCTCCCCCACCCTACCTACTCCCAAAAGTGTAAAGCCCGGCCCCCTCCCACCACCCCTGAACTCACCGTCCCTGTCCGTCCCCTGGACGCCCCCACCCCCCCTGGCAATTCCCTTCGTCCCCCCCCCACTGCTGAGGACATCATCAGGTTCCTCACCATTGTCCTCCAAAACGTCCATCCCTTTCAGCGCCCCCACACCCTCCAACAGATCTCCCTCGCCGCCCGTTCCATATTCCACCTTAAAATGTACGCCACCTATTCCAATAACCAGGCCCATTTCACCTTCTCCCGCCTTGACACCCTCGTCTAAATCCTTATCATGGCGCGACAGCATCGTATCCTTTTCAACAATATCCGCTCCCTTCCCGCCAACAAGAACCTCTTCCTGCACACCCTTGCTACCCACCGTGTGGATGCCTTCCTCCTCAATGAAACCTTCCTCCAACCCCACCACTCCATCCACACCTCCCCCTATCTCCTCCACCGCTCCGATAATCCCCTCCCAGTTGCGCGTGGCGGAGTTGCCATTGGCCACCACCGCCAGATCCCCGTTCGGCTCCAACCTCTCCTTCCCGACCCCACCGAACACCTGATCCTTAGTCTCTTCTTCCCCGGCCTTACCGTTACCTGTGCCACCATCTATGTCCGCCCCAACGCCCCTCTTCCTTTCGACTTCCTCTCCCACATCGACCGTACCTTCTCCTCCTATGTGATCGCCGCCGACCTCAACATCCATAGTCGCTCCGCTGCCCAGTTGCGGCGGTGGCATCGGTTCCTCTCCTCCCTTCAAGGCGACCTCGTCCCCATCCCCCAGCACACCCGCCCCGAATCCAATTCCACTCCCGATGTTATTCTTTCCTCCCCCAACCTCCTTGGTCGCATTACGGTGGATGTCCTGGAGCCTATTGGTAGTGACCATCTTCCTGTCCTCCTCACCGTTTCAGACGGTCGTCGCCCCCGCCCCGACCCTCGTCATGACCCTCCCCCCAAGTACATCCATGACTATTCCCGTGCCAACTGGGATGCCTACCGGGATACCCTCTCCACTCAGGTCGACAGCCACCCTCTCGCCTACCGCCATCCCGATGATGTCTCCCATGCCGCCTCCTTTCTCCAGCAGACCTTGTCTGAGGCCGTGGAGGCCCACGTCCCTACTGTTGCCATCCACCCCCACCGTCCTACCTTACCACCACAGGCCGTCCTCCTCCTCCGTGAATCCCGTCGTCTCTACCGTGCCTTCCTCCGCACGCGTGACCCGGACACCCTACGACGCCACCGGCAACTACAGCGACACATTCGAAATTTGCTCGCGGCTAAGAAACGCCGGGACTGGCGACAGACATGCACCCGTTTAAATGCTACCCTCCCCGTCAACTCGTCCAAGTTCTGGACCGCCTTCCGTCGCCTTACCGGAACTAAGCCCTCTCCCTACTATCCTCTTCTCCACGATGACCACCCCTTCCCTGACGCCCTTAGTAAGGCCAACCACTTTGCCTCCTACCTGTCCGATGTGTTTTCCATCCCTGATGATCCCCGGTTCGATTACTCCCTCTTCCCAGATATCCGCGATCGAACTGACACCTCTGTCCCTCCCCTCGCTCCTGGTTTCCAGTACTTGGACAACATTCCACACACGGAACTTAACGCCCCCATCACTACACAGGATCTCATTACTACACTCCGCACCAAACGCAACACCGCTCCTGGTCACGATCGTGTCACCTACCGTCACCTTCGTGAAGCTCCTGTCTCTTTCCTCTCCACCCTGGCCAGGCTCTACAATGTAGTCCTGTCCACTGGTTACTACCCCGACCTGTGGAAAACCTCTCGTATCCTCATGTTCCTCAAACCTGGCAAACCGCCGTCCGCCGTCTCCTCCTATCGTCCCATCAGCCTTACCTCGGTCTTCAGCAAGGTCCTGGAATCTATCCTCACCCGCCGCATCCACCAGCATCTCCGCCAGCACCGCCTCCTCCCCGTTACCCAGTGTGGCTTTCGGCCGTCCTTCTCTTCCGACGATCTTCTCCTTCACCTCACTCATCTCCTTTCCGAACAGCTCAATTCCCGTCGCTCCGCCATCTTCCTCTCTCTTGACCTCGAACGCGCCTATGACCGCGTATGGCACTCCGGTCTCCTCTTCAAGCTCCAAACCTTCGCCCTTCCCATTAACTACGTTCGTCTGATCGGTTCCTTTCTCTCCCGCCGTCCTTCCTATGTCACCATCCATAACTCCGATTCCTACACCTTTTTCCCCTCCGCCGGTGTGCCCCAAGGCTCCGTCCTCTCCCCCCTTCTGTACTTGTTGTACACGGCGGACATGCCGCAGCCGCCACCCCCCCTCCACCTTCTCCAGTTTGCCGATGACACCGCCTTCCTTGCCCTTGCCCCCACCCTGCAACGCTCCCAACACCTTCTCCAATCCCATCTTGACCGGTTCACCGCTTGGTGCAACCAGTGGTTGCTCACGGTCAATCCTTCCAAAACCCAGGCGATCATTGTAGGCAAAACCACCCCTTCCTTCCGCCTCCTTGATTTCTATCTCACCGTTTATGGCCGTCCCATCGCTCTCACCCCCACCCTTAAGTACCTTGGCGTCACCCTCGACCGTCGCCTCTCCTGGACTCCCCATCTCCAGACAATCCAAGCCAAGGCACGTTCCCGACTCCGTCTCCTCAAGCTCCTTTCCGGCCGTACGTGGGGTCTGGACCCCTCCACCATCCTACACACTTATAAGTCCCTCATCCGCCCTATCCTCTGTTACGCCCATCCCGCCTGGATCTCCGCCCCCCCTTCCTTTTATAAATCCCTCCAAATCCTTGAACGCCATGCTCTCCGCCTTGCCTATCGCATCCGTCTCCCCTCCCCCACGCGGATCCTGTATGATCTTATCCCCTTCCCTCACCTCCTCCTCTTCCTCGAAAGGATACGAATCCTCTACACCTCCCGTAAACTCGATCCTCCCCACCCGCTCGTCTCCCCGATCCTCTCCCACCCCCGCCCGCTGCCGCGCCTGTACTCTCATGTCCCACCCGGTCTCCATCTCTCCACCCTCCTTACCCTCTCCCAAGGTGGCTTCCGCCAGCTCCCCCTCCCTGATGATGCCCTCCTCCCCTCCATCTACCCCTCCTACCAACTTTGATCCTCCCGCCCTCCTCCCGTGCTTGCTCCTCCGGGCACCCTCCCTCCCTTCTCTCCCTTTTTCCCTCCCTCCTCCTTTTCTCTCCCCTTCTCCCCCGGGCCCCCCCTCCCCTGTCCCTCTCCCTCTTTCCCCCGTCTCCCCCGCCGTTGGCATCCTATTCTCCCCTCTCCCCCCACCTCCCCCCTGTTCCACTCTTGGCAGGTCCCCGGACTCGCACACGCTACGTGGACTTTCGCGCGCCGGAGATCGCCGCCATCAGTGTCTTGTGTGTGCCGTCGTGTTCGTGTTCAGTGTTTCCCGTCACGCTCCGTTGTTCACCAGTGCCCTCGTCTTCTTCAGTGTCTGTGCGTCGTCTCAACAGTTTGCAGTGTGGTTTATCGTCAAGTGTGAACGGCTCCGTGTTTGTCTCTCTGTGTCTCCTATTTTATCGCCCACCATTTTGTGACTTTTCTGTTTCCTCCTGTTTTTTTGTGCTTATGTCTCATTTGGCTGAAGAGCAGCGTAGTGTGCTGCTGCCAGCCTGCTTATTGTATAGGCATTAAAATGACAATAAAGTAAAAAAAAAAAAAAAAAAAGACATACAGGCCGGCCGATGTGGCCGTGCGGTTCTTGGCGCTTCAGTCTGGAACCGCGTGACCGCTACGGTCGCAGGTTCGAATCCTGCCTCGGGCATGGATGTGTGTGATGTCCTTAGGTTAGTTAGGTTTAAGTAGTTCTAAGTTCTAGGGGACTGATGACCTTAGAAGTTAAGTCCCATAGTGCTCAGAGCCATTTGAACCATTTTTTGAATGACATAACCCCCCCCCCCCCAACCAGTACACTTCCCGCAGTATGCCGATGACACCGCCTTCCTTGACCTTGCTCCTACCCTTAAATTGTCCCAACGCCTTCTCAAGAATCACCTTAACCAGTGCCTCCCAAAAATCAATTCTTCCAAGACCCAGGCAATCATCGTAGGTCGTACCACTCGCTCCTTCCGGCTCCTGGATTTCTCCCCTACCATCTGCGACCGTCCTGTGTGCCTCTCCTCCACTCTCACCTACCTTGGCCTCATCATTGACCGTCACCCCACCTGGATCTCTCATCTCTGCTTTGTCCAGTTCAAAGCCCACAACCACCTCTGACTCCTCAAACTCCTCTCTGGCCGGATAAGGGGGTTGAACCACTCTACCATCTTCCACACCTACAAATCCTTAATCCGTCCCATCCTCTGTTATTCCAGTCCTTCCTGGATATCAGCCCCCCCCCCCACTCAAATTCAATAAGTCTCCCAGATCCTCGAGCGCCATGCACTCCCCCTCGCCATCCAAATACGCCTCCTGTCCCCCACACAGATCCTCTACGATCTGATTCCTTTCCTCCATCTGCTCCTATTCCTTGAACATATCCACCTCCCGCCACCTTGATCCCTTTCATCCCCTGGTTGCTCATCTGCTCTCCTACCCCTGCCCTCTGCTGTGTCTTCACCGTTATGTCCCCCTACTCTCCACCTCTACACCATCTCCTTTCCCAAGGTGGCTTCTGTCGACTCCCCCTCCCAGATGATACCCCCCTCTCTCCCTCCATTTATCCCTCCTATCAACTCTGATCCTCACCTGCCCCTCCCTTCCTCTGTTCTTTTCCTGGGCCCACTCTCCCCCCTTCCATCCTGGTTTTCCCCTCCTACCCTCTCTCTGTCTCTCTTCTCTCCTCTGAATCCTTTTGCTATCCCCTACACTACCTTTCCCACTCCTTCTCGCATCTGCCCAGCCCCCCTCTATTTTTCTATTTCCCCTCCATCGGCTCTCCCATTTTTTCCTTTCCTCTCCTCCTCCCCTTTCTCCCCTTCATCAGTCTGGGTCCTCCCTCCCGCCCCTTTCCCAACAACCTCAGCAAGGCCAACCACTTCGCTTCCCACCTTTCTGAGGTCTTCTCCATCCCTGATGATCCCCACTTTGACTATTCTCTTTTCCCCATGGTCATGGAATGTGCTGATACCTCGGTCGCTCAACTTGTCTCCAGTACTTGGGGAAGTTGCTCCCCCTCCGACATCAACACTCAAATCACAGCAGAAATCATCGAACTTCTCCTCCAGTCCAAACGCAACACGGACCCTGGTCACGACTGTGTCACCTACGACCACCTTAGAGAAAGCCCCTTCGCCTTCCTGACTGTTCTTGCCCATAACGTCATCCTCTCTACCGGCTTCTACCCCGACCTGTGGAAGACTTCCCGCCAATGGAGTTCCCTTTTGTACCTTGTGTACGCGATACTTCCACCATCTGTACATGTGCATATCGCATGCCATGACTGTTGTCACTCTGGTGCAATATAAACTGAACTGCAGTCTCGACACGTCTGTACATATACAGGGTGTTACAAAAAGGTACGGCCAAACTTTCAGGAATTATTCCTCACACACAAAGAAATAAAATATGTTATGTGGACATGTGTCCGGAAACGCTTACTTTCCATGTTAGAGCTCATTTTATTGCTTTTCTTCAAATCACATTAATCATGGAATGGAAACACACAGCAACAGAACGTACCAGCGTGACTTCAAACACTTTGTTACAGGAAATGTTCAAAATGTCCTCCGTTAGCGAGGATACATGCAACCACCCTCCGTCGCATGGAATCCCTGATGCGCTGATGCAGCCCTGGAGAATGGCTTATTGTATCACAGCCGTCCACAATACGAGCATGAAGAGTCTCTACATTTGGTACCGGGGTAGCTTTCAAATGCCCCCATAAATGAAAGTCAAGAGGGTTGAGGTCAGAAGAACGTGGAGGCCATGGAATTGGTCCGCCTCTACCAATCCATCGGTCACCAAATCTGTTGTTGAGAAGCGTACGAACACTTCGACTGAAATGTGCAGGAGCTCCATCGTGCATGAACCACATGTTGTGTTGTACTTATAAAGGCACATGTTTCAGCAGCACAGGTAGAGTATCCCATATGAAATCATGATAACGTGCTACATTGAGCGTAGGTGGAAGAACATGGGGTCCAATCAAGACATCACCAACAATGCCTGCCAAAACGTTCACAGAAAATCTGTGTTGATGACGTGATTGCACAATTGCGCACGGATTCTCGTCAACCCACACATGTTGATCGTGAAAATTTACAATTTGATCACGTTGGAATGAAGCCTCATCTGTAGAGAGAACATTTGCACTGAAATGAGGATTGACACACTGTTGGATGAACTATTCGCAGAAATGTACACGTGGAGACCAATCCGCTGCTGATAGTGCCTGCACACGCTGTACATGGTACGGAAACAGCTGGTTCTCACGTAGCACTCTCCATATAGTGACGTGGTCAGCGTTACCTTGTACAGCAGCAACTTCTCTGAAGCTGACATTAGGGTTATCGTCAACTGCACGAAGAATTGCCTCGTCCATTGTAGGTGTCCTCGTCGTTCTACGTCTTCCCCAGTCGCGATTCATAGGCTGGAATGTTCCGTGCTCCCTAAGACGCCGATCAATTGCTTCGAACGACTTCCTGTCGGGACACCTTCGTTCTGGAAATCTGTCTCGATACAAACGTACCGCGCCACGGCTGTTGCCCCGTGCTAATCCATACATCAAATGAGCATCTGCCAACTCAGCATTTGTAAACATTGCACTGACTTCAAAACCATGTTCGTGATGAACATTAACCTGTTGATGCTACGTACTGATGTGCTTGATGCTAGTACTGTAGAGCAATGAGTCGCATGTCCACACAGGCACCGAAGTCAAGCAAGATCGTAAGAGATGGAAAAGAGCCACCGTGGTTCAACAACCGAGTTAGAAAACTGCTGCGGAAGCAAAGGGAACTTCACAGCAAACATAAACATAGCCAAAGCCTTGCAGACAAACAAAAATTACGCGAAGCGAAATGTAGTGTGAAGAGAGCTATGCGAGAGGCGTTCAATGAATTCGAAAGTAAAATTCTATGTATTGACTTGGCAGAAAATCCTAAGAAATTTTGGTCTTATGTCAAAGCGGTAGGTGGATCAAAACAAAATGTCCAGACACTCTGTGACCAAAATGGTACTGAAACAGAGGATGACAGACTAAAGGCCGAGATACTAAATGTCTTTTTCCAAAGTTGTTTCACAGAGGAAGATTGCACTGTAGTTCCTTCTCTAGATTGTCGCACAGATGACAAAATGGTAGATATCGAAATAGACGACAGAGGGATAGAGAAACAATTAAAATCGCTCAAAAGAGGAAAGGCCTCTGGACCTGATGGGATACCAGTTCAATTTTACACAGAGTACGCGAAGGAACTTGCCCCCCTTCTTGCAGCGGTGTACCGTAGGTCTCTAGAAGAGCGTAGCGTTCCAAAGGATTGGAAAAGGGCACAGGTCATCCCCGTTTTCAAGAAGGGACGTCGAACAGATGTGCAGAACTATAGACCTATATCTCTAACGTCGATCAGTTGTAGAATTTTGGAACACGTATTGTGTTCGAGTATAATGACTTTTCTGGAGACTAGAAATCTACTCTGAAGGAATCAGCATGGGTTTCGAAAAAGACGGTCATGTGAAACCCAGCTCGCGCTATTCGTCCACGAGACTCAGAGGGCCATAGACACGGGTTCACAGGTAGATGCCGTGTTTCTTGACTTCCGCAAGGCTTTCGATACAGTTCCCCACAGTCGTTTATTGAACAAAGTAAGAGCATATGGACTATCAGACCAATTGTGTGATTGGATTGAGGAGTTCCTAGATAACAGGACGCAGCATGTTATTCTCAATGGAGAGAAGTCTTCCGAAGTAAGAGTAATTTCAGGTGTGCCGCAGGGGAGTGTCATAGGACCGTTGCTATTCACAATATACATAAATGACCTGGTGGATGACATCGGAAGTTCACTGAGGCTTTTTGCAGATGATGCTGTGGTGTATCGAGAGGTTGTAACAATGGAAAATTGTACTGAAATGCAGGAGGATCTGCAGCGAATTGACGCATGGTGCAGGGAATGGCAACTGAATCTCAATGTAGACAAGTGTAATGTGCTGCAAATACACAGAAAGATAGATCCTTTATCATTTAGCTACAAAATAGCAGGTCAGCAACTGGAAGCAGTTAATACCATAAATTATCTGGGAGTACGCATTAGGAGTGATTTAAAATGGAATGATCATATAATGTTGATTGTCGGTAAAGCAGATGCTAGACTGAGATTCATTGGAAGAATCCTAAGGAAATGCAATCCGAAAACAAAGGAAGTAGGTTACAGTACGCTTGTTCGCCCACTGCTTGAATACTGCTCAGCAGTGTGGGATCCGTACCAGATAGGGTTGATACAAGACATAGAGAAGATCCAACGGAGAGCAGCGCGCTTCGTTACAGGATCATTTAGTAATCGCGAAAGCGTTACGGAGATGATAGATAAACTCCAGTGGAAGACTCTGCAGGAGAGACGCTCAGTAGCTCGTTACGGGCTTTTGTCAAAGTTTCGAGAACATACCTTCACCGAAGAGTCAAGCAGTATATTGCTCCCTCCTACGTATATCTCGCGAAGAGACCATGAGGATAAAATCAGAGAGATTAGAGCCCACACAGAGGCATACCGACAATCCTTCTTTCCACGAACAATATGAGACTGGAATAGAAGGGAGAACCGATAGAGGTACTGAAGGTACCCTCCGCCACACACCGTCAGGTGGCTTGCGGAGTATGGACGTAGATGTAGACGTAGATGTAGATTGCCTTCCTTCAATTGGGCCAACTGGCGGTGAATCGAGGAAGTACAGTACATACTGACGAAACTAAAATGAGCTCTAACATGGAAATTAAGCGTTTCCTTCCGGACACATGTCGACGTAACATCTTTTCTTTATTTATGTGTGAGGAATGTTTCCTGAAAGTTTGGCCGTACCTTTTTGTAACACCCTGTATAGCAGATGTGTTAGGATTGTCTGTTTTAGTATTGGTACTTGTTGTATTGTCTTTAGCCGCTTTTATGTCGTCTCATTGTCTCTGAAGAACTGTAGCATGGGAAGCAAGGAGAGGACGTTGGTTGGTGGCCAGTATTGTCGTTCTAAAACTCAAACTGCACACAATTAGTAATTGGGTTCTTTATTCATAAACAAAGAGCTACTTAACTTCAAGTTTCCATGTGCTGTGGTACAAGCTGTCTTCTGTATAGTCCCTGTAGTCTCACTGCTATTGAAGTAGAAGTCCGGAATCTTCACTACAAGGCTTTTATGTGCTGCGTGTCTCTGCGCTGGAGGCTAAGTCTGTGGCTCCATTTCGGTGACACGCTGGGACTCGACGGCGCACAGACTCTAAGTAACTGGCGTGACAGGCTCGAGTTAACTGGCTAAACTCGGCGTAACTGAACTAACTGGGCCTCCGGTCCGCGACGGCGGTTCCTGAATATTGGCGGCTGAGAGGACGTTGGTGGCATGTTTCCAGCGGGTGTTGTCGTTGGCCTCCATTGATACTCTCGTGACCTCTATGCCCCACGATGTGCTGGCGCCAGCATCTTTATCATTAATTTTCCTTGCATTGTCTGTTGTGTCCGTTATTTTCATTACTTGTTTTTCGAGTATGTTGCCCATCTTGTGAACAGCTTTGTTATTATATTAAATTGAAACCTCAGGATGTTCCAGAAGTCTTCGAGGGTAGGAGTGACAACGAACGAGAAACGGCCCCGAAATGCATCTTCGGCACCAGGTGGCCGGCCCGCCGCCACACCGGAAGACGACGGCCGTTGGCTGTGGGTGACGCTGCGGCCGCTGCTGGCGGTGTCTGCGCTGGTGGGCGCCGTGCCGGGCAGAGCCTGCGGAAGGCCCCTGGTCGCCGCCTGCAGGTGCGGCCACACGCTAGCCGTGGCCGCCGTACTCCTGCTGCTGACAGGGCGCTCGGCGGCGCGCAAGGTGGCCGACATTTCAGGCGCGGGCGGCAACCGCAGCCTGCTCGTGCCCTCCGCGCTCAGCTACTCTTCGATGGCCGCCACCGGCTGCGCCTCCCTGGTTTCGCTGCTCGCCGCCAGGGGCACCACATTCGCCGCCCTCGTGTCGAACATCGGACGCTCCGACGCAGCGCCTGGAGCCGACGTCTCTAGAGGCAGACGCAGGGTTGCGGTCGCCGTCAACTTGGCTCTGG
Organism: Schistocerca cancellata; assembly: GCF_023864275.1. Lineage (NCBI taxonomy): Eukaryota > Metazoa > Arthropoda > Insecta > Orthoptera > Acrididae > Schistocerca > Schistocerca cancellata. Next base: position 33,165,282 of record NC_064627.1, read on the forward strand.
CCGCGATACTTTCGCAGCTCGTCGTCTGCCTCGCTTGCTTCCTTAACATGCAGGATTACCCGAAGGCGACGACGGCTGCCGTAGATTTCCTGCTGTCCCTAATCTCCCTGCAGTTCTTCGCGCTTACCCTGGCTCTGAAACAGAAATTTGTGTCGCTCAACGCAGCACTCGTAAAATCCTTTTCGGCAAACTACACCGTAGAGGAAAATATCGTAATACACGCTCACGATCCTTTCCCAGCACGATCTCGTGGACCGCACCGTACTATGGCGCTGATCAGTGAGCTACAATCCCTTAGAACTGCTCACAGGTGGATGACTAGACTGAGCGCTTCTTTGAATGGTATATACAGTGTTTCGATTACAGCAGCAGTGTTGCAGACTTTAGTATCGACAACTAATATTCAGTTTCACGTTCTTTGGCGTTTGCTGAACGACCAGGAAGCGCCCCTTTTGTACCTCGCCATCAGCGTCTGCCTCGTTGTGTTCGTACTGCTGAAAGTAGCGTGCGCGGCCGTCACCTGTCACTCTACTTCTGCCGAAGCTTCCAAGACCGCTAGGCTCGCAGAGGAGATGTTACTCCTTAACGATACTGGTGAGAGGACTTACTTTCTAATTAAAGTGATGCACTATAATCACCAACTGAAATGCATTAACTCATCAATGAAGGTCAATCTCCCTGTAAAATATTGCAATTCTGGAAAAGTTTTTTTGGTACCGTTGATTTTCATAAACTCTTGTCGATTAAATTAAACTATTTAATAATGAGACATGTTTGGAGGTAGAAATCTCACCTTATGGCTACAATGGCGATGCCAAAAACGAGTAACGAAAGTACACACAACACTTGCAAAAAATGTGAACCAGGTCCTCGCCGGGTTTTGAAGGCCCAAAGGACGTCTACCAGCCGCCATGTCATCCTCTGCCTTGCGGCGTCACGCAGAAGCGGTGTGGAGGGGCATGTAGTCAGCACATCGTTCTCCCAGCCATTTTGCAGACTCTCCACGAGGTGGAGCCGCTACTACTCGGTCACGTAGCTCCTCATTTGACATCACGACACTGACTACACCCCATACGAGTCCTCCCACGTAGGAAAGATCCTTGGCAGTACCAGGAATCGAACCTGTGTCCTCTACAGGGCATCAATCTAGGATGACCGCTCTGCTATGGTGGCGGACTGAGACTGTAAAGAGCAACTTTAATATCTACGTGTACTTTCAGCGAATGGTTTCTGGACTGCAATTGTAGCCTGAAGATGAGGTTTCTAACTCGGATCATGTGTCATTATTAAATAATTAAATTAACAAAAATTTTTGAATGGTAGAGGTCTGTGAAAGACCTTTTCATATTTTTCAAACAGTCACGGCCAATTAACAGTCAATACGGATTTAAATTGCTGTTTACTTTTGCTTTCAGAACCAGAACAGTACTGTGTTCTAGATCGGAGGACACGAGTGGCCAAATTCAAAAGTACAATACCAGATCAGATACGTCAAGCGTCTTGCCTGTTTCTCCATTTGCTTCACCATTTCACCCACGTGTACTATTTGTGCTTTCCTCATCTCTTTCTATTTCCTTGCATTTCACCTGCTAATCTTTCTCCATTATTTGTCACTCTTTCTCTGACCAGTCAGTTTCTTCTCTACATTGATTCCTTTTGTACTTTTGTCAGAAATTTCAGGAAGACGTGACAACTCACATTTGACGGCAACATATTGAGAAAATGCGCCAATGTTTATGAGACTGACATGTCTTGTATTCTACATGTTGACTACTGATATGTTACCATTATTATTCGTATAACAGTAAACATAGCAAATTAGTTCACTATGCTGGAATTCGAATTGTATTACTAGACACTTTCCAAGCGTCCAGGAACTCCTTGATGAATCAGCAGATGGTTCATCCAGAGCCAAGTACAGTGGCTTTTTGTAGCTGCTAGATGGATATGTTATCAGTGCCAATGGTTTTCGAGTGCCCACTAAGATCCTTTGGCACTGTTAACAGTGTGCCCAGAACCACTGGCACATAATTTACTGGTCTACGCCAAAGTACATGTAATTCGATTTTCAAGACCTTGTATCTGGCAAGATCCGCAAATTGTTTATCTTCGATGCTATCACCTGGGACCGCAATGTTATTGATCCATACTTTATATTTCTCTACATTTGTGTTATCTGGCGTAACGTGCTCCAGCATTAAGTCAGATTAAGAGTAATTTAGCATGTGTGGTCTTGACAACCTTTTCTGCCTTATTTTGCCACCAGTTCCTTGTCATTTGTAGACACTGACTTTCTGACGGTTTCTTACATTTCAGCAAAAATCAGTCCTTCAGTTTCCTTCTTCAGAGTTTCTTTCCTCTGCCAAGACCAGGTCTCTCCTTACCTGCTTTACCTTCAGTCTTCTCCAAGAGCTGTCCATGCAACGCTCTATTCCGCAGACTGTCGTTTCAGCATTGGAGGACAGCTCTCTGGGTTTGACTAATAGTGTGCTGTACGCTGAGAAGCTTTATGTTGTCGACATCAGTCAGAGCTGATTCTTTACTATCTTTCACATAGACTGCCACTGTATGCTTCTTCCAATTTCTGCTTCGCTTGCAAGCGTTCTCTACTGACTGCATTTTTTTTTTTTTTTTTTTTTTTGGTTGACCACAGCTTGTGGATGGCATTGCAGGCTGGAGTACATGTTGAATGGTCATGAGTTTAATTGTTTGCCTGCATTGTGAATAGTTATGAGTTTTTATTGCTTCCATGTCCAGATTATTCAGCTCTACTTGTGTTGAGTCCACAATGTCTGTAGTGTACCTGTTGTCAGGTATGTTTATAGGAAGCCTACTCACACTGATTTGTCATCATCTAGCTCAGCATGAAGGAGTACTTCGTATCTTGGTTCACAGGGCCCATGTTGATGGTGCTGCGGAAGAGATTGGGAGGGAAGCTTGTCGTGTGTTGACTGGGGCCCTTCCACCCAAGTGTCTCATTACAGCAGCTTAGGCTGCTGCTTTACGTTCACTCATAATGGATTCTGATATTGTTATTTTACCTGCGGACAAGGGAAATGCCACGGTTATGTTGAACAAGCACGATTACATTCGAAAGATGCAGTGTCTACTTTCTGATTCGGCGTATCGCAAAATCGGTGCTGACCCTACTAAGAGTGTGGGGAGAAAGACTAATAAATTCCTGAAGGAAAGTTCTTTGTCACAGGAGACTATCAAGAGTCTTAATTCTTACTGTGCTGTACCACCTAGATTATATGGCCTCAGTAAGGTCCATAAAGAGGCTGTCCCATTGAGGCCTATTGTTTCTAATATTGGTGCTTCGACATATCGTGTAGTTAAACATCTTGCTAGTTTGTTGAGCTCACTAGTAGGTAGGTATGAACACCACATTAAGAACTCTGCTGATTTCTCAATCGATTGCAGGGATAGCGTTTGAATGACTGATATGTTAGTCAGTTTTGATGTGGATTCTCTTTTCACTCGCGGTCCTCTCTATGATTCGTTGCAGCTAATTTAGGTTATGTTTGGTGTCGAGTTAACAAATTTGTTTCGAGATGTGCTGACTTCGAGTTACTTTTTATTCAATGGCCAGTAATACGAACAGACTGATGGAGTTGCAATGGGAAGGACGTTGTCACCTATTGTGGCCAATTTGTTCATGGAGGACTTTGAGGAACGTGCATTGGAGTCAGCGACCTTGAAACATGCGTGTCTTTGCAGATATGTAGACGATATTTTTGTTGTTTGGCCTCATGGTAGTGAGAATTCACCCATGTTTTTGGAACATCTGAATTAAATCCACCCGAATATTCAGTTCACTATGGAGGTGTAAAAGAATGGATGCCTTCCCTTCCTTGATGTGTTGGTCAGAAGGAAGACTGATGGTACGTTGGAACATTCTGTTTATAGGAAGCCTACTCACACTGATTTGTCATCATCTAGCTCAGCATGAAGGAGTACTTCGTATCTTGGTTCACAGGGCCCATGTTATGTCGGACCCTGAAAGTTTGGCAGCTGAGCTATCACAACTCGAAGTCACCTTTCGTCAGAATGGTTCATATGATGTGAAATGTGTTTTTAGACCACCTTCTAAGATTAAGACCCTGTTGGCGTCGTAAAAGATTATCTTGGTTTGCATAAGGCTGGTGTCTATCGTATTCCTTGCAGTTGTGGCATGTCATATATTGGTCAGGCAATCAGGACTGTGGAAGACCGGTGTATTGAACAAAAGCATCACACACTCTTACAACAGCCGAGCAAATCCGCTATTGCAGAACATTGCTTGACACCGGTCATCCTATGGAATACAACAACACGGAGATTCTGGCTTGCACGTCCAGTTATTAGGATAGTGTTATTAAGGAAGCTGTTGAAATCGAACTATCAAGCAACCTTATAAACAGAGATGGTGGATTTTGATTAAATGCTGTTTGGAATCCGGCTCTGTCTCTCTTCAGAAAAGAGAGGGATAGAATTTGTGCTACCACACCTGTTGATTAATAGTCACTATCGATATTTCTGTTGTTGGTTATCTTTGGTTGTGTGTTACTTGTTCTGTGTGTGGTATCTTCCTTATTTCTTCTCTGTGAACCGAGGTGTTAAATTCCCTTGCACATTGCTTCCTCCTTGTAATTGTGCCTTAAGAATGGCACGGTGTGCTCCTGTCGAATTATCGACGGTGGTCGACGACGTCACCCAGCAGCAAACCCGTAAGTTATTTGAACATTCAATTCGCCGGGAAAAATTAAGGTCTCACATTGTTTAACTCTACGGGGGGAAACGTATCGTTGCTTGCGGAAGTTGGATAAACTTCGCAGCTGTAGAGTAAGGCTGGAATGTGCATTAACGATTTTACTGAAGTGTCGAAATCATAGTGTGGTTCCAACGTTTGATAAGGTTATGCATCATATTAATTCTACTGCCGCCAATTGCATCAAGCAATGTGCTGGTTTAGCTCTTGTTCGTGAAAGGATCCACTATACTCGCTGTCAATTAGATTTTGTTTCTAAGGAATTATTTCAGTTCTATTTAATGATGGCGTCTAATGTTTCTGAATTTTCTAGGGATTGGGTGGACGGTGCATATTGGTCGCAGTCTGACTGGGAATTTCAATCTGTAACTGCTCGTCATTCGGCGAAGTTTGAACGTTTCTTTGGCTCAGTGTCTAATTCTAATTCTCGACGTTCTGTGATCAGTCTCAAGCAGAAAACGTTTGAAGACGCAGCTTTGTAGAAAGAAACAAAAGAAAGCAGTTGTTATAATTTTCCGCTTTACCTAAATTATAAATTGTCATGAAACCTTTCAAAGTTACTTTTATTGATTAAAAAGTAAGCAAACATTTTCTTAGTTAGAAAAACTCTACTTTATATTTAAACATGGTAATTTCTCATCGGCTCCGAACTTGGTTCAACAAGATTCCAGTTTTTACATTCCGTCAGAAAATAGATTTTGCCATATACTCTTTGATAGGAACGCTTACTTCTTCCCAGTGGCGCCAATCTCCATTTAGCAAATGGGATTCAGATTGAAGATAAATCCCAGGAAATAGTAGATGAAGAAGAAATTCAAGGACCAAGTTACATATTTCTGTGTGCCAGACTTGCTCAGTTACAAACTGTCGGGGAATGAAGTAGAATAATCTCTATGGTAGGTGATGAGTTGGCAGAAGAGCCAACACCGTGTTGCTAGAGGAGGCCGAAATACACGCGTTTAAGCTCACGCAGATTGGTGTGAGGTCTGGAACAAGGTAGAATAATTATCCTATAAAGAAAAGTAGTTCTTGGAATACTTAACTTTAATCCACAATTGGAGAACATCTCTCTTGACTGTACATGCTTCACCAAATAAATATCAAATGCTATGGCGCCTTGCTAGGTCGTAGCAAATGACGTAGCTGAAGGCTATGCTAATTATCGTCTCGGCAAATGAGAGCGTATTTGTCAGTGAACCATTCCTAGCAATGTCGGCTGTACAACTGGGGCGAGTGCTAGGAAGTCTCTCTAGACCTGCCGTGTGGTGGCGCTCGGTCTGCAATCACTGACAGTGGTGACACGCGGGTCCGACGTATACTAACGGACCGCGGCCGATTTAAAGGCTACCACCTAGCAAGTGTGGTGTCTGGCGGTGACACCACAGTAGGTATTATACCTTAAGACGCCAAAAAAAAAGTGTTCATTACCTTACGAGCTGCCGAAACAATCCTTGCCTTCTTGGGTACATTCTCCCTGATTTTTGTGTATTCACTGCTGTTTGATCACTATCCATAGTTATGGGTCCAGTTTTTACACAAAGAAACGAATCGACGCAGAAACGTCCTGTGGAACGCTGTTAAACTTGCCAAACATTGCGTTGGAACATTCTTTCGAATGGATCTTTGGTCAAGTCAGCTATGGCGACGCCCAAGGCGTACACACCTCGTTTATTTTAAATTTTCGTGCGGGATATTGGATACTCTTTCATTTGACACGGTCATAGTCCATACTCTTTCACTCTGCTCTCTTGTATTAGGATATAATGAGTTCTTTATCAGTGATGTCCTCTTTGGTGGCCTTAACTGGTCCAGCGGAGCGATTTAATCTTCTGCGCTTCTGAAGTCACATTTAATGTGATTAACTGAAAAATAAATGGTATTTAAAGTGGGTAAAATGTCTCTTTAACGTTGTCCTGCTCAGCTGTAACTTCCCACCACTGTAATTTACATGAAAGTGGTTCATTGCAATATAACATGTTTTTTATTTAATATTATTATGTTTTTCGCAGCAATTGCTGTTGTAGTCTTCAGTCCAAAGACTCGTTTGATGCAGCTCTCCACGCTAGTCTAGGCTTTGTACTAGGGATATTCGGAAAGTAAATTCCGATCGGGCAGGAAATTGAAACCACTGTTACAATCTAATAAAGCTTTGCACATATGTGTTCGACAGTGTCTCTAGTATGACTGTCGATTGCATCACTTCGTTCTTTTCAGTTATGAGCGCATGATAAGCACATAAAGATGCGTAGAAAATTCTCCCGCTAAGTATGAGGTCCTGGTGAAAGATTTCGCCTGATGTTATGCAGCCCACATTACAGAACTGTCACACGGTTCCTACTTCGTGACATTTCTCCTTCGCAATCTGCAGGGGCAATGAAAATGCTCCTGCAGAGTTTCCGATGGGAAGTACTTGATCACCCGCACTACAGCCCGTAATTGGTTCCCTCGGTGTTTCATCTCTGCTCAGATTAACTACTGGCTATGAAGACAACATTTTCGCAGAGACAACGAGCTACAGATGAATGTAGAGAATTGGCGGAAAGCACAGGCGGCTCCTTCTATGACGAAGGTACTGGGAAGTTGGTACAACGCTGCGACAGATGTCTAAGTCGGAGTGGTGACCATGTAGAGCAGTGGCTGGACGCTGTAGGCAACTGTTGCAGAGAAAATATTTCTCATTATCGCAGTAGTTTCCATTTCGCGATCACTCGGAACTTACTTTGCGAATAGCCGTAGTATAACTACTGCGACGGACACCTACACTCCTGGAAATTGAAATAAGAACACCGTGAATTCATTGTCCCAGGAAGGGGAAACTTTATTGACACATTCCTGGAGTCAGATACATCACATGATCACACTGACAGAACCACAGGCACATAGACACAGACAACAGAGCATGCACAATGTCGGCACTAGTACAGTGTATAGCCACCTTTCGCAGCAATGCAGGCTGCTATTCTCCCATGGAGACGATCGTAGAGATGCTGGATGTAGTCCTGTGGAACGGCTTGCCATGCCATTTCCACCTGGCGCCTCAGGTGGACCAGCGTTCGTGCTGGACGTGCAGACCGCGTGAGACGACGCTTCATCCAGTCCCAAACATGCTCAATGGGGGACAGATCCGGAGATCTTGCTAGCCAGGGTAGTTGACTTACACCTTCTAGAGCACGTTGGGTGGCACGGGATACATGCGGACGTGCATTGTCCTGTTGGAACAGCAAGTTCCCTTGCCGGTCTAGGAATGGTAGAACGATGGGTTCGATGACGGTTTGGATGTACCGTGCACTATTCAGTGTCCCCTCGACGATCACCAGTGGTGTACGGCCAGTGTAGGAGATTGCTCCCCACACCATGATGCCGGGTGTTGGCCCTGTGTGCCTCGGTCGTATGCAGTCCTGATTGTGGCGCTCACCTGCACGGCGCCAAACACGCATACGACCATCATTGGCACCAAGGCAGAAGCGACTCTCATCGCTGAAGACGACACGTCTCCATTCGTCCCTCCATTCACGCCTGTCGCGACACCACTGGAGGCGGGCTGCACGATGTTGGGGCGTGAGCGGAAGACGGCCTAACGGTGTGCGGGACCGTAGCCCAGCTTCATGGAGACGGTTGCGAATGGTCCTCGCCGATACCCCAGGAGCAACAGTGTCCCTAATTTGCTGGGAAGTGGCGGTGCAGTCCCCTACGGCACTGCGTAGGATCCTACGGTCTTGTCGTGCATCCGTGCGTCGCTGCGGTCCGGTCCCAGGTCGACGGGCACGTGCACCTTCCGCCGACCACTGGCGACAACATCGATGTACTGTGGAGACCTCACGCCCCACGTGTTGAGCAATTCGGCGGTACGTCCACCCGGCCTCCCGCATGCCCACTATACGCCCTCGCTCAAAGTCCGTCAACTGCACATACGGTTCACGTCCACGCTGTCGCGGCATGCTACCAGTGTTAAAGACTGCGATGGAGCTCCGTATGCCACGGCAAACTGGCTGACACTGACGGCGGCGGTGCACAAATGCTGCGCAGCTAGCGCCATTCGACGGCCAACACCGCGGTTCCTGGTGTGTCCGCTGTGCCGTGCGTGTGATCATTGCTTGTACAACCCTCTCGCAGTGTCCGGAGCAAGTATGGTGGGTCTGACACACCGGTGTCAATGTGTTCTTTTTTCCATTTCCAGGAGTGCATATCAGCCTGCTTACTATATCCATGCCTTGGCCTTCCTTTATTATTTTTACACCCAACACTCCCTTCCACTACGAAATTCACAATCGGTATGCATGGTACAGCACTCGTACGTAATATGTTCCAAAACGCCGAGCATATAAACGGGAATTTCCCGGGCTTATACATCGGCTTCTATTCCTGATGAAAAGGTACGAGCAAGTATTTGGGATAGCCCTTTGGCTATGGACCATTTCTATACCCAACAGAAGGATCGTCCTGTTGTCACTATTCTACAGTACGGACTCAAGGTACGAATATTACACACTTCTTACTGCTTAGTCAATGAAGCAAATCGGTTGGTTCTTTTCGCATTTTATGTAGTCTACGGTGGCCTTTATGGGACTTATTGAGGCACCGTTGGTTCAGGTGTAGTTGCTCGTAAAACCCCACAATAAAGGGTTTTCTAATAATACTTTCGCCGTTACCAGCGGACCAAAACCCAGATGAGGATTCCATGGTTATGTACAGCAAATGACTGAAGTTTTTACGATGTGTTCCTAATTTCCCGTTCTCCAAACACCTTCAAAATTATCAGTTTACAAGACACAGATGTTCAAAGTTACATTACTTCCACACGTAAAATTCGATATGAGCCGAAATCTAAATAAAAAATAACACCAGCAACGTTATTCAATTTTAACGGCATATTTACTAGGCGTTTGTCTAGAAGAAGCATATTCCCGTTTTCAAAAATCGTAATCCGTTATGGAGAAACACCCCCCAAAACTCGTTTTTTGGTTATCAAAACCCAACCGTGAATTCAGAGACGCCTAGGCACAGCAAATGGCTGTAATTGTTACGATACGTTTGTAAGATTCCGATCTCCGAACAACGTTGAAGAAAATTTTCCTTATATCTTTATCAGTTTCCGAGATAGAGAGATTCGAAGTTACCCTACTTGTAGACGTAAAATACGCAAGCAAATCCTCTGTGAGGCTAACACGTAGTTCATAAAGTGACGTAGCACAAACAAATATGCTGTATCATCTAGGAACCCAGTGTTGCAGTATTGAAGCTCATGCAAGAAGTTGTTGCACGTAAAAACCGGTATAAGGTGTAAAATTAGTTTTGAGTTATTTCTATTTCGTATAAGTAAACTACTTAAATTTTACTGAGCAATAGATTTCTTTTCGTGCGTATCACATGCCCTGCTGCAGCAGGGAAAAGAAGGGAACCAGAGGGAGAAGCTCCTCTGAAATGTGAACATATTCCTGTTTAATTAAGAAACTCTGGCTGAAAAGTGGGGTACCAGCTGCCTCATTCTACATTCCCCAGTACCTTCAAATTTTCCCAAAAATTTTGGCGTGCAAACATATAACCACTTTTTTATGCTGAGTGACTAGAAGACATTGTCAGTGACAAAGAGACGAAAAGTAATAAGTGCTGGAGCATAACAGACAGTAGTTGCATTATAGAAAGAGCAAAGGAGACAACAGCAGTGTGAGTGAAAAAGAGGGACACTGTGGCAGTGGACGTGGCTGACAGTGAGAGAAAAGTGCTAGAAGAGTGAAGGAGACAGTGCCGAGGGGTTCGGAGGAGGGGTGTTTGGGGGTGGTGAGGAGGAATGAAGAGAGAGAAAAATGGAAGTGTATGAGAGACAGTGACAATGAGGGACAGGGTATATGACGATGACAACGGGGAAAAAGGGCATAGCCATACTGAGAAGAGACAGCAGCTGTAGGAAGGAAGGAATGAGACACTAGCAGTAAGAGAGACGAAGAGGGGGACAGTGACAGTGAAGAGACTTTAATAGTTGGGCAGAATGAGGGGACTGTGTCTGTGACACATGACACAATGATAGAAAGATAGGAAGAAATAATGACAATGAATTGGGCTGAATGAGTGAGTGACAGTGGGTAACTGGGAGTGGATGGGCATGAGAGACTTACAGCTATGGACTTGAGGGTGTGAGTGAGTTACAGTTAGAGGAGCTAGTGCAAGTTTGAGGTGATCTGCATGTTAAAAAAGCGGGATTATGTTTGCGTGCTAAAATTATTGAGGAATATGTTTAAAGTTGCTGAGACAGGCAGAATGAAACTCCACTTTTGAGTCATCGGGTTTTAAATAAACAGCAATATATTCGCGTTTTTTGTGCTTCAATAGGAGCATTTTTTGCTGATTCACTGTTGCTTCAGGAAGTATTGCTGCATCCCCTTTTCTAGTCGAGTTGTGCCACAAATTTCTTTCCTTCTCTCATTCGATTTGCTATCTGATGTACACATCTAACCTTCAGCATTCTTCTGTAGTACCACATTTCAAAAGTGACTACAAGAATCACGCTTACTAATGTTCAGGATCTCGTTCTAGCAGAATTATCAGATTTTTCTAGTGACCCTCGGAAACTGAGGACCAAACTGAAGCCTTACCTTCACACCTTACTGACAGGACTATATTCCCCACGAAGACGACCCAAATTCAGCATCACTGTTGTTAAACTCTGACGAATATATATATATATATATATATATATATATATATATATATATATATATATATATATATAGGGTTGGAAAATTAATATTGGCACCGAGAATAATAATTCATGCGCCTTAAGGTAGACACACAGTTTACATCATCCACCCAGGGGACAGAGGGCGTAAGTTGAGCTGCTTGTCTTAAAGTACACGAAATATTTTCTGGGTCAGTGGTGTGCACCACGTTCGAAGGTGGTCCAGTTCGGAATTGTTCCGTACATCCATATCTACTAAACCCCATTAGGCAGTGACCCTTGTGGCCAATACCGTTGCATGGCAATAAATGCTCTCTCCCTGACTCTTACGCGTACATACTCCAGTGGCGACGCAGAACTGTTCATTGTTACTGCAGCATGATTTTGTAATATTTGGCAAAGTGGCGGATGATTGCTCCCTTTCTGTCGCCATGCGGAAGGTCACCTCATTCCCGCCATACTTCCTCATTACTCCGTCTCTCTCTTTGTGCAGAAATACCTGCCGACGTGATGTGTGCCATACTGCCCCACCAGTACCAGTGAAAGTGAAAATTTGATCGTAACGGGTCCACGGATGGGTCTGTCATGTTTGGTGTGCACTGTAGTGATTTTATGATGAAGCTCGCTTATTTTTGTGTACGACCATCTTCCTGCTGTCAGAATCCCCAGCAGTAGATACGCAGCATGTGGCTGGTAACTGCCGCGTGGAGTGGTCGTGCAGTTTGAGACGCCGTGTCACGGATTGCTCGGCCCCTTCCGCCGGAGGTATGAGTTCCCCCTGGGGAATGCGTGTGTGTGTGTTGTTCTTAGCGTAAGTTAGTTTAAGTAGTGTGTAACTCTAGTGACCGATGACATCAGTAGTTTGGTCCTTTAGGAATTCACACACATTTGAACTTTTGGCTGGTAAATTCTCTTCCGCTGGCAACGCATCACAAAAATACTGAGCTTACAACTTACCTGGACTCGTAGGTACAGCTGGTTAAAGACCTGAGCTACACAAGTGACCACTTGGGGAGCCTAGCTGACAAGTGGCGCCAGAGGTGCACAGATGCGAAACTTTTATAAAGGTTGTGTCATAATTAGTAGTTAATCTAACACTGATTAAAACATACTAGAATAGTAGCGCGTATGTTCCAGAAAACATAGAGCCGTTATTGAGCTGAATGCAAGTCATGTGAAGCTGGCAGCCTTCTTTCCAAAAATATACCCAGTTCTTCATAGGTGTACCATAGTTCTTGCCGGCCGAAGTGGCCGTGCGGTTAAAGGCGCTGCAGTCTGGACCCGCAAGACCGCTACGGTCGCAGGTTCGAATCCTGCCTCGGGCATGGATGTTTGTGATGTCCTTAGGTTAGTTAGGTTTAACTAGTTCTAAGTTCTAGGGGACTAATGACCTCAGCAGTTGAGTCCCATAGTGCTCAGAGAGCCACCATAGTTCTAGAGTTCTCTGTATAAAATTTAAATAGCTGTGCAGAACTTCGCGAAAGAAACAATAATACTTGGTGAAATTTTACTCCTGTAAGAAAAATTGAGAAATCTACGAAAAAAATAATAATCACAATTCTGAATAGCTCGCCAAGAGTTCTACAGAAAACCCTAAAGACGTTTTTTGTTCAGATAATAGTTTATGAGATAATTGCAATAATGAGGGACCTATTTCTACAGTCGTGTGAAGTTGGCACCCAGCTTTCGAGATATATACTGAGAGCTTGGAACTTGACGTAGTCTGTTGCCTCCGCTTACTAGAAAGAGTCCCAGCTAATACTTAGCAGCCGAAATTATAAGTTGTTTGTAGACTTAATGAACATTTTTGAATGATTTAATTAATGTATTTGAACAACATCTGTTACAGCTCAGGAACCTTGCATACCATTAATTTGACTCTTTTAGCCGTATTTTGTTTTGCCTTCAATAAATGCTATGACTGAAAAGCCTTTTATTCGTCTGTATGTTGTCTCAAAGGAGTCATAGGCCTATATAACTACGTACAAATGCTCTTAGCGCCAGGAAATGTTCACTGCGTAATGAATGTCAGAAATTGATTATGGCAGAATTTTTCGATGACATCACTTCATGGTCCGGGGCTCCTCATTTTTATTTATAGCACATCCACCAGAAACAGGCATTTGCATTGTCTGTTCAAGTAGTTATTCGCATAACAGACGCCATGACCTTGATAGACAACACAAAACAAAATGTCAGACCATCAAAGAGGAAATGGAGCTTGTATTTGAGTCTGACGTTCGGAAACAACATGTGACTTGGAAAAAGAAAGAAGCCAGAAAGAGTAACATGGTATTTGTTCAAGTAAAATGCGAAGAGTTGGCGATGACATAAGAGTCATATGAAACTTCTTTAGTATTTTTAAAAATAACATAAACTTCTTTCTGATCTAGATGATAAAGTTGGTCTCCAAATATCTGTACACCATACTGTTAGTAATGGCACTGAAATGAAAGCAGAAAACTGCTATATCGAGGCAGCCAGTAACGAGACGAAACGAGGAACTCTCTCGCGACGTATCTCAGCAACTGGAAGACCTTGTCCATTCTTATACTTTCTTCTCTCGAGCTTTGGATGGATCAACGGATATACGCGATGCTGCACAGTATATCATTTTTGTATGTTGAATTGATTTTAATTTTAATGTCTGGGCATAGAGCATGCGTCAACAGTAGTTGGTTGGTTGGTTTTTGGGGAAGGAGACCAGACATCGTGGTCATCGGTCTCATCGGATTAGGGAAGGATGGGGAAGGAAGTCGGCCGTGCCCTTTCAGAGGAACCATCCCGGCATTTGCCTGGAGTGATTTAGGGAAATCACGGAAAACCTAAATCAGGATGGCCGGACGCGGGATTGAACCGTCGTCCTTCCGAATGCGAGTCCAGTGTCTAACCACTGCGCCACCTCGCTCGGTGTCAACAGTAGTATCAGCAATATTAGAGAAACTAAAAGTATGTGTACAAAAATTTAAAACCGTATAATAGTAAAGTCATCAATATGTGCACAAAGAAGAGCCGTCAATGATAGGCAGAATCAATGGCAATGCAACTTTGTTCAGAATTTTTCTGATTATCCTGTACTAAAATATTACTCTATTATACACCGGAGTCGCTGTGTGGAAAACCTCAAAACCTGAAACAAACAGTATGTTGTGCCACCGTTCCTGAAATGTGTGAATAAACCTAGAGCTACGGCATTAACTACACGAGAATTCTGAAGGTACTGTGAATTGTTGGATTTGGAGTATGGTGCACTTGTCCTACATTCTGAGACGGCGTATTTCTAAAGGAAAGCTTGTGAATACAGGTTGGAACTTGAAAAATCCTGTTCTGATTTTTTAGAACAGGAAAATATACTAGCTGAAAAGTAATCCTATGACATTGTAACAAGCAATTGGATTTGGCATTTTTGGTTGAAAATATTTACCATCTCAAAACCTAAATTTAAAACTAGAAGTCAAAAGCATTAGTCCATTTAAAATTATATTAAAACTCTTCATCTCTCGATTATAAAATGAGGTTTTGAGTCAGTTTCCAAACCTGAAAGAACAGAGTGAATGTGCTGCGGATAACAGCAGTATTACCAAATATATTGAAAGATGCAAATATTGCAAGGGTCATTTGAAAGTCGTTTTCATATGTTTTAAACCCATTTTTTGTTAGTAAACAAATCACAGTGCTGATTCTTAGCGACACAGAAATAGAGCTGGTGGGTTTCATTGTTAAAAATTAAATCCGATAAGCTTTCTCATACCAAGATGATTCTGCTGTAATTAATTTCTGGCATTCATTACGCAGTAAACCGTACCTAGAGCTAAGAAAAATTGTGCATAATTATACGAATCTAAGTCTCTTTGAGACGACATACAGATGAATAAAAAGCTTTTCAATCATGACATTTATTGAATAAAAGACTCACATTAATGGTATACAAGGTTCCTGAGCTGTAACACATTCATTTTAAATACATTAATTAAATCATTCAGAAATGTTAATTAAGCCTGCAAACATCCTTTATTTTAAGGCTGTTAATCATCGGCTGGGACTCCTTCTAGTAAGCGGAGACAACAGACAGTTCCAAGCTTCCAGTGCTACATCTCACACCGATCTCTCTCTCTCTCTCTCTCTCTCTCTCTCTCTCTCTCCTCATCCAGAAATCTGGTCTAGAATTGTCTTCACCAAAAGGCACTTCTTCGTCGAAGAGATGATTTCCGAATACTAATGATTGGTGCTGTAATAAGAGTGTGTCTTTGAACTGATGTAAATTAATTGATTTAGGTGGACAAGATCCTATCCCTGTCTTCCAACCCTGACAATGAACGTATGAAGGTACAAAAGACGGTCGAACTGTATGATGCATCTGAACTCCTCTGTGAAAAAAAATAGCGTGTGTCTCCATAAATGTTGGAAAATCCCAGTATGTATAGAACATTGAAGTAACAGGAGTTCGTGGAAGCTCATTATAGAGAGAGTAGTCTTCAAATCCGGTAGTTAATTGTAGCGATGAATACCAAATTAAATTAAATATATTGTAATAGAACACAATAAATACACGAAACGAAACTACGGTTAGCATTCTGGGATTGCCAGCATCGGGTACATAGCTACAGTTGGCACGATGTGTACTGACTTGCACCTACATACATGAATCACAACTAGGGCAGAGAAGCCGTCTCCGAAGGAAAAGTAATATGTTAGTGAAGTGGGTCCCACATTATTGCTATTATAAGTAATTACTTTCACAAGAAATTACATTAGATTTTTTGATAAAACTCTTGGGGTGCTATTCTCAACTATGATCGCAACTGTCATCAGAACACCAGTGCGATTTCGCACATTTTATGTAGTGAAAATAGGTCACTCATCGATGCAATTATCTCGTTAACTATTACCTGCACAAATAATGTCATTTAAGTTTTCTATAGAACTGTTGGGCATGTATTCGGTATTTTGAGCTCAGTTTTATTTTCCAAAATTTTCAAATACACTCCTGGAAATTGAAATAAGAACACCGTGAATTCATTGTCCCAGGAAGGGGAAACTTTATTGACACATTCCTGGGGTCAGATACATCACATGATCACACTGACAGAACCACAGGCACATAGACACAGACAACAGAGCATGCACAATGTCGGCACTAGTACAGTGTATATCCACCTTTCGCAGCAATGCAGGCTGCTATTCTCCCATGGAGACGATCGTAGTGATGCTGGATGTAGTCCTGTGGAACGGATTGCCATGCCATTTCCACCTGGCGCCTCAGTTGGACCAGCGTTCGTGCAGGACGTGCAGACCGCGTGAGACGACGCTTCATCCAGTCCCAAACATGCTCAATGGGGGACAGATCCGGAGATCTTGCTGGCCAGGGTAGTTGACTTACACCTTCTAGAGCACGTTGGGTGGCACGGGATACATGCGGACGTGCATTGTCCTGTTGGAACAGCAAGTTCCCTTGCCGGTCTAGGAATGGTAGAACGATGGGTTCGATGACGGTTTGGATGTACCGTGCACTATTCAGTGTCCCCTCGACGATCACCAGTGGTGTACAGCCAGTGTAGGAGATCGCTCCCCACACCATGATGCCGGGTGTTGGCCCTGTGTGCCTCGGTCGTATGCAGTCCTGATTGTGGCGCTCACCTGCACGGCGCCAAACACGCATACGACCATCATTGGCACCAAGGCAGAAGCGACTCTCATCGCTGAAGACGACACGTCTCCATTCGTCCCTCCATTCACGCCTGTCGCGACACCACTGGAGGCGGGCTGCACGATGTTGGGGCGTGAGCGGAAGACGGCCTAACGGTGTGCGGGACCGTAGCCCAGCTTCATGGAGACGGTTGCGAATGGTCCTCGCCGATACCCCAGGAGCAACAGTGTCCCTAATTTGCTGGGAAGTGGCGGTGCGGTCCCCTACGGCACTGCGTAGGATCCTACGGTCTTGGCGTGCATCCGTGCGTCGCTGCGGTCCGGTCTCAGGTCGACGGGCACGTGCACCTTCCGCCGACCACTGGCGACAACATCGATGTACTGTGGAGACCTCCCGCCCCACGTGTTGAGCAATTCGGCGGTACGTCCACCCGGCCTCCCGCATGCCCACTATACGCCCTCGCTCAAAGTCCGTCAACTGCACATACGGTTCACGTCCACGCTGTCGCGGCATGCTACCAGTGTTAAAGACTGCGATGGAGCTCCGTATGCCACGGCAAACTGGCTGACACTGACGGCGGCGGTGCACAAATGCTGCGCAGCTAGCGCCATTCGACGGCCAACACCGCGGTTCCTGGTGTGTCCGGTGTGCCGTGCGTGTGATCATTGCTTGTACAGCCCTCTCGCAGTGTCCGGAGCAAGTATGGTGGGTCTGACACACCGGTGTCAATGTGTTCTTTTTTCCATTTCCAGGAGTGTAATTATTTACGACAGTAATATTTTCCCGATTACTAGTTTTTTTCGCGAAATTCTGCACAACTATTTCAATTCTGTACAGAGAATTCTGTCACTGCGGAATAGCTATGAAGAATGAAAAGAATGTATATTCCTCGAAAGTAGGGTGGCGACTTCATCAGGCTCGAGTATGTGGTTACTAGCCCCCACAGCAGCTTTAAATATTGTCCTAGTTAGCAGAAATGTGTCCATCTTCGCTGCGTGGTTGACTGCCATGTTGAGGTCACAGGCTCGGCTCCCAGTACTGCCGAAGGCTTTTCCTGGACCAGGACGTTTATCCTTTAGCCTCGTGGTGTCAATTGAGGAACTACTAGCCGTAGCAACAGCTCGTGAAACAGACAACGACAAGGAGGGCAGTGAACTACCACCATGCCCCCCCCCCCCAATAACTCATCTTGATGACGCTGTTGGCTGGTGGGTGACAAAATTCTCGATTTGGCCCAGTTGTCCAGAACAGTGGTCCTTAGTATAAATGTATTTGGAACGTAAATTTTTCGATTAAGTTTCTGCCTAATTAATGTCAAATTTCCCACAAGGAATATTGTTGTTGTTGTGGTCTTCAGTCCGGAGACTGGTTTGATGCAGCTCTCCATGCTACTCTATCCTGTGCGAGCTTCTTCATCTCCCAGTATCTACTGCAACCTACATCCTTCTGAATCTGCTTAGTGTATTCATCTCTTGGTCTCCCTCTACGATTTTTACCCTCCACACTGCCCTCCAATGCTAAATTTGTGATCCCTTGATGCCTCAAGACATGTCCTACCAACCGATCCCTTCTTCTAGTCAAGTTGTGCCACAAACTTCTCTTCTCCCCAATCCTATTCAATACCTCCTCATTAGTTACGTGATCTACCCACCTTATCTTCAGCATTCTTCTGTAGCACCACATTTTGAAAGCTTCTATTCTCTTCTTGTCCAAACTAGTTATCGTCCATGTTTCACTTCCATACATGGCTACACTACATACAAATACTTTCAGAAATGACTTCCTGACACTTAAATCTATACTCGATGTTAACAAATTCCTCTTCTTGAGAAACGCTTTCCTTGCCATTGCCAGTCTACATTTTATATCCTCTCTACTTCGACCATCATCGGTTATTTTACTCCCTAAATAGCAAAACTCCTTTACTACTTTAAGTGTCTCATTTCCTAATCTAATTCCCTCAGCATCACCCGACTTAATTTGACTACATTCCATTATCCTCGTTTTGCTTTTGTTGATGTTCATCTTATATCCTCCTTTCAAGACACTGTTCATTCCGTTCAACTGCTCTTCCAAGTCCTTTGCTGTCTCTGACAGAATTACAATGTCATCGGCGAACCTCAAAGTTTTTACTTCTTCTCCATGAATTTTAATACCTACTCCGAATTTTTCTTTTGTTTCCTTTACTGCTTGCTCAATATACAGATTGAATAACATCGGGGAGAGGCTACAACCCTGTCTTACTCCTTTCCCAACCACTGCTTCCCTTTCATGCCCCTCGACTCTTATAACTGCCATCTGGTTTCTGTACAAACTGTAAATAGCCTTTCGCTCCCTGTATTTTACCCCTGCCACCTTCAGAATTTGAAAGAGAGTATTCCAGTTAACATTGTCAAAAGCTTTCTCTAAGTCTACAAATGCTAGAAACGTAGGTTTGCCTTTTCTTAATCTCTCTTCTAAGATAAGCCGTAAGGTCAGTATTGCCTCACGTGTTCCAACATTTCTACGGAATCCAAACTGATCTTCCCTGAGGTCGGCTTCTACCAGTTTTTCCATTCGTCTGTAAAGAATTCGCGTTAGTATTTTGCAGCTGTGACTTATTAAACTGATAGTTCGGTAATTTTCACATCTGTCAACACCTGCTTTCTTTGGGATTGGAATTATTATATTCTTCTTGAAGTCTGAGGGTATTTCGCCTGTCTCATACATCGTGCTCACCAGATGGTAGAGTTTTGTCATGACTGGCTCTCCCGAGGCCATCAGTAGTTCAAATGGAATGTTGTCTACTCCCGGGGCCTTGTTTCGACTCAGGTCTTTCAGTGCTCTGTCAAACTCTTCACGCAGTATCATATCTCCCATTTCGTCTTCATCTACATCCTCTTCCATTTCCATAATATTGTCCTCAAGTACATGGCCCTTGTACAAACCCTCTATATACTCCTTCCACCTTTCTGCTTTCCCTTATTTGCTTAGAACTGGGTTTCAATCTGAGCTCTTGATATTCATACAAGTGGTTCTCTTCTCTCCAAAGGTCTCTTTAATTTTCCTGTAGGCTGTATCTATCTTACCCCTAGTGAGATAAGCCTCTACATCCTTACATTTGTCCTCTAGCCATCCCTGCTTAGCCATTTTGCACTTCCTGTCGATATCATTTTTGAGACGTTTGCATTCCTTTTTGCCTGCTTCATTTACTGCATTTTTATATTCTCTCCTTTCATCAATTAAATTCAATATTTCTTCTGTTACCCAAGGATTTCTATTAGCCCTCGTCTTTTTACCTACTTGATCCTCTGCTGCCTTCACTACTTCATCCCTCAAAGCTACCCATTCTTCTTCTACTGTATTTCTTTCCCCCATTCCTGTCAATTGTTCCCTTATGCTGTCCCTGAAACTCTGCACAACCTCTGGTTCTTTCAGTTTATCCAGGTCCCATCTCCTTAAATTCCCACCTTTTTGCAGTTTCTTCAGTTTCAATCTGCAGTTCATAACCAATACATTGTGGTCAGAATCCACATCTGCCCCAGGAAATGTCTTACAATTTAAAACCTGGTTCCTAAATCTCTGTCTTACCATTATATAATCTATCTGATACCTTTTAGTATCTCCAGGATTCTTCCAGGTATACAGCCTTCTTTTATGATTCTTGAACCAAGTGTTGGCTACGATTAAGTTATGCTCTGTGCAAAATTCTACAAGGCGGCTTCCTCTTTCATTCCTTCCCCCCAATCCATATTCACCTACTATGTTTCCTTCTCTCCCTTTTCCTACTGACGAATTCCAGTCACCCATGACTATTAAATTTTCGTCTCCCTTCACTACCTGAATAATTTCTTTTATCTCGTCATACATTTCATCTATTTCTTCATCATCTGCAGAGGTAGTTGGCATATAAACTTGTACTACTGTAGTAGGCATGGGCTTTGTGTCTATCTTGGCCACAATAATGCGTTCACTATGCTGTTTGTAGTAGCTAACCCGCACTCCTATTTTTTATTCATTATTAAACCTACTCCTGCATTACCCCTATTTGATTTTGTATTTATAACCCTGTAATCACCTGACCAAAAGTCTTGTTCCTCCTGCCACCGAACTTCACTAATTCCCACTATATCTAACTTTAACCTATCCATTTCCCTTTTTAAATTTTCTAACCTACCTGCCCGATTAAGGGATCTGACATTCCACCCTCTGATCCGTAGAACGCCAGTTTTCTTTCTCCTGATAACGACGTCCTCCTGAGTAGTCCCCGCCCGGAGATCCGAATGGGGGACTATTTTACCTCCGGAATATTTTACCCAAGAGGACGCCATCATCATTTAATCATACAGTAGAGCTGCATGTCCTCGGGAAAAATTACGGCCGTAGTTTCCCCTTGCTTTCAGCTGTTCGCAGTACCAGCACAGCAAGGCCGTTTTGGTTAATGTT
Organism: Schistocerca cancellata; assembly: GCF_023864275.1. NCBI lineage: Eukaryota > Metazoa > Arthropoda > Insecta > Orthoptera > Acrididae > Schistocerca > Schistocerca cancellata. Next base: position 33,186,777 of record NC_064627.1, read on the forward strand.
ACAAGGCCAGATCAGTCAATCATCCAGACTGTTGCCCCTGCAACTACTGAAAAGGCTGCTGCCCCTCTTCAGGAACCACATGTTTGTCTGGCCTCTCAACAGATACCCCTCCGTTGTGGTTGCACCTACGGTACGGCCATCTGTATCGCTGAGGCACGCAAGCCTCCCCACCAACGGCAAGGTCCATGGTTCATGGGGGGGGGGGGGGGGAATATGTTAGTAAGAAATTCAGCATCAGTGCAGTACATCACAAATTGTAATTTTCTATACACTCACATCCATTAATGAAGGTGTTTTATGTGTCGTTCTTATATGACTTTATTAATAACATAGGCCTTTTTCGTAACATACAAATTTATATTTTCTTTTTCAGTTGCATACACAAAAATTTTGATTGTTTTATCAATTTCCAGCTATTTGGATGGATGTTTGTAACTAACTCCTTGCTCTTGAAATTCTTCAAATGTACCAAGCAACCTACACAGTTAAAAATGTTTTTTATTTGAAAGTATCTTTTATTTTTTTGTACCACTTTTTTCGAAGGAAAGTGAAATAATTGTAGATTATGGGGGGCAAAACTTGCATGACTAAATAAGCAACAGAAATTACATATTTTCATTCTTTCGATTCCGTTTTGTGGACAGCACTTATTTATTGAAACTAGAACAGTACAGTGGGGTATTTATTTCTGCTTTCACTGAAAGCTTTTCAAAATCTCAGTTGTTTTCTTAAAAAGAAATTGATTATTTCTGATTTCAATACTTAGTTCTGGAATAAGATTAAGAAATACATTTTTGTTACGGTGCACTACTTATACACTATTTATTATAGAGAAAAAACAGCAGCGGGAAGCGTTAAATGATTCGTCACTTGTGTAGAAAACTGTGTCCTAACCTGCGCTGCTCGCAGGGTTAAGCAGATTGTTGATAAAACCTTACATCTGTTGATAAAATCTTCATAGTTCGTATGAAACTGTAAGTTCCTTAACTTAGTTTCAGAAGAACACATTGTTGGGTGCTTAACATTACTGTATCCTGAACTGTTCTACATTACTTGCGTGGTTGTACTGTGCAGCCCGAGGCAGCGAGGCGGTCTCTCGCCAGCTACGAGACCTGTCTCGGGAGGTGCGGCTAAGACCGGTATGCTTCAACGCGTGCTCGCTGTTCCACGTGGACGTCAGACTGCTGACCACCATGGCGGCCTCCATAGCCACCTATACCACCATACTGCTCCAGTTCGTCGTCTCGGAGAACACAAGCCAAGAGGCTGCACAAACAGAAACACCCTAGTACAAGATACCTTCCTCTGGAGCGACTCCTTGAAGTGATGCGATCTTATTGGCATCCTGTATGCATGTTGTTTACATCCTCCATGTGCACCAGCTGTATATCTCTTATAGAACCGATTAAAAGAAAAAAATGCCACAAATTCTTGTCACTCAATTTTTAGCCTTCTGTGCCTCAGTCTGTAATAACGGATCGTTATAGGATCGCTTTGTTGTTCGTCTATTCACCGTTCGCCTGCCCAACTGTTAAGAACGGGTAGGTGTATCAAATCCAGATTTGTGTAACGTTTTAGGGTCTGTGGTCCCTTGGACGAGTAAAAATCTTAAGTTTGTACGTCATTTCAATAGCTATGGCCATTGATGTTACATATTTAGATACGCGAAGAGTCACTTGTTAAAACTTACAGGGCTTGTGTATCACGTTCAGAAGAATGTGACATACTGTCTATGGTGCCTTGGAGATGCAAAAATTGTAAGCTTCCAAGTCAATGCAATCAAAACATATGGCCAATGGTGCCACATGTCTTGATAATAACTCATTCATTTAAATGTCTAGGGTGCTTTCCGTTGGCAAGAAACGAGATTTCGCAGTACAAGTAGAGCAAAAAATCCAAAATCGTTAAATTTTTAATTACATCGTACGAAAACATGTTTTATGGGTCATTTTTTATGCGTCTATCTGCCTGTCCGTCTTTTAAGACCCCTTTTTCTCTGGAATACTTTGGCGCATTGTTTTCAAATTTATATCACATACTACAGTCTGCAGTCCCTTGGCGGTGCAAAAATGTTAAGCTTCTTAGTCAATGCAATCAAAAGATATAACATATATCTAAACTCCCATTTTCACTCATCAAAACCTATAGTGTACTTCGCATTGACCTAGAACAATGAGATTCGGCAAGAAGCAAGGTTTCACAGTCCAAGTAAAATAAAAAAATCTTAAATGTTAAATTGTAATTACATTAGACACAAAATGTCTTTTGCCATTTGTACATACATTGCATTCATAGTTCATCAAAAGTTTAATAGATGGACATTAGTGGATGCAAACATAAAATGTAAGCCGCAGTCATTTTTAGTAAGTAAATAAAAATGAAATATCAAATATTCTCTCTCATATATACACTCCTGGAAATTGAAATAAGAACACCGTGAATTCATTGTCCCAGGAAGGGGAAACTTTATTGACACATTCCTGGGGTCAGATACATCACATGATCACACTGACAGAACCACAGGCACATAGACACAGGCAACAGAGCATGCACAATGTCGGCACTAGTACAGTGTATATCCACCTTTCGCAGCAATGCAGGCTGCTATTCTCCCATGGAGACGATCGTAGAGATGCTGGATGTAGTCCTGTGGAACGGCTTACCATGCCATTTCCACCTGGCGCCTCAGTTGGACCAGCGTTCGTGCTGGACGTGCAGACCGCGTGAGACGACGCTTCATCCAGTCCCAAACATGCTCAATGGGGGACAGATCCGGAGATCTTGCTGGCCAGGGTAGTTGACGTACACCTTCTAGAGCACGTTGGGTGGCACGGGATACATGCGGACGTGCATCGTCCTGTTGGAACAGCAAGTTCCCTTGCCGGTCTAGGAATGGTAGAACGATGGGTTCGATGACGGTTTGGATGTACCGTGCACTATTCAGTGTCCCCTCGACGATCACCAGTGGTGTACGGCCAGTGTAGGAGATCGCTCCCCACACCATGATGCCGGGTGTTGGCCCTGTGTGCCTCGGTCGTATGCAGTCCTGATTATGGCGCTCACCTGCACGGCGCCGAACACGCATACGACCATCATTGGCACCAAGGCAGAAGCGACTCTCATCGCTGAAGACGACACGTCTCCATTCGTCCCTCCATTCACGCCTGTCGCGACACCACTGGAGGCGGGTTGCACGATGTTGGTGCGCGAGCGGAAGACGGCCTAACGGTGTGCGGTACCGTAGCCCAGCTTCATGGAGACGGTTGCGAATGGTCCTCGCCGATACCCCAGGAGCAACAGTGTCCCTAATTTGCTGGGAAGTGGCGGTGCGGTCCCCTACGGCACTGCGTAGGATCCTACGGTCTTGGCGTGCATCCGTGCGTCGCTGCGGTCCGGTCCCAGGTCGACGGGCACGTGCACCTTCCGCCGACCACTGGCGACAACATCGATGTACTGTGGAGACCTCACGCCCCACGTGTTGAGCAATTCGGCGGTACGTCCACCCGGCCTCCCGCATGCCCACTATACGCCCTCGCTCAAAGTCCGTCAACTGCACATACGGTTCACGTCCACGCTGTCGCGGCATGCTACCAGTGTTAAAGACTGCGATGGAGCTCCGTATGCCACGGCAAACTGGCTGACACCGACGGCGGCGGTGCACAAATGCTGCGCAGCTAGCGCCATTCGACGGCCAACACCGCGGTATACCGGTGTATATATATATATACACTCCTGGAAATGGAAAAAAGAACACATTGACACCGTTGTGTCAGACCCACCATACTTGCTCCGGACACTGCGAGAGGGCTGTACAAGCAATGATCACACGCACGGCACAGCGGACACACCAGGAACCGCGGTGTTGGCCGTCGAATGGCGCTAGCTGCGCAGCATTTGTGCACCGCCGCCGTCAGTGTCAGCCAGTTTGCCGTGGCATACGGAGCTCCATCGCAGTCTTTAACACTGGTAGCATGCCGCGACAGCGTGGACGTGAACCGTATGTGCAGTTGACGGACTTTGAGCGAGGGCGTATAGTGGGTATGCGGGAGGCCGGGTGGACGTACCGCCGAATTGCTCAACACGTGGGGCGGGAGGTCTCCACAGTACATCGATGTTGTCGCCAGTGGTGTCGGCGGAAGGTGCACGTGCCCGTCGACCTGGGACCGGACCGCAGCGACGCACGGATGCACGCCAAGACCGTAGGATCCTACGCAGTGCCGTAGGGGACCGCACCGCCACTTCCCAGCAAATTAGGGACACTGTTTCTCCTGGGGTATCGGCGAGGACCATTCGCAACCGTCTCCATGAAGCTGGGCTACGGTCCCGCACACCGTTAGGCCGTCTTCCGCTCACGCCCCAACATCGTGCAGCCCGCCTCCAGTGGTGTCGCGACAGGCGTGAATGGAGGGACGAATGGAGACGTGTCGTCTTCAGCGATGAGAGGCGCTTCTGCCTTGGTGCCAATGATGGTCGTATGCGTGTTTGGCGCCGTGCAGGTGAGCGCCACAATCAGGACTGCATACGACCGAGGCACACAGGGCCAACACCCGGCATCATGGTGTGGGGAGCGATCTCCTACACTGGCCGTACACCACTGGTGATCGTCGAGGGGACACTGAATAGTGCACGGTACATCCAAACCGTCATCGAACCCATCGTTCTACCATTCCTAGACCGGCAAGGGAACTTGCTCTTCCAACAGGACAATGCACGTCCGCATGTATCCCGTGCCACCCAACGTGCTCTAGAAGGTGTAAGTCAACCTCCCTGGCCAGCAAGATCTCCGGATCTGTCCCCCATTGAGCATGTTTGGGACTGGATGAAGCGTCGTCTCACGCGGTCTGCACGTCCAGCACGAACGCTGGTCCAACTGAGGCATGGCAAGCCGTTCCACAGGACTACATCCAGCATCTCTACGATCGTCTCCATGGGAGAATAGCAGCCTGCAATGCTGCGAAAGGTGGATAAACACTGTACTAGTGCCGACATTGTGCATGCTCTGTTGCCTGTGTCTATGTGCCTGTGGTTCTGTCAGTGTGATCATGTGATGTATCTGACCCCAGGAATGTGTCAATAAAGTTTCTCCCTCCTTGGACAATGAATTCACGGTGTTCTTATTTCAATTTCCAGGAGTGTATATATATATATATATATATATATATGTATATATATATATATATATAACTGAAATCCCCTGCTCGCTTCTTTCTGTACGTCTGGGATGGTCTGAGGAGCTATTGTAGAGATTTTGATGCAGCCTTGGAATTCCCAGGGCAACACTGACAGTATCGATAACAGACAAAAACCGTCCATATTCTCGATTCTCAGCACTGATGAACCTGTATATACATAATTAAGTTTGTACGGATTCCTCGCACTCGATCAGTTTTTTATCGTTTATCATTGCACGCTGTTCCTGTAGATAATGAGCAAGAGATAACTAGTTTTGACTTTGTCTTACTACTACTTTGTTATAGTTTTTTTTGTGGCGTAGCCAAACGCATTGACGATTATTAAGCTGTGAGATCCTTCTAAGGGCCTCTGGTGTCCTACCGACCGCGTTCCCACACTGTGTAGATTACCATCGCAACGCTCGAGACTCTCAAAACTGGATTTTGTAATCCGATTTCCCAATACGGCTTCGGGTTGTTCCTGTAAACACTTCAATACTGATTTTGGAAATATGGTTTTAGCTCCGGGATTTCGCCTTCCACAGTCGACTTCCGCTCCGAAGTAAACACACAATCAGTTCTGAAACGTGCTTCGGTTGTCAGGTTGCGTCTTGAATCATTTCGGCTAATCTGGACGGAATGACGTTTTGTGCAGTCGAGGAGAAATGGGAATACTAGCCTGAACACGAATTTGTCTAGCTCCGATATTTAATTGAAGAGGAATAGAGATTTTTCTAACTAGATCGAAAATCGGATCAGCTCATTTTCAAAGACCACTTGGTTAGATTAAATATTGGAAACCAAAGTTTGACCCCTCTACCAAAACCTTAGCATATAAACACGACACTGAAAAGCGGTTTCCGATATTCGGTTTTCGTCTTCCGGGATTTCAAAGACCCAGTTATAACAGTTGTAGGTCAACCCTTCTCAGGATAGGCTACAACAGTGTTATGACATCCCTCCCTATCGAGTGTGCAATGTCAAACTGCTTAGTGAAGTAATGCAGTCAAGTGTTTCTAAATTTGACTCTACTTTCTAATCAGTTATTTAACTTCACATACCTTCCGAAACCGTGAAGTCTAATTTCAGTTCTTCCTCTTATGTGAGCTTCATTTCCTTTGTCAGGGACTGTATTTTACATATTTTTGTAACATTGTGTCAGCTTTTCGCACCCCTGCTATTCACTAGCCCGCCTGCTGTATCTACGATCACCGCACACAAGGTCAAGCAGGCCAGTAACATTCAAAGAAACGACAATGACATTTTCTTCATTAGCACGCCGAAGCTCCACAAGTGTACCGCAAATGAGTGTTTAAGTGAGCTTTCAGTTTTTAATGACGGAATAGATAGGATAATCTCAGTTACTTTTCCTCTTCAATTTGTTAATGACAGCACTGTTAATCCCGAATTTTCAGTGACTTCTTCCCGCTGCCTATCTGCATACAGAGGACATCGCGGTTAATGAAAGAAGTTTGCTGTCTTCAGATAAACAGCTTTGTCTAATAAGTGAGTAAGATTCCACGATGACACTGTACATGTAAAGCCAACAATGTTATAAATTCCAATTCTTGTCGGGTATTCCGCCGGATCAAACTGTCATCTGCATACAACAGTTCCTCCGTCCACCTGACCGTCATCATCAGGTGAGAAAAGCTAAGCCACTCTCGTCGATAACTGATTCGAATTGTGAAAGACGAAAGGCTTATATGCAGCGAAAATACGAAAGCGCATGCGTTAACGTAATTCGCAAGCGCAAATCGTTGCTACTGCCCCTGAATCCAGAAGACTTCCAGCGCCTCCAGTGGTGAATGCTACGGAAAAACGATACATCGTTAAAAATTAACATTCACAGCCGACCGATTCAGATGCCGTTGTTTCTTCATATCTGATAAAACAGGATTCCAAGTTTTACTTAGCGGGTTAATGATATCATGTGTTAGTTTGATTTAGATAGATTTTTTAAAACACAGTCCTAATAATGCGAGGCGTTTGCAACCACTTGTGTCTCGCTGTATAGCATCCTATGTCCCTCTGCAAGACAGTGCTCAGCCACCGCAGATTTGTCAGGTTGTAATAATCCCGTATGGTGATGATGTTCAACACGTCTGTCACTGACAGTACGAATAGTCTGTCCAATATATATTTTACCGCACTCACAAGATATTTTGTAAACGCCAGGCTTCCTCAAACCTAAATCTTCCTTAACAGAGCCAAGAAGTGTTCTAATCTTACCTGACGGACGGAATGCACATCTGATTTCATGTTTCTTCAGAGTCCTACCTATCCTGACAGACACGTTCCCAGCATATGGAAGGAAAGCCACAGAACTAAAAGTGTCTTCAGCTGGCTTAGGCAGTCCTCGAAACCCAAAAATACGTTCATTATGTCTGTCCGTATAGCCATTGTGATTAAACACGTCCTTAAGATGTTGCAGCTCCTGTGATAAACTCTCAGCATCCGAGACAGCTTATACTCTTCTGACCAAGGCTTGTAGGACTCCTGTAGGTTGATGAGAGCTGGTAGCATTTAAATACCTATCAGTATGTGTCAGTTCCCTATAATCTCTGTGTCCAAGAGTTCCGTCATCTATTTTTATGATCCAGTACATCCAAAAATGGTAACTACCCCACCTTTTAAAAAGTGAATTTGATGTTAGGGTGAAGACAATTAAAATGGTCCAGTAACCGGTGCAAAGAATCTATTCCGTGTGGGCAACCAAGGAACATACCGTCAACATACCTAAAAAAAAAAAAAAAACAAGTAGGGTGTTTTCAGGGCCATATTCTCAAAGTTCATTACAGTAATTTTAACGATATATCGTTTTTCGACAGTATTCACCACTGGAGGCGTTACAGCTCTTCTTGCGCCAGGGGGCAGCAGAAAACGATTTAGCGCTTGAGCATTACCTTATTGCATGTGCTTTTATATTTTCGCTGCATATAAAGGTTTATTCACTCACAATTTCAATCACATATCGGTGAGAGCGGCTTAGCATTTTTCATCTGATGATGGCGGCCAGGTACCGATGACAGTTTGAATCGACTGAAGAATTTAAGCTGTTAGTACATCGGGAAAGTCTACATAGTCCCAACAGTGTTATGTATTTTTGACTGGAACAGAAAATTCTGTCAGTGAAGCAACATCAACCGAAGTAGATACATGAAATCAAATGGAAAGCGCTTAGTCGACGGTGGAGGACATAATATCTGCGTCTTAGTTAGTTCTAACGGAGGAGAATGAGAGATGAGTTTGGGCACATTATGATATTTTGCATTGTTCAGGGAAAGCTACTGCGACAGCGACATGTCTGTGGAACTAGTTGATAGATGAGGGTATTACGATTACACGAAGTGACTTCTACGTGGTCACTATGGCACCTACGGTATTGGGATAGCGTCTTTGATTAGTAATCAAAGCGTCCTCGTTTCCGGATTCGAAACCCGCCACCACTTAAATTCTGAGTAATAATCAGCATTTGGCGGCCGAACACTTCCGATGTAAGAAGTCACCCTCATTCTGCCAACGGCCTTGTCAAAGAGCGCGGAGGAGCGGACAGGAGTCCAGGGGACCCTCTTGTCCTTGGAGTGAGAAACTGGCCCTAAAGGCAGAAGAATCAGTATGATCAACGGCTTGAGGATGCAGAAGGCAATGGAAACCACTGTATTACAGACGGGTAACTTGTGTCCGCAGGACATGTGGCCTGTAAATGAGAAAGGTCATGATGATCTATCCATTGGCAAAACATACCGGCATAGCCCCTCATTAGGATCTCCGGGAGGGGACTGCCAAGGGGAAGATGACCACGAGGAAAATATTGAATAATCAAAAAAAGGATAACTTTCTGCCAGTCGGGACGTGGAATATCAGAAGCTTGAATGTGTTAGGGATGTTAGAAAATATGAAAAGGGAAATGCAGAGGCTCAACCTAGATATACACTCCTGGAAATTGAAATAAGAACGTGAATTCATTGTCCCAGGAAGGGGAAACTTTATTGACACATTACTGGGGTCAGATACATCACATGATCACACTGACAGAACCACAGGCACATAGACACAGGCAACAGAGCATGCACAATGTCGGCACTAGTACAGTGTATATCCACCTTTCGCAGCAATGCAGGCTGCTATTCTCCCATGGAGACGATCGTAGAGATGCTGGATGTAGTCCTGTGGAACGGCTTGCCATGCTATTTCCACCTGGCGCCTCAGTTGGACCAGCGTTCGTGCTGGAAGTGCAGACCGCGTGAGACGACGCTTCATCCAGTCCCAAACATGCTCAATGGGGGACAGATCCGGAGATCTTGCTGGCCAGGGTGGTTGACTTACACCTTCTAGAGCACGTTGGGTGGCACGGGATACATGCGGACGTGCATTGTCCTGTTGGAAGAGCAAGTTCCCTTGCCGGTCTAGGAATGGTAGAACGATGGGTTCGATGACGGTTTGGATGTACCGTGCACTATTCAGTGTCCCCTCGACGATCACCAGTGGTGTACGGCCAGTGTAGGAGATCGCTCCCCACACCATGATGCCGGGTGTTGGCCCTGTGTGCCTCGGTCGTATGCAGTCCTGATTGTGGCGCTCACCTGCACGGCGCCAAACACGCATACGACCATCATTGGCACCAAGGCAGAAGCGACTCTCATCGCTGAAGACGACACGTCTCCATTCGTCCCTCCATTCACGCCTGTCGCGACACCACTGGAGGCGGGCTGCACGATATTGGGGCGTGAGCGGAAGACGGCCTAACGGTGTGCGGGACCGTAGCCCAGCTTCATGGAGACGGTTGCGAATGGTCCTCGCCGATACCCCAGGAGCAACAGTGTCCCTAATTTGCTGGGAAGTGGCGGTGCGGTCCCCTACGGCACTGCGTAGGATCCGACGGTCTTGGCGTGCATCCGTGCGTCGCTGCGGTCCGGTCCCAGGTCGACGGGCACGTGCACCTTCCGCCGACCACTGGCGACAACATCGATGTACTGTGGAGACCTCCCGCCCCACGTGTTGAGCAATTCGGCGGTACGTCCACCCGGCCTCCCGCATACCCACTATACGCCCTCGCTCAAAGTCCGTCAACTGCACATACGGTTCACGTCCACGCTGTCGCGGCATGCTACCAGTGTTAAAGACTGCGATGGAGCTCCGTATGCCATGGCAAACTGGCTGACACTGACGGCGGCGGTGCACAAATGCTGCGCAGCTAGCGCCATTCGACGGCCAACACCGCGGTTCCTGGTGTGTCCGCTGTGCCGTGCGTGTGATCATTGCTTGTACAGCCCTCTCGCAGTGTCCGGAGCAAGTATGGTGGGTCTGACACACCGGTGTCAATGTGTTCTTTTTTCCATTTCCAGGAGTGTAGTTGGGGTCAGTGAAGTTAAATGGCTAGAAGACACGGATTTCTGGTCAGATGAGTATAGGGTAATATCAACAGCAGCAGAAAATGGTACAACGGATGTAGGATTCATTGTGAATGGGAAGGTAGGGCAGAAAGTGAGTTACAGTGAGCAGTTCAATGACAGGGTTGTTCTTGTCAGAATCGACGGCAAACCAACACCGATAACGATAGTTCAGGTATACATGCCGACGTCGCAAGGTGAATATAAAGAGACGCATAAAGTATATGATGATACTGAAAGGGTAATACAATAGGTAATATAATACGTAAAGGGAGATGAAAATCTAATAGTCATGAGAGCCTGGAATGCAGTTTCAGGGGGAGGAAGAGAAGAAAATGTTACAGGAAAATATGGGCTTGGGACAAGGAATGAGAGAGGAGAAAGACAAATTGAGATCTGTAATACATTCCAGTTACCAATAGCGAATGCTACAATCAAGAATTACGAGAGGAGGAGGTATACTTGGAAAAGACTGGGTCATAAGAGAAGATTTCAGTTACATTACATCATGATGAGACAGAGATTCAGAAATCAGATACTGGATTGTAAGACGTATCCAGGAGCAGATTTAGACTCAGATCACAATTTAGTAGTGGAAGAGTAGCATAAGTACAATAGATTAGCCAGGAAAAATCAATAAGCAAAGAAGTGGGACATAGAAGTACTAATAGAGGACGAGATACGCTTGAAGTTCTCTAGAGCTATAGAAACAGCTAAGGAATAGCTCAGTAGACAGCACAGTTGAAGAGGAATGGACATATCCGAAAAGGGCAATCACAGAAGTTGGAAAAACATAGGTACAAAGAAGTTAACTGCGAAGAAACCATGGATAACAGAAGAAGTACTTCACTTGCTCGATGAAAGAGTGAAGTACAAAAATTTTCAGGGAAATTCAGGAATACATAATTACAAATCATTAGGGAGGAAATAAACAGGAAGTGCAGGAAAGTTAAGACGAAAACACTAAGAATGAAAGGGGAATTCCACTGTTAAATGGAGAAGAGATATCCAGTATTAGAATCAGAATTTAAGAGAACTTTGGAGGACTTAGATCAAATAAGGCAGATCTAATACATAGCACTCCATCAGAATTTATAAAATCATTAGGAGATGTTACAACAAAATGACTGTTCACGTAGGTGTGTAGAACGTATGAGTCTGGGGATATTCCACCAGACTTTTGGAAAAATATCATCCACACAATTCAGAAGATTACAAGAGCTGACGGGTGCGAGAATTATCGCACTATACCTTAACTGCTCATACATCCAAGTAGCTGACAAGAATAATATACACAAGAAGGGAAAAGAAAATTGAGGATGTGCTAGATGGCAATCAGTTTCGTTTTAGAATAGGTAAATACACCAGACATGCATTTCTGTCTGGAAGCAAGATTAAAGAAAAATCAAGACACCTTGATAGGATTTGATGACCTGGAAAAAGCGTTCAATAATATAAAATGGTGCAAGTGGTACGAAATTCTGAGACAAATAGGGGTAAGCTATATGGAGAAGCGGGTAATATACAATATGTGCAATGGTCAACAAGGAATAGTAAGAGTGGACGAACAAGAACTAAGTGCTAGGATTAAAATGTGTATAAGACCGAGATTTAGTCTTACCCCCTACTGTTCAATCTGTGCATCGAAGAAGCAATGATGGAAGTGAAACAAAGCTTCAGGAGTGAAATTAAAATTCAAGGTGAAAGAATATCAATGATACTATTTGCTGTTGACATTGATATCCTGAATGAAAGCGAAGAGGAATTACATGATCTGCAGAATGTAATGAACAATATAATGAGTGCAGAATATGAACTGAGGGAAAATAGAAGGAAGACGAAAGTAATGAGAAGTAGCAGAAATGAGAACAGCGAGAAACTTATCATCAGGGTTGATGGTCACGAAGAAGATGAAGTTAAGGAATTCTGCTACCTGGACAGGAAAATAAACAATTATGCACGGAGCAAGGAGGACAACAAAAGCAAGCTTGCACAGGCAAAAAAAAGGCATTTTTGGCCAAGAGAAGTGTACTAGTATCAAACATAGGCCTTAATTTAAGGAAGAAATTTTTTAGGATGTACGTCTGGAGCAGAGCATTGTATGGTAGTGAAACGTGGACTATTAGGAAACAGGAACGGAAGATAATCGAAGCATTTGAGATGTGGTGTTAGAGACGAATGTTGAATATTAGATGTACTGCTAAGAAATGAGGAGGTTTTTCGCAAAATTGGAGAGGAAAGGAATTTGTGGAAAACACTGACAAAGAGAAGGGACAGGAAGACAGGACATCTGTTAAGACATCAGGGAATGACTTCGATGGTACTAGAGGGAGCTCTAGAGGGCAAAAACTATAGAGTAAGAGATTGTAATACATGCAGCAGATAATTGAGGACGTGGGTTGCAATTGCTTCTCTGAGATGAAGAGTTTGGCACAAGAGAGGAATTCGTGGCGGGCCGCATCAAACTGCAACTGTCACCGACGAAGCTTCTACGCTGTCTGCTGCAGACTTCCCTGTGACACGATTGCTGGTGTCTCGGGTTCCACTGTCCAAAAACCAAACTGCCCTAAAATACGCAATAGGCGCATAAATGACATTATGTTGTTGGATATCCAAAGGTTTTTATTCTGGTAAGTCGCACGTGTAGCGATTCTCCCATTCGCGCTATACACTATGTTGGTGACTACAATCTGATATCCTGCATCTACATTCACAAGAATACTCTGCAAATAACAAGTGTCTGGCAGAGGCTTCTTCGAGACACCTTCACAATTAATCTTTATTATTTAACTCTACAACAGCGCGCGGAAAAAACAAACACATTTACCTTTCCGTGCGCGCTCTGATTCCCCATATTTTATTATGATGATCCTTTCTCCCTATGTCAGTCGACGTCAACAAAATACCTTCGCATTCGTAAGAGAAAGTTGGTCATTGAAATTTCGTGAGAGGATTACGCCGCAGTGAAAAACGTCTTTACTTTAATGGTGTTTATTCCAAATGCTGTATCAGGTCCGTGACACTGTCTCCCCTATTTCGCGATAATGAAAAGCGTCCTGCTCTTCATTGAACTTTCTCAATGTACACCGTTAATCCCACCTGGTAAGAATCCCAGACCGCTCAGCAACAGACCAAAAGAGGACGGACAAGCGTATTGCAGGCAGTCTCCTTAGTAGGTCTGTTACATTTTCCAAGTGTCCTGCCAATATAACGCAGTCTTTGATTAACGTTCCCCACAACATTTCTATGTGCTCTTTCCAACTTAATTCGCTACGGTCGCAGGTTCGAATCCTGCCTCGTGCATGGATGTATGTGTTGTCCTTAGCTTAGTTAGGTTTAAGTAGTTCTAAGTTCTAGCGGACTGATGACCTCAGAAGTTAAGTCCCATAGTGCTCGAAGCCATTCCAATTTGTTGTTAATTGTAATTCCTAGGTATTTAGTTGAATTTTCTATCTTTGGACGTGGATGATTTATCGTGTAATCGAACTTTAATGGATTCCTTTTAGCACCCATGTGGATGACCCCATTCTTTTCATTATTTAGGGTCAACTGCCAATATTCGCACCATTCAGATATGCTTCCTAAATCGTTTTTCAGTTTTTTTAATCTTTTGATGAATTTACTACACGAAAAACAGCAGCATCATCTCCAAACATCCTAAGATGGCTACTCAATTTGTCTCCTAAATCGTTTGTATAGTTAAGGAACAACAGAAGGCCTATAACACTATCCTGGGAAAGGCCAGAAATCATTTCTCTTTTACTCGATGACTTTCCGTCAATTACTACGAAAATGACGAAGCCAGTCTCATGACTGAGACGATATTCCATAAGACCGCAATTTCGCGACAAGACGCTTGTTTGGTGTTGTTGTTGTGGTCTTCAGTCCTGAGACTGGTTTGATGCAGCTCTCCATGCTACCATATCCTGTGCAAGCTTCTTCATCGCCCAGTACCTACTGCAACCTACATCCTTCTGAATCTCCTTATTGTATTCATATCTTGGTCTCCCTCTACGATTTTTACCCTCCATGCTGCCCTCCATTACTAAATTTGTGATCCCTTGATGCCTCAGAACATGTCCTACCAACCGGTGACTTCTTCTTGTCAAGTTTTACCACGAACTTCTTTTCTCCCCAATTCTATTTAATACCTCCTCATCAGTTATGTGATCTACCCATCTAATCTTCAGCATTCTTCTGTAGCACCACATTTCGAAAGCTTCTATTCTCTTCTTGTCCAAACTATTTATCGTCCATATTTCACTTCCATACATGGCTACACTCCATACAGATACTTTCAGAAACGACTTCCTGACAAATCTACACTCGATGTTAACAAATTTCTCTTCTTCAGAAACGCTTTCCTTCCCATTCACAGTCTACATTTTATACCTTCTCTACTTCGACCATCATCAGTTATTTTGCTCCCCAAATAGCGAAACTCCTTTACTACTTTAAGTGTCTCATTTCGTAATCTAATTCCCTCAGCATCGGCTCTGAGCACTATGGGACTCAACTGCTGTGGTCATAAGTCCCCTAGAACTTAGAACTACTTAAACCTAACTAACCTAAGGACACCACACAACACCCAGCCATCACGAGGCAGAGAAAATCCCTGACCCCAACGGGAATCAAACCGGGAACCCGGGCGTGGGAAGCGAGAACGCTACCGCACGACCACGAGATGCGGGCCCCTCAGCATCACCCGACTTAATTTGACTACGTTCCATTATCCTCGTTTTACTTTTGTTGATGTTCCCCTTTCAAGACACTGCTGTTCCAAGTCCTTTGCTACCCCTGACAGGATTTCAATGTAGTTGGCAAACCTCAAGGTTTTTATTTCTTCTCCATGGATTTTATTACGTACTCCGAATTTTTCTTTTGTTTCCTTTAATGCTTGCTCAATATATAGATTGAATAACATCGGGGAGAGGCTACAACCCTGTCTCACTCCCTTCCCAACCACTGCTTCCCTTTCTGCCGTTCGACTCTTATAACTGCCATCTGGTTTCTGTACCAATTGTAAATAGCTGTATTTTACCCCTGCCACATTTAGAATTTGAAAGAGAATATTCCAGTCAACATTGTCAAAAGCTTTCTCTAAGTCTACAAATTCTAGAACCGTAGGTTTGCCTTTCCTTAATCTTTCTTCTAAGATAAGTCGTAAGGTCAGTATTTCTCCGGGATCCAAACTGATCTTCACCGAGTTCGGCTTCTACTAGTTTTTCCATTCGTCTGTAAAAAATTCGTGTTAGTATCTTGCAGCTGCGACTTATTAAACTGATAGATCGGTAATTTTCACATCTGTCAACACCTACTTTCTTTGGGATTGGAATGATATTCTTGAAGTCTGAGGGTATTTCACCTGTCTCATATATCTTGCTCACCAGATGGTAGAGGTTTGTCAGGACTGGCTCTCCCAAGGCCGTCAGTAGTTCTAATGGAATGTTGTCTACTCCCGGGGACTTGTTTCGACTTAGGTCTTTCAGTGCTCTGTCAAACTCTTCACGCAGTATCATATCTCCCAGTTCATCTTCATCTACATCCTCTTCCATTTCCATAATATTGTCCTCAAGTACATCGCCCTTGTATAGACCCTCTATATACTCCTTCCATTTTCTGGTTTCCCTTCTTTGCTTAGAACTGGGCTTCCATCTTAGCTCTAGATATTCATACAAGTGGTTCTCTTTTCTCCAAAGGTCTCTTTAATTTTCCTGTAGGCAGTACCTATCTTACCCCTAGTGAGATATGCCTCTACATCCTTACATTTTTCCTCTAGCCATCCCTGCTTTACCATTTTGCATTTCCTGTCGATCTCATTTTTGAGATGTTTGTATTCCTTTTTGCCTGCTTCATTTACTGCATTTTTATATTTTCTCCTTTCATCAACTAAATTCGATGTTTCTTCTGTGGCCCAAGGATTTCTACTAGCCCTCGTCTTTTTACCTACTTGATCCTCTGCTGCCTTCACTATTTCATCCCTCAGAGCTACCAATTCTTCTTCTACTGTATTTCTTTCCCTCATTCCTGTCAAATGTTCCCTTATGGTCCCCCTTAAACTCTGTACAACCTCTGGTTTAGTCAGTTTATCCAGGTCCCATCTCCTTAAATTCCCACCTTTTTGCAGTTTCTTCAGTTTTAATCTACAGTTC
Organism: Schistocerca cancellata; assembly: GCF_023864275.1. Taxonomy (NCBI): domain Eukaryota; kingdom Metazoa; phylum Arthropoda; class Insecta; order Orthoptera; family Acrididae; genus Schistocerca; species Schistocerca cancellata. The sequence goes on from NC_064627.1 coordinate 33,203,493, forward strand.
ATAACCAATAGATTGTGGTCATAGTCCACATCTGCCCCTGGAAATGTCTTACAATTTAAAATCTGGTTCCTAAATCTCTGTCTTATCATTATATAATCTATCTGATACCTTTTAGTATCTCCAGGATTCTTCCATGTATACAACCTTCTTTTATGATTCTTGAACCAAGGTATGCTCTGTGCAAAATTCTACCAGATGGCTTCCTTTTTCATTCCTTACCCGCATTCCATATTCACCTACTACGTTTCCTTCTCTTCCTTTTTCTACTGTCGAATTCCAGTCACCCATGACTATTAAATTTTTGTCTCCCTTCACTATCTGAATAATTTCTTTTGTCTCATCATACATTTCATCAATTTCTTCATCATCTGCAAAGCTAGTTGCCACGTAAACTTGTATTAGGCGTGCGTTTCGTGTCTATCTTAGCCACAATAATGCGTTCACTATGCTGTTTTTAGTAGCTTACCCGCACTTCTATTTTTTTATTCTATATTGAACCTACTCCTGCATTACCCGTATTTGATTTTGGATTTATAACCCTGTATTCACCTGACGAAAAGTCTTGTTCCTCCTGCCACCGAACTTCGCTAATTCCCACTATATCTAACTTTAACCTATCCATTATCCATTTCCCTTTTTAAATTTTCTAACCTACTTGCCCGATTAAGGGATCTGACTTCCACGCTCCGATCCGTAGAACGCCAGTTTTCTTTCTCCTGATAACGACGTCCTCTTGAGTAGTCCCCGCCTGGAGATCCGAATGGGGGACTATTTTACCTCCGGAATATTTTACCCAAGAGGACGCCATCATAATTTAACCATACAGTAAAGCTGCATGCCCTCGGGAAAAATTACGGCTGTTTTTTCCTCTTGCTTTCAGCCATTCGCAGTACCAGCACAGCAAGGCCGTTTTGGTTAGTGTTTCACGGCCTGTTCTGTCAATCATCCAGACTGTTGCCCCTGCAACTACTGAAAAGGCTGCTGCCCCTCTTCAGGAACCACACGTTTGTCTGGCCTCTCAACAGATACCCCTCCATTGTGGTTGCACCTACGGGACGGCCATCTGTATCGTTGAGGCACGCAAGCCTCCCCACCAACGGCAAGGTCCATGGTTCATAGAGGGGTATAGTGTCAAAAGGCTTTTGTAAATCTAGAAGTGTGATATCAATTTGAACTGCCTTGTCAATAGCACTCAGCACTTCATGTGGGAGCTAGTTGTGTTTCACGAGAAAATTTTGTCTAAATCCGTGTATTCAGCAGCCAGACGTTTGGCCGAGCGGTTCTAGGCGCTTCAGTCTGGAACCGCGTGACCGCTACGGTCGCAGGTTCGAATCCTGCCTCGGAAATGGATGTGTGTGATGTCCTTAGGTTAATTTGGTTTGAGTACTTCTAAGTTCTAGGGGACTGATGACCTCAGACGTTAAGTTCGATAGTGCTCAGAGGCATTGGAACCATTTGAACTTGTATTGGCTCTGAGTACTATGGGACTTAACTTCTGAGGTCATCAGTCCCCTAGAACTTAAAATTACTTAAACCTAACTTTTCTAAGGACATGACACACCTCCATGCCCAAGGCTGGATTCGCACCTGCGACCGTAGCGGTTGCGCGATTCCAGACTGTAGTGCCTAGAACCGTTCGGCTACCAACGGGCGGCCTGAACGTGTATTCTTTGTGTCAATTGGCCAATCTTTTCGAGGTAATTCATAAAGTTCAAACACAATATATGTCCCAAAATCCAAACGTATATTGAAGTTAATATGGGATTGTAATTTAGTGAGTTACTCCTACTAACTCTCTTGAACATTGGTGTGACCTGTGCAATTTTCCAGTCTTTGGGTACGGATCTTTCGTCAAGCGAGCGGCTGTATATCATTGTTAAGTATGGTGCTATGGCATCAGCATACTCTGAAAGGAAGGTAACTGGAATACACTCTGGACGAGAATACTTGCTTTTATTAAATGATTTCAGGTGCTTCATTACTCCGAGGTTATCTATTTCTAAGTTACACATCTTGACAGCTGTTCTTGGTTCGAATTCTAGAACATTTGTTTCGTCTTCTTACGTGAAGGAATTTAGAAAGGCTGTGTTTAAGTAACTCTGCTTTCGCAGCACTACCGTCAAGAGGTTTCCACTGATATCACGCAGAGAAGTCATTGACTGTGTCTGGCAGCTTGCATACTTTACATACGACTAAATCTCTTTGGATTTTCTACCAGGTTTCGAGACAAAGATTCGTTGTGGAAACTGTTATAAGCTTCTCGTATTGATGTTCGCGCAAAATTTTCAGTTTCTGTAAAAGATCGTCAATCTTGGAGATCTTGCGTTCGTTTAAATTTGGCATGCTCTTTTCGTTGTTTCTACAACAGTGTTGGGACCCGTTTTGTGTACCAAGGGGGATCAGCTCCTTTAAAGATGAAACTGCCCTTAACAAGAAGGTCGGTTTAAACATTGCAGTGGTCTCCTAGGCACTGCCCTTTGGATGTGGTACACCATTGCCTTCTTTTACCTCTGAAGTGACTTACCTAGTTAGTTTTAGAGGAATCTACAGTTTCAATTTGGAATATGCCCCATGTACAAATCTTTAAGAAACAATAAATGTCAGGAAAAAAGACATAGATCTGAGTGAGCTTTGGACTTCTGGATTTGCAATCTGACTCGAGCAGGGAACCGAAACTCTTTTTCTGAGGAATCTGTTGGACGAAAGTGGTACGTGATTGTGTGGTACATCATTGGACATATAGGGGTTGTCGGTTGTCGTGACCGGTGTCGCTACTTCTCAGCCAAGTAGCTCCTCAGCTGGGCTCACAAGGGCTGAGCGCACGCCGCTTGCGAACAGCACTCGCCAGACCCGGACGGTGACCCATACATACCGAAAATGGAGAAACAAAATTGGTCTATGAAAAATATGGAACAGGCTGTAGAATCACTAATTAATGAAACGATGACCCAAGAAAAAGCAGTGAAAAGATTTGTCGTGCCTTTGACTACATTAAAACGATACATAAAAATGGAAAAAGACAATCTGCTTTCAACAACTGACAAAACCTGTGTGTTCAGTAAGAAGCAAGAGTTAGAACTTGACAAATATCTTATCTATCTGGAAAAGCGATGTTTTGGTGTGACTACGAAAGAAATGCACAGATTAGAGTGTTAATTCACAGAACGAAACGGATGCTTGCGCACATTTCACAACGAAACGAAGATGGCTGGTGAAACTGGGTCCTTAGATTTCTACCTCGCCATCCTGTTTTTAGTTGCAGGAAATAGTGCAAGCAGTGGACTCATAACTAGTATGATAACATGGATATTGAGGATGAGGAAACCAGTATCCTTCTAAGATGTGTCATCGAAGAAAGTAAGAAAAAAGAAACGGACTTAAGGACACTTATTTAGATTATTGATGTAACAAAGGAAATATGTTACTTCACGCTATCTTCATTTGCAACTTTTGTTAGAAAAATATTCGAAGAAATGGTTTCTAATACTTCTAAAAATTTTAAAATCACTCGACTCTATAATTACCGCCGTGGCACTGCCATAGCGAACGTAGAAGATCAAAAAAATTAAAAAAAACAGTGTGGGTTGCACAAAAGGCTTACTTAATCTTCACATGTGACGGGTTTATTAGATACAGAAGAAACATTCTTGATTGCACATTATTTAATCATCACATGTGAGGCTTCTCGCGTGTTCTAGGCATCGTCAGACAGTAGATAAAATCTCTTGCTTATCGTGACCGAGGCGTCGAAAGTAATTAAAAGTCTCATAGAACCAGAAACTAACAGCCAGAAAGCCACAATCGATGCTTCATTATATCACCGATAAAATTCTTCCTACACGTATCCGAGGCGTCAAACGTGATGAAGAGTGACAAAGAACTGTTGTATGGGACTTTTAATTATCTTCAACGCCTCAGTCACGAATAACAAGAGTTTTTATCGATTGTCTGATGGTGCCTACAACAGGCGAAACGCGTCACGTGTGATGATTAAATAATCTATCTTGTGCAACCAAGAATGTTTTTTCTGTATCTAACTTTTTTTTCATCACTACGACTTCCAAAATTTAGTCCAAACGTTAGGCCGGCCGTTGCGCACAGCTACCCCTAGGCAGTCGCGAATGGGTACTATCGCAGGCAACAGTCTTTGGTTTATGTTCTCTCTGGCTACTAGTAGTAGTGAAGACATGTATGAGAGCTGTGATGGAGGGAAATCGGAATGTAATTCGTGTTCACTCTAATAATAATGTCGTGTGACTAGGGCCTCCCGTTGGGCAGACCGTGCGCCTGGTGCAAGTCTTTCTATTTGACGCCACTTCGGCGACTTGTGCGTCGATGGGGATGAAAGGATGATGATTACGACAACACAACACCCAGTCCCTGCCGGGAATCGAACCCGGGCCCTTAGGATTGACATTCTGTCACACTGACCACTCAGCTACCGGGGGCGGACGTGTTCACTCCGGGATGTAGTGTTAATGTTTCGTGAAGTGTGAATAAGTCGTATTTGTATTCAAATGTGAAGAATGTATACTAAATTACTCATACTGTTGTTTCATTTTAAAGAATTAACACTTTATATCTGTTTATGACGCTTAGAGCAAAATACAGAAATGTATTACTGAAGGAAGAAATTTTGCCATAATACTGACAGCGAGAAGAAGGTTAACATAGTGTATTTAAACACTTTCAAGATCGTGGAAACCTTTCACCGAAACCATAATGCCATTAATTTCAGGACAGCTAGCAACAACAGCAACAAGAAATACATCATTAAGCTGAAAGATCAGTATTGTTTCAACTGTTGACTTTCTACAAAGAGCAGTGTTAACGGAATTAGTTCTAGGAAAAGTGACCTGCAATTAACCTCAATCACTTATAAGTCTAGAAACTACTGACAGAGGTGTATCCGAACACTATTTCTTGAGTTGTCTAACATTATTTCAATTATAGGCAGGACAGAGTTCAGTTAGACGCCGAAGCCATAAAACCTGAACTGCGAAGCAATGGATGAATGTCATTTGGTCGGATGAGTCTTGTTGCACACTGTTTCCAACTTCTGGCCGAGTTTATGTTCCAAGAAGCAAATGTGGCAAGACTGGGTGATGATTTGAGCAGGAATATCGTGGTATTCCATAGGCCGAACGGTTATTGCGCAGGATCACACTACTTCCAAGGATTACGTGACCATTTTGGCTGATCCGATCCACACCATGGTACAATGTTTGCTACCAGTGGTAATTCAGTGCTCCAAGACACCAAGGTCCTGTTCACACAGCACGCATCGTCCACGACTGATTTCGTTGGGCGCGAGGACGTACTGTCGCATCTGCCCTGGCCACCATATTCACCAGATTTCAATATTATCGAGCCATTGTGGTCTACTTTGGGAAGAAGGGGGCATGATCACCATCCGCCTCCATTTCCGATACCTGAACGTGCCACTATTATGCAGGAAGAATGGTACAAGGTTACTTTCAAAATCATACAGGACCTGGATTTATCCACACTAGTATACGACACGATATTGCAGTGCCCGTTTTATTCCGAATTGCGACTCCTTTCGCATGCACGCATATCCAAAGGAACAGGCACTGCTGCGACTACAGCCGTTATGAAATACATTAAATGTCTTCGCAGTTGCGAATATGGACAACCTTTGGCTGTATAATGGAATGAAGACAATGAAAATTTGTGTCGGAATTCCTGCTTATCGCGAGCGGTAGCCTTACCATTAGGCTACCCGAGCACGACTCACGAACAGACCCAAACTTCCACATGTCGCCATCCATGTTTCTACAACCTGTACTCGTACATGCATTATTTATGTAACCGTACAGGCGAAACATTTTATTTGAAAGACGATTGCCCAGTGCGTTGGATAAATACGATGTTGCAGAGTCTGTGTTATTCCAAATTACGATCCCATGTTCCTTTGAACATGAATGCATGGGGGGAGAGGAGGAGGTCGTCTAAAATGAATCAAATTTCCACCAGCCCCATGTTCCTTACATCCAATAGCCATCATTCGAGTTCTGTGGTCTGTAGTGAGAAGACCCTTTGATCAATTTTCTAACGAATTATTATTTCCAAAAGTTATCCAAACGATGGTAGAGGCGTCAGGATGATGGGGTCACACTGGCGTGATGTCAGTTTCACACTGGCGCAAAGCTAGCATCGACGACGATGTTGACGCCAACGTCGACGCTACGTCGTTGCCACACCTACACATCGCGCCGTCAGCACAGAAGTTTTGCGAACACACCGATGGTATCTGTCGCGTCAGAATTGCGAAATTTCCTGTAGCCTTGTTGCACACACACACACACACACACACACACACACACACACACACACACACACACGTGTTTCACTCTTTTCTTCAAACGTGGAATTGCGTCATTTCTGCCAATACTCGGAGATCCTAGCGTTGGCAATGTGGGCCGTGGTATATGAGAGTCGTACGCAGAGAGAGATGGAGAGAGACTTTAAATAACTTATCTTGATAATACAGATATATAAACACAAATTAAACTTGCACACATTAGAGTTATGTTAGCTGGACCCCATAGAATGTTGCCTCACCGAACATCCTGGAATAACCTAGTCCATACAACCAGAGGGCTGTGGTATATTGTCACAAATACCGCCACAGATAGTGTATATTCAAAGACCTCTGACAGAATTATGTGCATTACGTCTACACACTCCGCAATGCTAGGATGAGCAGTACAGTGTGTTTAAAAAGTATTCACCCGATCTTAGCAGATAGAATGCAACAAGCGCAAAAAATTAAAAAAAAACTAAGAAACGAAGAATAATTATTTGTCTCATCTTTGCTTAAAAACAAACTTACTCATGTCTGATATACTTTATTACCACAGTCAACATAAAATCTTCAACTCCAAGTGTTTGAATTTCCTGACTGGCGATTTTGAACGTGCGTCTGAATATTATTCATCACACACTCATGTCTCAGATTATAATATGTATGTCTTTCACGTAAATAATTAGAACGACCAAAATTATTATACCACCTCAATACAACTTCAATATGCATTGAATTATTATACCACATCAATACAACTTCAATATGCATTGCTATTTGAAATATGAAGACAATATATTCATTGATGATATACGTAAATTTGTAAGTGCTATGGAGTTTCACTTTGACATACAACCATGTCGTTCCGTGAAGTCAGTTCTCAAATATATTTCCAAAGAAGATGAAAATTGTTACTTTAATGTGTCAGTATCAAAATTGAGCTTTTACATGCAGCTACTCTATTTCTGTAAAAACAATCTTCATTTCCGTATTACTCATCCTTTTGTTGTTCAACATAATAATCAGTATAGATTTATTTAAGTTAATATCTACATTTAGAAATAAAACGCAATATGAGTTCATTTGTCGTTTAATTTGGGAACAAATCCACGTTATTTAAAACGATGCCAAAGTCGATGTCAACCGGATCCCAGGTACGTCGCTGCTGCCGCAGACCCCACTCCCTTTTCTCATGCAGTTGTGGTTCTTCTAGATACTTCCCTCCCTGTTTCTCAAAGCCGCTGCGCGATATTTAATTTATATTATAGGTCGCGAAACTGCAAAAGAAGAGAGAGAAACCTACGTCAGGTTGTTTCGAAACGGAAACTCTTTCCAACAAATCGTAGAAAACATTGCTAGGCCTACCAGTACGGTGCAGACTGCCATTTGCAAGAGCACTTAAATCCGATATGTCTGATTCCTGGAAGTAGGTTGTAGTGCTTACAAGGGTCAATTTAAGGTAGTTAACGCTAATGGGCGAGTAGCGCTATGGAGAATAAGAAAAAAAGAATAGTGAGCTTGGAGAGGGAAATGTAACGCCTTCGGTAAACATGGAGGAGGTTCTGTACTTGTCTGAGGCTCCATGAGTGCAAATGGTGAAGTTTTCTCTTTTTCTGTTTTTATTGATGCATTTATGGACTCCGCTGTTTTTATAAGCATCCTAAAAACACATATATCCGGAAGTGTGAATATTACAGGACTCTCTGAGGATTATTATTCCTACAAGATAATGAGCCGAAATATACAGTTCTGCGTGTAAAGCTGTGGCTGTTGGTTAGCACTGACCACTGGATGTCGACGCCACAGAAATCCTAGAAGTTAATCCAATAGTTAATTCGTAGAATTTACTGGATGAAAATATCTCGAATCATCAGATATCGTCAAAAATATATCCCGAAGCGTGAATATACTGAGGATCTTTCTGAGGATTGTTATTCATACTAAACATACAGTTCAACGTGTAAAGCTGTAGCATAGCCCTTCCCACTGGACGTAGACGCCACTGCAATACATAGATGTTAATCCAAGATACAATTCGTAGAAGTTACTCGATGAAAATATGACGAATCATGACATATCCAGTAGAAATGATCTAACGAACACTTTACTGGCGGCATGATGTAAAATTACCATGCAAACAACAGAATCTCCTGTGAAATCCACGACCATAGAGAATTGAAGAGATTATAAACAGGAACTGAGGGTCCGCTAAGAACTAACTATCACATTCTACATTTTGCAGATGAATACTTATTTTACAGCCTAAACTGCCTATCTTTACTTTTGAATGTGTTACTACGCGTATGTAAATGGAAAACTCTGTTTCTTTATTGTAGTCTACTCTTCACAGATTAATCAACACTTCCATGTCCCTGCTGTATCTGATTCTGACAAACTTTCACTGACTATACAGCCTTAAACATACGCTCATGTATTACACAAATTCATTCTTCGGGTATGTGTACACGCGTTGAGCACCAGCAGGCACAAGCGAGAGATAAGATCACAGTGCCTCAGTGGAGAGGAGCAAAATTATTCCACATTAATAACGATAATAAAGCCACAATTTCCAACTAAAACATACTGTTTACTTTCGACAAAGTTGGCAACCATGTGTCTGTCGACTCTGAAAGAGAATGTGCAGTACAGCTCCTCAGGCATCATAAGAAACCGTTGCTCAGTTCTACGATTCATGTTGTTCATCGATGCAAGAAGAAGTGGAATTAAATCCAGGCATAGAACTACGTACACAGCACCTTCATATACCCCGATATATGTAACACTTGAGAAACAAAAAAAGTGGAAAGACCCCTGCATACTAAAATAATTGTATAGTCGCCATCACGATTGAGTTGATAAAGCAATCTCATTATAAGCCTTGTAGTAACTAACTGGGAACCGGGAGAAGGAGTGTAATAGTTCACTACCACCCTATAATATACATGTTTTGACTGCTGATCCTTCTGGCTTTTAGGTGTGAGTACTGAAAATGTAATGCTTTCACACAACGGATATTGTTTGTTATGCCATGTGCTATTACACGGCTGCTCTTGTAAAATCACGTGTGTTCTTCACTATCTCGAGCTAGTACAGAAGGAGTATTGTTGTGTGGTACGAAAATTTTAAATAGACTATTACTATGCTGCCCTATGCTAAATCTACCATGAATGAAGTGTCAGGCGTCCTCTCAAATCTACTCGACACACGTCTGATGGATTAAGTATTCCTAGGACAAGGTCCGTATGATGGAGCGTCTCCAGAAACTTTTGTGGTGCAGATATTAATACTGAGATATTGAGCATTGAGTATGCTGCCCCCCCCCCCCTCCCGCCCCCGATAGCTTTGGTTAGGATATACACCTGCCACTAACAACTGATCCAGACAGTCAACGTCAGTCCCATCTTCCTACAGCAACAGCTAGCGACAAAAAATCATTCAATAATAAACTGTCAAAGTTTCTGAATTATTTACTTTAATAAAGGCATTGCAGTGAGCATATCGCCGTAATTTCCTTTGTTAAATAATACTACTATAGTGTTACAACTGTTCATCATATTCTCCACACGATGCATGTCTGTGTGTGAAGAGACACACGCAAAGCATGTGGCAGCGCAATACAATACCAAAGTCATGCGCTGGAGCGATAGAGATAGCGCAGATGCTGATCTGCATAAATGAGAGCCGACCTTCCAGCAGTGATTTTACACGTCTTGTGTGAGCTTCAGTGCTGAGAACTAAAAATCACTCAACATAAACTATCAAAGCTACCGATTAAATGACGCATCCTACTACATCATTCTGAAAAAAATTTGGTAGCTGATATTACAATTATTAACTGTGATGCATAGACTGATTCCTAGCGCACGTGCTGTCTTCAAGATTGGGAGTGAAGCGTTGCGTTCTTCACGACATTCACGCGACGATCTTTAAGTGTGGCTTATCAAAGGCAAGAAGTCATGAGAATTCCTCCTATTACTGACAATTTTTTTCTTTTCTTTACACAGTTTAGAGATGCGTTATTCGCTCTTTTCTGGTTATAAAAATGATGGGATATATTTATAGGTAATTCCATCATTCGTTCGCTGTACGCATGTCCAGGGCTCATGTGCTCAATTGACAAGGCACCTGTGTCGAGTAGGGATTTCCTCAAGTGTGTTTCCTGTCAAGACGCATTTATTCACAGTCGCCTTCATCAGGCCTGGAAAGACATGATAATGGTAGAGAGTATGACAGGCTATTCAAATTACCCAGCAGTCAGAAGATGTGCAAACAGGAATATTGTACAGCACGTAAACACAATGTAGCGGAGAAGTATGAAGACGCATTGCCTGGGGGACTTCCTGAGACAGTGAACAGAATTTGCTGAAATTTCTTATCTTTTTCTTGAAATCCCCACCACCTCTTCTTCTCCCAACACATAAGAAGTAGCGGTTAACACATCGAGAAAGAAATTGCGTGATGGTGACAGTTTATTCGGATTACTCAGCAATCAAGAAATGTATATGTTGTAGAGGATACAGTTCTGACAGAGGAATCAGGATGTTTAGTGGTATAACGACTGTTCACACCAACTACATGTACATCTACATAGCTACTCCGCAAGCCAACGCTCAGTCCATGGTAGAGGGTACCTGTACCACTACCTGTCACTTCTCTTCCAGTTCCATTCGCAAATAGAGTGAGAGAAAAAACGACTGTCTGTACGCCTCCGCATGAGCCCTAATTTCTCGTATCTTATCTTCGTGGTCCTTACACGCAATGAATGTTGGCGACAGTAGAATCGTTCGCCAGTCAGCTTCAAATGCCAGTTCTCTAAATTTTCCCAATAGTGTTTCTCCAAAGATGGTAAATTACTGTGCCTGATGTATGATTTTAATTATGTGTATTAAAAAATAAAATAAAAAAGAACAATAGATAACATTTTTTCACACAAAATTGTCTTATTAACAGAATATTCCGTCGGTTCTTGGTAGACCAACATTATAATAATAAATGAAAAGCACAAGTTTGCTTTTGTTCTACAATATTATTTTTATTGCTAACCGGTTTTTGGCTTACAAGGCCATCTTCAGGCATTTACTGAGTATTATCACCAAAGAAGTTAAATGTTAGCAGACAACATTGGAAGAGAAGTAACACATCTAGAGTGAAGTAGAAACATACAGTGAGTAACATCTTTGCAATGAAATAGTAAAAACTGAACAGTACATAAATAACAATGGAGTTGAGAGGAAAACCTTTAGCACAAAATAAGAATAGCATGCCTACATAACAGTTTCTATTGATAAACAAAACTATTGAAATAAGATAAAATTAGTACTAGGCAAGGCTGCATCAAGAGGTATGAAACATGGAGAGTAATACACAACCAATTAAAAAAGAAGAGACAGTTGTCAATGTAAATACAGAATACACGAGGAACTTAAGCCATATCAATACAATAAACAGAAATTAATAAATGCAGGAAAATTGAGGTGAGGGAACCTACAGTTTGAGAGTGTGGTGGTACAGCATTTTAACATTAACATTATAATCAAAGCAGTGGCTGTATACCAGTTTACATTAAATAAATGAGCAAAGTAAAATATGAACAGTATTTGATGAGACAACTACAAGGGGAGTTAAACATGGACAGTAATACAAGTACAAGTTAAAAGCAAACCCTTAACTATTGAAACTACAGCATATGTGGAATACAAAGGCAACTGCAACAAATAAAACAACTTAATGACTACGGGAAAATGGGAATATGTAGGAAGAGAGAGTGTGGGAAGTAATGAACAACAAAGATGATTATATGAAGTTTAGGAGAGGGGAAGTGTTGAGTTGTGTCTGGTCATTTAGGATGAGATCTGGACTGTGAGCAAGATGTTTGTTAATTTCTAGGGCTTCCAGCAGGTTGAGTTTATGGCCTTTGTTTGCTAAGTGAAGTACATGGGACACTGGCTGGTAGTTGTGACCCTCACTCAGTACATGCTCAGCAAATATAGAGTCTGAATTCTGCAACCTCCAGCTGCGTTCATGTTCAGCCAGCCTAGTTGATATGCCCTTGCCTGACTGACCAATGTAAAATTTGTCACAATCAGAACAGGTGATTTTGTATACCCCAATGTTGGCTAATAACTGGATCTTATCTTTGCTATTAAAAACACACTGGGCTGTAGTGTTCCTGACATAGTAGGAAACCCTATACTTGCAGGATTTCAGTGCTTTGGCTATAGTCTGTGATACCTGACCTAGAAATGGTATAGTACACCATTTCTTGCAGACAGTGGATGGGGAAGCAGGTGGGGCATAGAGGAGGGGTATAATTTTCCGTTTATGTTTCCTGTGCAAGATGTGGTCAATAAGAACTGGATTGTAGCCATTGGCTGAGGCAATAAATTTTATTGTATCTAACTCTGCTTTAAAATCATCTCTGGACATGGGGATGGATATGAGACGGTGTACCATTGAGTGGAAAGCTGCATGTTTGTGAGCTATGGGGTGTTGTGAGCAAGAAGGTATTACTGTGTCTGTAGTAGTTGTTTTTCTGTAAATTTTGAAACAATGTGTGTGTGTACTGATGTCAATGGTGAGATCTAAGAAGTTTATGGATTTGTTGCCAATTTCCATAGTGAACTGGATATTTTTATGTTGACCGTTTAGGTTTTTCAAGAATGTGTTCAGTTGTCTTGTAGTACCAGTCCACATACACAGGACATCATCTACATATCTAAACCAGTATTTGATGTTTGCACTCAAAGGTTCCGTTTTTAGAAAATTTTGTTCAAAATGGTCCATAAATATTTCAGCCAACAGTGGACTAAGAGGGGAACCCATAGCTAAGCCATCTAATTGTTTATAAAGAGTGCCTTGGAACTGGAAATAATTCTGTGCAAGGCAGGTCTGTGTGGCCAGTCTCAAGTCATTCAATTCCACAGGATTGACATTAGACTTGTGCATCAGCTCTGTCAGAATGTCAATACATTCTGCTACTGGTATGTTAGAAAACAAACTGCTGACATCAAAGGATACTAATTTATCACTGTGTGAGACAGATATACCTTTTAACTTGTTTACTAGGTCCACAGAGTTTGAAATACCATGCTTTGGTTTAAATTTTGTCTTGCTCTTAATTAGGACATCAAGTTTACTGGCTAGTTTGTAAGATGGAGCAGTGAACGATGATACAACTGGACGAATAGGAATATCTTGTTTATGCAGTTTAAGAAGGCCGTACATTCTGGGAGGCACCGGGTTCATATTAGTTAACAGTTTTACTTCAAATTCAGAGAATATGCTTTTGCATGAAATAATTGCATATTTAACATCCTCTTTGAACAATTTAGTAGGGTCTTTAGGAAGGACTTGGAAGCCTGTGGTATTCAGAAAATTATTAACTTTATCCACATAATCACATTTGTTCAAAAGCACAATACTGTTGCCTTTATCAGATTTTGTAGCAACGATACCTTGGTGTTGTAATTTCTGTTTTAAGGACTTGAGGGTGTGAAAGTCAATAGACCGTGGGATGTTACACACGAATTTGGTTTCGTTCTTTAGTGCATTGGCAACTATATATTTTGCAGTGGTGTCTTTCGTTAAGGCATATTCAATATCAACTTTCATAACATCTAGTTGTTTTTCTGATGGAGGGTGGGGAGGAGCATATTTAAAACCTTTTTCAAGCACTTTTTGTTCCTTTGGGGACAGAATCAAGTTCGATAAGTTAATTAGACGTTGCGAAAAATTTTGTTTACATTTTGAGGTTAGAGGTTCACTCACGTTCCTAATCATAGATAATTTCTTGTTCTGACGCAAAAATACGTCGTGAATAAGATCACTTACACTTTGACGAACTTCTCGATCGAAAACATCGAACTCACACGGGTGTAACTTAGATGTAATTGCCACATGTACCACTTTTAGATGTGTACACACGTTGTCACGAACACGATACCATTTCTTCCTTTATCCACGTGTATCTTGCGACGTCAACGGCTTTGTTTGCTGCGGCGGATGTTCCTCTTGACTTTATGGAGACGTATTTTGGCGTAATTTTGTGTTGCAAACACTGTTTGTTAAACCAAATGTGTTGTGTTGATTTAGCTTTTTGTCTCAGTAATCTACTATAAAAGACGGATAATTGTGCTGTTGTGGCACATTTTATCATATTAACAGAATATTCCGTCTGTTCTTGGTAGAACAACATTATAATAATAAATGAAAAGCACCAGTTTGCTTTTGTTCTACAATATTATTTTTATTGCTAACCGGTTTTCGGCTTACAAGGCCATCTTCAGGCATTTACTGAGTATTATCACCAAAGAAGTTAAATGTTAGCAGACAACATTGGAAGAGAAGTAACACATCTAGAGTGAAGTAGAAACATACAGTGAGTAACATCTTTGCAATGAAATTTTATTATCAAAATTGTCTTATTCCCCACCCCATCACAAAATAAAAAAAAACAACAGTAAACAATATTTTCGTACAAAATTATGATAATCCCCTCAGCCTCACCCTGAACACAGTAGCTCTGTGACTGAGGTACAAAAATTAATACTTTATTAACGACGACGTTATACACATCAATCATATGAGTCTAGAGGCAGACAGAGAGAGGGGGAGGAGGGAGGGGAGAGCAATGTGCTGCACTATCCGTCAGTAAATATTCACCATTGTCTCTAATTATTATCATGTATGTACCACATACAGCAAGATATTAGAGTTTGTTTGGCTCTCCAATATCCTTGTACAATAAAATAGATTCCTTCCTTGTCGCTGCTGTTGATCTATGCGTGATAATTAAATTAAGATCTGATACACAGCTATGTTGAAGTAAAAAAACCATTGGAACGTTCTAACTACAGAGTATCTCTATCACCATATTCAAATGACTAATACATCTGAATGCTAGAAGACAAATATGCAATCAGTTCACAACATGAGTGCAGACTTGTGACGATGCAATAAATATTAACACTTAAGGAGAGACAAAGTGGTGGCATGCCAGCTCTGTAGCAACACCTTGGCCCACTACTCTATGTATGGGATATGCACTAGCTTATATGTGACAGAAAAGAAAATCACTCAGCATTGTATTGCAGCCTCCGCCCCCCCCCCTCCCTCCCTCCTCCCTGTCCCTCCCCCCCCCCCTCCCACACACACACAGCAGTAATAGTTTGGGGTAAAATCTCACATTAATTTGAAATTGTTTAGATCCATATACAGAAAAACATTCATGGAGAATGCTTCTATATGTATACAAACAGAATCAGGAGAATATCGTATTTAGCCAATTGCAGATGCACTATTTCACCTAATGTTAAGGTGTTTATTATAACATTTCCGTGGAATAGATGAGGGTTTCCTCACAATACCTGTAGTAAAAAAATGATAATTCCTACAAAAATCTCTTACTGTAACTGAAACAGGTCTCTGGCACACAGCACACTAGAAAAATACAGGTCTGCGTTTAACATAAACAACGATATGCCTACACAGAATGAACATTACTCCAACTTCTTCCTGGAAGATGATTTTACACAGGTGAGTAGTGCTGGAAACTCTCGCAGTCACATGGCATTCTGATACTACTTTGAGAAGACGAGATGGATGTTTTATATTGGCTGCATGCCTTGCAGTAATTTTTGTATCTCTGTTCTGACAAATATTATCCACAAAATCTTTGCCTTATACAGCAATTACGAACAGGCACTTGGAAAACATAGCAGCATGTTCGTCCCAAGACTCTTGTTTTTCCTCTTTGCAGCATTTTAACTCCCCCCGCCCTTCCCCTCCCCCTCCCCCCAGTACAGTGGAAGTATAGTTGGTTGGTTGACTGATTTTGGAGAGGGGATCAAACAGAGAGGTCATCTCTCCCATCGGATCTGGGAATGAAGTCGCCCCTGCCCTTTCAAAGGAACCATCCCGGCATTTGCCTGAAGCGATTTAGGGAAATCACTGAAAGCCTAAATCAGGATGGCCGGACGTGGGTTTGAATCGTCGTCCACCAGAGTGCGAGTCCAGAGTGCTAACCACTGCGCCACCTCGCTCGGTAGAGGAAGCATGGAGTTTGATTTACATTACCTATATATAATTCTAGCCTCATTTAGTTTATCAAGATGCTGTTTAATAGCTAACTGCCAACCATAAAAAAAGCCATCCTCTCAGCATATGTCCTATATCCATGGTGGGCTACCTCAATGCCTCGCACATGAGTCATTGAGGTGCACTATGGTACTGATTTAGGGGTTGAATGTGTACTAATGTCCATTCTAGATTATCTGTCTCTAGAGACACTTGCTTGATACTCCAGTGCTACTCCAGGTTTGCATGTACATACAGTGTTTATACGTGATGGTGTCAATGTTGTATTACCAATGGAATGCTTATGCCTATACAGAATTAAATGAACCCTGCCGGCCGTTGTGGCCGAGTGGTTCTAGACGCTTCAGTCTGGAACCGCGCGAACGCTACTGTCGCAGGCTCGAATCCTGCCTCGGGCATGGATGTGTGTGATGTCCTTAGGTTAGTTAGGTTTAAATAGTTCTAAGTTCTAGGGGACTAATGACCTCAGATGTCAAGTCCCATAGTGTTCAGAGCCATTTGAACCAAATTAACCCTGCCAATAACAATCTGCTACCGGGAATAACATGTTAATAAATCCCCAGTTTTCATAATACTCTAACTTAATCAGGATCGATACGAGGAAAAATAGAATAACTCGGTACTGTGAAGATATTTACTGTAAAAGTGAAAACTGAATTGGTATAGAACATTAACTCCTACTCATAAATACAAATCTGAGATCGGCTAATTATCTATCACTTGATTCGTAATCGCAACCTGGTTTATTCGATGAAACACTTAGTGGCTGATGCTGATTAGCATCGAACTTAAGAAAGCCTCAGCCATGACTGGCACTTACACTGAAGACCTCAGAGATCAACCAAATGGACTTTGACACGTTTACAATTAAAAGTACCCAATCTTCCGAGCCGTGGTGTGTGTATACCGAATCCAGTCCTGGGAATAGTTATTCTGCAGCATCTATCTGCTTAGTGCTGCAGTCCGTCGTACGGAAGTCAGTTGTGTAGCTGTTAATCCTGACTACACAGAGGATGTGAAACAGCGTCGACAAACTCCTAGGGCCGAAAACTATTTCAGTACAATGCCGGACACTAATCAAGAACTCTGCTTGCTCATAAGCCAGGAGCACACACTTGACTAAAGTGTGTAGTCGTAAATAAGTTCTTCATAAAGTCTCAGTCTCCACTAAGAAGCTCAGATTCGTTTCTTTGCTCACAGAGAAATATATGATTCTACTCCTAGTGGCGTAATCGGCACTTTATGAAATCTAGAAGTGAGACTGTGCACTCACGCCTTCCCAGCAATGTCTCGCGACGCTCTCTAGCGATATGCGTCTTCTCGATACCCAATCCATGCTCCAGTTTAGAGCAAACCTTGCATTGTTAGTGTGCATTCTGCATGCTGCCAGTCCTGCAACCTGCTACTAACAGAATGTCTCCCACCCTACAAGCCATGAAGCTGTCAGCCAACCAACATAACCTTCTAGAACTTTCTATGTCCTCCTACGACAGCAAATTCAGTCAGGTTCTTTTCTCTGCGTTGTGGCGGGAATATGGCTCGGCGTCTTGCTTGAGAATTTCCGGGCACTTAGACCTCATCTGTGGCAGATGTCACCCGCGCATTCTTTCGCGCTTAGACAGCCTTTGGCGGCGCTTGTAAGATGTTATCTCTAGTGAGGCAGTAAACAATCCTGACGTCCTTTTGTTTCAGAGCCATGAAATTTGTCCTACCTCCAGTGCTATTTGCATGGGTCCGTATCTGTTTCGAAGACTGCAGAGCCCATCGACTTCTCCTTGCTGTCAGAGCCAGCGTGAAATTACTCTTCAGGCATGTAACTCTATGAGGCTACCCAGTCGCAACCAATAAATGATTAACAATTCCACAAATCTAAGTAAACAAATATAGTGAGTTATAGGTGGTCTACATTCACCTGCACTTTTAAACAACTCTAAAATAATTAGGTTGTACAGTTATCATGGGCGTTATTAAGTTAAATAAATACAAAGCATTAAGACATATTCGTGTTCAGGTACTTTACACAGAAATACTTCATGGACAAAACATTTAAACAAAGCAAATAAAATCATTTGCAGTAACTTTTCGTATGACTCGTGCACAAGAATCAACACAGAGTACAGTGTTTGTGGAGCTATATATAATCATCGTCGGTAGACTCTACTCTTTTGCTGGTCAGGTACACTGAAATGGAAGGTTTTTGTGACATGGAGACACCGCGTTTCAGAAGATGGGGGGGGGGGGGGAGGGGGACACTGGGTTTTGACAAGGTGACACTGGCATGAAACTGAATGAGACGTTACAACACTACATGGATTATTCTGACGTTTCAGCCTGTGCACTCTCTCGACGCCAAGAGCAGCTAATGCAGCTAATGCACTCTGTGCAAAGGAAGCACTCCATGCGAAGGCAGCACTCCTTGCGAAGGCTGCACTCCCTGTGAAGGCAGCACTCTGTGCAAAGGCAGCACTTCATGTGAAGGCAGCATTCCTAGCGAAGGCTGCACTCCGTGCGAAGGCTGCACTCCCTGCGAAGTCAGCACTCTGTGCAAAGGCAGCACTCCATAGGCAGCACTCCTTGCGAAGGCAGCACTCCTTGCGAAGGCAGCACTCCCTGCGAAGGCAGCACTCCTTGTGAAGGCAGCACCACGTGCGAAGGCTGCACTCCGTGTGAAGGCAGCACTCCGTGCGAAGGCTGCACTCCCTGCAAAGGCAGCA
Organism: Schistocerca cancellata; assembly: GCF_023864275.1. NCBI lineage: Eukaryota > Metazoa > Arthropoda > Insecta > Orthoptera > Acrididae > Schistocerca > Schistocerca cancellata. The sequence goes on from NC_064627.1 coordinate 33,222,630, forward strand.
CTCTGTGCAAAGGCAGCACTCCATGCGAAGGCAGCACTCCTTGCGAAGGCAGCACTCCATGCGAAGGCAGCACTACGTGCGAAGGCTGCGCTCCGTGCGAAGGCAGCACTCCTTGCGAAGGCAGCACCCCTTGCGAAGGCAGCACTCCCTGCGAAGGCAGCACTCCATGCGAAGGCAGCACTCCGTGCAAAGGCAGCACTCCTTGCGAAGGCAGCACTCCCTGCGAAGGCAGCACTCCATGCAAAGGCAGCACTAGTTGCGAAGGCAGCACTCGTTGCGAAGGCAGCACTCCTTGCGAAGGCAGCACTTCCTGCGAAGGCAGCACTCCTAGCGAAGGCAGCACTCCTTGCGAAGGCAGCACTCTTTGCGAAGGCAGCACTCCTTGCGAAGGCAGCACTCTGTGCGAAGGCAGCACTACGTGCGAAGGCTGCACTCCGTGCAAAGGCAGCACTCAGTGCAAAGGCAGCACTCCTTGCGAAGGCAGCACTCCCTGCGAAGGCAGCACTCCATGCAAAGGCAGCACTAGTTGCGAACGCAGCACTCCCTGCGAAGGCAGCACTCCGCGCAGAGGCTGCACCATGTGTGAACCAGCACTCCGTGCGAAGGCAGCACTCTGTGTGAAGGCAGCACTACGTGCGTAGGCACCACTCCTTGCGAAGGCAGCACTCCCTGCGAAGGCAGCACTCCGTGCAAAGGCAGCACTCCTTGCGAAGGCAGCACTCCTTGCGAAGGCAGCACTCCTTGCGAAGGCAGCACTCTTTGCGAAGGCAGCACTCCTTGCGAAGGCAGCACTCTGTGCAAAGGCAGCACTCCATGCGAAGGCAGCACTCCTTGCGAAGGCAGCACTCCTTGCGAAGGGAGCACTCCTTGCGAAGGCAGCACTCTGTGCGAAGGAAGCACTCTGTGTGAAGGCAGCACTACGTGCGAAGGCTGCACTCTGTGTGAAGGCAGCACTCCGTGCAAAGGCAGCACTCCTTGCAAAGGCAGCACTCCCTGCGAAGGCAGCACTCCGCGCAGAGGCTGCACCATGTGTGAACCAGCACTCCGTGCGAAGGCAGCACTCTGTGCAAAGGCAGCACTACGTGCGTAGGCACCACTCCTTGCGAAGGCAGCACTCCCTGCGAAGGCAGCACTCCGTGCAAAGGCAGCACTCCTTGCGAAGGCAGCACTCCTTGCGAAGGCAGCACTCCTTGCGAAGGCAGCACTCTTTGCGAAGGCAGCACTCCTTGCGAAGGCAGCACTCTGTGCAAAGGCAGCACTCCATGCGAAGGCAGCACTATGTGCGAAGGCTGCACTCCGTGCGAAGGCAGCACTCCGGCAAAGTGGATGAGGCCCAGGGTATGGTGTCAGAGGGAGGCATGAGACAAGCGCTGTCGAACAACCTCATTATTTCGGAGACTACGTCGCAGAATAAAGCATAAGGTGACTGTGTATGCATTTAACAGTCCTCATCTTTTTCTTTTACTATGGTTGCTTAATTTTGTTTTTCTATAGCTAGACATCTCCTTTTGCTTGTACTCTTCTGTGCTTGTGCATTGAACCTTTTCTCTTCAGTTTCTCCGTTTCTTGTGTCTTCAAAAATCTTCTTACTTGTGCTTTTCATACCCTTCTGATCTTGTTCTGCCCTAAGATTGATTATCAGGTAGTTCTACTCTTAGTTGACAGTTGGATAGGGTTACCTCCCAAGTACAAATGTTTTTAAGTATCTTGTGCCGATGTGTGGCGGCAAGAGCTACTGCGGAAGTGTTCTAGTGTCGTCACATCTTGAACAGTGGCTAGAACTACATGATATTGTTTTGGATGGCAGTGACATAAATCGTGCTCGTCTCCTGGTACTCGCAATAGCACCTGTCTCCCCACGCAGTGAATCTCGGCTGGGGCCGTCGTCATGGGGTAGTTTTCCGCCCGACCAGTTTCATATACACCTCTGGGTACCTGCTTCCAAGAGCATGGATCTGCAGGCGCCATCGCCTCGGCAGGTTGCTCGCTGTCAAACGTGACCTCTTGGGTCAGGCCTGCTGTGCGTATGCCCTTTCCTTCCCCTCTAACACTTCAAGCTCCCACCAGATGTCGGCCCCCTCAGCGACACGCGCCAGCAAACACCACAAGGTAAGTAAATGGCATACTATGTGATCAAAACGTGGCTGAAAACGACTTCGTGGCGCCCTCCATCGGTAATGCTGGAATTCAACATGGTGTTGGCCCACCCTTAACCTTAATGTCAGCTTCCACTCTCGCAGGCATATGTTCAATGAAGTGCTGGACATTCCATAAAATTTCGAGCGTGCACACGCAGAAATTCAGCTTCTTCTTCTAATATATCGACTGAATACCATCCAACCATCTTCAGAGTGATCCGAGGTGTCTAACGCTCCAGCACTTGCTCCGTTCTCTTTCACCCGAGGATCGAACCACTGCGTATGCAGCCAAAGATACACAAGGCGCCAGAGACGTCGATAGGCGGCAATAGGTGTAACAAATGCATGGGAATTAAATCTATGGCTGCGCAGTCGATTTACATGGTGATATCGATGTGTCAAGGAGAACTGCACGGTCGCGACTTCTTTGAGATTCAATTGTAGAAATTACCGGATTCCATGATTTGTCCAAGCTGAAGCCGATATCTCTATTAATTAAATTCGTCACCAACCGAATTTTAATTGCTTCTTTCACGCCAGAAATTTTATGGAACAATCTTTACGCCGCGAAAACTTGAAGATGCACATCAGGTGCTGGAGGGTTTCTTGGGGAATGGCAGCCCATTCTTCACGGAGTCCTGCGCTTAGGAGAGGTATCGATGTCGGTCGGTGAGGCATGGGACGAAGTAGGTGTTCCAAAACATCCGAAAGGTGTTCTTTAGGATTCAGGTCATGGCTCTATGCAAAGTCAGTCCATTACAGGGAAGTTATTGTCGTGTAACCACTCCGCCACAGGCCGTGCATTATGAACAGGTGCTCTATCGAGTTGAAAGATGCAATCGCTATTCCCCAATTTCTATTCAACAGTGCGAAGCAAGGAAGTGCTTACAACATCAATACAGGCCTGCGCTGTGATAGTTCCAAGCAAAACAACAAGGGGTACGAGCCCCCTCAATGGAAAAAGACGACCACACCATAACACCACCGCCTCCGAATTTCACTGTTGGTATTATACACGCTGGCAGATGACGTTCACCGGGTATTCACCATACCCACACCCTGCCATCAGATCGCTACATTATGTACCGTGATTCATCACTCTATACAACGTTTTTACACTGTTCAATTGTCCAATGTTTACGCTCATTACACCAAGCGAGGCGTCGTTTGGAATTTAGCGGCGTGGTGTGTGGCTTATGAGCAGCCGCTCGACCATGAAATCCAAGTTTTCTCACCTCCCGCCTAAGTGTCATAGTACTTGCAATGGATTCTGATGTAGTTTGGATAGATGTCTGCCTATTACACATTACGACCCTCTTCAGCTGTCGGCGGCCTCTGTCACTCAACAGACGAGGTCGGCCTGTACGCTTCTGTGCTGTACGTGTCCCTTCACGTTTCCACTTCACTATCACATCGGAAACAATGGACCTAGGGATGTTCAGGAGTGTGGAAATCTCGTGTACAGACGTATGACACAAGTACACCCAGTCACCTGACCACGTACGAAGTCCGTGAGGTCCGCGCATCGCCCCATTCTGCTGTCTCACGATGTCTAATGACGTACGTTTCTGGGGGTGTCCGGATAGATTTGATCACATAGTGTAAATCTATCGAGAAGAGAGACCGTGCGCTGTTGGATTAACTGGTTCATGTGAACGGCAACAATTACAGTGCTACATTGATACAATATCGTCGACTGGCAGGTCTGAGGAGAGGCTCGATGCCATTAAAGAAGATGATAATGAAATTTGGAAACACAGCTGAGCTTGGTATGGCTCCTGAAAGACGAAGGCGTCCTATTTCTGTGGAAGTTATTGAAATTTTCAAATGTGTGTGAAATCCTAAGGGACCAAACTGCTTAGGTCATCGGTTCCTAGACTTACACACTACTTAAACTAACTTAAAGTAACGTGTGCTATGAACAACACCCACACACATGCCCGAGGGAGGACTCGAACCTCCGTCGGGAGGTAGTCCTATCGCTCGTGCAGTGTCGCAGGAATTTTCCATCCCACGGTTGTTGTTGTGGTCTTCAGTCCTGAGACTGGTTTGATGCAGCTCTCCATGCTACCCTATCCTGTGCAAGCTTCTTCATCTCCCAGTACCTACTGCAACCTATATCCTTCTGAATCTGTTTAGTGTATTCATCTCTTGGTCTCCCGCTACGATTTTTACCCACCACGCTGCCCTCCAGTGCTAAATTTGTGATCCTTTGATGCTTCATAACACGTCCTACCAATCGGTCGCTTCTTCTTGTCAACTTGTGGCACAAACTCCTCTTCTCCCCAATTCTATTCAATACCTCATTAGTTATGTGATCTACCCATCTAATCTTCAGCATTCTTCTGTAGCACCACATTTCGAAAGCTTCTATTCTCTTATTGTCCAAACTATTTATCGTCCATGTTTCACTTCCATACATGGCTACACCCCATACAAATACTTTCAGAAACAACTTCCTGACACTTAAATCTATACTCGATATTAACAAATTTCTCTTCTCCAGATACACTTTCCTTGCCATTGCCAGTCTACATTTTATATCTTCTCTACTTCACGGTACGGAAAGTTTTCGGATCTATTTTATACTGTTATCCGTACAATATCCAGACGGTGCATTAACTGAAACCTCACGATCGGCAGCAACTCTTACTCTTCGGCGTCTGACATGGAGTGCAAGTTGAGGGCCTACAGCCGGACACTAATCTGTGGAGGGACGAGGAACATATTACAGTACAAGGTGCAGTAAATACACAGAACTGCCGAATTTCAGGCACTACAAAACTGAGTCTTGTGCACGAAGAACCACTGCACTCACCTTGTGTGACTGGTGCGGATTCTCATCACCTTTGTTCTCGGTCCGTTCTTCTTTGAAGAGAATGCACCCAGAGAGCCTGTCAGGTGTACTGTGACGTCTTCACATTATCGAGGCCTCCTGGAACAGCATGTGATTTCTGCTTTGAAACAGCTTAACTGAGTGGAAACCTCTGGTTTCATGCAAGATAGGGCAAAACCTCAGGTCGCTCCTCCAATGAAAGATCTGCTTAACTCAGCCTTCGACAAACTTATCATCTCCAGAGGTTTACCAGTTACATGGTCTGCTAGATCACCTGATCTGAATCCATGTGAGTTTTCGCTCTGCGGATACCTAGAAGAACGCGTTTACTAACGACACTTCGGGCTATCTGATATCAAGGCGATTATACAGGAACACGTTGCTCGGAATCACTCGGAGCTGCTCCAAGGAACTCCTATGTCGTTTTACGGGTGCAGCATCTAGCCGATGTCTCCAGTGTTCTTACTGAACAAACTGTGTAAGCATTTGTTAATAATAAAATCAACATTAAGTCTTTTTAACCTGTCTGACCTTTTCTGTCCACATCTAGTTCCCATTTCATTACATGTGGAAACATTTCTATAGAAACTGCTTTATTTAATAATTTTTTTTACTTACTTAAACTGAAATAACTGGGAAGGTGAAATGTCTTAATATAATTCTGAAACTGCTGAGTGAAATTCAATTCAAGTGAACCTGCTTAAACTGCTGAGTCAAACTAAACATATTGCCTCTTTTCTTGTCTTTACCATTTCAACGTAGACCTAGAGAAATTTCCCTGACAATACAGCTCAAAGTTATTCTACTCATTTATGACCCACAATATACAGCGATACACAGTCTGGCTGCTGAAATAATTAACACAAAAGAATGGCCCTGAATTAGGAGAAATCCTAACAATAACCCATACATTTCATAAGTCACTTATCTCACGGAAAATCTTCATTACACGAACTACAGCGATACAGTAAGCACCAATACAGCCAGCTAAATAAAAGATTCTAACTACTGTAGGATCTAACTACTAATAGGCATGTGGTTAGCAAAGGAAAGATTTTGTTGCTGAGCAAACAATGTATTTAGCAGATTTTACCATAATAATGTGACAACCAGTTCAAAAATTATGTAATCGGACGTGAAATCCAGTTCCAAAAAATTATATAATCGACAATCATTTTAAATCTCTATGACGGACGCGACCAGACCGTCCACTCGCGCTAACACTTCAGACCTCTAACCTCCATCACTGCTAACTATAAACTTCCAGCTGTCATCACAGCTGGCTATTCACTCCTAAACTGCCGTTACCGGTGGCTGTTCACATCCAACTGCGAGTCCGAAAAGCCACAGAGTCTCTAACAGAGGGTGCACAGAGCTGTCAGAATTATTAATGCAGTTAAATGCAACACTGTTTTAGAAATTAATTTTTGATTTATTTATCTAATTACTTTAAAGAATCGAGATTATATCCTCATCAATTATTCGTTGTAGGTACATGAGGTCTAGTTCGTCTTGGTGTGGCTGTGGTTGTTCCTTCCTGTTTCCGCTTCACAATGACATCATAAGCTTCAGAAGGGTTGAAGTTTCCTAGATGGATCTATCACTTAGGCGACATCCAACGACTAATCCACGTACGAAGTCACTGAGTTGTCCTGATCCATACACTCTGCTGTTACTGCTTCGCTACTGGCAGCACAGTAATTTCTGTTTTGTTTCATACTGGCGGGCTCGCCTCTCGTGATATCTAGTAGTCAGTATTGCAATCCGGACACTTTTGATCAGACGAGGTGTGTGTACCACGGAGCGCCTAGAACTGTTCCGGAAGAGTTTTTGTCTCATCCGACGCTTACGAAAGTGTACTAAATGGCTCAAATGGCTCTGAGCACTATGGGACTTAACTTCTGAGGTCATCAGTCGCCTAGAACTTAGAACTACTTAAAGCTAACTAACCTAAGGACATCACACACACCCATGCCCGAGGCAGGATTCGAACCTGCGACCATAGCGGTCGCGCGGTTCCAGACTGTAGCACCTAGAACCGCTCGGCCACCCTGGCCGGCGAAAGTGTACTTACCTTAAACTGCTTTCAAACAGTTCTTGTACGACTGGTGAGTTATGAAATGATGTACATAATTATTTTGTTCAGCATGCCCATCGTATTGGACACAGGGTATTATCACCCACTGTTATAAATTTGTTTAAACATCAGCTCCACTTGAAGAAAACTACCATTGTGACACAGCCGTTTTTGACGAAAACAGTTATGATAGTAAATACTGGAGCTGCTATTTAATTAAAGCGAAATTTTTGTCTGATGTCTTCAGTTACGTTTACATGTGAATCTGGTAAACGAAAGACAGATCATACAAGAAGGTTTTGCCTATCCTTGATAGGCTCGCACACATTATTTTATATGTAGACCCAATTTATAGTTCAGTAACCTCATGTTTCTTCTCTGTTGCTGTTGATTTCCCTTTCGAAAAATAATTTTGTTCTAAATATTTCACCTCTACCAACAGTATTTCATGAATATTTCTCATTTGTCCAAAAGGATTAAGCAAAACTTCGAATAAGTTCTTTAAGAACTCGTGAGTTGTTATTTAAAATACATTTGTCTCCAAACTGAGGAAGTCCATTTTGTCCATAGGAAAGAATTTAAAAACTATGAGCTTGAGTGTAGTGTTGCATATATTTGTCTTTACTTCTAACGCTATCCATACTAATGCTGCATATCAGCCACTTCATAAAGGGTATGTAGAATGTGCACGGTAACTATCACGCACACACACACACACACACACACACACACACACACACTCACACACTCACACACCGCAGCGTCATCCAGTTAAAATGCGGAGCCAGCGACGGCCACGTGCGTTGCGTGTCGTTGGAGCGCATCATAATATTCTATGAGGAGCGCCCATCGCTCGAAGAGCAGATCGTTGGCTGAGATAACACACACGAATGAAGGGACACAATTCCCCAAGCTGTCCTACATGACACGTGCGACTTGAAACGGCACGTAGCGTGACGGAAATGACGGATAACCCCTGGCAACACATGCGTTCACGCATCGCTGACGCACAGTGGAAGCGAAACAGTAGTTGATGCTTTGAATAATTTATTCCTTGAAATGGTACGCTCATTTGAAAACTGTGTAAGTTTAAAGCCTGTGAATATGGTGCTAAAACATACACAAACTAACTAGAGTACTATGGCGGCCCATAAAACGTTGGACGACTGTTTCACATCCACCGTTTCTTTACAACGATCTGGAAATTGAGCAGTTCGGAAAATTCAAGGGGGATTTTCTACTTTCATCTTTTAGAACTGAAATCTCTAATCACAGGATTGAGTGGACAAGGAAAGCATGGAAGGGCAAACCCAGACTAACTTCGTCATTTGTCGTTTGAATGTTTACATTTATTTAACCACCACAAAATAGCATGAACAAATAAATAAAACAATCACAAATAATTATGAGTGATAAGGTAAGGCTAATTAGTTGCTTAAAGCAATAATCGACTATAACAAATGATTTATACCTCAACAAGCCACAAAACACAATACCAGAATAAATATAAAACAGTATTTTTTAAATCAAACCAGCTATTAACATACAAGAGGGCAAACACACTGCTAAAATCAACATAAAACCTACTGAAAGTTTTATCAAGTACCAAAAGAGCAAAATAGATTAAGGTTATCCACACGTGAGGCAAGTACAAGCCAAGTTTAAGCTCAAACCAGTAACATTGGTTACATGATGAAAATATTCACGAAACATAATAATCGGGACAGTACCTTGTGTTTAAGCATGTTTAGAAAAAACATAGCTACCCGAAGTTCATAACAATGGCAATGCAAGCATATTCCAAAGGAGATGCACAACTTTAAGTAAAACTTTAAATAAGGTTCCATAGATCGGAACACTCAGTAATATAGATAATATTTAACTTAAAATTTATTAGGAGGCAGCGTCAACAAGTGGGCTAAGGCAATTGTGGAGCCACCTCAAAGGCAGTCAAGCGGTGCATAACAGCAACAAGCCCCTTCAGCTTAGAGCCACTGAAAAACTGGTCGCGATGCTCAGAAGACTAAGTAGGGTATAAACGCACTATGTAGCAGACATCTCATGGTCCTGGAAACATCCAGTGCGGCTCCCAGCACCCAGTTGCCCACAGCATGGAATATCAAAGCTGCACAAATCATCGGGCGCGGACAGAAAATCGCCGTACTCAGCTGAGTGTCGTAACTCTGACTTCACGAATTAACCAAGTCTTGACAAAAACAGAACTAAACACCGACCAACCAACTATGTCCGAAACCCGACCCGTGATGTCCTCTAGTCTGCTGTCACTCGCTGCGTGGCTCTTACTGTCCCACCAACGCTGCCCAAGACCTACTTTAGGACCCGCTCTGTCTAAGATAATCAGCGACAAGCTACAATCGATCTCGCTGCCAATAGTAGCGTCAGTGAAAAATGCAGACGAAATCGATTGTGGGCCTCCCGAGGCTCGAGAGCCGAAGGAAACTTTCCAAAGCCCTTAGCAATAAACGAGGGATTGGTGTTAGTTTTAGTTTGTGCCTGGGAAAATATTTCACAGACAAAATTTCGAATCACCATTCTTGCGATGTAATCCAACAAGGCACAATAAATGGAAACTAAACGGTTAGGATTAACTACGAATGTCTATTTGTGTTGCTTCTATAACATCTGTCTATGTGACCAGGTCAGTGATTCGTCACACCGAAATGGGACGGTTGCTGCAAGACAAATTGCACGAGTTATGCAGTCCGTCGGCTCCCCAACTTGCACACATACCCTTACTTCCCACCGAAGATCATGTCCCTATCATGTGATCATAACCGTTACACAAGGGCTCCCTAGATAGTCTCATAGTTGTGCCATCCATAAAACAAAAATTTTCGCAATCTCTTTATCTGTTGCTGCTGACCGCCTCTGGAAAAAAGTACTCTGCCTCTTTGCACACTCCAGTACCTAGTTATATTTCACAAGAAGCAAGAGCACTTCCTTCCGTTAACATCATAACTTTTCCCAGTGAACTTAATACATACGAAGGTTGGAACTTAGATAGGGTCAGCCGGCCGGGGTGGCCAAACTATTCTAGGTGCTACAGTCTGGAACCGCGTGACCGCTACGGTCGCAGGTTCGAATCCTGCCTCGGGCATGTATGTGTGTGCTGTCCTTAGATTAGTTAGGTTTAAGTAGTTCTAATTTCTAGGCGACTGATGACCTCAGAAGTTAAGTCCCATAGTTCTCAGAGCCATTTGAACCATTTGATCGAACCGCGGTATTGACAGTATAGGCATGGTTGAACTTCAAACAACAAGAGGCGTGTACATCCTTCCTGGTGGAATGACTGGAAGTGATCGGCTGTGGTCATGCATGGTTGTTTACGTCTTTGGGCGGGTTTAGTGACATCTCTGAATAGTCAAAAGGACTGTTTCAGTGATACAATATCCACTGTCAACGTCTGTCTTCAGAAATTCTGGGAACTGGGGTGATGCAAAACTTTTTTTGACGTGTGGAAGTCGTAGGGTTAGATACCCTCAGCAGCGCCAGTAACGTTGACAGTTCCAGTGGAGCGGTCTGTTGCCCATCGGATCTCTATAACAGCTCTGAAGCGAATGACATGAAGTTATTCAACTTCGGAATCAAGTTCATGTCACAAGCGCTTTTTCCGAGGAATGTAGTGAGTGGTACAGCACTTTTCAGCACATCGATCGAACAAATCAGTCACAACTTGCGCCATATACGCCCGAGTGTTGTTGTCTAAGAAAACTGGCGCTTCTTGCAGGAAGTGTCCCCGCTTCTTTCTCTCGGCTGCTCGCATACTGTGTTCGAAAAATGATTAGCGTAAAGATGCAAGCGGGGACGAGTCTTTCCGTCTTGGGCCCGGCCCGTTGACTTTATCAACATGTATTTCCTCCAGCTAGCCTTGAATACTGTATGTTAAGTTTCCCTAATCGCCGGTGGTGTTATGGTTTGTACCTGAATAATATCGATCCTATCCTTAACTTCTGAGTTAGATTGATGTTTATTGCATATGAGACACTTTTTCATGTGTGTTAATGCTCTGTATTTTGCAGCCTGAGGAAATTTGTACAACTACAAATTTCTAGGCTCACCTGTCAACCATTAAAAGATCAGTGCCTCTACTCTGTACGACACTGTCTTTAGTATTGCTACAGTAAATCAATGACAGAGTTTTTCAGCCTAATAGGAACAATAATAATTCATTTCCTTTTTGTGAAGCTGTCTGGCATGATATTAGCTTCGTTTATTTTATGATCTGGCATTTTTAACTGTGACGATTTCAGCTACTACAGAAGACAAAAATTGGACATTTGATATTTCTTGTTGTTTAATGTTATTTACTTATCTGCCGAAATTTTAAATTCAACTGCATGTAAGTAACACTAAGGGCCTAGTAAACTGTATTCCTGTTTCAACGTACAGGATGAGCATAAAAGCTTTGTCTGACTTAAAACATTTATTTCTGATGAGCTATGCTACATACATCTATGCGGTTTATTGCAAATGATACCTTAACTCAAAGTTTTTATGGATACTGTTATACAAGTGCTCTGACAGCATTTGGTTCCTTATCTCTCTCTGTTGTTGCAGGCAGCGTAATTTAGGAGTGTCATTGTCACAATGGCGTCTATGCAGGAAGAAGTGCAACGTTTTATGATTTTAGGAAACGCCGTCACCTATTATAGTTCGTCGACAGTTCCTAAATGGCCAGAGAAACCAAAGAGGCTGGAAGTGTTGCTGACACCGTAGGAAGCGGCAGACATGTGAGTGACGACAACGTTGATTCCGTCCCAACAGCGACTCAGAGCAGTCCGCGGAAATCAGCATGTCGTTTTTCCAGCGAAACGGGCAGACTTCAGAGCACTGTCGTGAATATTTTACACGAAAGGCTGTACTTCTCTGTATACGAAGTGCAACTGTTGCAAGCTTTGCAGCCAGATGGTAGGCCCAGAAGTGCCGAGTTTCCTGGAAATGTGCTGGAACGAATCGACACAAAGTCTGACAACGTCAATAAAGTTGCTTTCCCGATGTAGCGACCTTCACGTCACGTTGAAATTGTGCCGCTGGGACTTGAAGTTCAAGACAACAGGCAATAGGTAGCACAAGTACATAGGCAATGATATTGGTGATCGTATAATCACGCTCCAGCACTTGCTCCGTACTTTTAAACCAGCGGACCACGCCATTGCGCATGCAGCCACATGTATCTGTGGTCGCATGTCACAATTTTACCCTTACACCAAAATAATGAGACCGAGACCAACCGGTGACACTGTACCTTAGCCTAACACAAATAATAAATAGACAAAAATGGAGCGTGAGTTACGCGGCTAACTGTGAAGACGGCTGGAAATTATAAAGCCGAAACACCAGAAGAAGAACTGAAATTTATGCTGCCGCACGCTGGAAATACAGTATTATCGAACAAATATTGCGACGCGAAAATATGAAGATACACAGAAATAATGTGGATCGGACAGTTGACACATCATCGTACAGCAGATAAGGGACAAACCGAAAGATAATGTGTGGTGTGGCTTCCCCTCTTTTCCACCGAACGTACTGTGGCACTAGTTTACCTGAAGATATTGTAACTTCACGTTGGACTTCAGCTGCATGAAATTCAATCATGAGTACTGTTTCAACAAGATGGCGCACTGCAGCATTGGTGGTTCTTTGTGCACCAGTTCTCAGATAAAACATTTCTAGACAGATGGAGCAGTAGTGAGGGTCGAATAACATGGCCTTCATGTTGACCAGACATAACCTCCTTTAATTTTCTTTGTGGGCTTACGTTAAGAGTAGTATTCAGGTCAGCAGTTCCTGTTATGGCACGGAGTAAACGGAGCACATGTGTATGCGTACATACAAAAAGTTCTTTGAGGTAACCTATAGTTTGCAATGAACTGCATAACTTCATGTAGAGTAGTTCCTTAAAAATAAATGTAATCACGGAAAGACTTTACGCTCGCCCTGTAATTAACACCTACAGGAACTAGCCCTGTCGACTGTCGATCGGCAGCCATGCCATACTCTGCCAATGGCGTTAATCAGATGCGGTAAGGAGGGGCATGGAGCCAGGTCACTACTATCTCAGCCGCTCTAAGTTTCCCAGGTCGTGAAGAGGCTATGTTTCACTCTCGGAGCTCTTCATTTGGTATCATGAGGCTGAGTGCGTTCTACTGTTCCCACCGAGTAAAAGTCCCGGACAGTACAGGGAATTAAATCCGTGTTCACCAGATAGTGGTCTGGCACGCTTAACCCTTACCTATGGAGGCGAAAGAAATAATATACTACTGCTTTTGTAGACAGAATAATTGTATCGTACCCATATAGAAGCATTGCAGGCAACAACAAGAAGTCAATAACGAATAATTTTGGGTCTTGAAGAACTGATGGACGACCAGTATGATAACAGCGTGATAAGAAGTTCGATGATCAGAAAATACAGACGCCAATCCTAGCGGCAGATTGAACATTCAAACAAATTTTGGGCTAGCAGCTGGTCGTCGTTTAATCAACACACAATATTTCGGACTAGACATCTTCAGGTGAGCCATCGAAGACTGACGAAGACGTTTTTTGTGTATTGTTATTTCATTCCCCATGCCCCATATGGGATGGGCTGGTAGCGGTACAATTCCGATCTTCAGCCAAGAGTATTCATAAAGAGAAAACAAAGGTAACAGGAAAATAAAAATGTTTGGACTGTTTACATCTTAAATTAGAGACATTAATGATGGACAGCTAAAAGGACGAAGAACGTATGTGCTATAGTGGAAGGGTAAGTTTAGGGGAGGTAAACCTTCCATAGTGGTTGTATACCATCATTAAAATGATTAGCGAGGGCTTACCATAAACTGAAAAAAACACATCCACCAGTGAGGTGAACCATCACTGTACTCAGCTACATAAAGTGTATGGCAGCATATTATGCACTAGTGAAGGTGTGCCATTGCTGCTCTCGGGTTATTAACGGTGCGTCCAACAATGCTACCACACATCAGCATGAATGGAATTGTCGTCAGCTCGTTATTGTTATGTTATACAGCAGTGCAGTTATGGACGGCAGTAGTGGCGTTACGGCTTACAGTTGTGCAGCTGTGGTTATAGTAGTGCAGTTACAGTTCACATCAGTGCAGCTATGGTTGAGTCAGTGAAGTTCTACGAACATCTTAGAGTGGAACAGGGAAATATCAGCTATACTTCCGTCTTCATGGACAGAGAAAAGTACGAGTCACTTATCAGGAACGCTAAATCACTAAAATCTGGACGAAAGAGGGACGGCAACGTCTAGAAGCTTTTGAAGAGACATGGAGTGCTGGAAGTGAATGGAGTAACCAAATTAATACAAGCTGTAACTGAAGAAGGTAAGATTAAATACTATGTTTATGATGAAGAACTGTATGATATTCTGCATGATGCTCATGATGCTCATGTAATGACTGGCGTCCGCAGCTCGTGGTCGTGCGGTAGCGTTCTCGCTTCCCGCACCCGGGTTCCCGGGTTCGATTCCCGGCGGGGTCAGGGATTTTCTCTGCCTTGTGATGACTGGGTGTTGTGTAATGTCCTTAGGTTAGTTAGGTTTAAGCAGTTCTAAGTTCTAGGGGACTGATGTCCATAGATGTTAAGTCCCATAGTGCTCAGAGCCTAATGACTGGCCACGGTGGACGTGACCAAATGATGAAGTACTTGAAGTTAAATTTCTGTAATATAACATACAGAAATATCCAAATTTATCTTAGTTTGTGTGAGCCTTGTTCACAAAACCAAAAAAAGGCCAGGAAAAAGCAATGGTAGTGAAGCCAATGCTGTTCAAGGAGCTAAATTCCAGATGTCACGTTGATCTCATCGACTTCCAATAGCAACCAGACGGAGATTACAAATTTGTAATGTTTTATCAGGATCACATCACCAAATTCGTTGTTCTCAGGCTACTGAAGTCCAAAACAGCTGAAGAGGTACGCGATATTATTATTCACATTTTCATGTTGTTAGGCGCTCCCACAGTATTGCAGTCTGACAATGGTACAGAGTTAGTTACCAAAATAATGAGCAGCTTAACTCAACTACGGCCCAATTTTAAGATTTTCCACCGTAAACCTAGACACAGAGCCAAAGCAGCTACAGCGAGCATATCAAGACATAGAAAATATGCCATCCACATGGACGTAGGAGCACAACACCATGGAGTGGAGTCATGCATTAAGATTTGTATAGCTAATGAAGAATAGCGCTGGATATTTTGGAATTAAAAGATCTCCGTATGAAGTGATGTTTGGCTTCCCTCCAAAACACGCTTTGTCTTCAACAAATTTACGTCCTGAAGCATTGATGAACGTTCACTCTGAGGATAACCTTCAAAATATAATTAATCAAGTGAGTGTTGTCAGTGTGAACAGGGACTGAAACGTTGCAGGTTAATGACCACAGCAGATCTCCATTGCAAGAGGATAACATACCAACAGGAAAAGAAATTGAGAACAGAGAGAAAGGGAGTGTTCCTGACAATAATGTCTACTGTCTGACTGATTTAGATAAATCAACTCCTGCTATTACAAACACAGAACTGAGGCATACAAGTGCTTAGAAGAACAAGCGCAAGGAATGCGGCAGAATTCAGATAGATGTCGCTTTGGATCAGAAGAGATTCTCTCTGGTTTTGGGAAGCTATCGGAAATGGTAAAGACTGCCAGTCTTGCTTGCGAGATTAAGGCAGAGCTCACCATCTGCAGCATCGTCGATAGAACCGACTGTGGTCCTTTGGTGCAGAGCCGAGTGGAGGGTCTGAATCAGAGGATCAGGCGGTTCTGTGACAGTGTAGGCTGCAGATTCCTTGACTTGCACCCTTGGGTGGTGGGTTTCCGAGTTCCACTTAATGAGTCAGGAGTCTACTACACACAGGAAGTGGCTACACGGGTAGCGGGGGCTGTGTGGAAGGGACTGGGTGGTTTTTTTTAGGTTAGCGGGCCTCAGGGAACCACAGAAAGAGCGTCTGTCTAACGGGAGGCAGGTAAAAAGGAGTCAGTTAGCTGTAGTAACGATAGGTATTGTAGTTGTAAATTGTTGTGGCTGTGTTGGGAAAGAACCTGAGCTCCTAGCCGTAATAGAAAGCACTGAAGCTTCAATATTTATAAGTACAGAAAACTAGCTAAAGACAGAAATACGCTCAGCAGAAATTTTTTGAAACGATCTAACAGTGTTCAGAAAGGTTAGATTAAAAAAAATTGGTGGTGGAGTATTTATTGCTGTCGGAAGTAGTTTGCCTTGTAGCGAAATTGAAGTAAATCGTTTCTGCGAAATAGAGTTTATACTTGACAATCGGACTTAACTGTTAATTGGGTCGTTTTACCGACCCCCGGCTCAGAGACTCACACAATATAAGAAGCAGTTAAACCAGTAGAAAAGAAATAAAGAAAAAAAATCAAACAATTAATTCATCTTAAACAAACCATTTCAAGAATTAAATCCTTTGAATAAAAACCTGCTAAAAATGGTATACCACACAAAGACAAACTAGAAACATTAAAACAAACTGAAGTTAAAGGCATAAAATTAACAATCGAACCTATAAGACGAATATCCTAAGAATCCTTTAAATTATGAATTATTGAACCTGCACACATAAACAATAAAGCCTTAAATAAAGCGTGAGCTAATAAATGAAAAAATGCAAGTTTTGGGTAACCCATAGCCAAAATTCTTATTATTAAACCAAGTTGTCTTAAAGTAGAAAGAGCAATAATTTTCTTCAAATCAAATTCAAAATTCGCCCCCAAACCAGCCATAAATATAGTTATACAACCAATTAAAAGTAAGAATCAATCACAATTATAAGTATCTAATATTGGTCTGAAACAAATTAATAAATAAACCCCAGCAGTAACAAGAGTAGAAGAATGAACCAAAGCAGAAACAGGAGTAGGAGCAGCCATGGCAGCAGAAAGTCAAGAAGAAAATGGAATTTGATCTCTTTTAGTTATAGCTGCTAAAACAATTAATATAGTAATAAGCTTTATTTCAAAAGAATTAGAAATAAAATCATAATAATAAATATAATTTCAACCACCAAAATTCAATATTCAAGCAATAGAAATTAAAATAGCAACATCACCAATACAATTAGAAAGTGCAGTTAACATACCCGCACTATAAGATTTCACATTTTGGCAATAAATAACTAAACAATAAGAAACTAAACCTAAACCATCCCATCCTAATAAAATTCTAATGAAATTAGGACTAATAATTAAAAAACCTATAGAAAGAATAAATATTAAAACAATAATAATAAAACGATTTATATTTGTTTCTCCCGATATATAATCCTCTCTATAATAAATAACCAAAGAAGAAATATACATAAGAAAAGACATAAAAATAAGAGACATTCAATCCAAAATTAAAGTCATAACAACCATAGAACCATTTAAATTAAAAAGTTCTCATTCAACAAAAACTCTATAATCAATTATTAAATAATAAATACCCAAAATAAAAATTATAGTTCTAGAAAAAAATAAAGAAAAAAACTCAAAGAACAAATAGAAAACAAATTCACGGCCTAAGACGAAAAATTCATATCATTGATTCCACAAAACAACATTTTTAATTAAAATACTTAAGCAACCTAAACAAAAAAATACTCTCCCTTTAAACAATGAATATTTAAAGGCAATCAATGTAAAAGTAAAAGATGATATTCACGAAAATAACCAAGAGAACAAGTATAAACACCAGAATAATAATTACCATGCTGAGAATAAGAATACATATATAAAGTATAAACAGCTCTAAAAAAAGACAAAAAAATTAAAGCAAAAAATCTAAAAGAAGATCAAGACATAATTCTATTTAATAATCTAAGTTCACCTACCAAATTTAAAGAAGGAGGAGCAGCTATATTAGATGATCTCAAAAGGAATCATCATAAAGCCATTCTTGGTATCAAATTAATTATACCCTTATTAATTAATAATCTTCATCTACCTAAACGCTCATAAACAATATTAGATAAACAAAATAAACCAGAAGAACACAAACCATGACCAACCATTAAAGAAAGAGAACCTATACAACCCCATCAATTCATAGTCATCAATCCTCCAATAACTATTCTTATATGAGCAACAGAAGAATATGCAATTAAAGACTTTAAATCAACCTGACGAAAACAAATAAATCTAACAATAACCCCACCAGATAAACCTAAAGACAATCAAAAATAATTAAACTTTAAACCCAAATAAGAAATTACCTTCATAACACGAAAAATACCATAACCACCTAACTTTAATAAAACACCAGCAAGAATCATTCTACCTGAAATAGGGGCCTCAACATGAGCCTGAGGAAGCCATAAACGGACTAAAAATATTGGCATCTTAACTAAAAAAGCAAGAATTATAAACACATAAAATATAAAATAATAAGAACCAAAATCAACCAATAAAGGAAAATATAAAGTATTAGAAAAATCATAAACCCTAAATAACACTAATAATAAAGGCAATCTGGCAACCGGAGTATAAAAAATTAAATAAACACCAGCCTGTAAACGTTCAGGTTGATAACCTCAACCCAAAATCAAAAGTAAAGTAGGAACTAATCTAGCCTCAAAAAAAATATAAAAAGAAAGAATACTCAATCTAGCAAGCGAACAATAAAGCATAATCATTAAAATTAAGACTATAAAGACAAAAAAATTAGAATGATAAGAACTTAGATAAACTGAACCTCTAGCAGTAATTATTAAATAACAAATTCAAAAACTAAGCAAAATCAAACTAAAAGAAAAATAATCAATACCAAAATGATTAGATATCATCTAATCATATTCAAATCTGCGTATGAATAAACACAAATCATAAAAACAAAACTAGACAGAAACATTAAAGAATGAACCAACGATCAACAATTATTAACCAAACAAAGAGGGGTCAAAAAAATAGTTATAAATAAATACTTTAACATAAAGATAAACCAAAAGAATTTAAAAAATCATTCCCATGGGAACGAATTATTGAAACTAAAATAGAAAGACCTAAAGCACCTTCACAAACAGAAAAAACCAAACAAATAACAGGAAAAAAATAATCATAATCAAACTCAATAAGAAAAACAATAACTAATATAAATAAAGAAAGAACAATATATTCTAATCTCAAAAGAACCATTAATAAATGCTTACGTTTAGAGGAAAAAACATAAACACCAGCAAAATAAATCAATAATGAAGAAAAGACAGAGAATATAAACATTAGTTTTAACAGTTTAAAAAAAAACGCCGGTCTTGTAAACCGGAAATAAGTCCAGCCCCCACTTTTAAAACTTCAGAGGTGAAAAAGCTATCTATCATCGGTCCCTAAAACCGATATTTTTGATAAACTAACCCCTGAAATGATCAAAATAATAATTATATCGCTATCAAACGTAATAAATATTAATTTTATTAAATTAAGACAACCAATATCAATAATGCTTTTCATTATCCTACAAACTTTTCTAGTTGGGCTAATAACAGGAACAACAATGGAAAGATATTGATTATCATATATTTTATTTTTAACGTTTCTTGGTGGTATATTAGTTCTATTTATTTGTTACGAGAATTGCATCAAACGAAATATTTCAACCTAAATCAATTACGATAATTATTACCTTAACAGTATGAGTATTTATTATATCAACATTAATTATTTTAGATATAACAATATTTATAGACTTTTTCAAAAATACTGAAACTATAAATATTGATAATTCAATCAATTATCAAGAAATAACAATATCTTTAGAAAAATTATATAATAGACCAACATTCATTATTACAATAATAATAATAATTTATTTATTTTTAGCACTATTAGCAGTTGTTAAAATCACCAATATTAACCAGGGGCCTATTCGTAAAATAAGATAATTTACTAATGAATAAACCCTTATGATTAAGACATCCTTTAATTACAATCATTAATAACTCTTTAGTTGATTTACCTGCACCAACAAATATTTCATTTTGATGAAATTTTGGGTCCCTACTAGGGTTATGTTTGGTAATTCAAATTGCAACCGGACTATTTTTAGCTATACATTATACATCAAATATTGAAATAGCATTTAGTAGTGTAGTTCACATCTGCCGAGACGTAAATAATGGTTGAATTATTCGAACCTTACACGCAAATGGAGCTTCTATATTTTTTATTTGTATTTATTTACATGTCGGACGAGGAATTTACTACGGATCTTACATATACATACACACCTGAATAATTGGTACAGTAATGCTATTCTTAGTTATAGCAACCGCATTTATAGGATACGTTTTACCTTGAGATCAAATATCATTCTGAGGTGTGACAGTAATTACTAATTTATTATCAGCAATTCCATATTAAGGAACAGATTTAGTTCAATGAGTATGAGGAGGGTTTGCTGTTGATAATGCAACATTAAATCGATTCTTTACATTCCACTTTGTACTACCGTTTATTATTGCTGCAAAGGCAGCAATTCATTTATTCTTCCTTCACCAAACAGGGTCTAATAACCCCTTAGGCCTAAATGGAGATATTGAAAAAATCCCATTTCACCCATACTTTACTTTCAAGGACTCTATTACATTTGTATTAATAACATCATTATTAATTATATTGTGCTTGATTAATCCTTACCTCCTAGGGGATCCAGATAATTTTGTACCTGCTAACCCATTAGTAACCCCTGTCCATATTCAACCAGAATGATATTTCTTATTTGCATATGCAATTCTACGGTCAATCCCTAATAAGCTAGGAGGTGTTAGTGCATTATTCTTATCAATTAGAATGTTAATAATTTTACCATTTTATAATAAAACCGCATTTCGAGGTATTCAATTCTATCTTATTAATCAGATTTTATTCTGAATTATAGTAGTTGTTGTATGCTTATTAACATGAATTGGTAAACGACCTGTTGAAGAACGTTACATTATAACAGGACAAATCTTAACAATTATCTACTTTACATACTTCTTAATTAATGTACATGTTGCAAACGCATGAGATAAACTAATTAAGGAATAATAAGTTAATTAGCTTAGGAAAAGCATATGTTTTGAAAACATAAAACTAGAAGTTTAACTCTTCTATTAACTTTTCTTAAAAAATTTCACTAAATAAATGAAATAAATAAAATCTTTAAACCGACAAAGAAAATAAAAAATTTAAAGATAAAGGCAAAAAACTTTTTCAAGCTAAGTACATTAACTTATCATAACGAAAACGTGGTTATGCCCCCCGGACTCAAATAAAACCAAAGGACATAACAGCAAGCTTAATAAAAAATATAAAAGAATAAAAATCACTGCCTAAAAAATTAAAGCTAATAATATTCTTATACAAACAATTCTAGTATACTCAGCTAAAAAAATTTAAGTAAAACCGCCTGCACTGTATTCAATATTAAAACCTGAAACTAACTCAGATTCACCCTCGGCAAAGTCAAAAGGAGTACGGTTAGTTTCAGCTAAACAAGAAGCAAAACAAGCTAAAGCTAAAGGAAAAGAAATAATAATAAACCAACAATAAAGCTGATAATTCATAAAATAAAACATGTTAAAACTACCAATTAAAGTAATTAAAGATAATAAAATTAAAGCCAAACTAACTTCGAATGAAATTGTTTGAGCAACAGAACGAAGAGAACATAGTAAAGAATAATTTGAATTAGAAGACCAACCAGCAATTATAACAGTATAAACACCTAATCTAGTACAACATAAAAAAAATCCATAAGAAAAAGAACATATATAAGTTAAGTAAGGGAAAATTACTCAAACAGCCAAGGAAATTATTAAATTAAAAACAGGAGAAAAATAATAAAGTAAATAATTAGATATAATAGGAATTGGCTGCTCCTTACAAATTAACTTAATAGCATCACTAAAGGGTTGAGGAATTCCTACAAAACCTACTTTATGTGGACCCTTTCAAATTTGAATGTAACCTAAAACCTTACGCTCTAATAAAGTTAAAAAAGCAACACTAATTAAAACACAAATAACTAATAAAAGAAAATTCAAAATAAAAATAAATAAATCATATAGTATCAATACTATTTGTAGAAAAAATCTACATAAATGAATTCTAAATTCAACACATTAACCTGTCAAAATAGAAATTTAATTAGTATTAATCAATAAAATAAAAAATATATCAACCATATGGTCCTTTCGTACTAATATGAATTAATAATCTTAGGATAGAAACCGACCTGGCTCACGCCGGTCTGAACTTAGATCATGTAAGAATTTAAAGGTCGAACAGACCTAATTACTGGGCTACTGCACCCAAAATTTTTCTTAATCCAACATCAAGGTCGCAATCTGCTTTGTCGATATGATCTCTCAAAAACAATTACGCTGTTATCCCTAAGGTAACTTAATCTTATGATCATAAATTATGGATCAAAACAACAAACATAAATAAATGATACAATAATGAAGAGTTTATTTATTCTTCATGTCACCCCAACAAAACATCATTATTAAACAAAAAACTATATAAAAATAAAATGTTAAGTTCTATAGGGTCTTCTCGTCCTAAAGAAAAATTTAAGCCTTTTGACTCAAAAGTTAAATTCAAAAATTTATTAAGAGACAGTTGATTTCTCGTCAAGCCATTCATTCCAGCCACTAATTAAGAGACTAATGATTATGCTACCTTTGCATGGTCAAAATACCGCGGCTCTTTAAAAATCTGCTCAGTGAGCAGGCCAGACCTCAAAGTATTTTCAAGAGGACATGTTTTTGATAAACAGGCAGAAATCAGTTTTGCCTAGTTCCTTATAATAAATTCACAAGGTAAAAATTATATACAAATAAATATACTAATTCTATCATTATTACAAAAATTTTAAAATTATATAAATAATTTTAATAAAAAACCAAAAATACTTATAAAATCAAAATAAAAAATAATGAACTAAAATGTAATCTTAGAGATAGCTGGTTTAAAGCTTACTATTATATTTTATAAAACAAATTATAGGTTATTAACTTCAAAGCTTATCCCTTAAAGAATAAATAAGTTAATATTTATACTTAAAAAATTAAATAAAAACAATTAACTTCAAAAAATTAAATTTTTTCTTAAGAAACTAGATATCTTGGGAAACGATTAACATCTCATTTCTATAAATAATTTAATAATAATAATGATACATTAACTATAAATTATTTATAAATCAACCCAAATCGAGTCAAGTAAAGTAAATACTAAAATTTTGATAAACTCTGATACAAAAGGTACAATAAATGAAATCTACTTTTAAAAATTTAAAATAATATTTCATAAAACAATTACATTACCAATAAACTATAATCTAAAAAATCAATTCTACAAAATATACTAAGACAAAATTCGACAAAATTATTTTTATTAAATAATTAAATAAACAAAATATAAATGTAATAAAATAAATAATCAAGATATCCTGATTTGCACAGAAAAATTTTCTGCGTAAATGAAACATTTTACTAATAAGTTATATCTTGAAACTCTTACTAGATACACTTTCCAGTACATCTACTATGTTACGACTTATCTCATCTAAATTGAAGCTAAATTAAAATAATAAAATAGAATAATCAATAATGAGAGCGACGGGCGATGTTTACACACCTCAGAGCCAATATCAGTTAAATTAAATAAATTAAATTACTATCAAATCCACCTTCATTAATAGTATTTCACCATCAAATCCGTTATAAACAAAAATCTATTGTAACCCACCTCCTCTTAACTATAAGCTGCACCTTGACCTGAAATATTTTATAATTATAAATCTTGAGAATTATAACTCTAAAAAGATTCTCTGATAACGGAGATATACAAACAAATAAATTAAGTAGAGTAAATCGTGTATTATCAATCACGGGGTAGGTTCCTCTGAATGGAATGAGATACCGCCAAATTCTTTGTGTTTAAAGACCTTAACTAATAGTACCCTGGTAAATATAATGAACATTTAAAATAATAGGGTATCTAATCCTAGTTTATTATTTAAATTTCACAGATTCATATAAAGAGAGATATAAATAAATTTTAACATTTCACCTTACAAATTTATATTTTAACCCTAAAAATATAAACAACTGTTTTAACCAATATTATTCACTTGTATCAATCGTATAACCACGGCTGCTGGCACGAATTATGCCGATACTAAATCAATTGCTAAATCCAAAATCACTTGATAATTAAATCAAATTACTGCAAAATAGAACATGTAGTTTAACAAAACTTACATATAATACAAAGAGAAAGTGAATAAATAAGCAAGAATAAAAATTTTGCAAACAAAATAAGAAATTTAAAAATTTATAAAATTAAGAAAAAATAAAAGATTCAAATATTTTAAAAAAAAAGAAAAAAAAACACAAAGAATGACAAAAAAAAGAAACACACCCTCGAATGACCACAACAACTTCTCTATTATATGTAATTAAAGATTAATATGGAACATGTATACCAATAAATGTATTATATTCTTTCTTATTTAATCTTTCTTTTCACTAATAATAAAGAAAGATTAAATAATATAATAAATATATATGTAAATTAATGTGAAGTGTTATTAATATAAAATTAACTTTGTATTAAGTTAACTTAAATATTAATTAGTTAAATAATTTAATTATAGAAAATATATTTAATTATATTATTATAATTAATATAATTATCTATATTAATATAATATTTTATATTTAATAATATAAATTATATTTATTATATCCAATTATAATAATATTTAATATTAATTTACATATTATTATATAATTTATAATACAATAACCTATTTTAAGCTAAAAACATAAGTAGCTATAATCCTAGGTAAATAAATGTATTAAAATAATCATTTAATAATAATAAAATAACATTATAGGTATTTAAATTTAATTAAATGTAATATATTAATATAAATTATTTATTATATATAATATATATTCAAATTATCTGAACCGAGATAAATTAATTAGAAATAACCCAAATAATACATAAACAAATTTTTTAAAAAAATTTTTAATTTATATATTAAATATAAATGAAGTGCCCGATTAAAGGGTTACCTTGATAGGGTAAATCAAATAATTAAAATTTACCTTCATTAAAAATTACATAAGACAGAATTAAACTATCAAAAACTAATGTGCATCATACACCTTAATGTAAAAAGGTAAGCTAAACAAGGTAATAAGCTCATACCCCATTTATAGAGGTATCAATCCTCTCCTTTTTAATGACCAACAACTCTTCAAAACTTCTCTTCCTATCAACATTAATGATAGGAACGATCCTGTCCATTTCATCAAACTCCTGATTTGGAGTTTGAATAGGACTTGAGATCAACTTACTTTCATTTATTCCGCTCCTAACAAGAAATAAAAATATAATAATAAATGAGTCTTCAATTAAATATTTTATTGTCCAAGCAATAGAATCGACAATACTATTATTTTCAATTTTGCTGATTCAAATAAAGTATCCAATAGGATGAGAAACAGAATTTATTCCATCAGTAATAATTAGATCTAGATTATTATTAAAGATCGGGGCTGCATCTTTTCATTTCTGGTTTCCAGAAGTAATAGGAGCTTCAAGATGAAATAACTGTTTAACACTAATAACATGACAAAAAATTGCCCCAATAATGGTATTATCTTATTGTATTCAACTAAGAACTTTCATTTGAACAATTATCATTCTAAGAATTATTATTGGGGCAATAGGTGGTTTAAATCAAACATCTCTACGACAACTTCTAGCATATTCCTCAATTAGACATTTAGGGTGAATAATTAGATCCCTAACAGTTAGAGAAAACATCTGAGAACTATACTTTATTATTTACTCACTATTAAGATTAATTGTGGTCTTATTATTAAAGCAAATAAATCTATTTTTAACAAACCAAATTTATTCAGCCAGAAATATAAAAACTTAAATTCATAATATTTTTATCTCTTCTATCCCAAAGTGGTTTACCACCATTCCTTGAATTTCTACCAAAATGAATTGTAATACAATCATTAATAGAAAATAACATAACAACTATTATAACCATTATGGTTGTATTAACTTCAATTACACTTTACTATTATATACGTATTAGATTCTCAGCCCTAATTATGTCATACACAGAGAATTCATGATCTATAAAAATAAAGTCTCAAAAACCAAGAATTATTCTCCCTATAACAGTAATAATTTCAACAATAGAATTAATCTCAACATCAACCTTAATCTCATTATACTAAGGACTTAAGTTAACTAAACTAATAACTTTCAAAGTTATAATTAAAAGAATAATCTTTTACGCCTTAGTAAAATTTCACACCTCTAGAATTGCAGTCTAGAATCATAATTGAATATAAGGCCTAAAACATGGTAAGAGAGAAACATCTCATAAGTAGATTTACAGTCTACCACCTTAAATTCAGCCATCTTATCGCAAAAATGATTATTCTCAACAAACCATAAGGATATTGGTACTTTATACTTCTTATTTGGAGCGTGAGCAGGAATAGTAGGAACATCAATAAGTATACTTATTTGTGCTGAACTTGGTCAACCAGGATCTCTAATTGGAGATGACCAAATTTATAATGTTATTATTACAGCCCACGCATTTGTAATAATTTTTTTATAGTAATACCCATTATAATTGGTGGATTTGGTGATTGACTCATACCATTAATAATTGGTGCACCAGATATAGCGTTCCCACGAATAAATAATATAAGTTTTTGATTACTACCACCTTCACTAACCCTTCTTCTTACATCTTCTATAGTAGATAACGGTGCTGGTACAGGGTGAACAGTTTACCCCCTCTTGCAGGAGCTATCGCACATGGAGGGGCATCTGTAGACCTGGCTATTTTCTCACTTCACTTAGCAGGTGTATCATCTATTCTTGGTGCAGTAAACTTCATTACAACAGCAATTAATATACGATCAGAAAGTATAACTCTAGATCAAACACCTTTATTTGTATGATCCGTAGCTATTACAGCCCTTCTCCTCCTTCTATCGCTTCCAGTATTAGCAGGAGCTATTACTATACTATTAACAGATCGAAATTTAAATACATCATTCTTTGACCCTGCGGGAGGAGGTGACCCAATTCTATATCAACACCTATTTTGATTCTTTGGGCACCCAGAAGTTTACATTTTAGTTCTACCAGGATTTGGAATTATCTCTCACATTGTATGTCAAGAAAGAGGAAAAATTGAATCATTTGGAACATTAGGTATAATTTATGCCATATTATCAATTGGACTAATAGGATTTATTGTATGAGCACATCACATATTCACAGTAGGAATAGATGTTGACACACGAGCTTACTTTACATAAGCAACAATAATTATTGCTGTACCTACAGGAATTAAGGTATTCAGATGATTAGCTACACTATATGGAACTAAATTCAAATTCAATCCACCACTATTATGAGCTTTAGGGTTTATTTTTTTATTCACAATTGGTGGGATAACAGGATTAGTATTAGCAAATTCATCACTTGACCTCGTATGACATGATACATATTATGTAGTAGCCCACTTCCATTATCTATTATCCATAGGAGCAGTATTTGCAATCATAGGAGGTGTTATTCAATGATATCCATTATTTACAGGATTAACCATAAATAATACATGATTAAAAATCCAATTTACAATTATATTTATTGGAGTAAACTTAACATTCTTCCCTCAACACTTCCTAGGACTAGCAGGAATACCACGACGATATTCAGATTATCCAGATGCATATACATCATGAGATGTAGTGTCAAGAATTGGGTCTACAATTTCTATTGTAGGAATCATTATATTCATTGTAATTATATGAGAAAGAATGGTTACAAACCGAGCAATCATATTTAGAGCTAATATAAGATGATCAATAGAATGACTGCAGAACACAGCTACTCAGAACTACCATTAATTTCTAGATTCTAATATGGCAGATTAGTGCAGTAGATTTAAGCTCTACAAATAAAGGTTTGACCTTTTATTAGAAAAATTCATTAATGGCAACATGATCAAATTTATCCCTTCAAGATGGAGCTTCCCCATTAATGGAGCAACTATCATTCTTCCATGATCATACTATGGTCTTATTATTATTAATTACAGTAATTGTAGGTTATGCACTAAGTTATATATTATTTATTGCCTATACAAACCGAAACATACTTCACGGACATTTAATTGAAACAATCTGAACAGCACTACCAGCAATTACACTAATTTTTATTGCACTCCCATCATTACGACTACTATATTTACTTGATGATTCAATAGATGCAATAATCACAATTAAAACAATTGGACGACAATGATACTGAAGATATGAATATTCAGACTTTATAGACGTAGAATTTGACACTTATATAACACCAGAACAAGACCTAGAAAACGACGGATTTCGACTTCTAGATGTAGATAACCGAACAATTATACCAATAAATACGGAAGTACGAGTATTAACAAGAGCATCAGACGTTCTACACTCATGAGCAGTACCTGCATTAGGGGTTAAAATTGACGCAACGCCAGGTCGACTAAACCAAGGAACATTTACAATAAACCGACCTGGACTGTTCTTTGGACAATGCTCAGAAATCTGTGGAGCGAACCACAGATTCATACCAATTGTAATTGAAAGAACTTCAGTACACTTATTTATCAAGTGATTATCTAAGATAATCTAAGGAGTTAGTTAAAATATATAACATTAGAGTGTCAATCTAAAATAACTAAATAATTAGTACACCTTGAAATACATCAGATGACTGAAAGTAAGTAATGGTCTCTTAAACCAAAAAATAGTAAATTAACGACTACTTCTGATGGGGAAATTCAATCCAAATCCCTCAAATATCCCCTCTCATATGATTCTCCCTATTCATTATATTTTCGGCTACATTAATTTTATTTAATCAAATAAACTTTTTCTCATTTAAACCAAATCTTATTGAAAGAGCAGAAAAAAGAACAATTGATATAAAAAACTTAAATTGAAAATGATAACAAATTTATTTTCAACATTTGATCCATCAACTAATATCTTCAATTTATCATTAAATTGAACTAGAACATTCTTAGGATTATTATTAATCCCATCAATGTTTTGACTTACACCATCACAAATTAATATTATTTGAAATAAACTAAACTTAATCTTACACAATGAATTTAAAACATTACTAGGACCAAAATCATTTAATGGAAAAACATTCATCTTCATTTCAATCTTTATTATAATACTATTTAATAATTTCATAGGATTATTCCCTTACATCTTTACTAGAACAAGACATTTAGCATGAACATTTGCAATCGCTCTACCTATATGATTAAGATTTATGTTATTTGGATGAATTAATCATACCACATATTTACACACCTTGCTCCTCAAGGAACACCCCCTGCATTAATATCATTTATAGTATTAATTGAAACAATTAGAAATGTCATTCGACCAGGTACACAAGCAGTACGACTAGCAGCAAATATAATTGCAGGACACTTACTATTAACATTACTAGAAAATACAGGACCATCTATAGCAATAAACTTAATTTCACTATTAATTATTGGACAAATACTTCTGTTAATTCTAGAATCAGCAGTAGCAATAATTCAAGCTTATGTTTTCTCAATTTTAAGAACTTTATATTCTAGAGAAGTATACTAAACCTATGTTAACAACTCACTCAAACCACCCATTCCACTTAGTAGATTACAGACCTTGACCATTAACAGGAGCAATTGGAGCAATAGTTCTAGTATCAGGATTAGCAAAATGATTTCACCTATTTAACATTAACTTATTTATAATCGGATTTGGAATTACCTTACTAACTATAATCCAATGATGACGAGATGTAGTACGAGAAGGAACATACCAAGGACTACATACAGGATTTGTATCAATTGGATTACGATGAGGAATAATTTTATTTATTGCATCAGAAGTACTATTCTTTGTTTCATTTTTCTGAGCATTTTTTAGAAGAATACTAGCACCTACTATTGAACTAGGGATATTATGACCCCCAATGGAATCCAACCTTTTAATCCTATACAAATTCCATTACTTAATACAGCTATTCTTTTAGCATCAGGAGTAACAGTAACATGAGCACATCATAGTTTAATAGAATCTAATCATACTCAAGCATTACAAGGACTATTCTTCACAGTATTACTAGGACTATACTTCACTATACTTCAAGCATACGAATATTGAGAAGCACCCTTCACCATTGCAGACGCAGTTTATTGATCAACATTCTTTGTTGCAACAGGATTCCATGGGCTACATGTAATTATCGGAACAATTTTCTTATCAACATGTCTACTTCGACATTCAATAATCCAATTCTCACCAAGACACCACTTTGGATTTGAAGCAGCAGCATGATACTGACACTTTGTAGACGTAGTATGATTATTCTTATACATCTCTATTTATTGATGAGGTAGATAATTGTTTTTCTAGTATAAATAGTACATTTGACTTCCAATCAAAAAGCTTGATATAAATCAAGAAAAACAATCCTAATTTTATCTACAAGAATTTTTATTAGATTTATCATTCCAATAATTGTTATAATCCTTGCAACAACATTATCAAAAAAATTAATTAATGACCGAGAAAAAAGATCACCATTTGAGTGTGGATTTGACCCAAAAAGATCGGCACGAATACCTTTCTCAAATTGATTCTTCTTAATTGCAGTAATTTTCTTAATTTTTGACGTAGAAATCGTACTAATCCTTCCAATTGTAATTATTTTTAAAACGTCAGACATTATAATCTGAACAATATCAACAATATTTTTTATTATAGTATTACTAGGGGGACTATACCATGAATGAAATCAAGGAGCCTTACAATGAGCAGAACAAAGGGTTGTAGTTAACTATAACATTTGGGTTGCATTCAAAAAGTATTGATATAATCAATCAACCTTAAATAGAATAAGAAGCGAAATATTGCAGTCAGTTTCGACCTGGAAGGTTCGTAAATAAAATACCCTTATTCTTATTAATTGAAGCCAAAAAGAGGCATATTACTGTTAATAATATAATTTAACTATGAAGTTCCAATTAAGGAAATGTAAAGCCAATATGAAAGCTGCTAACTTTTTATATTAGCGGTTAAACTCCGTTAACATTTCTAAAATTTATATAGTTTAAATAAAACATTACATTTTCACTGTAAAAATAATATATGTATATTTATAAATACCTAAAAGTAAAAATACTTCCTTAACATCTTCAGTGTCACTAACTATAAGCTATTTAAGTAAACGAAAAAGAATACCACCAAAATAAATATTCAAAAAATAAAAGTTAAAAGATAAATCTTAAGATTAGAATCATATCAACCTTGTATATAACCAATTAAATAAATAAATAGTCTATACAAACCTTGACCACCAAATAATTCACCCCAACCATAATCAAATGATTTAGATGAATAATAACCCAATTTTAAAGGAATATATCTAATAAACTTAGTTGAAAGAAAAGGTATAAACCACATAGAACCAGCAAATCTGACAAAAGAAAGTATACTTAAAGAAAATAAATTTTGAGAAAAATCAAAATTAGAAATAAGATAACCCAAATAAGCACCGAAAACAACTACAGTAATAGTTAAAAATAGTTGGTGACGAATTTAAACTACCCTCAATATGCTGGAAAAATATAAGTTTAAAGCCGGCGGCAGGCATAAAACGTCATCCGAAATTGTACTAGATGCTTTCTCAGAAAATTATTTTGAACAATTAGCTTATGAGCTCACTCGAAGCGTAAATGGTTGCGAAAACATATGTGATCTCTTAGCAACAAATAATCCTGGACAAATAGTGAGTATCGTGACGAATACAAGGATTAGCGACCACAAGGCAGTAGCTGCTAGGTTGAATACCGTAACTCCTACAACCATCAAAAAGAAACACAAAGTATATCTATTTAAAAAAGCCGATAAAAATGTTCTTTACGCCTTTTTAAGAGTTGTGGAATGAGTTCAAAGCGATAGTATCGACAACAATTGAGAGATATATACCACACAAATTAATAAGAGATGGTACTGGTCCCCCATGGTATACAAAACGGGTCAGATCGCTGTTGCAGAAGCAGCGAGAAAAGCATGCCAAATTTCAAAATGGTTCAAATGGCTCTGAGCACTATGGGACATAACAGCTGAGGTCATCAGTCCCCTAGAACTTAGAACTACTTAAACCTAACTAACCTAAAGACATCACACACATCCATGCCCGAGGCAGGATTCTAACCTGCGACTGTAGCAGCAGCTCGGTTCCGGACTGAAACGATTGGTTCAAATGGCTCTGAGCACTATGGGACTTAACATCTATGGTCATCAGTCCCCTAGATCTTAGAACTACTTAAACCTAACTAACCTAAGGACATCACACAACACCCAGTCATCACGAGGCAGAGAAAATCCCTGACCCCGCCGGGAATCGAACCCGGGAACCGGACTGAAACGCCTAGAACCGCCCGGCCACAGCGGCCAGTGATTATAGTTAAACTTTCCCTATTTAAAAACGTTATAACGCTGAAAGTAATTACCGTACGAGTACCAAACTTGGTAGCATTAATGTCCAGAATATGGGGTGCAGTAGAACAAAGTGGCAATTATATCAGAACGTTAGGAATAGTCAAAAGCTAAATGCAGCAACCCATTACAAAAGTATTGTAAGGTGCTTAAAAAGTTATTAGGAAGGCAAAAGTATGTGGTATGCAGATAGAATAGCTAAGTCTCAGGATAAAATTAAAATCATATGATCAGTCGTAAAGGAAGTGGCTGGTCTGCAGAGATAGGTCGAGGATATAGAATCAGTGCGTAGTGGGAATGTCTGTGTTACTGGTAAGTCGCATATATGTACAGTATTTAATAATCACTTTCTGAATATAGCAGGTGAACTAAATAGAAACCTAGCCCCAACAGGAAATCGAATAGAGCTCGTAGAAGAAAGTGTTCCGAGACTGTTACCTGAAATGCTCCTCCATGATACTGACAAGAGGGAGATTGAGTTAATAATTAAATCACTAAAGACCAAGAACTCTCATGGATATGACGGGTTATCTAGCATAATACTAAAGTATTGTTCTATGTATGTTAGCCCAGTGCTTAGCCATATCTGTAACTTTTCCATCAGGAGTTGTCGGTTTCCTGAGCGATTAAAGTACTCGGTAGTGAAGCCACTTTATAAAAAGGGAGACAGGGATAATGTTGACAATTATAGACCTATTTCTATGCCATCGGTGTTTGCTTAAGTTATCGAGAGGGTTGTATGTACAAGGTTACTGGAGTATTTAAATTCACATAATTTGCTGTCAAATGTACAGTTTGGTTTTAGAAATGGTTTAACAACTGATAATGCTATATTCTCTTTTCTCTGTGAGGTTTTGGACGGAATAATTAAAAGGTTGCGAACGCTAGGTGTTTTCTTTGATTTAACGAAGGCTTTTGACTGTGTTGACCACAAAATATTACTGCAGAAGTTGGACCATTATGGAGTAAGGGGAGTAGCTCACTATTGGTTCGCCTCTTACTTTAAGAACAGAAAGCAGATGGTAATTCTCCGCAATATTGAGAGTGGTAGTGATGTTCAGTCCCAATGGGGCACTGTTAAGTGGGGCGTTCCCCAATTGTCGGTGCTGGGGCCACTACTGTTTCTTATTAATATAAATGATGTGCCTTCTAGTATTACAGGTGATTCGAAAATATTTCTGTTTGCTGATGACACCAGCTTGGTAGTGAAGGATCTTGTGTGTAATATTGCAACAGTATCAAATAATGTAGTTCATGAAAAAAGTTCGTGGCTTGTGGAAAATAATTTGATGCTAAATCACAGTAAGTCTCAAAAAAATGGCTCTGAGCACTATGCGACTTAATTTCTGAGGTCATCAGTCACCTAGAACTTAGAACTAATTAAACCTAACTATCCCAAGGACATCACACACATCCATGCCTGAGGCAGGATTCTAACCTGCTACCGTAGTGGTCGCTCGGTTCCAGACTGTAGCGCCTAGAGCCGCACGGCCACTCCGGCTGGCAGTAAGATAGTTTTTTACAGTTTCTAACTCACAGTTCAACAAGAACCGATATTTTGATCAGACAGAATGGGCATATTACAAGCGAGACGGAACAGTTCAAGTTCCTAGTCGTTCTTATGGATAGTAAGCTGTTGTGGAAAGCCCATGTCCAGGATCTTGTTCAGAAACAAAATGCTGCTTTATTTACCATTAGAACAGTATCTGAAATAAGTGACACTTCAACACGAAAAGTAGTCTACTACGCATATTTTCATACGCTTATGTCGTATGATATTGTTTTTTGGGGTAATTCTTCTGATTCAAATAGGGTATTTTTGGCTCAAAAACGGGCTGTTCGAGCTATGTGTGGTGTAAGTTCGAGAACCTCTTGTCGACTCCTATTCAATAGTCTGGGAATTCTGACATTGCCCTCACAGTATATATTTTCGTTAATGTCGTTTGTTGTTAGCAATATTAGATGATGATGATGTTTGGTTTGTGGGGCGCTCAACTGCGTGGTTATCAGCGCCCGTACAATTACCCAATCTTTGCTCAGTCCAATTTCGCCACTTTCCTGGATGATGATGAAATGATGAGGACAACACAAACACCCAGTCATCTCGAGGCAGGTGAAAATCCCTGACCCCGCCGGGAATCGAACCCGTGACCCCGTACTCGGGAAGCGAGAACGCTACCGCGAGACCACGAGCGGCGGACAGCAATATTAGCTTGTTCCCCAGCTTTCACTCAGTTAATACTAAGCAGAAATCAAATCTGCACGTGGAATGCACTTCCTTGACTCTTATGGAGACGGTCTAAGGCGCTGCAGTGATGGACTGTGCAGCTGGTCCCGGCGGAGGTTCGAGTCCTCCTTCGGGCATGGGTGTGTGTGTTTGTCCTTCGGATAATTTAAGTTGTGTGTAAGCTTAGGGACTGATGACCTTAGCAGTTAAGTCCCATAAGATTTCACACACACACACATCTTATGGAGAAAGGAGTGCAGTATTCGGATGCATCCATTTTCAATAAGCTACCACAAGAACTCAAAAATCTTAGCAGTAGCCCAAACACATTTAAGTCCAAACTGAAGAGTTTACTCGTGGCTCACTCCTTTTATTCTGTCGAGGAGCTCCTGGAAGAACTGAAAAATTAAGCAAATTCAAGTGTTACATTGTTGATTTTCTCTATTTAAACTTACGAATTGACGCCTGAATATGTTACTTATATATATATATATATATATATATATATATATATATATATATATATAATTTTTTTTTTACTATCGTGTTATAATATCATGTATTGACTCGTTCCATGACCATGGAGACTTCTCCTTAATTTGGTCCCACGGAACAATAAATAAATAAATAAAAATAAACAAGGGTCACTCCAAAAGAAATGCACACTATTTTTGTAAAAATACAGTTTTCATTCTGTATGTGTGAAAGTTTTACAGTGTGTAGATACATCGTTACCGCTTGTTTTTAAACTTAGTTCAACCTGTTACCGCGAGTGGCTCCGTCACAAAATGTCTTCCAGATGGCTGCTACACTTGACGTTCTTCAGAAGCAACGTGCTGTCATAGAATTGCTGTGCTGTGAAAACGAGACAGTGGGAAACAGTCACAAGAGGTTGAAAAAGGTGTATGGAGGTGCTGCTGTCGATTGCAGTACAGTTAGTCGGTGGGCAAGCAGGATACGTGATGAAAGCGGGCACGGCAATATTGAGCATTATCCTCCAGCGGCAGGCCTCTTACTGCACACACTCTAGACAATGTGCAGAAAGTTAACAAAGTGGAGACTGCTGACAGACGCATCACAGTGAACGAATTGTCACGCTACTCTGGGATAGGGGAAGGAAGTGTTGGCATAATACTGAAAGTGTTGGCGTTAAAAAAGGTTTGTGCCAGGTGGGTTCCCAGGATGTTGACATGGCTCACAAAGAAACAAGAAAAACGATATGCAGCGAATTTTTGGAACAGTACAAGAATGATGGAGATGAATTTCTTGGAAGAATTGTGACAGGTGATGAAACATGGCTCCATCATTTTTCAGCAGAGACGAAGCGGCAATCAATGGAGTGGCATCATGCAAATTCACCCAAGAAAAAAAAAAAACATTCAAAACCACACCTTGTGCTGGAAAAGTTATGGCTACGGTGTTTTTCGATTCTGAAGGACTCTTGCTTGTGGACATCATGCCAAGTGGAACCACAATAAATTCTGATGCATATGTGACGACACTGAAGAAACTTCAAGCTCGAGTGAGTCGTGTTCGGCCACACGGCAAAAGCAGGATGTTTTTGCTGTTGCACGACAATGCACGGCCACATGCCAATCAAAAAACCGTGGAAGCGATCACAAAACTCGGATGGACAACACTGAAACATCCCCCTTACAGACCTGACCTGGCTCCGTGTGACTGTCATCACTTTGGCAAACTGAAAGACTCTCTTCGTGGAACAAGGTTTGAAGATGATGACTCCCTTGTGCTCGTTGCCAAACAGTGGCACCAACAGGTCGGTCCAGAATTTTACCGTGTGAGCATACAGTCGCTGGTTCCAAGATGGCGCAAGGGGGTTGAGAGGGATGGAAATTATGTGGAGAAATGAATATATTGTTGTTAAAGGATGTATCTACACACTGTAAAACTTTCAAACATGTAGAATAAAAGATGGATTTAAAAAAAATAGGTTTTTTTTTTTTGAGTGACCCTCATATAACCTACCAGTATAAGTGATATGTCAAAGATTTTATCGTACCTGTGTGGAATTGTAAAATAATCTTAACTAATGTTTTTATTTTTGCAATTTTAGTTGTCTTTTGTCGGTCTATATGTTACTGTGTTTGTAGTGAGTTGTTGGCAGAATGATTCACTGGACGCTGGCCAGATAGAGAAAGGGACTCGACACGGTAACGCCTTCACTGGTCAGTTGAGTTTCACTGGCTGCCGCCTAGCGGTGGCAGCCCTGCACGGCCTCCGAGGCGAGGAACTGCACCAGGATGATGGTGTAGGTGACGACGGTGCCGGTGAGCGAGGTCAGCAGGCGGCCGTCCAGGCAGAAGAGGGCGCCGCCACTGAAGGCCACCGGCTGCCGCCGCGACAGCCGCGCCAGGTTGCGCAGCTCGCGCACGCGCTCCTCGTTGCCGTCTGCGTCAACAATAAACAGAGGTAACCACAGGGTGGCGATTGTTGAACTATACAGGGTGATTCAAAAAGAATACCACAACTTTAGGAAACTCTGCAACTCTGCAACGACAAAAGGCAGAGCTAAGCACTATCTGTCGGCGAATTAAGGGAGCTATAAAGTTTCATTTAGTTGTACATTTGTTCGCTTGAGGCGCTGTTGACTAGGCGTCAGCGTCAGTTGATGCTAAGATGGCGACCGCTCAACAGAAAGCTTTTTGTGTTATTGAGTACGGCAGAAGTGAATCGACGACAGTTGTTCAGCGTGCATTTCGAACGAAGTATGGTGTTAAACCTCCTGATAGGTGGTGTATTAAACGTTGGTATAAACAGTTTACAGAGAATGGGTGTTTGTGCAAAGGGAAAAGTTCTGGACGGCCAAGAAGGAGTGATGAAAATGTAGCACGCATCCAGCAAGCATTTGTTCGCAGCCCAGGAAAATCGACTCGCAGAGCTAGCAGAGTGCTGCAAATTCCACAATCAACTGTATGGAGAGTCCTACGAAAAAGGTTAGTTATGAAACCTGAACGTCGACTACCCGAGGCGATGGATCGGCCGCCAGGCAGCCCGTGACAGAGCACTTCATCACTGGCCTCCAAGAACCCCTGATCTTACCCCCTGCGATTTTTTCTTATGGGAGTATGTTAAGGATATGGTGTTTCGGCCACCTCTCCCAGCCACCATTGATGATTTGAAACGAGAAATAACAGCAGCTATCCAAACTGTTACGCCTGATATGCTACAGGGAGTGTGGAACGAGTTGGAGTATCGGGTTGATATTGCTCGAGTGTCTGGAGGGGGCCATATTGAACATCTCTGAACTTGTTTTTGAGTAAAAAAAACCTTTTTAAATACTCTTTGTAATGATGTATAACAGACGGTTATATTATGTTTCTTTCATTAAATACACATTTTTAAAGTTGTGGTATAAGAAGAAAAACGTACACTACTGGCCATTAAAACTGCTACACCACGAAGATGACGAGCTACAAATACGAAATTTAACCGACAGGAAGAAGATGTTGTGATATGCAACTGATTAGTTTTTCAAAGTATTCACACAAGGTTGGCGCCGGTGGCGACAACTACAACATGATGACATGAGGAAAGTTTCCAACCTATTTCTCATACGCAAACAGCAGCTGACCGGCGTTGCCTCGTGAAACGTTGTTGTGATGCCTCGTGTAAGGAGGAGAAATGCGTACCATCACGTTTCCGACTTTCAAAAAGCGATTGCGGTATATCGTATCGCGACATTGTTGCTCGCGTTGGTCGAGATCCAGTGACTGTTAGCAGAATATGGAATCGGTGGGTTCAGCAGGATAATACGGAACGCCGTGCTCGATCCCAACGGCCTCGTATCACTAGCAATCGAGATGACAGGCATCTTATCCGCATGGCTGTAACGGATCGTGCAGCCACGTCTCGATCCATGAGTCAACAGATGGGGACGTTTGCAACACAACAACCATCTGCACGAACAGTTCGACGACGTTTGCAGCAGCATGGACTATGAGCTCGGAGACCATGGCTGCGGTTACCCTTGACGCTGCATCACAGACAGGAGCGCCTGCGATGGTGTACTCAACGACGAACCTAGGTGCACGAATGAAAAAACGTCATTTTTCTTATGAATCCAGGTTCTGTCTACAGCATCAAGATGGTCGCATCCGTGTTTGGTGACATCGCGGTGAACGCACATTGGAAGCGTGTATTCGGCATGGCCATACTGGCGTTTCACCCAGCGTGATAGAATGGGGTGCTATTCGCTACACGTCTCGGTCACCTCTTGTTCGCATTGACGGCACTTTGAACAGTGGACGTTACATTTCAGATGTGTTTCGACCCGTGACTCTACCCTTCATTCGATCGCTGCGAAACCCTACATTTCAGCAGGATAATGCACGGCCGCATGTTGCAGGTCTTGTGCGGGCCTTTCTGGATACAGAAAATGTTGGACTGCTGCCCTGGCCAGCACATTCTCCAGCTCTCTCACCAACTGAAAGCGTCTCGTCAATGGTGGCCGAGCAACTGGCACATCACAATACGCCAGTCACTTCTCTTGATGAACTGTGGTATCGTGTTGAAGCTGCTTCTGCAGCTGTACCTATACACGCCATCCAAGCTCTGTTTGACTCAATTCCTAGGCCTATCAAGGCCGTTATTATGGCCAGAGGTGCTTGTTCTGGGTACTCATATCTCAGTGTCTATGCAGCAAAATTGCGTGAAAATGTAATCACATGTCAGTTATACTACAATACCCGTTTATCATCTGCATTTCTTCTTGGTGTAGCAATTTTAATGGCCAGTAGTGTAAATTACACTGAAGCGCGAAAAAAATTGGCATACCTATGTGTACTCAAATACAGAGATATGTAAACAGCCAGAAGACGGC
The DNA here is from genome assembly GCF_023864275.1 of Schistocerca cancellata. Lineage (NCBI taxonomy): Eukaryota > Metazoa > Arthropoda > Insecta > Orthoptera > Acrididae > Schistocerca > Schistocerca cancellata. Next base: position 33,262,384 of record NC_064627.1, read on the forward strand.
GCTATGGTCGGCAACGCCTATATAAGACAAGTGTCTGCCACAGTTGCTACATCACTTACTGTTGCTACACTGGTAGACTATCAAGATTTAAGTGAGTTTGGACGTGATGTTCTTGTCGGCACACGAACGATGAGATACAGCATCTCCGAGGCAGCGTGTACCGTGGTATCACGAATCCGGTAAAACATCAAATCTCCGACATCGCTGCGGGCGAAAAAAGGTCCTGCAGTTCAGCTTTTTCTTTGGTTAAGCCCAGATACCCAACCAAATCGTTAAGCTCGATCTGAGTAAACAATTTTGGCTCTGAGAGTTTCTGTATTACAATGGAATTCGTCATCATCATCTGGTTCATCTAAATAAGATTGTACATCAGAAAATACTTCTGTTGGAAGTTCATGGATGTTCATGAACCGGCAAATCTACACCATGCCCTATTGTTCAGATGGCAGATGGAAAGTTAGGGTAGCTTAATACCCTCTTGTTTTTCGAATTGTGACCAGTAATATCAACACTGCAAAAGTTGCAGTTTTTGGAATGATGTCTTGGCTCCCTCTTTATCATAGGAACAGCAAATATAAAAGCTTTTTCCTGCTTTTTCGACCATTTTCTCAGATCTTCAACACATACATAACATACCTTACGCAGCGCCCAAGATTTATCTTGATCACCAAGTTTAGATCCAAAGTGTGATAGACAAAGCTTTTTCACAAAGTCTGTAATGTTTCTTTGGTGTTTTTGTAATCACAAATTCACCACAAATATAACAAAACCTGTCAGCAGAGTTTTTACAAACACGATTAGACATTGTACTGAGCACATGTACAGGAAACGGGAAAGTGAGGTTAGGTTGACAGTAAACAAAGCACCATCTGTTAACACAAAAATAGAATCGACCTTATTTCGCCAGCAAATGTTTTTCGGCAGTGCTGCCAACATCATCTACATTCATTACACCTCCTTTTTAAATTATTTTAAGTATATAAAAGCTGTTAAATTCTTTAAAACATCGCTTAATTTAATAAATTTAACTGTAAAATTTGAAGAAATGGTGGATGATACAGTTTTTTAAGTATCATATCTGGATTTCCCACCCTAAGAAACATAATAATAAGGTATTTTCAGCAAAAAAGTTTTTCCATCATTGGCCTGTGATAATTTTCACCCTGCAAGAGATCCTGCATTCTCTCCATCTCGACTAGGGATTCCCATAGCTTTAGCTGAAGATCTAACAGTCTGTTCGGTTCAATAGTCTGAAGGAATCTACTGTTGGTTTCGAAGCCAATGTACCAGCCGCTGAAACATGGTGCTTGTATCTGTCCGTTATACTTCACAGCTACAAAGCCTTACCCGACCTATCCGTCCTCCCCTTACGCCGCTTTCGACGGGGCTTACACTCCACAAAACTGCTGTCAGGCACCCCCCACCAACCCCCCCCCCCCCAAAAAAAGAAGACACGAACGCCATACCCTCTGCCTAGCTTTCCATATCCGTCCATCCTCTTCCACTCGAATGCAGTATGAGTTTATTAATTCGCTCTCTCTTCTCTCCCACACTCAACACTTTTCTATTTTCCAGCCTTATCACAAACTTGACACCAAATAGTGAATAACTGTATCACTCATCACCGTCCCTCCTTCTCTGGCTCGCTTGTACCAACTTATCGCTCCTCAAGCTTACATCTACACCCTTTCTGTATCTTGTCCCAACGATACCCTAAGCGAGTGCAGAAAAGCGCAAGTGACTCCTGTATATAAGAATAGTAAAAGAACGGACCCGCAAAATGACAGACTACTGTGTTTAACATCGGTTTGGTGCAGAATACTTGAATATACTCTCAGTTCGAATTTAACAAATTTTCCTGAGAGGGGAAAGCTTCTCTCCACAAAACAGCACCGTTTTAGAAAGGATCGCTCCTGTGAAACTCTGACTGCCGTTTTCTCTCATGAGGGCCTGCAAAACACGGATGAATGGCAACAGGTGGACTCTATATTCCTGGATTTCCGTAAACCGTTTGACACGGAGCCACACCGCGGACTGTTAACGAAGGTACAAGCATACGGAAAAGGTTCTCAGGTATATGAGTGGCTCGGAGACATCTTAAGATGTGTTGTCCTCGATGAAGAGTGTTCATCTGAGACAAGGGTATTGTCAGAAATGCCCGATCGAAGCGTGACAGGACTCCTGTTATTTCCTAAACACATAAACGGTACAGTGCACAGGGCAGGCAGCAGTCTCTGGATGTTTGCTGATTCTGCTGTGGTTTATGGGAAAGTGTCGCCGCTGAGTCACAGTCGGAGGATGCAAGATGCAAGATGACATAGAGAAAATTTCTAGTTGGTGTGATGAATGGCAGCTCTTAATGTTATTAATGCGGATAAGCAGGAAAAACAATCCAAAATTGTCGAATACAGTATTGGTAGTATGGTCCTTGACACAGTTACGTTGATTAAACAACTAGGTGTAACGTTACAAAGCAACATGAAGTGGAATGAGCATGTAAGGATTATAGTAGGGGAGGTGAACGGTCGACTTCCGGTTTATTGGGAGAATTACAGGAAAGTTTGATTAATCTGTAGAGGAGGCGCATATAGGACACTAGTACAGCCCATTGTTGAGTACTGTTCGGGTGTTTGAGATTCGCAGCAGGTTGGATTAAGGAGGACATCGAAGCAGTTCAGAGGCGGGCTGCTAGATTTGTTGCCAGTGGGTGCGAACAAAACGCTTGTATTTTGGAAACCCTTCGCGAAATAAAATGGGAATCTTTGGAGGTAAGGCGACATTAATTTGGAGGAGCACTGCTGGGAAAATTTAGAGAACCGGATTTTGAACCTGACTGATGAACGATTCGTCTCCCGCCAACGTACGTTTCGCATAAGGACCATGAACTTGAGATTAGAGAGATGAGGGCTCATACGGTGGCATACAGACGGTCGTTTTTCCCTCGCTGTGTTTTCTAATGGAACAGAGAAGGATGTGAGCAGTAGTGGTACAGGGTACCCTCCGCCTCGCACCAGACGATATATTGCGGAGTATGTGTGTAGATGCAGACGTAGATGTCGCCATATCTGATCACGAAATCCGTTCAGAGATCTACGTATCGCTCTAGCTCCAACACAATATAAATTATCCTCTCAATTCTTCCCTTTCTTCTTCTTCCTTTTCCATCAGCTGCCTTCCCGCTCTCCCACAAAATCTTCTGCCACTAGTTTTCTTGTGCCTTTCTCAAATCAACTTTTCTTTCTTTCTTTTGCTCGTGCCTGTTTTCCTGCAGAGACGCAGGGGTCGGAATGGTTAATCTGATGTGGCAGTGTTAGTGTAAGGGCTGGCTGGATGCCCTTCCTGCCGCCACCCCTTACCCCCCGGGAAGGAATTAGTGTAGCCAACTGTCTGCGACTAGTGTAATCCATGGAATAGTGCGAAAGTGTTCAGATGTCTGAGAGCAGTGTATCTGCGGTGGAACGTGGGGATCGGCCCGGTATTCACCCAGGGAGATTAGGAAAACCGCCTAAAAACCACATCCCGGCTGGCCGGCACACTGTCCCTCGTCGTTAAACCTCTGGGCGGATTCGATCTGGGGCCGACGCGCCTACCCGAGTCCAGGAAGCAGCGAGTTAGCGCTGTCGGCTAACCTGGCGGGTTCCTTTCTCAAATCAACTAATACCCTTTTTTTTCATCGATCCCTAATGCCTAACAAACCCCTGTCCCGTATCAAGTAGTGTACGAGCACTATTAATGTCGAACACCAATGGAAACTTTATTTGTGTAAAGGTGTAGATAAAGATCCGCTTTTTGGCTATAGACCGGCTATCGGGGACCGACCGATCGCCGTGTCGTCCTCTGCCAGTAATGTCACTGGATACGCTATGGAAAGGCACGTGGTCTTCACTCTGCTCCCCCGGTCTTTGTCGGTTTTCTTGACCTCGTAACAGCTACTTCTCAGGTAGCTCCTCAATTGAGATCACGAGGCCGAGTGCACAATGTGCCAGTCCTCCCACGAGGAAAAATCTCTGGCATTACTGGGGATCGATCCCGGGTCCCCCGCATGGCAGCCAGCCATACTGACCACTCAGCCACAGAAGCGGACTTCCATTACGTGCCCATGAAAAAAATCTACTTTTATCTCTCAACAGAAAAGCAAAAGACGTCTCAAAATTTTTAGTAGTAAGTCAGACGTACGAGGGCAGTTCAATAAGTAATGCAACACATTTTTTTTCTCGGCCAATTTTGGTTGAAAAAATCGGAAATTTCTTGTGGAATATTTTCAAACATTCCCGCTTCGTCTCGTATAGTTTCATTGACTTCCGACAGGTGGCAGCGCTGTACGGAGCTGTTAAAATGGCGTCTGTAACGGATGTGCGTTGCAAACAACGGGCAGTGATCGAGTTTCTTTTGGCGGAAAACCAGGGCATCTCAGATATTCATAGGCGCTTGCAGAATGTCTACGGTGATCTGGCAGTGGACAAAAGCACGGTGAGTCATTGGGCAAAGCGTGTGTCATCGTCGCCGCAAGGTCAAGCAAGACTGTCTGATCTCCCGCGTGCGGGCCGGCCGTGCACAGCTGTGACTCCTGCAATGGCGGAGCGTGCGAACACACTCGTTCGAGATGATTGACGGATCACCATCAAACAACTCAGTGCTCAACTGGATATCTCTGTTCGTAGTGCTGTCACAATTGTTCACCAGTTGGGATATTCAAAGGTTTGTTCCCGCTGGGTCCCTCGTTGTCTAACCGAACACCATAAAGAGCAAAGGAGAACCATCTGTGCGGAATTGCTTGCTCGTCATGTGGCTGAAGGTGACAATTTCTTGTCAAAGATTCTTACAGGCGATGAAACATGGGTTCATCACTTCGAACCTGAAACAAAACGGCAATCAATGGAGTGGCGCCACACCCACTCCCCTACCAAAAAAAAGTTTAAAGCCATACCCTCAGCCGGTAAAGTCATGGTTACAGTCTTCTGGGACGCTGAAGGGGTTATTCTGTTCGATGTCCTTCCCCATGGTCAAACGATCATCTCTGAAGGGTATTGTGCTACTCTTCAGAAATTGAAGAAACGACTTCAGCGTGTTCGTAGGCACAAAAATCTGAACGAACTTCTCCTTCTTCATGACAACGCAAGACCTCACACAAGTCTTCGCACCCGAGAGGAGCTCACAAAACTTCAGTGGACTGTTCTTCCTCATGCACCCTACAGCCCCGATCTCGCACCGTCGGATTTCCATATGTTTGGCCCAATGAAGGACGCAATCCGTGGGAGGCACTACGCGGATGATGAAGAAGTTATTGATGCAGTACGACGTTGGCTCCGACATCGACCAGTGGAATGGTACCGTGGAGGCATACAGGCCCTCATTTCAAGGTGGCGTAAGGCCGTAGCATTGAATGGAGATTACGTTGAAAAATAGTGTTGTGTAGCTAAAAGATTGGGGAATAACCTGGTGTATTTCAATGCTGAATAAAACAACCCCTGTTTCAGAAAAATAGTGTTGCATTACTTATTGAACTGCCCTCGTATTTTAGCACATTTATCTTTAAACTTCCTGTCACTCGAACATGTAACCTTGCCTTCTGCAGGCATCTCAGAGTCTGCCGCACATATCACGTGTGCCAGAATGTTTCAAAGCAATGCACACTCCACTGCTAAGTGGAAAACCCATTCGGGCACTTATTTATATTTTAAATCTTGCTGGCTGAAAAGCAAGTGTTACCGCTGACAGCCCCCTCCCCCTGACGTGTGTGCTGCGAAGACGGTGAAATAACAATTCACGAACAAAATGATGATGCCAGCTTTTTTGTTATAAAATACCTTCTCCTAAAAATTGTTGTCTGCTGAACTTAGAGTTAGATGTCTGAGGGCGACTGATCTGCAGAAAATGCGAGATGTGCTTCGTCATTTTAACCAAGCTTCTTCACAACTTTTGCTTTGCCTTAGTGGCGTGCGTGTGCGCTTCTCCGTATTGCAGAAGATCCAAAATATGTCCTCAGGGTCCTTTATCTTCAGTGACAAGCATCAGTCTTGGTAGCTTTAGAAGTATCACTCCCTTTAAATAGCCAGTAGGTACTGCACGACGTGTTACTTGTTTCTCTGGGCGCAAACATTCCTTTTATTCTTGATTTAGATGTCTCTCTCTCTCTCTCTCTTCTTTGCCACAGAAGTAATGTATATAGCTGGCAAGCCGACAGCTACAATCTCAAATAATTTTTCACTCATTATAAATATGTAAATATAATCATTTTTCACCGAGCGGGGTGGCGCAGTGGTTAGACACTGGACTTGCATTCGGGAGGACAACGGTTCAATCCCGCGTCCGGCCATCCTGATTTAGGTTTTCCGTGATTTCCCTAAATCACTCCAGGTAAATGCTGGGATGGTTCCTCTGAAAGGGCACGGCCGACTTCCTTCCCACTCCTTCCCTAATCCGATGAGACCGATGACCACGCTGTCTGGTCTCCTTCCCCAAACCAACCAACCTATAATCATTTTTCACTTGCACGAGTAGTGAATGGTCGCAGTTCTTTAATTACCGAGATACAGCTAGCAACATTTTTGTGATGGAACTCTGGTACCTTTTGCGCCTATATGTGCTGATCTACAAGAGAGAAATTATTCAATGTAATAGAATGACTGGGGACTTCTGTGCTGTTGATACGGCCGTTAGAGCAGCGAGCTTCAGCGAACTTCATTCCACTCTACGTACAGCGTGACTTCAATGTCACACATCGCTTGAGTCGGTGGCACCAGTTTCCGCACAGACTGAAGAAAAGGATCACTACACACTTGACTGCCATATGATTCATAAATGATCTCTGGTAATCGAATTCAAGTTATAAAATGCCCTTGTTGTTCTAATTAGAAAAAAAATACACGAAAGACCCAGAAAGGGAGGAAGAAACCAAATAAAACTTCACAGTTAGAGAGGGTACGTAGTGTTAATTCTCTGATTACAAAATTCTATAAAATTTACAATGAGCTTGCCAGTATGAGCACAGTACGACTTTGCAACTGCTATGGTCTGGATACACGCATTGATTCGCTGGGGAGGGGTGTCAGAAAATCGGTGTTTCCTCTCCTGAGGCAACCTGGGACACGGCTATTGTCTGTCGTAACTGGTCCTTGTCATCTTGGGACGGAGTTGACTACTACACGCATGTTCTATCGGGGGCAGATCTTGGGATCTTATTGGCCACGGGGTATCTCAATATCACGCAGATATTTCATGGAGAGACGTGCCATTCGTGGACGAGCATTGTTGTCTTGAAAACTAGCATCACGATACCGTCACGTAAGAGCTAACACATGGCTACCAGCTGTAACCTGAAGTCACACCCGATGGCGACCCACACCTTGATGCAAGGAGTAACAGCACTGTCTTCTCTAAAAGATTTCACGAATTAGATCTCTCTGATCACCGCCATGCTCACCGACGATGGACTATGAGGTCGTGCAAAAGCGCGATTCGCCGCTGAACACAATGCGACGTCACGCAACAGCAGTCCGAGCTTCACGGTCGTGGCACCACTCGAAACGCACCTGTTTTCGTTGTGGTACAAACGACAGTAATTCCCTATTCCGACTGCTGCTAGTCTCCGACCACTGATGCTCAATGACACAGAATGTTGCACAAAACCTGTTACTTGTTCTGGGATGGCTGGTGTGACGGTACGTCACATAAATATTGACATTTTTATCGGTTGTAAACCGTAATTAAGTGTTTTATGAATATAATTAGTGTAAAAGATATAGGTAATGTTCTTGAAACAACTGATATACAGCGATAACATTTTTATTTAATGTCTATGAAAATAAAAAAGGATCGAAAGAGACGCGATTGTACGGCCGAGGAGGAAGGACGTATTTTGTGGTACGCACACTGTTTTGTTTCGCTATACGGAAGGCAGCCATTGAGCGGCTACACATATTTTATGTAAGTTATTCGTACTTCTGCTTAAATAAACTTGTTATTATTATTATAAAATGAATTTCTTTGTAATAGTTACCACCTCAAATGCTCGCAGTGGCTAACTATTTTTAATAAGCATTTTTTCAGTAATTTGCGCTGCGAGAAGCTCATCTTCCTCCGAAGTATTAATTTATTTTTCAATGTTAACAGTAACTGTAAATGCGAGAGATTTCGTTATGAGAACCTTTTTAAATTGCAACAGATAATTAATTTACGTTAAAGTTAATGTTTTTAAATTATACAGATTCCATGAGTTCAGTAAGTTTTATCTTGGCCGCTCCACGGCAACAATCGAAATTCTCTCAAGCCTTGCTTTGCAGTCAATAAATAGAAATTAACAAGATTACATTGAAGTCAGTTAATGGCAGCTATATTTTAGTCATCGCGTTCAAAATCTAAAATTGGTACATGAATAACTGAGGCCCTTCAAGAACCCGTTTCATATTTACTTATGCACGTAAGTATAAGTGATAAGAGAAGACAATATCCCTGAGAGAATGAATCATGCTGATAAATTAAAAATAAAAATATATAAAATATATATGTAATAATTTCCTTTGTATGTGACGTAATGAAGCCCAGAGGGACGTCACACTGGCGCAGATGCGAAGGGGTTACAATGTGCTATATAACAACATGCAAAGCTATCTTGTTGCGATCGGCTGGTTGACTGAAACCTTACAAACGAGTATTGCCTGCTCTCTCGTACCTATGAGGTCCAATATCGGGCCGTAATTACATAGGATTACGCCACAAATCTAGATACTGCAGGATTCGACTATGCGGGCAAATAGAGACTCAGAATGAGCCACATTTCGAACTGACTGGTGTTCATAACCCTGTTTCACACAGTTACACAGCATTTTCATATCCTTCGCAGGGATAAGTCAACGTCTGACGCTCTTCTCGTTCCTTATATACGCCACTGCGCCCTTTAAGGGCACGAGATAAAAGTACTATCATTCTACCTGTCACAGATAATTGCTACTCCAGTTATTTTTACATCTGCTGATGATGTGTACGTGTATGAAGGTACCACCCGTTCACGTCTTGTAAGTCAATGTATAATTCATCTGTTCATACCTCTCGACATTGCTGGACTGAAATACCGAATTATCACTGAACCTGCTGATGCCTGGTGCACGAACTGTACGAGGGTTGCCCACGAAATAATGCACCGCACTTTTTTTCAGCCGAAAACAATGCTACAAATGCGAAACTTAACGTATGTATTATTTGAAGTCGCCTGAGTGAGCGCGACAAGTTTCTGTCACTTCCGACAGATAGCGTAGCTGCAGGACAGTTTCAAAATGGCGTCAGTAGGTAATGTAAGTTACAGGCAACATGCCGTCATTGAATTTCTCACTCCAGACAAAGAAACTGTGGGGAATATTCGCAAACGCTTGTGCAAAGTCTATGAAGCATCTGCTGTCGACAGAAGTACAGTTGGTCGCTAGCCATGGAGGGTGAGGTTATCAGAAGGCGGTTCGGCGGAGCTCCACGATTTGCAGCGGTCAGGGAGACCACCCACGGCTGTCACACTTCACATGTTGCTGCGAGCTGACGTTGTCATTCGCCATTAAAGGACGCCATTCGTGGAAGACATTTTGAGGACAATGAGGAGGTGATTCACACAGTGAAGCACTGGCTCTGACACCAGGCAGGGATTGCTACCGACGGGGCATACACGCTCTTGTTTCGCGCTGAAGGAAGGCCATAGAACGGGATGGAGATTACGTGGAAAAATATGGTGTGTAGATAAATCACCGTTCTTTCGTATGTGTAGTTCCCATTATGTTCAATTTAGAACTGTTGAAGAAAAAAATGCGGCGGATTACTTCCAAGACAACCCTCGTGTGCCAGCAATACCATCAGGAAAATTTACTGAGAATCCCTGTCACAACCGAGTGTGTAATTTGATAAAACAAATTTTGTGCTACGATGTAAAAGACAAACATACAAATTTCAGTTAGGGAACATTGGTCCAAAAAGGACAAAATCGAAGGTTATGAACATAAATGAGAACATTTCAAAAACAAGCGTTCGCTGAACACTCACCAAAGCAGACACAGAGGGGCAGCAGTGATCCAGAGTAGGATCAAGAATGAAACACCTCAGCTACCTGGGTCGTCTTGTTTCATTACTGCACTACCGCCCCACTCGCCGGCCTTCTGTTTCCTTCCAAAGTGTAGCACTTACAACAGGCTACACTGCTTAGCTCACTGCCGTATATATATATATATATATATATATATATATATACGTGTAGCCATATGTGGTACGCCTGGAGGAGCTGAAGGACTCTGTCCTGAGAGAGCCAATCGGGGGCTTATCACGAATTTCAGTTAGCGAGGGCACTGACTGCCGGAAGTGACACGACTGTGGATTTAGGTTTGACGTAGAACGGACGCAGATACGCCGTTTCATCATGCTCCGACACTTATTTGCACGAGATTGCCATACGCTCTTGAGATAAACCACGTCTCCACGAATGGTTCACTTAACGTTTCTTCCAGGATCTGCTACTTGTTATTTACTTCGGAGTTAATTTCTCACGTTACCTGCTTATTTAGACTGTACAGAAACAAGGAATTCCTTTGTGGTAGGCTCGGAAACACTGGTCCGCGTGAATAAAGATATCCATGCCCGAGGCAGGATTCGAAACTGCGACCGTAGCGGTCGCGCGGTTCCAGACTGTAGCGCCTACAACCGCTCGGCCACTTTAGTCTATACGCCGTATTAAAATTTTCTTTTGTGTACGCTTTTGCTACAAGTAATGCACACACTTTCTACCGCCTTGCTCTATTTCGAATAATATTTTCAGCTCCACAGTAAGTTGCAGTTGGTCGCTGAATGCAGTTCCGCCAGCAACCAAGCTACACTGGAGCGCCTAAGAAACTGCCACAGGCATGCGTATTCAAGTACAGATATACGGGGTTATTACAAATGATTGAAGCGATTTCACAGCTCTACAATAACTTTATTATTTGAGACATTTTCACAATGCTTTGCACACACATACAAAAACTCAAAAAGTTTTTTTAGGCTTTCACAAATGTTCGATATGTGCCCCTTTAGTGATTCGGCAGACATCAAGCCGATAATCAAGTTCCTCCCATATTCGGCGTAGCATGTCCCCATCAATGAGTTCGAAAGCATCGCTGATGCGAGCTCGAAGTTCTGGCACGTTTCTTGGTAGAGGAGGTTTAAACACTGAATCTTTCACATAACCCCACAGAAAGAAATCGCATGGGGTTAAGTCGGGAGAGCGTGGAGGCCATGACATGAATTGCTGATCATGATCTCCACCACGACCGATCCATCGGTTTTCCAATCTCCTGTTTAAGAAATGCCGAACACCATGATGGAAGTGCGGTAGAGCACCATCCTGTTGAAAGATGAAGTCGGCGCTGTCGGTCTCCAGTTCTGGCATTAGCCAATTTTCCGCGGGCTACGCGTGAAACTTGCCCGCACGCGATCAACCGTTTCTTCGCTCACTGGAGGCCGACCCGTTGATTTCCCCTTACAGAGGCATCCAGAAGCTTTAAACTGCGTATACCATCGCCGAATGGAGTTAGCAGTTGGTGGATCTTTGTTGAACTTCGTCCTGAAGTGTCGTTGCACTGTTATTACTGACTGATGTGAGTGCATTTCAAGCACGACATACGCTTTCTCGGCTCCTGTCGCCATTTTGTCTCACTGTGCTCTCGAGCGCTCTGACGATAGAAACCTGAAGTGCGGCTTCAGCCGAACAAAACTTTATGAGTTTTCTACGTATCTGTAGTGTGTCGTGACCATATGTCAATGAATGGAGCTACAGTGAATTTATGAAATCACTTCAATCATTTGTAATAGCCCTATATAAACAGGTAGAATACGTTGCTGCGGTCGGCAACGCCTATATAAGACAACAAATGTCTGGTGCAGTTGTTAGATAGGTTACTGTTGCTACAATGGCAGGTTATCAAGATTTACGTGAGTTTGAACGTGGTGTTACAGTCGGCGCACGAGCGATGGTTCACAGCATTTCGGAAGTAGCGATGAAGTGGGGATTTTGCCGCAAGACCATTTCACGAGTGGATAGCGAATATCAGGAATTCGGTACAACACCAAATCTCCGACATCGATGTGGCCAGAAAAATATCGTGCAAGAAAGGGACCAACGACGACTGAAGAGAATTGTTCAACGTCACAGAAGCGCAACCCTTCCGCAAATTAATGCACATTTCAATGCTGTACCAACAAAAAGTGTCAGCGTGCGAACCATTCAACGAAACATAATCGATATGGGCTTTCGGAGCCGAGTGGCCACACGTGTACCCTCGATGACTGCATGGCACAAAGCTTTACGCCTGGCCTGGGCACATAAATACCAAATTGGATAGTTGATGACTGGAAACATGTTGCCTGGTCGGACGAGTCTCGTTTCAAATTGTATCGAGCGGACGGACATGCACGGGTATGGAGACAACCTCATGAATCCATGGACCCTGCATGTCAGCAAGGGACTGTTCAGGCTAGTGGGGGCTCTTTAATAGTGTGGGGCGTGTGCAGTTGAATTGATAAGGGACCCCTGGTACGTCTAGATACGACTCTGACAGGTAACACGTACGTAAGCATCCTGTCTGATCACCTGCATCCATTCAGGTCCAGGTCAATTGTGCATTCCGATGGACTTGGGCAATTACAGCAGGACAATGCGGTACCCCACACGCTCAGGGTTGCTACATGGTGGCTCCAGGAACACTCGTCTGAGTTTAATCCCTTATGTTGGCTACTAAACTCCCCAGACATGAGCATTATTGAGCATATCTTTGATGCCTTGCAACATGCTGTTTAGAAGAGATCGCCAGTCCCTCGTATTCTTACGGATTGGTGAACAGCCCTGCAGGATTCATAGTGTCATTTCCCTTAAGCACTACTTCAGACAATAGCCAAGTCCATGCCACGTCGTCTTGCGGCACTTTTGTGTGCTCGCGGGGCCCTACTCGATGTTAGCAATAGAGATGGGGGATCCGCTCTTGAACTGATTCATAAGTTGAATCTTTCAAAGGACTGAACAATCAGTGATTCAGAAAAAAAGAACGGTAGCTCCAAACGTTTCCCACGGCAGAGAGAGAGAGAGAGAGAGAGAGAGAGAGAGAGAGAGAGAGAGACGGAGCATATCAGCAGCGCCTCTGCTGGTCACAGCACAGTGCACGCCACACAACACAGCCAGCGCCGGCCTCTGCCCTGCTTCTACCTTGGCTGCCTGCATTGTGCAGTGCCCCATTGGATTTTGTGTTTCACATATGCCGTGCCGTCTCTGTGCGTCGTCGTCTGCCACGTGCAGTGTCTGGTGCAGCTTAACTTCGCATCGCACTCTGTCGGCGATCGTTTCAGTCGCACGTCCTGCCCTCTGGGCAGTTGATGCGAGCAACAGGACAGAGAGCCACCTAGCGGATAACATAGGAACTACTTGCAAGAACCTGCTCGCAAGGGAATGGACGATTTGTCTCGGAGCGGGTGAGTTCACCGCTCCCCCCACCCTCGGAACTCGCCCGCTCTACGCTCACCCCACCGTTCTCGACTCTAGCCAGAGCGTCAAGCAAAGCAACTCAGGTGTCACTCTGGTCTCTGCCGTCTTAGCTCACGCAGTAATACAGCTCGCGGCTCGACCTGCTCGACTCAGTGCTTCTGCATCGGAGTTCGTCTCTACTGGATATTGTTCTTCATAGTAATACCGCTATGTATATTACAATATTATGTTATGTATACATCATTTGTTTTTATTTTATTTTTATTTGTTTAAACTGATCAGATTAGGTTCCTGACGACTCCTCTTACTATAGGATTTTTATTATGGACACTCGAATTTACGCTTTAATTACGAGCGAACCGATAAACGTATCGCAAAATGTGATACACCAATATTTTCCTTGTTTTATTCTGGGTAAGGCTATATGCAGCACTTTCGTTTTACAGTCAAATTTATATTTTTTTTCTTATTCTGGTACGGATTTTTCGATTTTAGGCGTCTTCGGAAGGAAACGTTCACTTTAAAAATATATGCCTTGCGATGTATTTGTATGAGGTTAATGAAATTTTAATACATTATAGCCAAATATATTGTTAATGTAAATCTCAAGTTACAACATTTTCCGATCACCCAAAAAACCACAATAGTGCAAAATAAATCAATAATCAAAAACTTTGTCACATCGTGGAAATTTCAATAAACAATACAAAATTCTTACTCATTATCTGTGTTACTTCAAAATAGGATCAAATAAGATCAAAATACAGGTATAGTACAGGAATAAACCAAGTTTAAAGGGCAATGTGTCTTCCATTTATTTTCTATTGTAAATGAGTGGTGAGTCATGAAAAAGAGCTAATTCATTTCAGGGACTGAACAGTTCTGATCTGATCTCTGAAAAGAACAGTTTTGCCCATCTCTAGTTAGCAAGGAGTACCAGTTCCTTTGGCTCTCTAGAGCAAAAGGAGGTGGGAGTATTGTCAGTAACAGCAGGATAGGACGGTCAGGAACATTCTGTGACGTCGAAACTGGACCAGTCATCGGATATGACCTGAGCAACAAACGTATGAGGGACATTTAAATCCTTCGACAGTTCCCTAAGTCGACTGGCCGTGATGGAATTGTCTACTGGAAATGCGAAGGGACAATCACAGCTAAACAAAGACCAGGAAGACCTCATATACTGACGGACTGGGATTGTCGAGCATTGCGCACAGTCGTCGCAAAAAAGTGAATTAATTCATCTCAAGGAGGACTCGTGAGTTCCAGTGTGACAACAACAGTTCGGTTAGCACAATGACTATGCGTATGGAGTTAAAAAGGATGGGATAGAATGGCCGACCAGCTGTAGTCGGTGCTAACTGACCCCTGATGTAATGTAAAGAGTGACACCACTGGACAGCGGATCACTGGAAGCGAGAGTTTTGGAATGATGAATCAAGCTATCGTTGTGGTAACCTGTTTGAAAGGTTTGCTTTTGACGAACGACTGGAGAAGGTTACTTTCTGTCATGTACAGTGACAACTCTGCTGTAGAGAGGAGGTGGTGTGCTTCATAAAACGCTGAATACGAAAGGATGTCAACACATTTTCCGACATTGTGTACAGTCCGCAGTAGAGGAACAGTTCGGGGATATGACTGTCTCAGCAGGAAAATGCACTCTGTCATAAAGCAGCATCTTCGAGGCATTGCTCTGGGGACAATAACATTCCTGACATGGACTGGCCTGACCAGTAACTCGACATCAACCGAATGGAACGAATTTGGGATGAATCAGAACGTCGACTTCTGGTTTCGGATATTGAGGAAGAATGGGCTCCCATTACTCCACAGGTATACAGAAACCTCATTGAAAGGGTCCCCAGTAGAGTTTAAGCTGAACATAAAGGGTGGACACAAGCCGTGCTGACGTCCCCTAATAGTTGTGCGGATACCTTTGGACACATACTGTACGTGTATATGCGGGGTATAAGAAATCGGTTGCGTCAAACTTTGAGAAATTGTAGAGTGTCTCGGGAAAGAAATGGGGATAGGAATCTGTCTTCAGGAATGTCATCTATCCTCGCTACGGGATGTGGAAGCTAAAGGGGTTTAATCTTTATAGACCACTCCTTCGACAGAAAATGTGACTTTTTACACTGGCAGATCGGAGCGTCTCACAATGGGCCTACGATCGCTGATAGCGACTGACTGTCAAAATCTCCACTGCAGAAGATTAGGATAGCCGTCGCTTAGGCAGGTGTACGTCGCTGCAGTTTCTACACTCTTCACAACGTGGTTGGATGACATTTCTGCACATACCACTGTCGTTTTCTTATTCTCTGTTTATCTAAAATGTGTATAATTTTCGGCAAATATTCCAGAATAATTCCTGAAAAAGTAATGGTATTGCGAACTACTAGCTGGAAGTATGGAATGAAGATTTGACATCGTTGTCATTGGTAAACGAAAAACAGTAATGAGAGAAGCCTCTAGGCACTCACCTAAATAAGACAGTATTAATTCCGAAATACTTACGCCATAGCAACAGTATATTAATGTTCGTAGCTAATTTGAACATAAAAATGTCCGCTTTTATAAGGTTGGTTGGTTGGTTTGGGGAAGGAGACCAGACAGCGTGGTCATCGGTCTCATCGGATTAGGGAAGGATGGGGAAGGAAAGCGGCCGTGCCCTTTCAGAGGAACCATCCCGGCATTTGCCTGGAGTGATTTAGAGAAATCACGGAAAACCTAAATCAGGATGGCCGGACGCGGGATTGAACCGTCGTCCTCCCGAATGCGAGTCCAGTGTCTAACCACTGCCCCACCCCGCTCGGTTTTTATAAGGGTTCCCTGGATACTGGAGGGGGTTGCTCTATTTGACAGCCCGGAAATCTACTCCAAACATAATTAGTATTTCTATGACCAGATACAGTGTGGGACAACTTATACCAAATGAGTATTTCTAGGAAAAGTTACAGAGCGTGTGAAAACCTAGGTCATAAGATAAAAAAAAAGTTATGCAACAGATTGTCATGTTACTTGAGGTCCTACGTATTGGCTGTACAGGCTGCAGATTAGGAAAGATATGTTACTCTTTGTATTTATTTGATGCAATCACATGGGTATATAACGCGGTAACGTGTTTTGAGTTTCCTGTAATCATCTCCAGACTGCCAATAGTTAGAAAAAGGAGACAAAAGGTGATTATAGAATGTATGAAATACACTGGAGTCCAAAATTAAAGCAAAAAAAGGCTTTTTCTCCGTACTGTGTCTATTTCACGATATAATCATACCAACTGTCAACCAGATGTCCGGACGATCGTGTTTTGCACGGAAGATGCCATTCTGGTCAACGGACAACTATGCCAACGATGACGACATGGTATATATGAAACGATGTAGTGTTTGGTGGGTTGCGCCACAATCTTTATGTGCACATCACAGATGGTGCAGTATCGCACTCAGAAGATTCCTACCAGATTCTCTGCGGTGGAGAGCCATAGAAAGAAAGGAATCAGGACACTTGCAAACTGATTTGGCCCCTCTGGTTTAATGTGAATTGTGTTGTTTCTCGCATGTGGGGACAGTTTATAGAAACCGATACTGCTTCCAGAAGACCAGGGAAGGGCCGACCACGTGTGACTTCAGAAGAGAGGACCGATATTTGACTGTAAGGGTACAACAATAACGCCTTAGTACCGCACAGCAACTGCAATATGAGCTCGCAATATCCACTGGACGTGTTGTATCGAGACAGACGGTGTGCAGAAGGCTTTCGCAGAGTGGCGACTACCGTTGGGGACATGCTGCATGTCTACCTCTGACGCGTCTTCACAGCAGGGAACGTCTAGAGTAGAGTCATCAACAAGCCACCTAGACGGCCGAAGAGTAGGCCTATGCTGTTTTCACGTAGGAGTCCCGATTTGGTCTGGAGAGTGAAATCGCATCTGGAGTCGACGTGGAACACGATATCGGGAACCAAACATTGTGGAAAGAGACCGATATCGAGGTGGATCCCTAGTGATGCTGGCGGGGATTGTGTTGACAACTCGAACACGTCTTCGTGAAACTGTACGGCTGAATCGGAAAAGTTTAACTGCTGTCAGATATCGTGACGAGATCTTGGGACCTCATTTGCGGTTGTGCGAGGCGATATGGGCCCGGACTTCGTATTGGTGGACGGTAATGCTCCACCTCATAGTGCACGGGTGGTCGATGTTTTCCTGGAAACGGAAGGTACTGCACGCATGGCGTGGCCTGGTCGCTCTCCTGATCTGAATACCATCGAGCATGGCAGTGATGCACTATGCCGGCGGCTTGCATCACGTCAGCAACCGCCAAACCCTCTCCAAGACAGCGAGCAGTTCTGCACGGAGAATGGGCGTTATTGCCTTAACATGAGATTGATGACATCATCCACAGCATGCCCCGTAGTTGTCAGGCCCGTATTGCTGCCAGAGGTGGTCACACATCACACTGAGCAACATTAACCAGTTGTCGGACTGTGTGTGCAAATACGTTAAGTAAGAAAAAACGAAGAACATCTTCGTTTACCGTTATGCATGTTGCAGTCGTTTACGTTCTGTATTCTTTACATCGTTTCCACTTTGCGATCAACTGTTTACGCTGTTTTGTGGCAACATTAACACAAACATTCAAGATTTCCGTTGGTTACTTTAATTTTGGACACCAGTGTATGACAATAACTATCTACGTAGGGATGGAAAAGAATAGAACCATACCTAATGGAACATACTGCGAACCGCATCCGTTGCATTGTCAACAATACTGGAGGTGACAGGAGGTAGAGGTCGAAATTTTGTAGGCGGAATGAATTTGTCTTTATCACATGTATCTATTCACAAAAGGAATAGCTACTTCCGCAACTTGTTTCGTTGGAGCATCAAGGCACGAGTTTTTACAATTTGTAAAATTCAAAGAAAAGTTAAAAAAATTGTTTTAAATATGTGCGTTTGTAAAGATGGGGGATTAGGCATAGTGGAACGGTGGAAGTGGTTCATAGATAGCTGACGATGTCGGTGCATTAAACGAGGATAGTGTAGGAGTAATAATTATGTATACAAAGCTGTTTCACAGAGGAGGACTGCACTGTAGTTCTCTCTCTAGATTGTCGCACAAGTGACAAAATGGTAGATATCGAAATAGACGAGAGAGGGATAGAGAAACAATTAAAATCACTCAAAAGAGGAAAGTCTGCTGAACCTGATGGGATACCAGTTCGATTTTACACAGAGTACGCGAAGGAACTTGCCCCCCTTCTTGCAGCGGTGTACCGTAGGTCTCTAGAAGAGCGTAGCGTTCCAAAAGATTGGAAAAGGGCACATGTCATCTCCATTTTCAAGAAGGGACGTCGAGCAGATGTGCAGAACTATAGACCTGTATCTCTAACGTCGATCTGTTGTAGAATTTTGGAACACGTATTATGTTCGAGTATAATGACTTTTTTGGAGACTAGAAATCTACTCTGTAGGAATCAGCATGGGTTTCGAAAAAGACGATCGTGTGAAACCCAGCTCGCGCTATTCGTCCACGAGACTCAGAGGGCCATAGACACGGGTTACCAGGTAGATGCCGTGTTTCTTGACTTCTTCAAGGCATTCGATACAGTTCCCCACAGTCGTTTAATGAACAAAGTAAGAGCATATGGACTATCAGACCAATTGTATGATTGGATTGAAGAGTTCCTAGATAACAGAACGCAGCATGTCATTCTCAATGGAGAGAAGTCTTCCGAAGTAAGAGTGATTTCAGGTGTGCCAGAGGGGAGTGTCGTAGGACCGTTGCTATTCACAATATACATAAATGACCTTGTGGATAACAGCGGAAGTTCACTGAGGCTTTTTGAAGATAATACTGTGGTATATCGACAGGTTGTAACAATGGAAACTTGTACTGGAATGCAGGAGGATCTGCATCGAATTGACGCATTGTGCAGGGAATGCCAGTTGAATCTCAATGCAGACATGTGTAATGTGCTGCGAATACATAGAAAGGAAGATCCTTTATCATTTAGCTACAATGTAGCAGGTCAGTAACTGGAAGCAGTTAATTCCTAAGTTATCTGTGAGTAGGCATTAGGAGTGATTTAAAATGGAATGATCATACAAAGTTGGTCGTCGGTAAAGCAGATGCCAGACTGAGATTCATTGGAAGAATCCTAAGGAAATGCAATTCGAAAACAAAGGATGTAGGTTACAGTACACTTGTTGGCCCACTGCATGAATATTGCTCACCAGTGTGGGTTCCGTACCAGATACGGTTGACAGAAGGGATAGAGAAGATCCAACGGAGAGCAACGCACTTCGTTACAGGATCATTTAGTAATCGCGAAATCGTACAGAGATGATAGATAAACTCCAGTGGAAGACTTTGCAGGAGAGACTCTCAGTAGCTCGGTACGGGCTTTTGTTGAAGTTTCGAGAACATACCTTCACCGAGGAGTCAAACAGTATATTGCTCCCTCCTACGTATATCTCGCGAAGAGACCATGAGGATAAAATCATAGAAATTAGAGCCCACACAGAGGCACACCGACAATCTTTCTTTCCACGAACAATACGAGAGCCGATAGAGGTACTCAAAGTACCCTCCGACACACATTGTCAGGTGGCTTGCGGAGTATGGATGCAAATGTAGAAGTGTAGTAAAGAGGAAAAATACGTAGTTGCATATAAATTCGTTGGTAGAAATGAAGACGAGACGCACGCTACTGTCGGTTACCAGTCATAACTACCAGCGCACCATTTCGTCACACCAGGAAACACGCCGGCAAATACACTCCTGGAAATGGAAAAAAGAACACATTGACACCGGTGTGTCAGACCCACCATACTTGCTCCGGACACTGCGAGAGGGCTGTACAAGCAATGATCACACGCACGGCACAGCGGACACACCAGGAACCGCGGTGTTGGCCGTCGAATGGCGCTAGCTGCGCAGCATTTGTGCACCGCCGCCGTCAGTGTCAGCCAGTTTGCCGTGGCATACGGAGCTCCATCGCAGTCTTTAACACTGGTAGCATGCCGCGACAGCGTGGACGTGAACCTTATGTGCAGTTGACGGACTTTGAGCGAGGGCGTATAGTGGGCATGCGGGAGGCCGGGTGGACGTACCGCCGAATTGCTCAACACGTGGGGCGTGAGGTCTCCACAGTACAATCGATGTTGTCGCCAGTGGTCGGCGGAAGGTGCACGTGCCCGTCGACCTGGGACCGGACCGCAGCGACGCACGGATGCACGCCAAGACCGTAGGATCCTACGCAGTGCCGTAGGGGACCACACCGTCACTTCCCAGCAAATTAGGGACACTGTTGCTCCTGGGGTATCGGCGAGGACCATTCGCAACCGTCTCCATGAAGCTGGGCTACGGTCCCGCACACTGTTAGGCCGTCTTCCGCTCACGCCCCAACATCGTGCAGTCCGCCTCCAGTGGTGTCGCGACAGGCGTGAATGGAGGGACGAATGGAGACGTGTCGTCTTCAGCGATGAGAGTCGCTTCTGCCTTGGTACCAATGATGGTCGTATGCGTGTTTGGCGCCGTGCAGGTGAGCGTCACAATCAGGACTGCGTACGACCGAGGCACACAGGGCCAACAACCGGCATCATGGTGTGGGGAGCGATCTCCTACACTGGCCGTACACCACTGGTGATCGTCGAGGGGACACTGAATAGTGCATGGTACATCCAAACCGTCATCGAACCCATCGTTCTACCATTTCTAGACCGGCAAGGGAACTTGCTGTTCCAACAGGACAATGCACGTCCGCATGTATCCCGTGCCACCCAACGTGCTCTAGAAGGTGAAAGGTCAACTACCCTGGCCAGCAAGATCTCCGGATCTGTCCCCCATTGAGCATGTTTGGGACTGGATGAAGCGTCGTCTCACGCGGTCTGCACGTCCAGCACGAACGCTGGTCCAACTGAGGCGCCAGGTGGAAATGGCATGGCAAGCCGTTCCACAGGACTACATCCAGCATCTCTACGATCGTCTCCATGGGAGAATAGCAGCCTGCATTGCTGGGAAAGGTGGATATACACTGTACTAGTGTCGACATTGTGCATGCTCTGTTGCCTGTGTCTATGTGCCTGTGGTTCTGTCAGTGTGATCATGTGATGTATCTGACCCCAGGAATGTGTCAATAAAGTTTCCCCTTCCTGGGACAATGAATTCACGGTGTTCTTATTTCAATTTTCAGGAGTGTAGTAAGTTAAGAAAATTCCAGAAAGACAATCACTCACTCGCTCTGTGGGACAGAAGGATGTCCTCGGCCAGCTGCGTGGTTCTCTTCGCCTGGGACACTGCTGATTCGCAGGCTGTGGCCATGCAGACGAGCCTCGCCACGGCGAACACGATGAACGACTGGTCGACAAGTGCCTCGACTTGTAGCGCGGCTGCCGAGGAGACGGTAATGAGCAGGTAGAACGCAAGTCCAGTTATCAACAGGAAGTCCTGGACAACAATGGCGACGATGGAGACAGCGTACATGTCATTCACCGAAGAAGCTGCGTGCGTGAGCACCTTGTATATAATTTCGAAACGTAGGCATTGTCGATGAAGCGTATGGTGGCCGATTACGGACGCGTGTCGTTGTGTCACCGTCCGTTTAGTGGCACAGAACGGCCACGATTCGTTCGGTTCTTCCCAGATATCGGAACCGGCACCAAATGTGCTAATCAGCGCTTCGTTCAGTAAGCAAAATCTTTGACTTAGCAGCGCCACCAGTGTCGCAAACTGCGCCGCAGTCACCGTCGCCACGACACTGGCGAGACTGAAGAGCACATAATCGTCCTTGAACGTCTTGTAGACGGCGAGCGAGCCGTGGTACAGCGCCGCTAGGGACGTGGCCAGCGCGGAGTAGAAGAGAGTGCTGCGGTGGAGGTGGGGGCGGTCCGCGCCGAGCAGCTGGTCGACCACCTCGAGGGCGGCGAGGGCGCGCGAGAAGGCGTCGCGACGCCCGAGCAGGGCGGCCAGCAGGCAGGCGACGCCCCCGCAGGAGCAGGCGACCGCGCCGACCAGCGCTGGGGCGAAGAAGGACTGGCACGCCGCCCCCCGCATGATGCGCCAAAACCCGCAGATCGCCGCCCCCGCCTGCCAAGCCAGCAGCGCGAGGAACGCCGAGCAGTAGCCGCGGGAGGCGGCCCGCAGCCAGCGCCGCCCCCGGGGGTGGGCCGGCGCCGCCCCGACCGCCAGCGACAGCACCCGCAGCGGCCACAGCGCCGCCCCCAGCGCGCCGTCCGCACGGACCGCCCCCTGCCACCTGCCGGTATACGCCCAGTCCATGACGGCTATCAGCACTGCCGCACTACTGCTTGTCACGCCGCCTCCATGCCCGCGGGCAGTCCTAGATAAGATCGTCATATTTGCTATCCTTATCTTCCGCGAAATCGCTTCGGGCGTCCCGTGACTTTGCTGTAGTTACACGGTTCATTGCTGTAGATACAGGCTGATAAGCGTAATTATTAAAGACCGTTCCAGTTGCTGATAAGAACTTCATGGTATATTTCCGCCTCCACACACGGCACATTTTGATCTGAAACTGTCATTGTTAATATTTAATATCATGAAAACAGTCCGCGGCTCGGTGGTTAAAAAAAAAAAAAAACTGGATAGAACGTTGCCATGTAAGCAGGAGATCCAGGGTTCGAGTCCCGGTCGGTGCACACATTTTCACCTCTCCCCGATGATTTAAAAAAAAAAAAGTGGTCTTGCGGTAGCGTTCTCGCTTCCCGCGCACGTGGTCCCGGATTCGATTCCCAGCGGGGTCAGGTATTTTCTCTGCCTCGAGATGACTGGGTGTTGTGTGTCTTTCATCATCATTTCATTCTCATTCACTCGCAAGTCGCCGTAGTGGCGTTAAAGAACTTGTGGAGCGGTAGCCGAACCGCCCCGCGAGGGGTCTCCCGCCCACCAATGCCATACGCTCATTATTATGAATACATACAAATTTTAGATGACAATAAATGAACAAAAATGTACATCTTACACTCTGCTTTTGTGAAGCAACGTTAAATATTCTAAAGGTCTGGTGGATTTAAGAGTTATACGCTCAACGATACCTTGAGAAAAATAAGCGTGTCATAATTATAAAAACTGTATAATTCGACACATTAAAAGTACTGGTATGTTACCAATAGTGAGGTAAAAGTAATTATTAGATGTAATAAAAATCTAAAGTAGTTACAGTGGACCTTGCGACCAGATAGAGACTAAAGTTAAGTCCTCCAAACCTGACAGAAAACGAATCGCTCAGTACTCGAGGTAGTTAAGCTTACCTCTCTGTTCGTCTACACAACCTCACAGCTCCTCAAAAATTTTAAGACTTGCACCGAAATATTTATTTCATTTATATATCTAATCAGACCTCATTACGGTCATTATGCCCTCTCTTCAATCGCACCAGGTTTTCTCACATACAGTATATTTTTAATATCATAACTTCCGAAAAAATAATTTTAAGACGACAGATAGTATTAGAATGATCTGGGTGTCTGAAGTGGCTATGTGAGTAAATAATGCAGACCATGAACTAAGAAAGTTAATGCTGATAGTACTTGTACTACCTCAGTTGTTGCCACTAATACTAATAATACACTCCTGGAAATGGAAAAAAGAACACATTGACACCGGTGTGTCAGACCCACCATACTTGCTCCGGACACTGCGAGAGGGCTGTACAAGCAATGATCACACGCACGGCACAGCGGACACACCAGGAACCGCGGTGTTGGCCGTCGAATGGCGCTAGCTGCGCAGCATTTGTGCACCGCCGCCGTCAGTGTCAGCCAGTTTGCCGTGGCATACGGAGCTCCATCGCAGTCTTTAACACTGGTAGCATGCCGCGACAGCGTGGACGTGAACCGTATGTGCAGTTGACGGACTTTGAGCGAGGGCGTATAGTGGGCATGCGGGAGGCCGGGTGGACGTACCGCCGAATTGCTCAACACGTGGGGCGTGAGGTCTCCACAGTACATCGATGTTGTCGCCAGTGGTCGGCCGAAGGTGCACGTGCCCGTCGACCTGGGACCGGAACGCAGCGACGCACGGATGCACGCCAAGACCGTAGGATCCTACGCAGTGCCGTAGGGGACCGCACCGCCACTTCCCAGCAAATTAGGGACACTGTTGCTCTTGGGGTATCGGCGAGGACCATTCGCAACCGTCTCCATGAAGCTGGGCTACGGTCCCGCACACCGTTAGGCCGTCTTCCGCTCACGCCCCAACATCGTGCAGCCCGCCTCCAGTGGTGTCGCGACAGGCGTGAATGGAGGGACGAATGGAGACGTGTCGTCTTCAGCGATGAGAGTCGCTTCTGCCTTGGTGCCAATGATGGTCGTATGCGTGTTTGGCGCCGTGCAGGTGAGCGCCACAATCAGGACTGCATACAACCGAGGCACACAGGGCCAACACCCGGCATCATGGTGTGGGGAGCGATCTCCTACACTGGCCGTACACCACTAGTGATCGTCGAGGGGACACTGAATAGTGTACGGTACATCCAAACCATCATCGAACCCATCGTTCTACCATTCCTAGACCGACAAGGGAACTTGCTGTTCCAACATGACAATGCACGTCCGCATGTATCCCGTGCCACCCAATGTGCTCTAGAAGGTGTAAGTCAACTACCCTGGCCAGCAAGATCTCCGGATCTGTCCCCCATTGAGCATGTTTGGGACTGGATGAAGCGTCGTCTCACGCGGTTTGCACGTCCAGCACGAACGCTGGTCCAACTGAGGCGCCAGGTGGAAATGGCATGGCAAGCCGTTCCACAGGACTACATCCAGCATCTCTACGATCGTCTCCATGGCAGAATAGCAGCCTGCATTGCTGCGAAAGGTGGATATACACTGTACTAGTGCCGATATTGTGCATGCTCTGTTGCCTGTGGTTCTGTCAGTGTGATCATGTGATGTATCTGACCCCAGGGATGTGTCAATAAAGTTTCCCCTTCCTGGGACAATGAATTCACGGTGTTCTTATTTCAATTTCCAGGAGTGGAGTAACAATAAAAATGACAGACGGCCGGTGTGGCCGTGCGGTTCTAGGCGCTTCAGTTTGGAACCGCGTGACCGCTACGGTCGCAGGTTCGAATCCTGCCTCGGGCATGGATGTGTGTGATGTCCTTAGGTTAGTTGGGTTTAAGTAGTTCTAAGTTCTAGGGACTGATGACCGTCGCAGTTAAGTCCCATAGTGCTCAGAGCCAAGCCAACAACAATAATTATAGTGGCAGATATGAAAAGAATTTAAAGATGAGAAAGATAAATGTTTTGTGATAGAGCGAGTTCTGGGGAAACGAAATTTATGGAGATTGCACCAAATAAGAATTCTGGGTAAACAGGAAGATCTGGTTGGGAACAGAAAAGGGGTAACGAGTGCCCACAGTAACAATGGTAATTTTTATTGTTGTTCTGGTAGACATAGCACTAACTTATGAAGCTGGAGATGTTATTCAGTTCTCCAATGTGATGCGGGGGGTTATTGCAGAGTCGGTTTCCTGCTCCTGAGAAGGACTTCGGGAAATTGGTTTAACGATGGAGTGGGACAGGAAGGATTTTGCTCTGAGGGTAACGGGTGTTTCTGCCATATTGTCCAGACAAGAGAATTAAGGCAGAGGAGACATATGAGGGACATTGTCCGTTGATAAGACATAGGTTGTGGAAATCTCTATGTTTCTCCGCACGCAGCCAGGATAGCTGTGCATATGATGGTGAAATAAGATCAAAGAATCGAACATCACAGATGTAAAGAACACGGCATTCATAACTAGTTGCAGGCGCCGTCAGTTTTACTGAGGAAGGCTTTGTACGATAACATCGCTGTAATCAATAATTGGAAGTGTAAGCACTTTTACAAGTTCCTTTTTCAGGCCAAGAGGGAATAGCTTTTTATATTTTTGTAAAGCATGGCGAGATGCTGAAGCATTCTTGCACATTGTGGTTATATACTCAGTCAAAGTTAGATTTTCATGTATTATTACTCCTAGGCTCTTGGCTAAAGTTGATATTTGTCCAGTTTAGGGTTAAACATGGTAGGGATTCCTGATATTTCTGGATAATGGGCGTAGAGCGATGGGTTGAGATTTAACCGTATATCCTGAGCCCGGTTTGACAATGCACACAGGTCGTTAACGAGACTCTCCATAGCTGTCTGCAAGTTTACTAGATTCGCACTGGAGGTCATCAGCATACATATGGTATTTGTAGCGGGACAGAACTGCTTACACATTACTTACGTACAATAAAAAGAGTGTAGGACGTAATACCGTGTATTGGGGGCACCTGATACTCCTTGCATGCACTATGACTTTATGGGACAGGACAGGATGAATTGCTGGCGAGACGTCAAGTACGAGTGAAACCACTGGACTGCACTTGGAGGGATATTTAGGCTGGTAGATTTGCCAAGTAAAATGTCGAAGTCGACAGTCCAGAGACTTTGCTGAAATCTAAGAAGCACATGGCAGTGGCCTCTTGTGCATCCATGGCAAGCTTCAGGTCATCTGTTACCTTCCTTAAGGCAAAAGTTGTGCAGTGATGTTTATGGGAAGCTGGTTACATGCATCTTGTAGGTTGTTTGTGGTTAGATAGTTTGTTACACTCATGCTCATAAATTAAGGATAATTGCAGAATGTGGTGCCACACAATGTGGCACTACACAAAACAGGTGCTAACAGCATAGGCACATATGGAACACACGCAACACAGATCTGTAAGTCCACGGTATTGGTGCTAAGTTGAGAAAACCGTACCGAAACACATATGCTACAAAACGCCACTGTTTCCTGCGCATGTACCCCGACTTCAATATGGGATATGATCACCATGCATACGTACACAGGCCGCACAACAGGTTGGCATACTCTGGATCAAGTGATCGAGCAGCTGCTGGGGTGTAGCCTCCCATTCTTGCACCAATGCCTGTCAGAGCTCTTGAAGTGTCGTAGGGGTTTGAAGACGTGCAGCGATACGCCGACCGAGAGCATCCCACACGTGCTCGATCGGGTTTAGGTCTGGAGAACAGGCAGACCACTCCATTCGCCTGATATCTTCTGTTTCAAGGTACTCCTCCACGATGGCAGCCTTGTGGGGCAGTGCGTTATCATCCATCAGGAGGAAGGTGGGACCCACTGCACCCCTGAAAAGGCGGACATACTGGTGCAAAATGTCGTCCCGATACACCTGACCTCTTACAGCTCCTCTGTCAAAGACATGCAGTGGTTTACGTGCACCAATCATAATCCCACTCCACACCATCCAACCACGACCTCTATACAGGTCTCTTTCAAGGACATTAAGGTGTTGGTATCTGGTTACTGACTCAAGCCAGATGAAACCCGGCGAGAATCACTGTTCAGACTATACCTGGACTCGTCTGTGAACATAACCTGGTGCCACTGTTCCAATGACCATGTATCGTGTTCTTGAACCAGGCTTTACGGGCTGTCCTGTCACAAGGGTTCAGTGGAATGCACCTTGCAGGTCTCCGGGCGAGTAAACCATGTCTGTTCAGTCGTCTGTAGACTGTGTGTCTGGAGACAACTATTCCAGTGGCTGAGGTAAGGTCCCGAGTAAGGCTACCTGCAGTACTCTGTGGCCGTCTGCGGGCACTGATGGTGAGATGTCGGTCTTCTTGTGGTGTTGTACACTATGGACGTCCCGTACTGTAGCACCTGGATATGTTTCCTGTCTGCTGGAATCGTTGCCATAATCTTGAGATCACACTTTGTGGCACACGGAGGGCACATGTTACGACCTGCTGTGTTTGACCAGCCTCCAGGCGCTCTAGTATTCTACCCCTCATAACGTCAATATGTGTTCTTTGAGCCATTTCAACACACAGTCACCATTAGCTCGTCTGAAAACGTCTGCACACTTACTCGCCGCACCGTACTCTGACATGCACCAACACACCTCTGCTTATGTGGACTGCTGCCAGCGCCACCGTGCGACGACCGCAGGTCAAATGCACCGCATGGTCATACCCCGAGGTGATTTGAACCCGCAAACCGCCCAATAGAGCGTTGTTTCACCATGTATCAGCATTATCCTTAATTTATGAGCATGAGTGTAGATGGCTATCAGCTACATACTCTACGGCCTTGGACAGTTCAGGAAGAGTGCATATGGGTCAGTAATCACTGGGAGTTGTGGCAACGTCCTTACGTGGTAGTGGTTTAGCTAATCCATGTTTCCACGACTCAAGGAAAACATTTGTGGCCAAGGAGTGGCTGAAGATGTCTATTATAGTGGACAATAATGGTTCAACAAGTTTCACCATTTGGACTGTGATGCGTCGTGTCCAGTAGATGCTTATCTGATACGCATTACAGCCTTTTTAGGATATTGCAATTAACATGCTTTAGATTGAATGCTTGGTGGCTACAGTTGCTTCCTATGAAACAAAGATAAGGAATAAAAAACACTGATGTGTCTCACACATGTGATTAGCTTTCTGGTGGGAACAGGCTAGCAGAGGAAATGGTACCATTTCTCGCTAAATGATTAGTAATACTAAACATAGGCTCGCTTTTGACAAAGAAATGTCTGAGACTGAACTTCTAGAGTACAGCGCTGGTTGGAAGTGAATAGTGTACTGTAGGAAAATAAACTTATCAAAAAAAGTTTTGCATCACCTCGGTTCCGAGAGTGTTGGAACCTGAACAGAAAATTTGAATAGAGATCAACATAAACATCATTTTCCATTTTTATTACTCAGGAAAACCATACATTGCATGTTGTACCATCAGACTGCGAGACCTTCAGAGTGGTGATACAGATTGCTGTACACACCGGTACCTCTAATACCCAGTAGCACGTCCTCTTTCATTGATGCATGCCCCTATTCGTTGTGGCATACTATTCACAAGTTCGTCAAGGCACTATTGGCCCAGATTGTTCCAGTCCTCAACGATGATTCGGCGTAGATCCCTCAGAGTGGTTGGTGGGTCACGTCGTCAATAACCAGCCCTTTTCAATCTATCCCAGGCATGTTCAGTAGGGTTCATGTCTGGAGAATCTGCTGGCAACTCTAGTCGAGTGATGTCGTTATCCTGAAGGAAGTGATTCACAAGATGTGCGCGATGAGGGCGCGAATTGTCGTCCATTGAGACGTATGCCTTGCCAATATTCTGCCGATATGGTTTCACTATCGGTCGGAGGATGGCATTCACGTATCCTACAGCCGTTACGGCGCCTTCCATGTCCACCAGCAGCATAAGTCGGCCCCACATAGTGCTACCCCAAAACAACGGGGAACCTTCACCTTGCTGCACTAGCTGGACAGTGTGTCTAAGGCGTTCAGCCTGACCAGGTTGCCTCCAAACATGTCTCCGACGGTTGTCTGGTTGGAGGCATATGCAACACGCATCGGTGAAAAGAAAGTGATGCCAGTCCTGAGCGGTCCATTCGGCATGTTGTTGGGCCCATCTGTACCGCGCTGCATGGTGTCGTGGTTGCAAAGATTGACCTCGCCATGGACGTAGGGAGTGAAGTCGCGCATCATGCAGCCTACTGCGCACAGTTTGAGTCGTAACACGAGGTCCTGCGGCTGCACGAAAAGCATTATTCAACATGGTGGCGTTGCTGTCAGGGATCCTCAGAGCCATAATCCGTAGGTAGCGGTCATCCACTGCAGTAGTAACCCTTGGGCACCTTAACTTTTCCCGGCGAATCGAATGTTCAAATAATTTACTGGTTTGAAAAGAACATATGGTAAACACTGACAAGAAGAAGGGACGGGATGATAGGAAATGTGTTAAGACATCAGAGAATAACCTCCATGGTACTACACGGAGCTGTAGAGTGTAAAAGATGTAGAAGAAGACAGAGAGTGGAATATATCCACCACAAAATTTAGGATGTAGGGGGCAATGTGCTAAACCAGATCCCTTCACCCCCACCTACCTACACCCCCACACGTGGGAAATCTGTCCCCATTACTGTATAAAATCTAGACGAACACGAACTAATTGCTGTATGTACAAAATCTTTCTTCTACACATGTGACATAGGACATTCTGCACAGTTTAAAACACGTAAGAAGGCGCAGATGAGCTGATGAACAGCGCATAAAGACTTGAAAAAATATTACCATGTTAAACTCGTGAATGTCAATGTTGTACAAACACAAAGCTCTGCACATAACCTGAGAAGCAGAAAATCTTAATTTAGAGCGAAGAGATCATTTTCTGTCTTACTGTAACGTACATATGTACCTGCGAGTGAAGCTTGACTGTTAAAATGAAGTTAAAGTGTGTTTGTTTGGAAAAACGTCACCTGCACATGACCCGTTTTTTGTGTTTCTGTGCAAAAGAATGCACAGCATCTGACTGGAGAAATTATAGAACCTCCTCTGAACGGACCGTGGCGAATTCTGACAGGTACTTACGACAACTGACATTCAGCAATATAAAGGGTGACTCAGCTGCCCCTATCGTTGTCGTTTTATGCAACACGCTATGCTACATCTGGCCTTCACAAACCGTGCGTGAAATTTTCATATTCTCTCGCACGCGCACGCTATGCTCAAGCTACACCCCTGCAAATGGAAAAAAGAACACATTGACACCGGTGTGTCAGACCCACCATACTTGCTCCGGACACTGCGAGAGGGCTGTACAAGCAATGATCACACGCACGGCACAGCGGACACACCAGGAACCGCGGTGTTGGCCGTCGAATGGCGCTAGCTGCGCAGCATTTGTGCACCGCCGCCGTCAGTGTCAGCCAGTTTGCCGTGGCATACGGAGCTCCATCGCAGTCTTTAACACTGGTAGCATGCCGCGACAGCGTGGACGTGAACCGTATGTGCAGTTGACGGACTTTGAGCGAGGGCGTATAGTGGACATGCGGGAGGCCGGGTGGACGTACCGCCGAATTGCTCAACACGTGGGGCTTGAGGTCTCCACAGTACATCGATGTTGTCGCCAGTGGTCGGCGGAAGGTGCACGTGCCCGTCGACCTGGGACCAGACCGCAGCGACGCACGGATGCACGCCAAGACCGTAGGATCCTACGCAGTGTCGTAGGGGACCGCACCGACACTTCCCAGCAAATTAGGGACACTGATGCTCCTGGGGCATCGGCGAGGACCATTCGCAACCGTCTCCATGAAGCTGGGCTACGGTCCCGCACACCGTTAGGCCGTCTTCCGCTCACGCCCCAACATCGTGCAGCCCGCCTCCAGTGGTGTCGCGACAGGCGTGAATGGAGGGACGAATGGAGACGTGTCGTCTTCGGCGATGAGAGTCGCTTCTGCCTTGGTGCCAATGATGGTCGTATGCGTGTTTGGCGCCGTGCAGGTGAGCGCCACAATCAGGACTGCCTACGACCGAGGCACACAGGGCCAACACCCGGCATTATGGTGTGGGGAGCGATCTCCTACACTGGCCGTACACCACTGGTGATCGTCGAGGGGACACTGAATAGTGCACGGTACATCCAAACCGTCATCGAACCCATCGTTCTACCATTCCTAGACCGGCAAGGGAACTTGCTGTTCCAACAGGACAATGCACGTCCGCATGTATCCCGTGCCACCCAACGTGCTCTAGAAGGTGTAAGTCAACTACCCTGGCCAGCAAGATCTCCGGATCTGTCCCCCATTGAGCATGTTTGGGACTGGATGAAGCGTCGTCTCACGTGGTCTGCACGTCCAGCACGAACGCTGGTCCAACTGAGGCGCCAGGTGGAAATGGCATGGCAAGCCGTTCCACAGGACTACATCCAGCATCTCTACGATCGTCTCCATGGGAGAATAGCAGCCTGCATTGCTGCGAAAGGTGGATATACACTGTACTAGTGCCGACATTGTGCATGCTCTGTTGCCTGTGTCTATGTGCCTGTGGTTCTGTCAGTGTGATCATGTGATGTATCTGACCCCAGGAATGTGTCAATAAAGTTTCCCCTTCCTGGGACAATGAATTCACGGTGTTCTTATTTCAATTTCCATGAGTGTATTAATCCTAAAAGAAGGAGAGAGAGAGAGAAAAGAACATGACGTTTTTGTAGGAAATTTGATTTAGTTAAATTTTGTTTTCGCTAGAGGCCGTAGTTTTCGAGTTTTATAAGAAAAACATACAGAACTGACTTTCAAACGCAATCCCTCTACCACAGTCTCATCGGGTCAGAAATTCTAGTATGTTGTTCACGGCACTCCCTCCTATCACTGTGCAAGTATTTGCGACTGCACGAATTATTCCCCACACTCGACCTTTTATTGGTTTTCATCGACTGGTCCTATTAAGCAACCTCCATAGTCCAGCATGTACAGATTGTAAAAATAACGTTTGTGTAAATTTTACCTAGCTGTTTTGTTGATTTTGATAGCATAAAATAAGCAATTACATCGCTGTATTCGTCGGGCTTCTGACTACGAAACTTCTGTGCTCGTAACTTTTAAGTTTGGTTCCAATTGTCAACGTCATTAGATTTAGCATATCTTTTACAAAAGTTGTTTCTCGTTAATTACTCTCACGGGCACGTTCGAATTAATAATGCTAATGAAGTAGCCGACTATGCTAGTGGCGTAATAGCCCAATAAATAGACCAAAGAAGGTCGAAAATCGGGAATAGTTCATGTAGTCAAAAATTTCTGTCCAGTGATAGGAAAGAGTGGCACGAACAACATACTAACAACCCTGACTAGTGAGGGATGAATGAGGGTTAGAGGTGTGTTTGGAGGCCACTTTTGTGCGTTTCTCTTGAATAAGTTGATAACCGTTCAAATGGTTCAAATGGCTCTGAGTACTATGGGACTTAATATCTGAGCTCATCAGTCCCCTAGAACTTGGAACTACTTAAACCTAACTAATCCATGCCCCGGCAGGATTCGAACCTGCGACCGTAGCCGTCGCACGGTTCCAGACTGCAGCGGCTAGAACCGCTCGGCCACACCGGCCGGCTTGATAACCGTGGTCTACAGCGAAAACGTGTTCCAGTACGAAATTTAACTACATTAAATTTCGTGCAAAGAGGCCCTGCTCATTTTCCCTGTAACTTCCTCGAGCGTGGGAGAGAATATGATAATCTCGAGTGTGGTTTATGAAGGCCAGCTACAATATTGTGGGCTGCACAAAACGTCAGCGGTAGGGGCAGCTGAATCATGCTGTTCGCTGAATTACGAACATAACACACTCAGACGTCATACTGAGCGAGTTCGCGCAGCAATTAAATCACTGAATACACATTCAAGAGGAAATCGGTTCAAACCCTCGCTCAAGTATCCAGATTCAGGTTTTTGTGGTCCTTCAGTCTTTCCTCCTTTTATTTATTCCTGTTTTTTTCCTTCTTTCACTCTACAGACGCCAGGTGAAGGACAGAATCAGAAGCTGTCGAGAAGAATTAACTGGATAAATTACATCTGAAGTCTCTTGCATGCCCATGAAATCCAGACGCCCAGATTCAGATCAAGAAAGTTCCTCTTGAGGACTGGATAGCCGTTTCCATTGCATCCTAGATATCAGCTGGCACAGCACTTGGAGCTTAACTCTAGGATTTCAAGAAGGTACCTGCTGACGGTCACGAGAGACAGTACATGACATGGATGTTTGTCAACAGACTGAGGGCTTGAGTGCTGTACAAGAAAAGTCTGAAGAGTGGAAATATATCAGTGCAGAGGCACTCCGAGATTGTGCAAAACTACACGAGTGCTATTTTGTGGAAGATCTGTTGAAAACAGAAGAAAACTATATTTAAGATGTAGAATTTTGCACTCGATGGTCAATCTGATCTGTTTGTTTTAATTCATTTAGATAGCTGTTTACTAAATATAATTTTGTAATCTGATACTATGTACACAAAACAATAATACTAAGCGAGATGATGCACTTTGCCACATGATGCAACATATCTGCAAACTCTGAAACAACAAAGTCAGTTTTCCGATGTACTAGCCTACCTCCGAAGTTCGCGAGAGCTTAACCCAGCTTAACATTGGAGGGAAACTCTCACTCATTGTACTGCCTTTGTAGACGTTCAGCTATTCACGTTTATTGGTTTCTATAACATTTCACATAGTGTGGCTCCAAATATTCAATGACTCCGTTTGTACTCGACTGAGTCACTTCCATTGTTGTGAGAAATGAT
Source organism: Schistocerca cancellata (assembly GCF_023864275.1). NCBI lineage: Eukaryota > Metazoa > Arthropoda > Insecta > Orthoptera > Acrididae > Schistocerca > Schistocerca cancellata. The sequence goes on from NC_064627.1 coordinate 33,296,951, forward strand.
AGATGTCTTAGTATTATTATTTTTATTATTTACTTGCATTAAATTCTTACCACACTCTGAGTTATCTAAGTAATCTTATGCTGTATAGAATGTAAGCTTAATAGATAGCTAATAGATAATTTTAAGTACCTTTATAAGTTCGTTTTAGGAATTCTTTATCTCCTTGGCCAATGTTTTATTTCTTGGTATAAAAATGTTGTTTTGAGCCTTATGTTTACACATTCTTGATAAATGTAAGTTCAGCATATGCGTACAGTTTGTTCCGTTCCATGGTCATGGATACAGTTGTTCATGTAGTAATTAATAATGTTATTCTTTTATGTGCACTGACATTGACATTGTGTACTTAGATCCAGTGTTTTGAATAGATCCTTAAAATGAGCTCGACAACCATTTTTTGTTATTGTTCCTATGGCACTTTTTTGTTATTTGAAATTTGAAAATTGTGTTTATACCGTACGCATTTTGCCAGCTAAGAACTGAGTGTGCACGTGAACAGTAAGTAATTAAAATTCACTGATTGTTGCACACTGATGACAATCTTCTAATGGCATACTTGCTGATGACATTCTACATGCAAGTACCTTTTTGTGTTCACGCAACTAATTGACAATCAATATCTCTTCTAGAAACTTTGTGTTCGTTACGCAGTCTATAGAGGTACAATCTACATTTAATTTAACAGTGTCATTTTCCCTCTTTAGACTGAAATTCTTATTTGTTTTCTTTTGTGACCTATGTCACTTTATTGCCTATTGACCACTTGTAAACTTCCTTGACGATATCATTTATTCTCTTGTCTTATTGTTGACAGTAATACTGCTGTCATCAGCAAACATAATTTATTCCTTATGGCTAACCCTGTTTGGGAACTCATTGATGTATGTTAGGAACAGTGTTCGTCTTCATATGCAACCTAATGTATTCCTATATTAATGTTTTAATTCTGATAAGTTTTTCACTAATAGTTCAGACTTAATAGAGGTTTAAGGTTTTTTGTGATCTGTAGTTCTTGTACCCTGACAATCCTGATAATTCTGGGTACAGAATTATGGTCAACAGTACTATAAGCCTTCACAGCTTCTAAAAATATGTCTGTGACACATTCATCCTTGCCAAGGGCAATAAGTTCCACTTTTATGAGTTGATTCTTTAACTCTACTTCTTAGGAACCCAAATTGTGATTCACTTACAAGACTTAAATTATTCCGGAAATTGCTTAATCTGTATTTTTCTCTACCTGATAAAAAAGTAAAGCATCCAAAAGACATTATCTGACGCCAGTGTTTCTTTGTATACATACACACGGTAGGTGGGTGCATAAATGATTTGAAGAGCGATTCTCTGCTACAGGTATAACAACCATCACAATGGAGTAGTATACCTCATGTTAATGGTAGTCATCGGATCTGATAGGGTAAAAAAATTGTGTGAACAGCGTCAGAAGTTGAGTAATCACTGAACAGGACACGGAGATGCTGGGTACTCACACGAGACAGCATTGCTCTTGTCGTGGTCTTCAGTCCTGAGACTGGTTTGATGCAGCTCTCCATGCTACTCTATCCTGTGCATCTCCCAGTACCTACTGCAGCCTACATCCTTCTGAATCTGCTTAGTGTATTCATCTCTTGGTCTCCCTCTACGACTTTTACCCTCCACGCTCCCCTCCAGTACTAAATTGGTGATCCCTAGATGCCTCAGAACATGTCCTACCAACCGATCCCTCCTTCTAGTCAAGTTGTGCCACAAACTTGAGACAGCATTATCAGCACCTAAAAGACTCTGAAAGCGCCCTGATTGAGGGTCCCCTTGTGACTGGCCGATCGAATCATGCAACGTCCAGATTTGTTGCGTATAACTTGGACTGCACGGAAACGTGGTGGGGACGTTCTCATCATCAAGGTTCTGGTGGACTGTGTCTGACCATTACAACAGATGGTCACTGTATTGTGCATTATGCACATCGATAATCCTTCTGACCCAGGTGTGCCATCTGACAACAAGTAATGGACTCCCTGCCACATTCTGCATCATCCTGCTCCATTGGTCAGAGACTAGCACCAGCCGACTATGGAAATACTGTCCCATGTGTAGGCTGCCGTTAATATCACAACACAAACGGCAGTGTTTGGAATGGTGCCATGATTGGGAAGCACGGACTGCTGATGAGTGGCATTGCACTCCATTCAATGATGACTCGCGGTTCTGCACAACCCCAAACGAGCAATGCGGGTGAGTATGGCAGGGCTACCTGGGAAGAGGTTCCAATCTTCCAGTGTTTTGGAGTGGCACAACGGTATTAAGGTGTGGGGAGCCATCAGGTACCACTTTGGATCACAGCTGGTAGTGATATGGATAACTCTGATGATGCAACAGTACACCAACGTTATTCTGCACCACCATGAGTTACCTCTCATCGGACCGTATCTGGTGCCGTTTTTCAACAGGACAACGTTCGTCCACGCATAGCACTCTCTGCATGACTTGAGGTACTTACATAGCCAGCGATATCGCCAGATCTGCCCCCAATAGAACATGTGTGGGGAAGCTTCAACGTCAATTCCATCCCAATGTCAGTGTCCAGTATGAAGCATCAGTTTCAACAGTTGTGGTCTGGTTTGAATCATGAAAGGATAAAATATCTTTATGACACGGTTCACAAGTAAATAATTCCTTACATCCAGGGTAGAGGGGATGTTGTGTCATACTGATAAGGGGCCCATACTGCCATGTTGTTCCAAAACTTAACATAGTTTTTTAATGACTGCAGTAGCTTCACATATCCTCTCAACTTGCCAAGTTTCTTTTCTTCTTTCCCTTCTGTTATGACTACTTCACTTTATTCAGACAGTATATGATTATATTATTTCTGAGATTAGCGACAACGGGTACGTTGGCAGCTTACCTCAGATATAGCTCTCAGGACAGCGCTGACGATTATCCGCTAAGGTTACTGGATCTCTGAGGAGATGAACTGGAGCAGGATGACGGTGTAGGTGAGGATGGTGGCCGCCATGGTGGTCAGCAGGCCGGCGTCCACCGTGAAGAGCGAGCAGCCGCTGAAGGTGACGGGGCGGAGCCGCGCCTGCCGCGACAGCTGCCGCAGCCCGCGAGACACCGCCGGGCTGCCCTGTCCTGCGCCACATGAATCCGTTTCAGCCTCCCGAAAAACAGGGTGTTATTCTCGCACTTTACTCTCTCCAAACCAGGCTGAACCTAAGCAGTGAGGCCAGACCTTTCTTCACTGACGCTGTTTTTCACAGCAGCAGAGTGAGTATGAGTCTGGTGTTGCGGGTTGCATACATCAGAGATCAAGGCACCGCTGTTACGTCATCGCTTTACTGGCCGAGGCCCAAGAGAAAGACAGGCCGCGGCGCACACGTCACGAAGGTAGTCCTGAACTCGCTCGCTCGCTCAGCTCAGCAGACAAAATGCGTTTCTAAACCTGTTAACTCGCAGCTCGGCGTGTAAGTAATAACGAGAATTGCATCTTCCCCTGGAATCTGCTTTTATGAAGTTTTACTGATGAACAGTACTACAGCAAAATTTAATTTAAGATCAGTACTCGATATAAATGGTATAAAGGCTTGTTTGTAACATTTAGTCTCATCTGCTTAACAGTACTCATTACATGCTGGAAGTGGTGCCTTATGCAACTGATAATCATTTTCGCGTGATTTTATTTTATTGTACACCAGTACAGCCGTAACAAATTATAAGTAGGCCCATGAGCCCATCATTATACGACTAATAAGAGTAAGATTCCATGATAGCGGGTTGTAATGGTCGCCTAGTCGTAGATATTGCTAATTGCTATAATCGCACTATTTCACTCCCATTTACGGAGCTTGTTAGCACTTGATGTTAGGTTGGCGCCATTGAAATGCATTGTGTTGTGGTAATGCTGCTACTTGCTGGATGGCTGCTGTGTCTCGATGCTGATGCTGGCTCTAAATCTGGTTGTCTAGGGTTAAAAACATGAGGTCCCGTGTTTTTTATATGCTTTTGATGATAAAGAACGAGCGAAACCAACAAATATGTAAACTTCAAATATTTATTACTCTGGTGGCCATCTTAATTCCACTGTCCACCAAAGACCATGACACAACACAAAGTAGTACTTCCTTTACATGTTCTTTGCATTGTTTCTCCACTTCAAACAATAACACACAAACACACTTTACCAAAGTGACATTCCGACTGTGCCCCGACCCTTCTTGCTGCTTGTATTTATAACATTGTCAAAGAACTACTAAAAAGAGATATAGTTTATAAGTCACATGTACATCTGTTATCATAATTTGTGCAGAAAAGTTATTAATTTGCATCGAATGACATAATTTAACATGTTATTAAAATGACAGACAGATTTGTTGACTTGACAGAATAATTCTTTGTTACAAAAAGGCCGTTTTTTAGAAGTTTGTCAATTGACTTCTCTAATTTGCATAAATAAGTAAATAATATGATTATTAAGAATTACATTGTTTTTCGTCTAAAGTAGGATTGATTTCGTCAATACTGAGTTAAACCGCTCCTAGTGAACAAATAGGGTGATTTTTATTTTTTATTTAAGGAGATCCAAAATACTTAAGTTGGCCGCTATTTTTCGTATTTCATATTAATTATTTAAGATGAACTTAGTGTTTTTACATGATGACATTTGCTGTATCAGTGATCAAGTGATAGAAACTTTTGTGTGGGTCAGTTATTTAGTATAATTTAATGGGTTGACTGTTTATGGAGACATGTTATGCAATCATTGTTAACATACACAATAACTTTTCTATAATCATAAATACTCGTTAAACTGGTTGAATTTGGAGAGTATCGCATACTTCGGTAAAGTAAAGTCTTTAATATGTTCCGTTACAGGGTTCCAGTAGAAGATTCAGTTTTCTTTTGTACGGACACGCCTAGTTACGAGTTAACAGGTGTAGAAACCTAGTTTGTCTGCTGATTTGAGCGAGCGAGCCACCGAGCGCAGGACTACCTCCGTGACGTACGCGCCACGGCCTGTCTTTCTCGTAGGCCTCGTATACTGGCTTTTTTCTTCCGACTAATTTCCGTATGTAGGCCGGCTGGCGTTGCTAGGGTTACCGTAGAAGCTGCTTAGGCCTTTTCGCGCCTGCTCTGTTTAGCGGCGGTGGCATCGCCGCCTGTCTGCCGTGAGTCGAACGCCGTCTGATTCATGGCCGCGAAACACTGTGCGCCACGGTTCTGTGATTGATGTTACTGCAAAGTGTATCTTCAAGAAACAAATAGAGAAAGAGAGGGAGAGAGAGATAAACAGAAAGATTGCAGCAGGCATTATACTACCTCTGTTAGTACTTCTCTCTTCAGATGGTTCTAAGATTAACGGTAGCCTAACATTGTGTCGGTCCAGGTGAATGTCCCTCATATCTTAACACCTCCCCCAGCGGTCTATGTCTATGGCGTAAGGCATCAGCCGTTTTCTTGGATGACACAGTATCCAGGCACGACCATCGAGCTGATGTAAGAAGTGATTAATCCTATACGGCTAAGACTTGTTCCAGTCTCGAAGATCCCGTGCTCACTGCAGTCGTAATAAATGGTATAGTCTCCATACGAAGCTATATACTCAAGAACATATGCTGCATGGTGTGCTCCGATACACTTGTGCCTGCCCTAGCATTGTACACTTTGTTCAAGTATACCACAGACAGTCGTTTATCCTCCTTTATGAGCAAGTCTCCGGCCTTCAGGTTGTGTGATGAGGCATGGACGTCATGTGACTTGTAGCCTACTGATGATTTCATCATCCTTAAACCACGTAGCACTCGAACAGCCGACCAGGTTCGGCATTTCGGAGATGCTCGTTCCTTGGTACAGGGCAATCTCAAATCATTCGTCGTCAGATTCGACGATGGCAGTGGAGTTCCCCACTTGTCGCCCGTATCGTCGCGGTAATTATTCGCCATTCGCCTCTGGTCAGCTTATACGCTTTCCCTAGCGCGTCACATTATAGCACAAATACGGTGAAAAATATACCGAAATGAAAACCAGCAGTGGAAAGTGATGTACACTGCAGATTATTAAGCCTTTGTATACCCGTATTACACTCGGCAGCGGGGTCCTATGACGTCATCTCCGACTTCGGTGTCTCCGTACGCGAGATGATTCGACTCGCCAGTATCCACCGCTGCCCATTTAACTGAAAACTCGTCGCTTGGATCTGTTGTCGGCTACAAGTGGACTATAGCGGCGTAGAAAGGGGTATGTGTACCCGAATTCATAAGCGTATCCGAGGAATCGTGACATTTCTGCCAAATACGGGCAGCCCTTGGGGATGATGCTGAGGTGCAGCGACGGCAGAGGGTCTGGCGCGTCGCTTGAGATACCCCAAGTGTCGCTTGCTACGCCTGCTGGCTCAGCCGCCGAGGCACCTTCTAGTGTACTCGGCGCGTTGGGGCCGCCCTCACCTCATGGTGAGTGGCGGTCTGCAACATTCGAGTAGCTCGAGGCGGAGGGTCAATGTGGAGGCTGGTGGGCTGGCTTCGCCCGTTCATCCTGTCAGTGGGCAGGTGGCCGCTCCTTCAGCAGGGCCCGAGCAGGCAGACGGGGGCAAAGGCTTGCTGGTTATTGGGAGCTCCAACTTTAGACGGGTGATGGAGCCCCTTCGAGAAATAGCGTATAGGGCTGGAAAGAATTGCAACATGCACTCGGTTTGTCTGCCGGGTGGCCTCATCCAAGATGTGGAGGCGGTCTTGCCTGCGGCTATCTAGCGTACGGGGTGCAGTCGTCCGCAAGTAGTTGCTCGCGTCGGCACCAATGATGCCAGTCGCTTGGGTTCTGAGGCGATCCTCACTTCGTACAGGTGGCTGGCGGATTTGGTGAAGACCGCTGGCGTCGCACGCGGGGTGCAAGCAGAGCTCTTTATTTGCAGCATCGTTCCCAGAGAGGATCGGGGTCATCTGGTTTGGAGCCGAGTGGAGGTTCTCAACCAGAGGCTTCGTCGACTCTGTGACGGTCTTGGCTGCAGATTTCTAGACTTGCGCTATTAGGTGGAGAACTGTAGGACGCCCCTAGATATGTCAGGGGTGCACTGCACAAAGGAAGCGGCTACTCGGCTAGCAGAGTACATGTGGCGTGCACGTGGTTTTTTTTTTTTTTAGGCTAGGCAGTAGTGCGAGGTGTCCTGATGAACACTCACCAGTCGACGTGCAGGCAGGGAAATCAGGACGCGCTCACTGTAATGACACTTCAGCTATCAAGATATTACCAGTAAACTTTCAGAGTGGTCGGAATAAAGTTCCTGAATTTACTGTCCTCCAGGAAGCGTGTGGCGCGCAAATTATTCTCGGGACTGAGACCTGGCTGAACCCTGAGATAGGAAGTTCTGAAATATTTAGTGAGGGTTGCAACGTGTATCGGAAAGACAGATTAGGCGCCGTAGGAGGTGGTGTCTTCATTGCAGTTGACAAAAATATTGTGTCTACTGAGGTCGAAGTAGAGTGTGATTGTGAAGTTATCTGGGCACGTTTAACAGGGGTAGGAGAAATAAAGTTAATTGTTGCGTGTTATTACCGGCCACCAGGTTCCCCCCTGACAGTTCTAGAATCATTCAAATGGAGTCTACACTCTGTATCGCAGAAGCACCCGGATCATGCTATATTGGTCGGGGGCGACTTCAACCTACTTAGTATAGACTGGGATGTCTGGATTCATTACAGGTGGTATAGACAAGTCGTCGTGTGAATTACTGTTGAACACATTGTCCGAAAACTGTCTTGACCAGCTAAATCGACAGCCAATGCTTAATGGAAATATTTTAGATCTGGTAGCCACGAACAGACCAGACCTCATCGACGGTGTCAGTGTTGAGACAGGGATTAGTGATCATGATGTTGTCATTACGACTATGGTTACGAAAGTTAAAAAGTCGGTCAAGAAGGCTAGGAGAGTATTCCTACTAGAAAGAGGAGATAAGCAGTAGTTAGCATCCCACTTAGTAAATGAATCGACTTCATTTACTTCCGGTACGATGGACGTGGAAGAATTATGGGCAAATTTTAAACACATTGTAAATCACGCATTGGACAAGTATGTGCCGAAAAAGTGGGTGACGGACGGAAAAGACCCACCGTGGTTTAACAGCGCAATTCGGAGAATGCTCTTGACGCAATGACAGTTTCACTCGCTGTACAAGAAAGATAGGGAGAATGAGGACAGGCAAAAGTTAGTAGAGATTCGTGCTGCTGTAAAAAGAGCGATGCCCGAAGCATACAACCACTACCACCGTCATACCTTGATCTTTCTGAAAACCCAAGGACATTCTGGTCTTACATAAAATCGGTAAGGGGGTCCAATCATTCACTGATCAGTCTCGCCTGGCAACGGAAGACAGCAAAACGAAAGATGAAATTTTAAATTTAGCATTTGAGAAATCTTTCACGCAGGAGGATTGTACAAGCATACCGACGACAGCTGAAATTTTAAATTTAGCATTTGAGAAATCTTTCACGCACGAGGATCGTACAAACATACCGCAGTTTGAGTCTCGTACAGATTCCCGTATGAAGGACATAGTGATAGACATCCCTGGGGTTATGAAGCAGCTGAATGGGTTGAAAATAAAGAAATCGCCAGGTCCTGATGGGATTCCAATTCGGTTTTACACAGAGTACTCAACTGCATTGGCTCCTTACTTAGCTTGCATTTATCGCGAATCTCTTGCCCAAAAGCATGGTCCCGAGCGACTGGAAAAAAGCGCAGGTGACGCCTGTATATAAGAAGGGTAGAAGGACGGATCCTCAAAATTACAGACCAGTATCCATAACATTCTCGAACATATTCTCAGTTCGAATATAATGAATTTCCTTGAGACAGAGAAGTTGCTGTCCGTGCATCAGCACGGCTTTAGAAAGCATCGCTCCTGCGAAACGCAACTCGCCCTTTTTTCACAGGATATCTTGCAAACCATGGATGAAGGGTATCAGACGGATGCCATATTCCTTGACTTCCGGAAAGCGTTTGACTCGGTGTCCCACTGCAGACTCCTAAGTAACGTACGAGAATATGGGTTTGGTTCCCAAATATGTGAGTGGCTCGAATACTTCTTAAGTAATAGAACGAAGTACGTTGTCCTCGATGGTGAGTGTTCGTCGGTGGTGAGAATATCATCTGGAGTGCCCCAGGGAAGTGTGGTAGGTCCGCTGTTGTTTTCTATCTACGTAAATGATCTTTTGGATAGGGTGGATAGCAATGTGCGGCTGTTTGCTGATGATGCTGTGGTGAACGGGAAGGTGCCGTCGTTGAGTAACTGTAGGAGGATACAAGATGACTTGGACAGGATTTGTGATTGGTGTAAAGAATGGCAGCTAAATCTAAATATAGGTAAATATAAATTAATGCAGATGAATAGGAAAAAGAATCCCGTAATGTTTGACTGATCCATTAGAAGTGTAGCGCTTGACACAGTTACATCGATTAAATATTTGGGCGTAACATTTCAGAGCAATATGAAGCGGGACAAGCATGTAATGGCAGTTGTGGGGAAGGCGGATAGTCGTCTTCGGTTCATTGGTAGAATTTTGGGAAGATGTGGTTCATCTGTAAAGGAGACCGCTTATAAAACACAAATACGACCTATTCTTGAGTACTGCTCGAGCGTTTGGGATCCCTATCAGGTCCGATTGAGGGAGGACATAGAAGCAACTCAGAGGCGGGCTGCTAGATTTGTTACTGGTAGGTTTGATCATCACGTGAGTGTTACGGAAATGCTTCGGCTAGCTCGGGTAGGGGGTCTCTGGAGGGAGGGAGGCGTTCTTTTCGTGAATCGCTACTGAGGAAATTCAGAGAACCAGCATTTGAGGCCGACTGCAGTACAATTTTACTGCTGCCAACTTACATTTCGCTCAAAGACTACAAAGATAAGATAAGAAAGATTGGGGCTTCTGTGTGTAACAATGCTATGTTGGATGAGTACCTCAGCTCTGTATGTCTAACGCTCACATGTACTCATACACACACACACACACACACACACACACACACACACACACACACACTGACGCTGACGCTGAAAAAGACGAGCCTATCCTTGGCTCAAGGTGGTGCAATGTGGACAAAAATTTGTCATTCCTGCGGTTCCTGTGGGAGAGAGAAAACTATCTTACCACTCTTGTTGATCTGTCCTTGCTGCTGTAGCCTGAAAAAGAGAGAGATACTCTCTGATGGGAGATTAGTAAAACTTAATCCCTCAGCAGGTCAGTCCAACGCGTGGTTGGCCTTTGATGAGGTTGTTGGCCCAATCCACGGATGAGCCGGTTGCGGGAGCGTCCCGTCTTCTCGTAGAACTTCCTGGCGATGGCGCGAACCCTGTTTCGAAAAGCAGAATCCCGGTGTCCTCGTGGAGTTGGCGCGTCGAGAAGCACCTCGGAAGATGCATAGCAGTCCGCTGCAGAGTCACAATGTGAGCATCTGCGGCTTTCCCCCAGCCCTGAATGCTTCGCTGGGGTTCTGAAGTTTGGATACTGTCTTGTGTCGTTTGTTTGCCAAGCACGTCAGTCTTGAAACATCTCTTCCTGAAATACGAATGTATGAGATGTACGAGTCCATCGGGGAAAACAGCATCGCTCAGCTTGCCGGTGTGCCAGAGACGGTCGAAAGCTTTCTCGATGCCCAGGAACACGGCCTCTGTGGCTTTGTTCGTGTTGTAGCTGTGTCTTGTTGTTCCTAAAGCCGAATTGCTTCGGTCTTCGGGTGTCATTGGCGATGCAGTGCCTAGTGATGCGTTTTGTATTTCCTTCTCAACAATCTTGATGAGTGAGCGTAGCAGACTGATGAGTTGGTAATTTTGTGGAAGGGAGTGGTCTTTCTCTGGCTTTCTGAACATCAGGACATGGTCGCCTTCCAAAAGTCAGGGAAGCGTTGGTGTTTTAAGATGGCAGTCGTCATATGTGCAAGGTATTCTACAGCTCTATCCGTGAAAAGGAGAACACTGTTTTGAATGCCATCGGGCCCAGAGGCTTTTCCCAGCACTAGTATGACTGATAGCCCAAGCAATTTCGTTTGTACTAGTACGTCTGATTCCATCGCGCTTGTGCTGGGCTACAAGTCGTGTAATCTCGTGGTTCGTTTCAGGTGTGAATACCAGGTCTGAAGGAGCCTAATTTGGAATGAAGAACGCTGCAGGTGTTGTGGCCAAAAGCTCTGCTTTCTCCTTCACGGAGTATGCGGGATCGTCTGGTCCTTGTAGAGTAGGAACGTAATGTTTCTTCTCGTGGAGCGACTGGCTATCCTTGCACGTGACTGGAAACTATCTAACATAAATTCACGAATACAGGCGGCACTCAGAACTGCCGAGCCCTGGTTGCAACCATGACGTTTTAAAGTAAACGTCGAAAGTGCGAAGTTTCCGAGAGAAAATCAGATACATCGGTATCTGGCTGAGCCGGGAACTTAAGTGGGGGGGGGGACCACACAGTATACTTTGCCAACAGAGCGCACTTGAGGCTCAAGTGGTTCATCTGTAAAGGAGACCGTTTATAAAACACTAATACGATCTATTCTTAAGTACTGCTCGAGCGTCGGATTGAGGGAGGACACAGAAGAAATTCAGAGGCGGGCTGCTAGATTTGTTACTGGTAGCTTTGATTATCACGCGAGTGTTACGGAAATGCTTCAGGAACTCCAGTGGGAGTCTCTACAGGAAAGGAGGCGTTCTTTTCGTGAATCGCTACTGAGGAAATTTAGAGAACCAGGATTTGAGGCTGACTGCAGTATAATTTTACTGCCGCCAACTTACATTCCGCGGAAAGACCGCAAAGGCAAGATAAGAGAGATTAGGGCTCGTACAGAGGCATATAGGCAGTCATTTTTCCCTCGTTCTGTATTTGGGAGTGGAACAGGGAGAGAAGATGCTAGCTGTGGTACGAGGTACCCTCCGCCACGCACCGTATGGTGGATTGCGGAGTGTGTATGTAGATGTAGCTGTAGATTATATCAAAACAATATCTGTTCAGTTAGCAGTGAATATTGCTCTGAAAATGGTGAGTGTGTGTGTGTGTGTGTGTGTGTGTGTGTGTGTGTGTGTGTGTGTGTTTTGGAACAGTCTTCTGAAGAGTTACAGAAATTAATGATAAGCAGCACAACTCACAATTAGGCCATAAAGCGAAGTTGCCGTGACCAAAATAATACACTCGCGACTACTGGCCAGTCACGCAATGCCACGCCACCGCGGGATCGCCAGCGGCCTGTGTAGTCCAGCTCCCGGACGTGTTAAAAGCGCACGCCCCGGCGGACGTCCGCCATGTACGTGCCAGTACAGGCCCGACACAGGCCACACATGTTACACACAGCCCTCAGCAAGGGCATCACATGCACACTGACCCTTACGCTTGGAAACGATCTGGACCCAGACCACAGGCCTGTAATACTGCACAAGGAAGAAACACTGAAGGACACAGAACTACGCAGAATACTGAACAGCAAGCGCGCGAATCGGACCCTCTTCAAGGAACGCTTCATAATCGTATTCCGGACACTCACGAAATTAAGAACGCACAACAAGTTGATGAGGCAGTGGAGGCTCTTATTACTGCTGTCCAAGACACAATGACTGACACCATTCCACATACAACACAACAACACTCGACAGCCCTGCTCCAGAAAATCCTGGGCCTCATCTCAATGAGGAACCACCTCAGGAGATACTGATAGCGTACCAGGCGCCCGTTCTATAAACTGCACGTCGACAGACTCCAGGGTCTAATACGGGAGAAGATACGAACATTTGGAAACGATAAATGGGGCAGAAACTCGCAGGGCTGGATACCACACGTCCTGACGTGCGGAATCTAGCCAGTCGCTCCAAAAGAAGAAACGTTACGTTCCTACTCTACAAGGACCAGACGACCCCGCATACTCCGTGAAGGGGAAGGCAGAGCTTTTGGCCACAACACCTGCAGCGTTCCTCATTCCGAATTCGGCTCCTTCAGACCTGGTATTCACACCTGAAACGGACCACGAGATTACACGACTTGCAGCCCAGCACACGCGCGATGGAATCTGACGTACTAGTACAAACGAAATTGCTTGGGCTATCAAGCATACTATTGCTGGGAAAAGCCTCTGGCCTCGATGGCATTCAAAACAGTGTTCTCCTTTTCACGGTAGAGGTGTAGAATACCTTGCACATATGACGACTGCCATCTTAAAACACCAACGCTTCCCTGACTTCTGGAAGGCCACCAAGTCCTGATGTTCAGAAAGCCAGAGAAAGACCATTCCCTTCCACAAAATTACCAACTCATCAGTCTGCTATGCTCGCTCAGCAAGGTTGTTGACAAGGAAATACAAAACGCATCACTAGGCACTGCATCGCCAATGACACCCGAAGACCGAAGCAGTTCGGCTTTAGGAACAACAAGACACAGCTTCAACACGAACAAAGCCACAGAGGCCGTGTTCCTGGACATCGAGAAAGCTTTCGACCGTCTCTGGCACACCGGGCTTTTACGTTAGCTGAGCGATGCTGTTTTCCCGGATGGACTCGTACATCTCATATACTTGTATTTCAGGAAGAAATGTTTCAACACTGACGTGCTAGGCAAACAAACGGCACAAGACGGTATCCAAACTGCAGAACCCCAGCGATGCATTCGGGGCTCCATCTTATTCATCCTCTCCATTAATCATTTTCCAGCAACACAAAACTCGACGTTAGCCATCTACGCGGATAACAGAGCTATCCATGCACGAGACTGGAAACTATCTAACATAAATTCACGAATACAGGCGGCACTCAGAACTGCCGAGCACTGGTTGCAACGATGACGTTTTAAAGTAAACGTCGAAAGTGCGAAGCAGTTCTGTCCACACGCAGACTGAAGCTACTGCGCAAACCTTAACACTGCAAACAGGTAACGCTACATGAACGCTCAGGAAGTTTCTGAGAGAAAATCAGATACATCGGTATCTGGCTGAGCCGGAAACTTAAGTGGGGAGGGACCACACAGTATACTTCGCCAACAGAGCGCACTTGAGGCTCAAACAATTCTATGCAATGCTCAACAGGGAAAGCACAATGAATAGGGGCGTGTCGAGGTCCTTATACATGACACTGATTAGACCTCTGATGACGTACGCAGCTCCCGACTGGGGATATTAAGCGCCTACATGCCTGCAGAGCCTGCAGATCATACAGAATGTGCTACGCATCATTAGCAACGCTCCACGCTACACCCGCACCGTAGATCTTCACAATGACTACCACCTTGAAAAAGGAAGTATTCAAAAAACTCGCCACACGACTGACTATACAGGAACTCGACACATTCGAACAATCCTTTCATCCTTACTCTGGGCAACTGGGATCACAACCATAGTTGGAAGCCAAAGACACTGTTAGCGAGGGCATAACCAGCTATGGCGAGCCAACATACACCCACAAGCGACAACACCTGCAAGCCACTGCCAGTCAGCAACACTGACTGGATATGCCAGCTGCTATTAAAGCCGACCTACAGGCTACAGCAGGCAAGCCGACAAGCTCGCACAGTAACGCACAAACAAACTGCCGACGCTACCCTGCACTGTGAATCCAATGTATGATCTATCGGACACTAAACAATGATGAACCCACCTGCTACAGGTACGCTGATGGTGACCGCGAAGCCAACACCGGTACCCAGCTGCTCTTGCGAGTAGGGCATGCGTGTGTGTGTTGTCATCAGCGTAAGTTAGTTTAAATTGTATTAAGTTGTATGTAAGCCTATGGAGCGATGACCTCAGCAGTTTGGTCCCGTAGTCCCATACGAACTTACCCCCACCATCCATCCTGCCGAGTAACACCGCTGCACAACGCCAAACATATCTGAATGCTTGATACCCACTACTGAAAGACCCTACCCTTGCATGACCTGTCGCAGCCACCAAGAAAACCGCTACTACTCTTACAACCCGACCCAACAATCGCAGAAGTTTTTTTTTTTCCCCCGTGGCTCTCGCCTTGGCGCTTTTTTTCCTCTGCCCTTCAAATAGCTACCCCTTGTTCAGCTTTCGACCTCACTTAGCGAAAACTAATTAATATGCATATATGGCAGTAGACATTTTGTGTTGGCCGTCATGCCGGTGTGGGCGTGGAGGGGCTCCACTCCTAAAAAAAAAGGTGTTTGGTCTCACCGCTTGTAGCTACGGACATGTACAGACTTGAAGTGACAGTGTTCAGTGACTGTGATAGGGACACAGCGTACAGTTCCGTCTGACATTGTTTGTATTCAGATCCTGTGTGAACTTCAATTGAGAGATTAAATTTGTTTTCCACTCGCGCCTCCAGTCTTTGTTGTTCTGCTCTTCCTGGGTAGCACACACTTCTTTCCTTCTTCTCGTAGTACACGCGCATTGAGCTTACGTTCGTAAACGTTTATTAATACTTGCGATGCCTTCATCTCGTATGTGACGTTAACTGATGTCCATTAAAGATCATAAGTACATGTGTTGTATTGTGAGCCCATCTTACACAATTTACAAAACTGACACATTCCAGCAAGAGTTACGAACACTTTCTATCGCTTTTTCATCTTCACAAATATTAGAAATTTTTTTTTTATGTTTCTCGAAAAAAAAAAAAAACAAAGCGCCTACAGTCTGCATCGATGAACATGATGTGGTATCAGATTTCACTTTTCGTCTTTTTTCACAATCAGATGTATAAATTTCGCTATAGCTAAAACACATGCATGGAAATGGCCTGCGAAGCGGCTCCTTTACGTACTTCGGCTTGAATCTTTTTTCGGAAACGGAAGAGTTTTGACTTAATCTCTTTCAAATGACTTGCTTTCGAATGCACCTCCGCTAGTATGCCGAAACATGTCGACATCGTTTAGCTGCAGTGTTCTTCTTCGCCTTCTAAGCTGACCCAACTCTGAGAGTCGAACCAGTCTCCGTTCGTTCTCGGTTTAACCCCGAATAGAACATAGCGCTGTGTCTTCGTCCGCCCTGGTTGTCACGTCATAGGCTTCTCCTTCCCACAGACCGTAAGACAGTCACATCTCAGCATAAGAGTATACAGATACTGCAGATCGGCACTTAACCTGAAACTGTACTGCCCTCCCTGTCCATCGCTGGTGAAGAAGACGATTGCGCTGATGCTACAGGACATACATTTCCTAACAGCCGAACAACCAAACTTCACAGAATTAATTTCTACTCTGCAGCAGAGTGTCCGCTGATGTGAAACTTTCTGGAAAATGTCTGTGAACTTTGCAAGGCAGGAGAAGAGGTGTTTGTGGAAATAAAGCTGTGCGGGTGGGTTGTAGGCTGTTCTTGCTTAGCTCAATCGGCTAAGTCAGCCTTAGGTCGTGCGCGGACGTGCTGTTTACGTCCGGTCTGCGGTGTCTCGTTCGCGTGTAGTTGTTTACTTCTTCGTCGGACTAACTAACAAGGGAATGGTCAGACTTGTCATGTCGAAACCGGTGTTGCTTTTTTTACCACTGTGAGTTAACATTGCAAGAAGTCTGTATGCAGAATTTTAGCTGCTGACATGACCTGGAAGTATGTAAACAATTTTATGAAGTAAGACATTATTGTCGCATGGTTTCCGCGTTTATAACTGCCCTTGTACATCCCTGACCTCTCTCGCTACGTTATAACAACGCCATCTAGGGACAAGGTGGCGTTAGCTACGCGCCGCTCTCTTGCCACAGCAGTGAGAGAGCTGATTCCCCCAGTGAAAGCGATCGTATGATAATTAAACATTCGTTGACAAATATGGCTGATATGTTATCTACAACATTCTTTCCAAAAAGCTACGAAAGAGACACAAATAAACATACGGTTTAGGACACGTCCAAATTTTATTTCTTGTAATTACCGCAAAAGCGCGAAATATTGATACGATGTTCAAAAAATAGGTTTTTTGTGCACCAAGAACATACAAGCAAAGACGACATGTGACAGCCCTGCGAATCACAGACGTTGTTAGATGTCCGTAGACAAAACTGGGCTGGTGTTAGGAATGAATCCGGCCTAGTATCAGTATATTTCGAGGAGTGCCACGCATATTTAATCAAATTCTGAAACCGTGGGGGGCAACATTGATAACGTACTACTGATTGCAGCCTGAGAATATTGTCACGGTGATAGACAGGAAATTGCAGTGATCTGCACACAATAATTTTCTGTGTTAGTTTTCTGTAAAATGCCTTCCACTGACGGAAAAATTCTCTGTCTAAAAGTTGGATTACGTTCGTCGTGCCGGGTGGAATCTGAAGTATCTCTACTTCTTTGTCAGGGTGTGCTCGAAATACAGCTTTTAATGAATCAGACCTTTTATGACCTGACTACGATTCTAGAAGGAGAAGAGATTTGTTTCCGCAGAAAGGAAGAAAAGCATGACGTATGAAAAGTGTAACGATTTCATTTCCCATTTTTCCAGACTTCGATGCGTCTATCACAAGATTGTTTGCTTAGAACATTGTTCTTTTGACAGGTGATCCTAAACGTCCAGTTGGTTTTTGAAGACACACATATAGTTTAGGCAGCAATGAACCATCCAGACTAATTATGGGCATTATAGTGTATGAATGGGTGAGTGCAGTCATGGACTGCGCAATCACCTCAATATGTTTTTCCCCTTTGAATGACAGTGTTCTTTTCGCACGCATGTCTTTTTGAAAACCTGACTGATCTGCATTGTACACGCACGATTCACTAAAAATAGCGATCTTATTTTTTGCATTCGTAAGAAAAGCTTCTATCATTTCGATTTGTGTCACTTTATTTTCCGACCTGTTTCTCGATACAAATTTTGTTATTTTTCTTGCCACAATTCTATGTGATCTTTTGAAGCGACTAATCCAACTTTGAGAAGCTGTAAATTCTTTAGCGCCTATCGCGTTGGCAATCTCTAACGCCCAATCACGCAAAGTTGTATCGCTGACACTAAATGACTGTTGTCTGGCATCGGTAAACAGCTCAAAAAGTCGCGCATTTATCTCCGTCGCAATTTCCAGTCGACTCTTACGTCTTCCAGCGACTTCCTTTTTCCATCTATAGAATTCACGTTCAGAACGCACAAAGCGATACTTATTTTGAACAGTACTGACACGTAGGCGTTTCTTACCACTTTCGTTCAACCAATACGTCGCCGCTTTTTCTTTGTCTGGTAAGATAATTGTAGTTGCTGGTGTTACTTTCGGAGATAATTGATGATGATACGTGACACTATCACTTGAAGAGACTTCATGATTGCAACTTTTGTAGGTGTCCTCGCCGTCTGTAGATTCACAGTCTGCAATATCGAGTGTTTCAATTATTTCTAGCCACATGTCTGCGCCATTTACATGCTCGTCTAGAAGTTTAACAACCATGTTGCACAACACATAGTATTCACGCGTGTTTTCTGTTGATTGCTTCATTTGGCATCTGTGGTATATCTCCATGGCAAGCTGCAAAACATTTACTGGGTTCACCATCACCTGTGAGGGGAGATTGAATGTTCACCGTAAAGTGGCTTGAGGAGTATAGATGAACATGTACAGAACGTCTTTCACATCTCTAACCAGTTTCAGGACGGTATGTTTCGAAATACGTACCAGAAATTAAAAGGACGTGCGTGCCACAGAAACGAATATTCGTTTACCCTTTCCACCAAAACCGTGCAGCGATATTCCTCTTTAGTGAACGCCGCGATAAGACGGCCGCACTTCCCGACCATGCGCACAACGCTCCCGACTCGCCATTTCCAGGGGTGGTCAGCCGTCACTGCAAGCGCCAAGCAGGAAACACAGCCACGCTCGTGATTTTTTTTAGGGAACTTCCAGTTCATGTCAGCAGCTACAATTTTGCATACGGACCTTTTGCACAGTTAAATAACAGTGCTAAAAAAAGCAATACATGTTTCGGCATGACAAGTCTGACCATTCCCTTGTAAGAATCCATCACAGTGGCTCAAATGGCTCTGAGCACTGCGACTCAACTTCTGAGGTCATCAGTCGCCTAGAACTTAGAACTAATTAAACCTAACTAACCTAAGGACATCACACACATCCATGCCCGAGGCAGGATTCGAACCTGCGACCGGAGCAGTCACGCGGTTCCAGACTGAAGCGCCTTTAACCGCACGGCCACACCGGCCGGCTCCTTCACAGTGGACATAACATGGTGCACTAATACAGCAGACCACTATACAGATCAGTTTTCAACCCAATCATGCAGGCCGGAAGCTTTTGAAGTTGAATGTTTTATACATGATTTTAAAATTGACCCACAGGACGTCATCGGTATCCGCCTTTCTATTACAAGTAGTGTCGTGTACAAGTTCGTGTACATCAAGTAAGTCAGTGACGATGTGTACAACAGAAGAATCTGAAATTCGAACACTCTGATGGTCATACTTGATCCGTTTCTATCGATCACGCGGGACGCGGCTTCCGTACACTACGAGTTTTCCACCACCCGTTCAAAGTACCACCGGACGCTGTCAGCACTGCTTTTCAATCTTACGGCGAAGTGGTCAGCCATAAAAATGGACGTACCCTCAATGGAGTACGACAGATTGAAACTGAGTTGGCGAAACAAGTGCCGTCCTAACTCGTCACCGATGTCTGTAGGGCGATTATTATGTACCATGGACAGCCATGTACTTACCCCGGTGGTGGCCAAGTCAGACACGTCAGGTCGACGTGTCTACAATGGCGATTTGCTCAAATTCCGACAGGTGGAACTGTGACTGCGAAGTCGACACCCGTCATACAGACGCCCCCGACAGGACGAATAAGGCGGAGTCAGAAGTATTGGACGCATGCACTTCGACAGCGCCCTGTTCAGAAGACAATCAACGGCCGACCCCGCAGGAGGACACAGGTTGGAAGATGGATACTGACGCACAGGTGGTAACAAATTGCAGCCTTGCTTACCGAGAGCAGAGCAATCAAAGAGATCCGTGCCCATTCGAATACTGAGACACACGTCCGCAAACAGCATTCCCTGCGAAGACACCAAACAACGGCAGCGTGCTCCGTCAGACGACTGCATCCTGTGAACTTCTTGAAAGGACTGTGAACAGTTGTAAGTAGGCTGTTTAGGTTTTTATGTTGGTAACGTCACCTAGCGCTCTATATGAAAATCACTGACTGTGCTATGTGAAATCTGTGGCTGGTTGGCATTGTTGAAATAGTCGCTATTGTAGTGTTGGGCAGTTGGATGTGAACAGCGCGTAGCGTTGCGCAGTTGGAGGTGAGCCGCCAGCCGTAATGGATGTGGGGAGTGAGATGGTGGAGTTTTGAGAGCGGGTGATCTGGGCGTTTGTCCATCAAAGAGAGTAAATTTTTAGAATTGATGTCATGAACTGATATATATATATATATATATATATATATATATATATATATATATATATATACAGGGTGAGTCACCTAACGTTACCGCTGGATATATTTCGTAAACCACATCAAATACTGACGAACCGATTCCACAGACCGAACGTGAGGAGAGGGGCTAGTGTAATTATTTAATAAAAACCATACAAAAATGCACAAAAGTATGTTTTTTAACACAAACCTACGTTTTTTTAAATGGAACCGCGTTAGTTTTGTTAGCACATCTGAACATATAAACAAATACGTAATCAGTGCCGTTTGTTGCATTGTAAAATGTTAATTACATCCGGAGATATTGTAACCTAAAGTTGACGCTTGAAACCTCCAACATTCAGTTGCGTGTTGTAACATACACGGGCCACGGTCGGCGAGCAGCATCTGCAGGCCCTTGTTTACGATGACGACCATGTTTACGAGTGTGGCTTTAGTGCACAGTTGTGGTTTGGTCTAGCTGTCGCAGTGTACGCATGGAGCGCTTGCTGCTATTATTATTCTGCATTCGTCTTCGCACGCAGACCAACTGTAGTACACCGTGTTACCAGACGTCTGTGATAGTGTAGTGTTGTAGAAACTGTGACCATGGTATATTCGAACTCTGAAAAGGCGGCGATGATACTCATCTATGGCGAGTGTCGACGAAATGTAGCTGAAGCCTGCAGGGTGTTTGCAGAACGGTACCCGGACAGAGAGCATCCAACGTGCCGCACATTGTAAAACATCTACCGCTAACTGAATGCAACAGGTATGGTCGTAGCACTCAAACGGGTCCGTAACAGGCCCGTCACAGGAGAAGCGGGTGCAGTTGGTGTGTTAGCTGCTGTTGCCCTGAACCCACACATGAGTACACGGGACATTGCGAGAGCCGGTGGACTGAGTCAAAGTAGTGTCATGCGCATACTGCATCGTCACCGCTTTCACCCGTTTCATGTGTCGCTACATCAGCAATTACATGGTAATGACTTTAATCATTGAGTGAAATTCTGTCAATGCGCATTAACAGAGAATGCGTTGCAGTTCTACCTGTTTACCGATGAAGCGGGTTTCACAAACCACGGGGCAGAGAATCTACGGAACATGCATTACTGGTCCGCGGACAATCCTCGCTGGCTCAGACAGTTAGAGCAGCAGCGACCGTGGACTGTAAATGTATGGTGCGGAATCATTGGCGACCACCTCATTGGTCCTCACTTCATTGCAGGGGCCCAAACAGCTGCAACATACATCGCGTTTCTACAGAACGATCTGCCAACGTTGCTCGAAAATGTCCCACTGGAAACGAGTCGACGTATGTGGTATCAGCATGATGGTGCAACTGCACATTCCGCAATTAACACTAGGCTGATCCTTGACAGGATGTTCTACGGGCGTTTCATAGGACGTGGAGGACACATAAATTGGCCAGCCCGTTCTACTGATCTTACACCTCTGGACTTCTTTCTGTGGGGTACGTTAAAGGAGAATGTGTACCGTGATGTGCCTACAACCCCAGAGGATATGAAACAACGTACTGTGGCAGCCTGCGGCGACATTACACCAGATGTACTGCGGCGTGTACGACATTCATTATTGCAATTGTGTGCAGCAAATGATGGCCACCACATTGAACATCTATTGGCCTGACATGTCGGGACACACTCTATTCCACTGCGTAATTGGAAACGGAAACCACGTGTGTACGTGTACCTCACCCCTCATGGTAATGTACATGTGCGTCAGTGAAAAAGACCAATGAAAAGGTGTTAGCATGTGGACGTAATGTGCTGTTCCAGTCTCTTCTGTACCTAAGGTCCATCACCGTTCCCTTTGGATCCATACGTAATTCGGTGCTCTCCGATACACACGATCGAACAGCGGAGGAGTGGTACTCAAGCGTCAACTTTAGGTTACAATATCTCCGGATGTAATTAACATTTTACAATGCAACAAACGGCACTGATTACGTATTTGTTTACATGTTCAGATGTGCTAACAAAACTGACGGGGTTCCGTTTAAAAAAAGTAGGTTTGTGTTAAAAAACATACTTCCGTGCATTTTTTTATGGTTTGTATTAACCAATTACACTAGCCCCTCTCCTCACGTTCTGTCTGTGGAATCGGTTCGTCAGTATTTGATGTGGTTTACGAAATATATCCAGCGGTAATGTTAGGTGACTCACCCTGTATATTATGACTTTTGAACATTATTAAGGTAAATACATTGTTTGTTCTCTATCAGAATCTTTCATTTGCTGACTATGCCTATCAGTAGGTAGTGCCTTCAGTAGCTAGAATCTTTTATATAGCCGGCAGTATTGGCGCTCGCTGTACGCAGTAGTTCGAGTAACGAAGATTTTCGTAAGGTAAGTGATTCATGAAAGGTATAGGTTATTGTTAGTCAGGGCCATTCTTTTGTAGGGATTTTTGAAAGTCAGATTGCGTTGCGCTAAAAATATTGTGTGTCAGTTTAGTGTTGATCAGAATAAGTAAAGAGAGCAATGTCTGAGTACGTTCATTTTTGCTCAGCTGTTTGAAAATCAAATAACGTAGAGGTTTATCAGCACAGTAATTCATAAATTTTTCTAAGGGGACTTTTCACAGCCTGACGGTGGTGACGGCGATAAAGGAGTCGCTGTAGCACCATACACTGTAGTGATATTCCATCAACAGTCGACGGAATCTCATGGAGTCTGGGCAAACGATTCTGAAGAAGACCCATCGCACATAGTGTCAGACACCGCACCAGTGACTCCATCCGAACAGTGGTGATCCTCTGCCGCTGTCGGTGACTACGATAAGTCATCCTGACGTAACGCCGGCCGGGGTGGCAGAGCGGTTGTAGGCGCTACAGTCTGGAATCGCGCGACCGCTACGGTCGCAGATTCGAATCCTGCCTCGGGCATGGATGTGTGTTATGTCCTTAGGTTAGTTAGGTTTAAGTAGTTCTAAGTTCTATGGGACTGATGACCTCAGCAGTAAAGTCGCACAGTGCTCAGAGCCATATGTACCTGACATAACGCGACGCGCCCACATCACTGTCGCTGGTGCCGATGGCCAACAAGGGTGCGATGGGCCGACTACAAACTTACCGCGTTGGACATTACTACTATACGAACGTGCAGTAAGCTATCTTCACTTCGGGATATGCTACACGCTCCTGCCATCAATATAGCCTATCTCCGGCAAGTATATGTCGAACTATGGTATCTTCGCTTCGGGATATGCTACACGCTCCTGCCATCGATATGGCCTTCCTCCGGGAAGTATATGTCGAACTAAGGTATCTTCGCTTCGAGATATGCTACACGCTCCTGCCATCGATATTGCCTTTCTCGGGGAAGTATGTACAGGGTGTTTCAAAAATGACCGGTATATTTGAAACGGCAATAAAACTAAACGAGCTGCGATAGAAATACACCGTTTGTTGCAATATGTTTGGGACAACAGTACATTTTCAGGCAGACAAACTTTCGAAATTACAGTAGTTACAATTTTCAACAACAGATGGCGCTGCGGTCTGGGAAACTCTATAGTACGATATTTTTCACATATCCACCATGCGTAGCAATAATATGGCGTAGTCTCTGAATGAAATTACCCGAAACCTTTGACAACGTGTCTGGCGGAATGGCTTCACATGCAGATGAGATGTACTGATTCACCTGTTCAATTGTTTCTGGATTCTGGCGGTACACCTGGTCTTTCAAGTGTCCCCACAGAAAGAAGTCACAGGGGTTCATGTCTGGCGAATAGGGAGGCCAATCCACGCCGCCTCCTGTATGTTTCGGATAGCCCAAAGCAATCACACGACCATCGAAATATTCATTCAGGAAATTAAAGACGTCGGCCATGCGATGTGGCCGGGCATCATCTTGCATAAACCAATAGGTGTTCGCAGTGTCGTCTAAGGCAGTTTGTACCGCCACAAATTCACGAAGGATGTCCAGATAGCGTGATGCAGTAATCGTTCGGATCTGAAAACTGGGCCAATGATTCGTTTGAAAGAAATGGCGGCCCAGACCAGTACTTTTTGAGGATGCAGGGACGATGGGACTGCAACATGGGGCTTTTCGGTTCCACATATGCGCCAGTTCTGTTTATTGACGAAGCCATCCAGGTAAAAATAAGCTTCGTCAGTAAACCAAATGCTGCCCACATGCATATCGCCGTCATCAATCCTGTGCACTATATCGTTAGCGAATGTCTCTCGTGCAGCAATGGTAGCGGCGCTGAGGGGTTGCCGCGTTTGAATTTTGTATGGATAGAGGTGTAAACTCTGGCGCACGAGACGATACGTGGACGTTGGCGTCATTTGGACCGCAGCTGCAACACGGCGAACGGAAACCCGAGGCCGCTGTCGGATCACCTGCTGCACTAGCTGCGCGTTGCCCTCTGTGGTTGCCGTACGCGGTTGCCCTACCTTTCCAGCACGTTCATCAGTCACGTTCCCAGTCCGTTGAAATTTTTCAAACAGATCCTTTATTGTATCGCATTTCGGTCCTTTGGTTACATTAAACCTCCGTTGGAAACTTCGTCTTGTTGCAACAACACTGTGTTCCAGGCGGTGGAATTCCAACACCAGAAAAATCCTCAGTTCTAAGGAATAAACCATGTTGTCTACAGCACACTTGCACGTTGTGAACAGCACACGCTTACAGCAGAAAGACGACGTACAGAATGGCGCACCCACAGACTGCGTTGTCTTCTATATGTTTCACATCACTTGCAGCGCCATCTGTTGTTGAAAATTGTAACTACTGTAATTTCGAAAGTTTGTCCGCCTGAAAATGTACTGTTGTCCCAAGCATATTGCAACAAACGGTGTATTTCTATCGCTGCTCGTTTAGTTTTTATTGCCGTTTCAAATATACCGGTCATTTTTGAAACACCCTGTATATGTCGACGACTTCCCAGAGATGTGCATCTGCCGTTCATGCCTGTCCCACGCCTGTCCCTGTCCCACAGGCAACGGTGCCCCTAAACTTCTACGGGAAGGAGTGGTGGTGGTCAATACCCATTTTCTGCCAGGGACTCGAAAAATGGTACTCACAGTACTGTGTATAAGTCTCGTTGACATCTACACACCTTGTGGCACGAACAGACGTCTCGAACGTTCGCGTTTCTTTGCAGAAGAAGTCGCGGCGCTCTTCCAAGGGCGCCTCGTACATTTAATATTCGAGGGTGACTTCAGTTGGGTGCTGGCACTCCAAGACCAGCTCCTTCGACGTAATCCGTGCCCAGAGCTCAGGACGATAATCTGGGACCTGCAGATTTTGGACACTTGGGAAAATTTTCACGGCCATAGACCCGTGTTTACACGCTGTACGAATCACTCTGCCGATCACATTGACGGATTTATGTTTTCACGTTCTGTCACTGCTGAGATGCAGGATGTGGAAATTTGCCCTGCCGCTTTTTCGGACCATTTGGCTTACATATATGCTATCAACATTCGCCGGCGACGAGTGTGGAGAATCCGTGGGCCGTGGAAATTAACCGTCACTCGCCAAGCTTACACGCACTGCCCTCAAACCATTGAGGATACCTGGCTTTCGTGTGACATCCACCCCCGGGAATATCCTATGATGATCCACTAGTGGTTGGACCGCGCCAAAACGGGCCTACGACCAACGCTGATTAACTATGATCGAGATCACGCAGCTTGGTGCAGACGTACATTTGATTTCTATTACAAGGCACTGAGGGACTGTGATACTATGACATCATCTCCAGAGTGACAAATGGCGACTCACCACGCTAAAGCCGTCGGTCCGTGCATCCGAACGTTGAACGTTGAGCGTGCCGAGTTTCTGACGTCATAGCGTGGAATAGCACGCTCGGGAGTCTCTCCGAACGTGCAGAGCAATATCTGGCATGTCCTTCGACCATAAATATAATAGACTGGCCCTGACGTCATTTTCGTGGCTCCAACATCTCTGGGCTGAAGTCACGTGAATGTTGGCAAAACATGGTTGTTTCGTGTTGCGCTTATGGCTGTACTCAGCGTTTTGTCGGGGAAATGGCATTACATTTCACGTGTAAGTGTGTCTAAGATAGTGCAGATGCGTTTATTGAAATCTGCTGAAGTGACTTTTATATGTTTTTTACACTTGAAATAGAGTATCACGTAAATTAAAGTGTTGAAAGTGATGCCTGTAAAGTCAGACTCATATTACATTTTGGAAAGTATCTGTGATAATTCGGTTACAGAAGTAAGTATAATCGTTTCTCGTTGCTACTCACAGGTTCCGTAAGGATGAAAACCGAAGGCAGCTTTGGATACAGGCCCTGAAACGGAAAAACTTTAAGCCGTTTGCACATACGCGCCTTTGCTCGAAGCACTTCGCGGAGAAGTGTTTTGATAGGTTAGTTATTATTTACAATGTATATCTATAATTTGTATTTACAGTGTCTGTCATTTTTAAACCTAGGCTCCAAAATTATTTTCTCAAACTGCAAAGTCTCACCTTTCATCTAAAATATCATTTTTTTTAATCTGATAGTTTAAACTTTTGTAAAAATAGTGGGAACTGAACCTTTGAAGTGCACCTAAAATTGATACTATAAAATGGACTTGCTCCTAAAGTAAACAATTTTGACACCTATAGTTGACATAATTCCCATAGCCCATTTTCTTTTATAAGTGACTAAAGCTCGAAACGTGGCGAATACAATGTTTAAAGTTTTGACACGAGCCCACTCTTACTGTTTAAAAGAATTTTAACGACTTTTTACTATAATTGATAGTTTATAGTAATTTCGTCCCGCTGCCCACCAGAGTGGCGTTCGATGTATTTGTTAGATTTTATAAATGGTACTTTGAACAAATCCAGGTCAAATGTAGTCCTGGCATAATTTTTCACAAATAAAAAAGTAGTTTTTGTTGGATGCGTTTGGCAGTCAATTGAGAAATGTGGAGAAAATCCGATACAAACATAGGATGGCAGACCGCTGATTTGAAATCCCGCCACGTTTTGCCAACAGTCACGTGGTTTATGTTGGAGCCACACTAGCCCCATAGCTTCTGCACAGCAAGGCCAGTCTACTAGTATCTATGGTCGAAGGGCATGTCAGATATTCTGAGCGTGCGTCTGAGCGTTGACCAATGAGATAGCACAACGCTGCCTACGTCACACGCACGCCGTCTCCCTTCAGTACAGAGTTGTGAGGCGCCATATTGGCATTCATTTCAAGCCTATATGTATATATGCCGTTTCTGAGCACCAGCAAATTGAGAATCATTGGAAAACCCGTTGTTAATTCTGTGATTCGTTCCAATAAAATAACTAGAAACATCATATTCATGGCAAGAGAATTATTGTAACTTGCGTCTTATGGGAGTAGGCTATTTGAAGGCAGTGACACAAGGATGATGCACCCAAAACGCATTGTTCTTGTACAATTCGTTATAATTAAATTTCAATTAGTAACGTATCTACGATAACGTTTTCTGCAACGGGTAACATACTTGGATTACTTCCGAAAGGTGTCAACGTGTTGTTGGATTAGCGTAATGAGTAATGTAACTGTCTCGTACTTTATTAATAGTTGGGGTGGTGGTTCGCGTCTTGACATTTCCGTATTTTATTTCTTAACATTAGCGTTTTTATTAGGTTCTGATACTTTATTGTTAGTTTAATATAAGTATATACTATGATATTTGATATTATGTAAATATAAGTTCATCTTTTTTTGAGGGGTGCCTTTGTTCGATTGGCTTAATCTACAGGACAGCTTCCGCTACTTCCATAAAGATATTTTGCTCCTTTTCTTTTTCGCTTCGTAATTCACATGTTGCTAAGTTTCTGCTGTTGGGTAGGAACAGTGATTGAGTAAGACTGACCTTGGGGTTTTAATAAAATGTGGGAATGATGAAATAATGTTTATCTTATGCGGAGAAGTATTCCAAATTTGTACCGCCTTGTTTGTAATGGAACTTTTATATGTCTCTGTCCTTATTGATTGGACATGGTACTTTCCTTTTCGTGGACGATGGAGGAAATGTGCGTTTTGATAGTGCTAACGTGGTAATTTTACGCGCGCCCGTTGAGTAAACAGTGTGATTTACGAACTGGAAACATCACTCAACTGCCGCTGGAGTGCGTTGCGATCGCGTATACCACGTTGGGGCCCACGTACCGTATGCACAAGTCGCATCATTCCTGAGCGTTCAGCAGCGCGTTCAACTTGACACGCTCAACGTTAACGTTGGACAGCACGGTCCGTGTGCCGATGGCTTAAGGCTCAGAACATCGCCCACACACGGGGTCACCTAGACGGGGCGGTAGTCCGATCAAGGGCGCAGGATAGGCTAGCAAGTGAACGCCTGTCTATGTTCCGTGTACTTCGTGAACGTAAACGACGCCGAACAGCGCTGCAGACTCAATCGTACGGAGGTCGGTCGACGCCTCTCCACGCAACGTGACGTATGCATCGCACTCCACGACTGTTATTCCCGTGTTTATTCAGCGTTGGACCGGCAGCGGGCGCGGACGCATCTGGCGGCGGTCACGTGAGGCGACCACTCGCTTGCAGGTGGCGCGCGGTCCGGCGCGAGTCGGCGGCGACCATATGAACTACGAGGTGCATTCAAGTTCTAAGGCCTCCGATATTTTTTTTCTAATTAACTACTCACCCGAAATCGATGAATCTGGCGTTACTTCTCGACGTAATCGCCCTGCAGACGTACACATTTTTCACAACGCTGACGCCATGATTCCATGGCAGCGGCGAAGGCTTCTTTAGGAGTCTGTTTTGACCACTGGAAAATCACTGAGGCAATAGCAGCACGGCTGGTGAATGTGCGGCCACGGAGGGTGTCTTTCATTGTTGGAAAAAGCCAAAAGTCACTAGGAGCCAGGTCAGGTGAGTAGGGAGCATGAGGAATCACTTAAAAGTTGTTATCACGAAGAAACTGTTGCGTAATGTTAGCTCGATGTGCGGGTGCGTTGCCTTGGTGGAACAGCACACACGTAGCCCTTCCCGGACGTTTTTGTTGCAGTGCAGGAAGGAATTTGTTCTTCAAAACATTTTCATAGGGTGCACCTGTTACCATGGTGCCCTTTGGAACGCAATGGGTAAGGATTACACCCTCGCTGTCCCAGATCATGGACACCATCATTTTTTCAGCCCTGGCGGTTACCCGAAATTTTTTTGGTGGCGGTGAATCTGTGTGCTTTCATTGAGCTGACTGTCGCTTTGTTTCTGGATTGAAAAATGGCATCCACATCTCATCCATTGTCACAACCGATGAAAAGAAAGTCCCATTCATGCTGTCGTTGCGCGTCAACATTGATTGGCAACATGCCACACATGCAGCCGTGTGGTCGTCCGTCAGCATTCGTGGCACCCACCCGGATGACACTTTTCGCATTTTCAGGTCGTCATGCAGGATTGTGTGCACAGAACCCACAGAAATGCCAACTCCGGAGGCGATCTGTTCAACAGTCATTCGGCGATCCCCCAAAACAATTCTCTCCACTTTCTCGATCATGTCGTCAGACCGGCTTGTGCGAGCCCAAGGTTGTTTCGGTTTGTTGTCACACGATGTTCTGCCTTCATTAAACTGTCGCACCCACGAACGCACTTTCGACACATCCATAACTCCATCACCACATGTCTCCTTCAACTGTCGATGAATTTCAATTGGTTTCACAACACGCAAATTCAGAAAACGAATGATTGCACGCTGTCCAAGTAAGGAAAACGTCGCCATTTTAAGTATTTAAAACAGTTCTCATTCTCGCCACTGGCAGTAAAATTCCATCTGCTGTACGGTGCTGCCATCTCTGGGACGTATTGACAATGAACGCGGCTTCATTTTAAAACAATGCGCATGTTTCTATCTCTTTCCAGTCCGGAGAAAAAAAATCGGAGGCCTTAGAACTTGAATGCACCTCGTACATCGCACTCCACGACTATTATTCCCGTGTTTATTCAGCCTTGGACCGGCAGCGGGCGCGAACGCATCTGGCGGCCGTCACGTGAGGCGACCGCTGCTGGCTTGCCGGTGGCGCGCGGTGCGGCGCGGGTCGGCGGCGACCATATGAACTAATTCAGTTGGACTGTGGACTTCGTGCTTTACAGGCCCAGATCTAGGGGGGAGCGGAGGAAGGGGAAGAGAAGGGGGGCAAACCAGGGTATCTGCCTCGGGCAGCAATTTCACGGGGCGCCTAATTCGTATTTTTGAAGAAAAAAATCTTGTTTCACGAAGCGCCTAGCATCCATCGCAAGTTGGCCTATTGATTGTTCATGTGATTTTGAAACGTATCACTGTTGATTTTTGAACATTTTTGTACACATTCTAAGTTGATATCCGAAAGAATCATAAGTTGAGTTTTGAGTGGGTGCTCTGCCAGGAGAATCTCTTTCGCATCTAGAAATAAAATACTTCCCCGCAGGCAAAACGGACGAGGCTATACGAGCTGAGCTGAGTAAACCTAAATGGGTAAATGCCAGTAGCTATTTGTTTATGTGGTTAATTGGGTGTGCGAATGATAAGTGTTGTTATTATAATTATTAGCGAAATCCATAGTCAGACTCAAGAGTGGATATAAACGACTAGCAGGTATAACAGGTGAGAAAGATTACATATTACCTTCTCGGTTAGTAAAAAAAAAAAAAAAAAACGACATTTTGGCAGAAAAATTTTGCCATATCGCTACACCACAAGGCGCCAGTTGTACAGTCCCAGAGTAGCAGCCGTTTAATTCTATTTTGGGAATAACGTGGGAAACGCGTTGTATGAACACTTAATAACGCCTAACCGGGGAATAAAGGCGGGATAACTGAACCGGTGGTTCTGTCAGGGTTAGTGAACTTACCCGGAGAATAAGTTTCGACAATGGCAGGAATAGTTACAAAATTAGTGATGACAAGATCATTTGCTAGAAAGAGGAAGAAGAAGAAACGGGAACATCACACAAGTTATATGGAAGAATATGAGCCGCGCGGGATTAGCCTAGCGGTCTCAGGCACTGCAGTCCTTGACTGTGCGGCTGATCCCGGCGGAGGTTCGAGTCCTCCCTCCGGCATGGGTGTGTGTGTTTGTCCTCAGGATAATTTAGGTTAAGTAGTGTGTAAGCTTAGCGACTGATGACCTTAGCAGTTATTTCCCATAAGATTTCAGTCACATTTGAACATTTTTGAAGAACATGACGATTCCAAACGTACACTCCTGGAAATTGAAATATGAACACCGTGAATTCATTGTCCCAGGAAGGGGAAACTTTATTGACACATTCCTGGGGTCAGATACATCACATGATCACACTGACAGAACCACAGGCACATAGACACAGGCAACAGAGCATGCACAATGTCGGCACTAGTACAGTGTATATCCACCTTTCGCAGCAATGCAAGCTGCTATTCTCCCATGGAGACGATCGTAGAGATGCTGGATGTAGTCCTGTGGAACGGCTTGCCATGCCATTTCCACCTGGCGCCTCAGTTGGACCAGCGTTCGTGCTGGACGTGCAGACTGCGTGAGACGACGCTTCATCCAGTCCCAAACATGCTCAATGGGGGACAGATCCGGAGAACTTGCTGGCCAGGGTAGTTGACTTACACCTTCTAGAGCACGTTGGGTGGCACGGGATACATGCGGACGTGCATTGTCCTGTTGGAACAGCAAGTTCCCTTGCCGGTCTAGGAATGGTAGAACGATGGGTTCGATGACGGTTTGGATGTACCGTGCACTATTCAGTGTCCCCTCGACGATCACCAGTGGTGTACGGCCAGTGTAGGAGATCGCTCCCCACACCATGATGCCGGGTGTTGGCCCTGTGTGCCTCGGTCGTATGCAGTCCTGATTGTGGCGCTCACCTGCACGGCGCCAAACACGCATACGACCATCATTGGCACCAAGGCAGAAGCGACTCTCATCGCTGAAGACGACACGTCTCCATTCGTCCCTCCATTCACGCCTGTCGCGACACCACTGGAGGCGGGCTGCACGATGTTGGGGCGTGAACGGAAGACGGCCTAACGGTGTGCGGGACCTTAGCCCAGCTTCATGGAGACGGTTGCGAATGGTCCTCGCCGATACCCCAGGAGCAACAGTGTCCCTAATTTGCTGGGAAGTGGAGGTGCGGTCCCCTACGGCACTGCCTAGGATCCTACGGTCTTGGCGTGCATCCGTGCGTCGCTGCGGTCCGGTCCCAGGTCGACGGGCACGTGCATCTTCCGCCGACCACTGGCGACAACATCGATGTACTGTGGAGACCTCACGCCCCACGTGTTGAGCAATTCGGCGGTACGTCCACCCGGCCTCCCGCATGCCCACTATACGCCCTCGCTCAAAGTCCGTCAACTGCACATACGGTTCACGTCCACGCTGTCGCGGCATGCTACCAGTGTTGAAGACTGCGATGGAGCTCCATATGCCACGGCAAACTGGCTGACACTGACGGCGGCGGTGTACAAATGCTGCGCAGCTAGCGCCATTCGACGGCCAACACCGCGGTTCCTGGTGTGTCCGTTGTGCCGTGCGTGTGATCATTGCTTGTACAGCCCTCTCGCAGTATCCGGAGCAAGTATGGTGGGTCTGACACACCGGTGTCAATGTGTTCTTTTTTCCATTTCCAGGAGTGTATATAAAAATTTCGTACTACTACTGCTCTCATGGTTGAGAAACGAGCATGTGAATGAAATTTAAAACTATTTTCTAACGTAAAACCTTTTGCTTGTGGTGGATCTAATACGCATTTGATATTGATACTTAGTGAATGACATTCCGTCGTGTTATTTATGTAAATGAGGTAGATAAAAATGACCATCTGTGACAAAACATTCTCACTTATTAGAGGTGCGTTACAGTTGCTGCAATATGAGAAAGACCTACTTCGTTTTATCTAACAGACAGTGACAAATTTACATTTGATTTTTCACGTAGCAAAAGGTCTGACGAACTTTGGTGACGTAATAGATTCTTTTGCAGAAAGAAAGCCCGCCGTGTAAAGCTGTCACAAGATTAGAGAGAAAAGTGCTGGGGCCTAAGGATTGAAGAAATGTGTACTGTCTTGCCTGTCTGTTATGTTTTTGTCTTTACTGCTTTTATGTTCCCTGTATTTAAATTTTTTGTCACACAAAAGAGAAACTAATTAGCTGAGGCAATAAAGAGTGCAAATTTTCTGAGGAGTTCTCATTTTCACGACCACAAATAATCCCACCCGTATTAAATTTTTGTTTTCTTAAGGGTGGGGCATAGGATGTAAAACAGGCCGTCTGGGAGCAGGAGAAGTACCACAGGACATTTTAATTTCCACTGTGCCTGAATAAAGGTTTGATGGCTTCCCTCGTAAAATATACACGTTTGAATGCCACAGAGCGAAATACGGTGGCGTGTGGCAGAAGAATACATCAAACTCTTCAGAAAGATGTGCCCTACAAAATGAAAATATTTTTGAAAAATCAATTTTTTTTAAATTTTTTACGTCCTATATCAAAACTTCGAGGGGGAAGTGCTGGTGCCACTACCAAGTTTTTACCCCGGTTCGGAAATATCGTAGATCCGGGGATGGTTTCTCAGACGATTTACGGAACCCCGGAAATGGCGGCGGATTTAACTGGAAGAAATTTCGGAAGAAGAGGTGACAGATACCATTGGTAATTGTGCGTCCAGCAAGTCTCCGAACCCTGACTGTCTTCCTTTAAAATTTTACCGGACTTCTCAATATTTCTTAACCGCCCGATGGACGGACATCTGCCGCGAGCTACAATCTACACACATGCCGCTCCCTGCGACCTTTGTGGCATGGATGATTATACCAAATCAAAAACCGTCCTGTGGCTCGCGGATACAAGTGTACCGCCCGCTGACGCTCCTGAATTGTGACGTTAAGATTTTTGCAGGCTGTGGGTGGCACGGTTACGCCAGACCTTCCACCAAGTTGTTTCTGGAGAGGAGCGGTAAACGCCTAGGCCACGAAAATATTTAACAAAACTAAACAGTCTTTTTATTGATTCTTGAGAGCTTTTAATACAGCCAACACAAGTGAATCAATGAAAAAAGAGGGTAACATCTCACTACCGAATTTAGCATTTCATAAAAGGAAGAACACCTAAAATTTAATTTTATAATGATGCAGTTCCGACCCGCAGAAACCGTATTCTCAGATTTGCCTCTTGGACAGCTAAGGAATAAGTAAAACAGAAAAACGGTACATCGTAAACGATGCAAAACATAAAATCTCAAGGCCATAAATAACCTAGAGAGTGAAATTATAAGGATTCCTTTAAGAACTGAGCAACAAGACAAATAATGAAACCTTTAAGTTTAGCTCTAAATTACAAAATCTTCAAACCAAAGAACCTCTAAAAAACAAACAACATGAACAGTTTAAGACTTGTGACCCTAACTGTAGGTAATGAACACTTTAAGAGCATATAAATAACACTTACCTACTGGAAAACTTCAACTTCATGAATATAAGTAAGCTAAACCCTACAGCAAACACAATAATTCTGTTGTACCACACCAGACAAATGATTTACAGCAAATAGCTCCCGAATTTGTTGTCATACGTTGTTGAATATTCCCGCTTCAGCCCCTACAGTTTCATGAAGTACCGTAGATGGCGACCCTACACGCAGCCTTCAAAGTGACGTCTGTAAAGGAGGTGGGTTCCAAGCAGAGAGCTGTCATGGAGTTTCTTTAAGTGGAAAACCAGACCATCTAAGATATTCATAGGCGCTTGCAGAATGTCTACAGAGACCTGTTGTTGTTGTGGTCCTCAGTCCTGAGACTGGTTTGATGCAGCTCTCCATGCTACTCTATCCTGTGGAAGCTGCTTCATCTCCCAGTACCTACTACAACCTACGTCCTTCTGCCTCGCTTGGTGTATTCATCCCTTGGTCTCTCTCTACGAATTTTACCCCCCACGCTGCCTTCCAATACTAAATTGGTGATCCCTTGATGCCTCAGAACATGTCCTACCAATCGATCTATTCTTCTAGTCAAGTTGTGCCACAAACTTCTCTTCTCCCCAATCCTATTCAATACCTCCTCATTAGTTATGTGATCTACCCATCTAATCTTCAGCATTCTTCTGTAGCACCACATTTCGAAAGCTTCTATTCTCTTCCTGTCAAAACTATTTATCGTCCATGTTTCACTTCCATACATAGCTACACTCCATACAAATACATTCGTAAACGACATCCTGACACTTAAATCTATACTTGATGTTAACAAATTTCTCTTTTTCAGAAATACTTTCCTTGCCATTGCCAGTCTACATTTTATATCCTCTCTACTTCGACCATCATCAGTTATTTTGCTCCCCAAATAGCAAAACTCCTTTACTACTTTAAGTGTCTCATTTCCTAATCTAATACCCTCAGCATCACCCGACTTAATTCGACTACAGTCCATTATCCATGTTTTGTTTTTATTGATGTTCATCTTATATACTCCTTTCAAGACACTATCCATTCCGTTCAACTACTCTTCCAAGTTCTTTGCTGTCTCTGACAGAATTACAATGTCGTCGGTGAACCTCAATGTTTTTATTTCTTCTCCATGGATTTTAATACATACTTCGAATTTTTCATTTGTTTCCGTTACTGCTTGCTCAATATACAGATTGAATAACATCGGGGAGAGGCTACAACCCTGTCTCACTCTCTTCCCAACTACTGCTTCCATTTCATGCCCCTCGACTCTTATAACTGCCATCTGCTTTCTGTACAAATTGTAAATAGCCTTTCGCTCCCTGTATTTTACCCCTGCCACCTTTAGAATTTGAAAGAGGGTATTCCAGTCAACATTGTCAAACGCTTTCTCTAAGTCTACAAATGTTAGAAACGTAGGTTTGCCTTTCCTTACTCTAGATTCTAAGATAAGTTGTTGGGTCAGTATTGCCTCACATGTTCCAATATTTCTACCAGTTTTTCCATTCGTCTGTAAAGAATTCGCTTTAGTGTTTTGCATCCGTGACTTATTAAACTGATAGTTCGGTAATTTTCACATCTGTCAACATCTGCTTTCTTTGGGATTGGAATTGTAATATTCTTCTTGAAGTCTGAGGGTATTTCGCCTGTTTCATACATATTGCTCACCAGATGGTAGAGTTTTGTCAGGACTGGCTCTCCCAAGGCCGTCAGTAGTTCTAATGGAATGTTATCTACTCCCGGGGCCTTGTTTCGACTCAGGTCTTTCAGTGCTCTGTCAATCACTTCACGCAGTATCATATCTCCCATTTCATCTTCATCTATACCCTCTTCCATTTCCATAATATTGTCCTCAAGTACATCGCCCTTGTATAGACTCTCTATATACTCCTTCCACCTTTCTGCTTTCCCTTCTTTGCTTAGAACTGGGTTTCCATCTGAGCTCTTGATATTCATACAAGTGGTTCTCTTTTCTCCAAAGGTCTCTATAATTTTCCTGTAGGCAGTATCTATCTTACCCCTAGTGAGATAAGCCTATCAGTGGAAAAAGTCACTGCGAGTCGTTGGGCGAGACATCTGTCATCACCGCAGCAAGGTTACGCAAGCCTGTCCGATGTCCCGCGTACCAGTCGGTTGCACATCGCTGTGACTCGTGCAGTGTTGGACTGTGCGGACTCTCTCATTCGAGGTGATCTACAGATCACAATCAAACACGCCGCTCCACAGCTAGAAGTCTCTTGTTGGTAGTGCTGACACTCGTCTACCAGCTGGGGTACTTAAAGGCGTGTGCCCGCCGTGTTCTTCACCTTCCGACTTCCAACTGTTTGGCCCATTGAAAGATGCACTAAGTAGGAAGCAGTACGTAAATTGCGTTGCGGTTACTGATGCAGCAAGAAGACGTTGGCTCCTATTTGTTAACCTTTTCTACGGAAAACTCAGACCATTTTACTTTGTCACTTTCTCTTAAAGCTTGCAACATCTTCAGTTTGTAGGGTTTGAATGACAGGTCATTCCGTTACATCTTTCACACTTTAAGACTACGCATATTCAACTGTAAACTAACATGTTTAGTTGACTTAACCGAACTACGAACTTGTTCAATTGCTGCATCAGAAACTGCTGGCAGACCCTGACCTTGTGTGCTATGTGATTCATAGCCAGGTTTGGTAAAGCGGTTTTACCAGTTGCTAACAGTTGTCTTGAGGTGGTGACTTGCTATATATAGTCCTGGATTGTCTGTGAACTGTAGTAGCGGATTATTCCTGAAATCATGAACAATGCTGCACACGCCCTGCGCTGTTGAAATAAGTCATTCATGCATGCCACGTAGTGGGAACGTCGGCAACTAACCGTGTTAGGCGGGAATAAAACTTGATATACTGCATTCAGAGCTGTATCAAATATTTCTGTAACTTGTTTACCCTTTCCACAATTAAAGGTTTCTTTTCTAAACACCCTGTACACGAAGTGAAACCTCACGAAGGAAGCTGATAAAGTAAACAGTAGAAAAAAACCTATGTGAAATAGGATGGGTAATTTTAATGAATTTTATAGTGTGCATTGTGTATTAACGTTATATCGGCAAGTGAGATGTATAGAATTATATCACCCTTAGTCATGTGGACTTTGTCGTAACAGTCACTTGATCTGAGTTGGTGTTAGCAGCCGTTAAGAGACGAGGTCAGCCTGTCTGACAAGGGAACCTCCCCATCGTACCCCCCCCCCCCCCCCCTCAGATTTAGTTATAAGTTGGCACAGTTGATAGGCCTTGAAAAACTGAACACAGATCAATCGAGAAAACAGCAAGAAGTTGTGTGGAACTATGGAAAACAAAGCAAAATATACAAACTGAGAAGTCCATGTGCAAGATAGGGAACATCAAGGATCGCATGAGATTAGGACCGCCGTGGCCCCGTGGTTAGCGTGAGCGGCTGCGGCGCGAGAGGTCCTTGGTTCAAGTCTTCTCTCGAGTGAAATGTTTAATTTTTTATTTTCAGACAATTATTATCTGTCCGTCCGTCCGTCCGATGCGAGGTAACTGTGCCGTAGTTTGGGGACGCTACACCTAAACGGAAAAATTTGAAAACGTTAAAAATATATGTTTTGACAGAGCACAGGGAAAACTGTGCGACTGTGAAACTGTTGCATTCATTTGTAGCAGTTTATGTGACAAACTCTTATGTTTTCATCACTTTTTTGGGAGTGATTATCACATCCACAAGAAAACCTAAATCGGGCAAGGTAGAAGAATCTTCTTACCCATTCGCCAAGTGTGCAAGTTAGGTGGGTCGACAACATATTCCTGGCATGTGACGCACATGCCGTCACCAGTGTCGTATAGAATATATCAGACGTGTTTTCCTGTGGAGGAATCGGTTGACCTATGACCTTGCGATCAAATATTTTCGGTTCCCATTGGAGAGGCACGTCATTTCGTCTACTAATCGCACGGTTTTGCGGTGCGGTCGCAAAATACAGACACTAAATTTACTACAGGGAACAGAGACGTCAATGAACGAACGGAGAGATCATAATTTTGCGAAAATAAAAGAAGTAAACTTCTCACTCGAGGAAAGACTTGAACCAAGCACCTCTCGTTCCCTCACGCTAAACCCGGGAACACGGGGCTCCTGAGCTCAGATTTTCCTTGACGTTGTGTATCTTGCACATGGACTACTCAGTTTGCATATTTTGCTTATTTTTTGCATAGTTCCACGCAACTTCTTCCTGTTTTCTCGATTGAT
This sequence comes from Schistocerca cancellata, assembly GCF_023864275.1. Taxonomy (NCBI): domain Eukaryota; kingdom Metazoa; phylum Arthropoda; class Insecta; order Orthoptera; family Acrididae; genus Schistocerca; species Schistocerca cancellata. Next base: position 33,335,910 of record NC_064627.1, read on the forward strand.
CTGTGTTCGGTTTTTCAAGGCGTATCCACTGCGGCAACTTATAACTAAACCTGAGGGGGGTGCGGTGGGGAGGTTCCCTTGTGAGAAGCCCATGATGGTAATGCATACACTTGTAAAATAGTTGGAATGCTTCATTCCACAACTCGAGGTTTGCACCCCTAGCACAGTACTGAACGAAAAAAATCAGTAAAGGTTCTCTAAAATGGTGCTCTTACACACCGTCTCCGTTTGACATTTGGTGTCGCTTTTACATTTCTATAACACGATGATTTTGTGGTGCATATACTCACTTGCCATATTCAGTAGAAGATGTTCCTCGGCCACATCTACGGTTCTCGCAGCCTGCGACGATGTCGTCTGACACACCGAGGCCAAGCAGACGAGTCTCAGAGCTGACAGGACCATGAAAGACTGGTCGATAGCGGTATCGACTGCGTCGTACTCCCTGTCCGAAAAGGCGACCAGCAGAAGGTGGAAAACCAGTCCCGTAATGACTGCGAAGTCCTGAACCACTAGAGCAACAATCGGTACTGCGTACATGTCGTTGACAGACGAAGCCAACTGAGTGAGTCTCTTGTAAACAACCTGAAGCTGCAGAAGCCGTGTGCACAGTGTGTCGTCGCCCACGACGATGTGGTCTGTCAGGCTGTGAGTGTCCACTGATCGCCATTTGGTACCGCCACAGCTGCGTATTTGGTCTAGCAGTTCCAAGTTATTACCAGTGTAACCTAGACACTTGACTATTTCCAGGTTCAGAGTGTGAAACCTGTAGCGGAGTGTGAGTACCAGCGTCAAGAACTGCAGCAGTGTCAGCATGGTGATAGTCGCGACGAAGGGGAACAGCACGTACTGGTGCACGACGAGGCCCTTATAAACGGCCATAGCGGCCTGGTAGAGCAGGACCACGGACAGCGAGAGGACGCAGTAGGTGCGGGTGGTGGAGTAGGCGCGGGTGCGGTCTACGGCGAGCAGCTGGTCAACCCTCTCGATGGCGGAGACGGCGCTGGGGAGGCGGGAGGCGGACCTCAGCAGGGCGCAGGTGGCGGCCGCCACGCCGGACACCGAACTGCAGAGGGCGCCGGCCAGAGCAGGCACCAGCACCGAGCGCATCGTGCCGCTCAGCACCAGGGCGGACAGCCTCACCTGGGAACACGGCGAAACCGTCACTTGTCCTTGGTACCGAGTACTTTCATTTCTAAACCAGTACTTCTTTACTCGCTACTTATTACTTAATAGTTTCACTCTTACGAGGTGCATTCAAGTTCTAAGGCCTCCGGTTTTTTTTTCTCCGGACTGCAAAGAGATAGAAACATGCGCATTGTTTTAAAATGAGGCCGCATTCATTGTCAATACGTCCCAGAGATGGCAGCAGCGTACGGCAGATGGAATTTTACCGCCAGCGGCGAGAATGAGAACTGTTTTAAATACTTAAAATGGCGACGTTTTCCTTACTTGAACAGCGTGCAATCATTCGTCTTCTGAATTTGCGTGGTGTGAAACCAATTGAAATTCATCGACAGTTGAAGGAGACATGTGGTGATGGAGTTATGGATGTGTCGAAAGTGTGTCCGTGGGTGCGACAGTTTAATGAAGGCAGAACATCGTGTGACAACAAACCGAAACAACGTCGGGCTCACACAAGCCGGTCTGACCACATGATCGAGAAAGTGGAGAGAATTGTTTTGGGGGATCGCCGAATGACTGTTGAACAGATCGCCTCCAGAGTTGGCATTTCTGTGGGTTCTGTACTCACAATCCTGGATGACGACCTGAAAATGCGAAATGTGTCATCCAGGTGGGTGCCACGAATGCTGACGGACGACCACATGGCTGCCCGTGTGGCATGTTGCCAAGCAATGTTGATGCGCAACGACAGCATGAATGGGACTTTCTTTTCGTCGGTTGTGACAATGGATGAGACGTGGATGCCAGTTTCCAATCCAGAAACAAAGCGCCAGTCAGCTCAATGGAAGCACACAGATTACCCGCCACCAAAAAAATTTCGGGTAACCGCCAGTGCTGAAAAAATGATGGTGTCCATGTTCTGGGACAGCGAGGGCGTAATCCTTACCCATTGCGTTCCAAAGGGCACTACGGTAACAGGTTCATCCTACGAAAATGTTTTGAAGAACAAATTCCTTCCTGCACTGCAACAAAAACGTCAGGGAAGGGCTGCGTCTGTGCTGTTTCGCCAAGACAACGCACCCGCACATCGAGCTAACGTTACGCAACAGTTTCTTCGTGATAACAACTTTGAAGTGATTCCTCATGCTCCCTACTCACCTGACCTGGCTCATAGTGACTTTTGTCTTTTTCCAACAATGAAAGACACTCTCCGTGGCCGCACATTCACCAGCCGTGTTGCTATTGCCTCAGCGATTTTCCAGTGGTCAAAACAGACTCCTAAAGAAGCCTTCGCCGCTGCCATGGAATCATGGCGTCAGCGTTGTGAAAAATGTGTACGTCGACAGAGCGATTACGTCGAGAAGTAACGCCAGTTTCATCGATTTCGGGTGAGTAGTTAATTAGAAAAAAAAATCGGAGGCCTTAGAACTTGAATGCACCTCGTACAAGGGAGTGGTCAGACTTGTCATGCCGAAACATGTATTGCTTTTTTTTTTAGCACTGTTATTTAACTGTGCAAAAGGTCCGTATGCAAAATTGTAGCTGCTGACATGAACTGGAAGTTCCCTAAAAAAAATCACGAACGTGGCTGTTTTTCCTGCTTGGCGCTTGCAGTGACGGCTGCCACCCATGGAAATGGCGAGTCGCGAGCGTTGTGCGCACGGTCGGGAAGTGCGGCCGTCATATCGCGAAGTTTACTAAAGAGGAATATCGCTGCACGGTTTTGGTGGAAAGGGGAAACCAATATTCGTTTCTGTGGCATGCACGTCCATTAAATTTCTGGTACGTATTTCGAAACATACAGTCCTGAAACTGGTTAGAGATGTGAAACATGTTCTCTACATGCTCATCTATACTCCGCAAGCCACTTTACGGTGAACATTTAATCTCCACTCACGGGTGATGGCGAACCAAAAATGGCTCTGAGCACTATGGGACTTAACTGCTGTGGTCATCAGTCCCCTAGAACTTAGAACTACTTAAACCTAACTAACCTAAGGACATCACACAGATCCATGTCCGAGGCAGGATTCGAACCTGCGACCGTAACGGTCACGCAGTTCCAGACTGTAGCGCCTAGAACCGCACGGCCAATCCGGCCGGCGATGGCGAACCCTGTAAATGTTTTGCTGCTTTCCATGGAGATATACCACAGACGCTAAATGAAGCAATCAACAGAAAACACGCGTGAAGGCTGTGTTTTGTGCGACATGGTTGTTAAACTTCTAGGCGAGCATGTAAATGGTGCAAACATGTGGCTAGATACAACTGGAACATTCGATATTGCAGACTATGAATCTACAGACGGCGAAGACACTCATGAAGACTCTTCGAGTGATAGTGTCACGTGCCATCATCAATTATCTGCGAAAGTAACACCAGCAACTACAATTACCTTATCAGACACAGAAAAAGCGGTGATGTATTGGTTGAACGAAAGTGGTAAGAAACGCCTACGCGTCAGTACCGTTCAAAATAAGTATCGCTTTGTCCATTCTGAACGTGAATTGAATAGATGGAAAAAAGAAGTCGCTGGACGACGTAAGAGTCGACTGGAAATTACGACGGAGATAAATGTGCGACTTTTTGAGCTATTTACCGATGGCAGACAACAGTCATTTAGTGTCAGTGATACAACTCTGCGTGATTGGGCGTTAGAGATTACCAACGCGATAAGTGCTTAAGATTTTACAGCTTCTCAAAATTGGATTAGTCGCTTCAAAAGATCACATAAAATTGTGGCAAGAAAAATAACAAAATTTCTATCGAGAAAGAGGTCGGAAAATGAAGTGACACAAATCGAAATGATAGAAGCTTGTCTTACGAATACAAAAAATAAGATCGCTAGTTTTAGTGAATCGTACGTGTACAATGCAGATCAGTCAGGTTTTCAAAAAGAAATGTATGCGAAAAGAACACTGTCATTCAAAGGGGAAAAACATATTGAGGCGATTGCGCAGTCCACGACTGCACTCACCGATTCATATACTATAATGCCCATAATTAGTCTGGATGCTTCATTGCTGCCTAAACTATATGTGTTTCTTCAAGAACCGACTTGACGTTTTGGACCACGTGTCAAAAGAACAATGTTCTACGCAAACAATATTGTGGTAGACGCATCGAAGTCTGGAAAAATGTGGAAATGGAAACGTTACACTTTTCATGCGTCATGTTTTTCTTCCGTTCTGCGGGAACAAATCTCTTCTCCTTCTAGATTCGTGGTCAGGTCATGAAAGGTCTGATTCATTAAAAGCTGTATTTCGCGCCCACCCTGACAAAGAAGTAGAGATACTTCAGATTCCACCCGGCACGACGAACGTAATTCAACCTTTAGACAGAGAATTTTTCCGTCAGTGGAAGGCATTTTACAGAAAACTAACAGAGAAAATTATTGTGTGCAGATCACTGCAATTTCTTGTCTATCACCGTGATAATATTCTCAAGCTGCAATCCGTAGTACATTATCAATTTTCCTCACCACGGTTTCAGAGTTTGATTAAATATGCGTGGCTCTCCTCTAAATATACTGATACTAGGCCGGATTCATTCCTAACACCAGCCCAGTTTTGTCTACGGACATCTTACAACGTCTGTGATTTGCAGGGCTGTCATATGTCGTCTTTGCTTGTATGTTCTTGGTGCACAAAAAAACCTATGTTTTGAACATTGTATCAATATTTCGCATTTTTTAAATAATTACAAGAAATAAAATTTGGACGTGTTCTAAACCGTATATTTATTTGTGTCTATTTCATAGCTATTTGGAAAGAATGTTGTAGATAACATATCAGCCATATTTGTGAACGAATGTTTAATTATCATACGATCGCTTTCACTGGGGGAATCAGCTCTCTCACTGCTGTGGCAAGAGAGCGGCGCGTAGCTAACGCCACCTTGTCCCTAGATGGCGTTGGTATAACGTAGCGAGAGAGGTCAGGATTGTACAAGAGGCAGTTGTAAGCGCCGAAACCATGCGACAATAATGTCTTACTTCATAAAATTGTTTACAGACTTCCAGGTCATGTCAGCAGCTAAAATTCTGCATACAGACTTCTTGCACCGTTAACTCACAGTGGTAAAAAAAGCAACACAGGTTTGGACATGACAAGTCTGACCATTCCCTTGTTAGTTACTGCAATAAATTTTAAGTACCACACGAAGACATGCTGTGAGTAGCAATGCCACCACAGACCCTCTCATCTCACCACACCACACTCCGAGCGCGGCAGTGTAGTGATTGTAACCCGGACTCGCTTTCGGGAGGACGATGGTTCTAATCCTCATCGAACCATCCTGGTTTAGGTTTGTCATGATTTCCCTAAATCGCTTAAGGCAAATGCTGGGGTGGTTCCTCCGAAAGGGCACGGTCGCTTTCCTTCTCCATTCTTCCCTATCTGAGCTTGTGCTCCGTCTCTAATGACGCCGTTGTCGACGGGACGTTAAAACTAATCCCCTCCCACTCGTACTCGTGCGCCTCATTTACCACACCACATAGAACATTAGACACTGAGGAGATATTAAAGGGCGGTGCATTGGCGAGGTTGTCACTTGTACTCAAGTGATTCATGTCAGCAGATTATGGCCACACCACGGGAATTAACGGACTTCGTACGCGGAATGGTAACGGGAGCTAGATGTATGGCACATTCCTTTGTAGAAATACACTCCTGGAAATTGAAATAAGAACACCGTGAATTCATTGTCCCAGGAAGGGGAAACTTTATTGACACATTCCTGGGGACAGATACATCACATGATCACACTGACAGAACCACAGGCACATAGACACAGGCAACAGAGCATGCACAAAGTCGGCACTAGTACAGTGTATATCCACCTTTCGCAGCAATGCAGGCTGCTATTCTCCCATGGAGACGATCGTAGAGATGCTGGATGTAGTCCTGTGGAACGGCTTGCCGTGCCATTTCCACCTGGCGCCTCAGTTGGACCAGCGTTCGTGCTGGACGTGCAGACCGCGTGAGACGACGCTTCATCCAGTCCCAAACATGCTCAATGGGGGACACATCCGGAGATCTTGCTGGCCAGGGTAGTTGACTTACACCTTCTAGAGCACGTTGGGTGGCACGGGATACATGCGGACGTGCATTGTCCTGTTGGAACAGCAAGTTCCCTTGCCGGTCTAGGAATGGTAGAACGATGGGTTCGATGACGGTTTGGATGTACCGTGCACTATTCAGTGTCCCCTCGACGATCACCAGTGGTGTACGGCCAGTGTAGGAGATCGCTCCCCACACCATGATGCCGGGTGTTGGCCCTGTGTGCCTCGGTCGTATGCAGTCCTGATTGTGGCGCTCACCTGCACGGCGCCAAACACGCATACGACCGTCATTGGCACCAAGGCAGAAGCGACTCTCATCGCTGAAGACGACACGTCTCCATTCGTCCCTCCATTCACGCCTGTCGCGACACCACTGGAGGCGGGCTGCACGATGTTGGGGCGTGAGCGGAAGACGGCCTAACGGTGTGCGGGACCGTAGCCCAGCTTCATGGAGACTGTTGCGAATGGTCCTCGCCGATACCCCAGGAGCAACAGTGTCCCTAATTTGCTGGTAAGTGGCGGTGCGGACCCCTACGGCACTGCGTAGGATCCTACGGTCTTGGCGTGCATCCGTGCGTCGCTGCGGTCCGGTCCCAGGTCGACGGGCACGTGCACCTTCCGCCGACCACTGGCGACAGCATCGATGTACTGTGGAGACCTCACGCCCAACGTGTTGAGCAATTCGGCGGTACGTCCACCCGGCCTCCCGCATGCCCACTATACACCCTCGCTCAAAGTCCGTCAGCTGCACATACGGTTCACGTCCACGCTGTCGCGGCATGCTACCAGTGTTAAAGACTGCGATGGAGCTCCGTATGCCACGGCAAACTGGCTGACACTGACGGCGGCGGTGCACAAATGCTGCGCAGCTAGCGCCATTCGACGGCCAACACCGCGGTTGCTGGTGTGTCCGCTGTGCCGTGCGTGTGATCATTGCTTGTACAGCCCTCTCGCAGTGTCCGGAGCAAGTATGGTGGGTCTGACACACCGGTGTCAATGTGTTCTTTTTTCCATTTCCAGGAGTGTAGTTTGAGGGTTCAATATTCGATCATCCACAATGTCAAGTGGTATCGAGAGCTCCAGATTTCACTCATTACCTCCAACCACGGACAACGCAGTGGCGGACGGCCTTCACTTAACGACCCAGAGCAGCGGCGTTTGCGTAGAGTTATCAGTGCCAACAGACAAATAACTCTGCGTGAAATAACAGCAGAAATCGATGTGGGACGTACGACGAATGTATCCTTTAAGACATTGCGGGGAAATTTGGCGTTAATGGCCTATGGCAGCAGACGAGCAACGCGAATGCGTTTGCTAACAACACGATATCGCCGACAGGGCACTTCCTGGGCTCGTGAATGTATCAGTTGGACCAGAGACGACAGATGAGTCCCAATCTCAGTTGGTAAGAGCGTTCGAGTGTAGCGCAGATTTTATGGAGCCGTGGACCCAAGTTGTCAACAGGGCACTGTGCAAGCTGGTGGCGGCTCCATAATGGTGTGGGCAGTGTTTACGTGCTATGGACCGGGTCCTCCAGTCCAACTGAACCGATCATTGACTGTAAATGGCTATGTCCGGCTACTTGGAGGCCATCTGCAGCCATTCATGATATTCTCAAATAATGATGGAGTTTTTATGGACAATAATCTGCCACGACCGTTTGAGGAACATCCTGGACTATTCCAGAGAATGATTTGGCCACCTAAATCGCCCGACATCAATCCCATCGAACATTCATGGGACATAATGGAGAGGTCAGTTCATGCACAAAATGCTGCATCAGCAACACTTCCCCAATTATGGATGGCTATACGAGGTGCATTCAGCTTCTAAGAACTCCGATTTTTTCTTCTAATTAACTACTCACCCGAAATCGATGAATCTGGCATTACTTCTCGACGTAATCGCCCTACAGACGTACACATTTTTCACAACGCTGACGCCATGATTCCATGGCAGCGGCGAAGGCTTCTTTAGGAGTCTGTTTTGACCACTGGAAAATCGCTGAGGCAATAGCAGCACAGCTGGTGAATGTGCGGCCACGTAGAGTGTCATTCATTGTTGGAAAAAGCCAAAAGTCACTAGGAGCCAGGTCAGGTGAGTAGGGAGTACGAGGAATCACTTCAAAGTTGTTATCACGAAGAAACTGTTGCGTAATGTTAGCTCGACGTGCGGGTGCGTTGTCTTGGTGAAACAGCACACGCGCAGCCCTTCCCGGACGTTTTTGTTGCAGTGCAGGAAGGAATTTGTTCTTCAAAACATTTTCGTAGGATGCACCTGTTACCGTAGTGTCCTTTGGAACGCAATGGGTAAGGATTACGCCCTCGCTGTCCCAGAACATGGACACCACCATTTTTTCAGCACGGTCGGTTACCCGAAATTTTTTTGGTGGCGGTGAATCTGTGTGCTTCCATTGAGCTTACTGGCGCTTTGTTTCTGGATTGAAAAATGGCATCCACGTCTCATCCATAGTCACAACCGACGAAAAAAAGTCCCATTCATGCTGTCGTTGCGCATCAACATTGCTTGGCAACATGCCACATGGGCAGCCATGTGGTCGTCCGTCAGCATTCGTGGCACCCACCTGGATGACACTTTTCGCATTTTCAGTTCGTCATGCAGGATTGTGTGCACAGAACCCACAGAAATGCCAACTCTGGAGGCGATCTGTTCAACAGTCATTCGGCGATCCCCCAAAACAATTCTCTCCATTTTCTCGTTCATGTCGTCAGACCGGCTTGTGCGAGCCCGAGGTTGTTTCGGTTTGTTGTCACACGATGTTCTGCCTTCATTAAACCGTCGCACCCACGAACGCACTTTCGACACATCCATAACTCCATCACCACATGTCTCCTTCAACTGTCGATGAATTTCAATTGGTTTCACACCACGCAAGTTCAGAAAACGAATGATTGCACGCTGTTCAAGTAAGGAAAACGTCGCCATTTTAAGTATTTAAAACAGTTCTCATTCTCGCCGCTGGCGGTAAAATTCCTTCTGCCGTACGGTGCTGCCATCTCTGGTACGTACTGACAATGAACGCGGCCTCATTTTATAACAATGCGCATGTTTCTATCTCTTTCCAGTCCGGAGAAAAAAAAATCGGAGGCCTTAGAACTTGAATGCACCTCGTAGATACAGCATGGCTCAGTATTTCCGCAGGGGACTTTCAACGACTTGTTGAGTCCATGCCTTGTCGATTTGCTATGCTGAGCCGGGCTACAGAAGGTCCGACTCGATATTAAAAGGTATTGCATAACATTTGTCCCCTCAGTGCAGTACACCAATAGTCGTGTGTTTAACTCATACACAGTTGCAAACACAAATGAAGTGTTGGTTATTATAGTGTATTACCAGTAAACACTACCACCGATTCTTTAAGCAATCAAGCAGCTATATACAAAGCACCATGAAATATCTGATTACTTTGCAAATGAGCTAGTATATTAAATATTTAACGTTAAGCATGTGAGTGATGTTAGGGGAAAAAAAAGGTTTGAAATTATGTTGTCATGGAAGTCGCTAAGTGCTCTCATTATCAAACACTAATTTAACATTGACTCGGTAATTTGGTCAGCCTTACGAGCTAAAACTACTAAGTGAACGCAAGAGTAAAAATTTTTCTAAGTTCTACTAGCCAGCATTACTTGCAGAAGTGTCGCCAGCCACCAACTGGGGAACGTAAACATCTCAATACCGTTTTGGGCCAGGCAAACCAGTCACCCCACCAGTCCAGAACAGTGCAGACCGAACCGCCTTCATTATCCCGTAACGTTAGACAAGAGATATCTGGTGGGACACAAGAACGATTATCTGGAGTCTGAGTTAGCAGTAAAGCAAATGTAGCGGAACTGAAGACCGCTGACGACCAGGTAAGAGCAGAATCTATTCTGTCATTGTGAATGACGTCATAGAGCAGAGCCTCTCCTCGGCGAGATGAACACTCCACCCCCTACTAGCTTTTCAGTCAGTATAATCAACGACTTTCATGTCGTTCACACTCGATTCTCTCGTTATGATCTGGTAAAATCCAGTATGTGAGGTTGTTCTGTTGTGGGCGTTGCACTCACTGCTCTGCGAGACGATCAGCTGTCCGAAGCCAAGGCTGATGGAGTCTAATGTCCATTGCTTAGCAACAGCACAGTAGCCAGTACTGATGGAAAGACATAGGGTCTACCAACACAGCTACAGTCCAGGGTGGAAGATGCCCTAAACTCCAACGTCGCACGTATCTGGAGGCGTACCACATCGGCGGACAAGGTTCATCATTCAGCACAACTACACGGCATCCGAAATCAAAGTCCACCTGAGGGAAACAACGAGGGCAGCAATCTAGGAGGGATCGAGAACTCCCCAGAACAGTGTCTGACTCAAAATACACACATCATGGCTACCGCCGTCTTCGAAAGCAGAGCTACCGACGGCGCTTGCCTACCTCGGCCGACATTCAGTGCAGAAGAAGCACTAAGGACTTCTACTTCCGGTAGCGAATGGCATAAATTTTAATATTAAATGCCGCATCCTGACAAAGTAGTAAGCGTTTCCAGCCCAGCACATGCCTTCAGTCAAGCTGCCTCAACCATATATATAGTTTCTATGATACTTGTCTTACTGTGTGAAACCTTCAAAGTAAGATTATATCGCTTGAATAGATAATGTCAGCATTTTAAAATTTTTAAAGTCGGTGAATAATTATATGAAATTCTGATTTATATGACATACTGACAATCGTGATAAGAGCAGCAGGTCCATTGGGAATGCACTGGCTGTATAGAATACTGCCAAGTGTGTGGAGAGATAGTACAATACCTGACGATTGGAGAAGAGGAGGCACTTTTCCTATCTTCAAAAAAAGCAATAAAATACTCTGTAAAAACTACAGAGCAATAACTCTTATGAATGATACAGCCAATATTTTTGAAAGAAGTTTACTAAATCGAATAAGTGAAATGATAGGAAAGGAGCTGAGTGAAGAACAGCATGGGTTTAGGGAAGAAAGAAGCACGATCGACCTGATATTTTCTATCCGTCAACTGATGGAAAGATGTTGGGACTATAACAAAAGGGTGATAATGGTTTTTACAGACAGAGAAAAGGCATATGACTCAGTTAACAGAGAAAGACTGTGAGAGAAATGAAGAAGATAGGTAAAGAAGATGGATACATTAATCTAATAAAGACAATGTACCGAGGACACAACTGTAGAATTAGGACATCAATGGGGAACTCGGAATACTTCGAAATAAGACAAGGATTTAAACTCTATCTCCTGCACTTTTTAATGTTGTGATGGGAGGAGTGCGTACGGCAGTTTAAAGATACAGTAAAAGAAAAAGACTAAAAGATGATTTTTTCCAAATGATATGGTAATATGGGGCGATAAAGAGATAGATGTACAGTTAAAACTTGATGCGTGGAAAGAAATAATGAAAAGGTATCGATTAAAAATAAATAGAGGTAAGAGTGAAGTAATGGTATCTGGAAGAGCCAAAAGGATCAACGGGATTATTACTTTGAATGGAGAACCTCTCAGAGTTGTAGACAGTTTCACGTACTTGCGGATTGAAATATCTAGTAATGGAAGAATAACCAAAGACTTTAACAGGAGGTTACGAAAGGGAGGCACTTTCTGCCAAACAATAAAACACCTGATTTGGAATAAGGAAGTTCCAGAAAAAGCAAAACTCCTCATGTATAAGAGTTATTACTTCCCTATTGTCACCTATGGAGGAGAAACGTGGACAGTGACAAAAAGGGACTGGAACAGACTGCAAGCAGGGGAAATGAAATTTCTCAGAGCAGTTAAGGGGAAAACAAAAATGGACAGAGTAAGTAATGTTGGTATTAGAGCCTGCCGCTGCGTCCGAGCGGTTCTAGGTGCTTCAGTCCGGAACCATGCTGCTGCTGCAGTCGCAGGTTCGAATCCTGCCTCGGGCATGGATGTGTGTGATGTCCTTAGGTTAGTTAGGGTTAAGGATTTCTATGTCTAGGGGACTGATGACCTCAGATGTTAAGTCCCATAGTGCTTAGAGCCATTTTAGATACTCGAAAGGACCTTAAACAGTAAAGTATGAGAGAAGAAATCGGAAAAAGATTAAGATGGTATGGGCATGTTAACAGAAAGCGTGGTCAGAGACTTCCTAAAATTATGGAAGAACTAAAGATGGATGGAAAAAGACCTGGAGGGTGCCCAATAACACAGTGGAAAACGGGAGTGAGAATATATGTGGAAAGGAGAGGTGTGACCTGACATCAAGTGGAGGAAGAAAAATGGTGGGAGGACCGAGCCAAATGGAGAGGACGCGTCAGCTAAAAATTCAAATGTCTCTGAGCACTATGGGACTTATTCTGAGGTTAGCAGTCCCCTAGAACTTAGAACTACTTAAACCTAACTAACCTAAAGACATAACACACATCCATGCCCGAGGCAGGACTCGAACCTGCGACCGTAGCGGTCGCGCGGTTCCAGACTGTAGCGCCTAGAACCGCTCGGCCACTCCGGCCTGCTGGACACGTCAGCACCCAGACCCGGCAGTAGCTGGAGTGGGATCGGGATACATACAAACTAACAATCATCTTTTTGTTCCCCTTGGAAGCCACAGATAGGCGGCAACTTGCAACTGGGACGTGCACTATGAACAGTGTTAGGAACATCGATTACTATTAACTTATTTCTTAATTGAAAGAAGAAGTAAATTTGCGTTTATTTGAAAACTTAAAACATTTTATAAGATATATATTGCACAGACACTGCCTGTCCTGTGTACTCAGACCACAAGCTAGTAAACTCTCTTTATATAGTTACTTGTTGTTGATAGTTAGAAAAAGAACCTTCAATCACTTTTTGAAAATATTTTATTTTAAGTATGTCAGCACTACGTACAAAGAAAGAGAGACGAAATGTAACTTTATTTTTTTGACTGAGTTTTTGTATTCTTTTTTCCATAATTTTCAAAAGTTGGCAGAGAGGCACAATGTCACATGTACAACTTTGTTTGTGTTCGTAGTTCATGTGTTTCTACTGTAAATTTCTTTATTAGTTGATACTAGATTTATCTGAAAAATCTGTTGTGCTTTAACGGATAACTTTCGTATTTGTACCTGAACTTATCTTTTGTTGTCAACCTCATTACTAGCCGCTACATCGGTAACGGAGGATGGATGGTACAGAGCAGGAACAGCTTCTGGCTTCAACTTGCGTTTCGCAAACAGATTCAAAAATTCGCTATTAAACTCCTTTTGATAATTCGAATCAGCAAAATGCATTGAATCTAAACAAGCATTAGCATCTGAAAACTAACCAGAGCGTTCAAAATCTCTTTTCCATTTTTATGTCGTCTCATTGTTCTTTGAAATTATGTGAAATTTAATTCCTAACTTTTTTCGTTATGTGCAGTGGTTAGTACATGTGGTGTCACCGCCAGACACCACACTTGCAAGGTGGTAGCCTTTAAATCGGCCGCGGTCCGTTAGTATACGTCGGACCCGCGTGTCGCCACTACCAGTGATTGCAAACCGAGCGCCGCCACACGGCAGGTCAAGAGAGACTTCCTAGCACTCGCCCCAGTTCTACAGCCAACTTTGCTAGCGATGGTTCACTGACAAATTACGCTCTCATTTGCCGAGACGATAGTTAGCATAGCCTTCAGCTACGTCATTTGCTACGACCTAGCAAGGCGCCATTACCAGTTACTATTGATGCTGTAAAACATGTACCGTCAAGAGCGATGTTCACCATTTACGGATTAAAGTTAAGTATTCCAACAGCTCCGACATTTTTTGCTAAAGTCTAACTTCCTTGTCCTGTTCCAGACCTCACGCCCGCCTGCGTGAGCTTAAACGCGTGCCTTTCGGCTTCCTCATAGTGGATTGGCTGTCTTGCCAATCCACAACAGTACACATTGCGATCGAGAAGAAAACCACTATTTTTCGTAAAAACACGAAACACACTCTCGCAACCGGTCAGTACCATGACAACTCTAGCGTGACTCTGTACCTAATCGTCAGTCACGGATAGTGCTTTCATATACATACAAGTTGTAATCCTGGGAAATTGCAGCGGTATGCACGATCACCAGCGGAGGACCGTTGCTTTATGCAGGGTTTAACAGCTTACTCTCAACCATGGGCATCGGCAGCACTAAATTATTTAAGAATTGGAGGACAACTCATTCGATAAGGTATATATCACAAGGAGCTCTGAACGAGAAATCCCCTTTAAACAAAATTAGGACCTAAAACTACTTGCTGGAGAATTCTGGATGCTTGAGACCACACATTTTAAAGTGCTTTAAAAAACTCTTTAAGGCACTCACGTTTAAGCCTGGATTAAAACGCGTTTTACAATTAGGGAGTATAAAAGTAACAGACGAAGATCTCTATTTTTTAAATACTGTATTAGTTTGATAATTAAATCCAGTTTAGGCAAATGAGGATAATCCGTCCAAAAATGCAGTTTATTTCGTAGTTTAAGTACAGATCCATGCTCTTAAAACATGGAGAACGTTGAAAAACCATTACTTTACAATAATATCATCCAAAAATTTACACTGTTTAATTTTATTTTATAGAGTAACGTAAGCGAAGTTGCAACGGTCAAATTGCTAGTTTCTGCATCTACATCTTCATCTGCATGGATACTCTGCAAATCACATTTAAGTGCCTGGCAGAGGTTTCATCGAACCACCTTCACAATTCTCTATTATTCCAATCTCGTATAGCGCGCGGAAAGAATGAACACCTGTATCTTTCCGTACGAGCTCTGATTTCCCTTATTTTATCCTGGTGATCGTTCCTCCCTATGTAGGTCGGTGTCAATGAAATATTTTCGCATTCGGAGGAGAAAGTTGGTGATTGGAATTTCATGAGAACAATCCGTCGCAACGAAAAACGCCTTTCTTTTAAGGATTTCCAGCCCAAATCCTGTATCATTTCTGTGACACCCTCTCCCATATTTCGCGATAATACAAAAAGTGCTGCCTTTCTTTGAACTTTTTCGATGTACTCCGTCAGTCCTATCTGGTAAGGATCCCACACCGCGCAGCAGTATTCTAAAAGAGGACGGACAAGCGTAGTGTAGGCAGTCTCCTTAGTAGGTCTGTTACATTTCCTAAGTGTCCTGCCAACAAATCACAGTCTTTGGTTAGCCTTCCCCACAACATTTTCTATGTGTTACTTCCAATTTAAGTTGTTCGTAATTGTAATACCTAGGTATTTAGTTGAATTTACGGCTTTTATATTAGACTGATTTATCGTGTAACCGAAGTTTTACGAGTTCCTTTCAGCACTCATATGGATGACCTCACACTTTTCGTTATTCAGGGTCAACTGCCACTTTTCGCACCATTCAGATATTTTTTCTAAATCGTTTTGCAGTTGTTTTTATCTGATGATGACTTTATTAGTCGATAAACAGCGTCATCTGCAAACAACCGAAGACGGCTGCTCAGGTTGTTTCCCAAATCGTTTATAAAGATAAGAAACAGCAAAGGGCCTATAACACTACCTTGGGGAACGCCAGAGATCAATTCTGGTTTACTCGATAACTTTCCGTCAATTACTACGAACTGTGATCGCTCTGACAGGAAATCACAAATCCAGTCACATAACTGAGACGATATTCCATAAGCACGTAATTTCACTACAAGCCGCTTGTATGGTACAGTGTCAAAAGCCTTCCGGAAATCCAGAAATACGGAATCGATCAGAAATCCCTTGTGCGACTGCTACGGTCGCAGGTTCGAATCCTGCCTCGGGCATGGACGTGTGTGGTGTCCTTAGGTTAGTTAGGTTTAAGTGGTTCTAAGTTCTAGGGGACTGATGACCACAGCTGTTAAGTCCCATAGTGCTCAGAGCCATTTGAACCATCTTTGAAGTCCCTTGTCAACAGCACACAACACTTCATGTGCATCGAACACAATATATGTTCCAAAATCCTGCTACATATCGACGTTAATGATATGGGCCTGTAATTTAATGGATTACTCATACTACCTTTCTTGAATATTGGCGTGACCTGTGCAACTTTCCAGTCTTTGGGTACGGAACTTTCGTCGAGCCAACGGTTGTATATGATTGTTAAGTATGGAGCTCATGCATCAGCATACATCGAAAGGAACCTAAATAGTATACAGTCTGGACCAGAAGACTTGCTCTTATTAAGTGATTTAAGTTGCTTCACTACTCCGAGGATATTTACTTCCACGTTACTCATGTTGGCACCTGTTCTTGATTCGAATTCTGGAATATTTACTTGTAAAGGCATTTCGGAAGACTGTGTTTAGTAACTTTGCTTTGGCAGGACAGTCTTAGATAGTATCTCCATTGCCATCGCGCAGGGAAGACATTGATTGTTTCTTGCCGCTAACATACTTCACATACGCCCAGAATGTCTTTGGATTTTCTACCAGGTTTCGAGACAACGTTTCGTTGTGGAAACTGTTATAGGCATCTCGCATTGAAGTCCGCGCAAAATTTCGAACTTCTGAAAAAGGTCGCCAATCTTGGGGATTTTGCGTCTGTTTAAATTTGGCATGTTTGTTTCGTTGTTTCTGCAACAGTGTTCTAACCCGTTCTGTGTACCAAAGAGGATCAGCTCCGTCGTTTGCTAATTTATTTGGTATAAATCTCTCAATTGCTGCCGATACTGTTTCTTTGAATTTAAGCCACATCTGGTTTACACTTATATTATTAATTTGGAATGAGTGGAGATTGTCTCTCAGGTAGGTGTCAAGTGAATTTTTATCTGCTTTTTTGAGTAGGTATATTTTTCGCTGTTTTTCGGGGATTTTGGGATTACAATATTCAGTCTCGCTACGACAACCCTGTGTTCACTAATTCCTAAATCGGATTTGATGGTCGTTATTAACTCTGGATTATTTGTTGCTAAGAGGTCAAGTGTGTTTTGACAACCGTTTACTATTCGCTTGGGCTCATGAACTAACTGCTCGAAATAATTTTCAGAGAATGCGTTTAGCACAATTTCGGATGATATTTTATGCGTACCTCCGGAATTACACATGTATTTCCGCCAACGTATCGAGGGTAAATTAAAGTCACCACCAACTATTATCGTATGAGTCAGGTGTTTTTCTTTGAACCTTTCAGCAACTGTACCATCTGAATTGGGAGGTCGGTAAAAGGATGCAATTATTATTTTATTCCGGTTGCCAACAAAGACCTCTGCCCATACTAACTCACAGGAAGTATCTACTTCGATTTCGTGGCAAGTTAAACTACTTCTGACAGCAACAAACACACAGCCGACGGCGTTTAGGCTATCCTTTCGGAACACCATTAGGTTCTTCGCAAAAATTTCAGCTGAGCTTATATCCGGTTTTAGCCAGCTTTCAGTGCCTATAACGATTTGAGCATCAGTGCTTTCGATTAGCGCTTGCAGCTCTGGTTCTTTCCCAACACAGCTACGACAATTTACAACTTTTATACCGATGGTTCCTGTACCTACATTCGTCCTGTTTTCAGCCTGCTCCCTTTGTGACTGAAGCCCTTCTTGTGTTTTCCCGAGACCCTCTAACCTAAAAAACCGCCCAGTCCACGCCACACAGCGCCTGGTACCCGTGTAGCCGCCTCCTGCGTGTGGTGGACACCTGACCTATTCAGCGGAACCCGAAACCCAACCACCCTTTGGCGCAAGTCGAGGAATCTGCAGCCTACACAGTCGCAGAACCGTATGAACCTCTGATTCAGACCCTCCACTCGGCTCCGTACCAGAGGTCCGCAATCGCTCGTGTCGACTATGCTGCAAGTGGTCAGCGCTGCTTTCATTTTGTAAGCAAGACTGTCAGCCTTTACCACTTGTGTTAGCAGCTCGAAACCAGAGAGAATCTCTTCTGATCCAAAGTGACACACATCATTGGTACCGACGTGAGCAACCACCTGCAGTTGGCTGCATCCTGTGGTGTCAATATTCATTAATTCTCTTGAGTTCTCTTCGTAGCAATTTTTGTTGGCACAGGCACTAACTATAACTTTACTATTATACCAACATCAGACTGTGAGTGTCATGTGGCTTCCTGCCCCCTGGCCATTCCTCCTTCAGACTTACAGGAAAACCAAGCAAATTGGTGCTTATGCATTGTTCGTAGACATACCAACACAGTCTATTAAAAATGGATTGTCTTTTTAGTAAACAGTATATGTGGCTTTAATTTACACGCACGTTAGTAGAGCCTTCAAAGCATTAATTTTTCCTGCACAACAGCTTTTATTATAGATAATTAGTTAAGCTTGGATACAGTCGTTCCAAGATTTTTTTTCAACTAAGACTCAAAAAATTGAAATTACTTTTCGAAACGTATTCGGGAGAACTCGTCCCCCACTCGCCCCTGGCTGTGAAGTCCATGATCTCAACAAAAACAAATGTAACCTATTGTGCATAAACATGCTGTAAGCCCATTGTTGTATGATTACACGATTGCAGGACAATCAATTGGAATAACATTATCCCTTAAATAACCTCGTAGTCACTCAAAAACACAGACAGAGCAAAGTAGATTGCGGCAGAGTGAATGCAGGGTCAGCTGTGACGTCATCGTCGTGGCTGGCTACTGCACAGATGCTCCCGCGAACCCTGTCATGTTTTCCAGTAACCGTGCTTTAACTCACATTAGTACTTTACACGTGGTATAACATCGAATGAACCTAATACGGTTTATTAAATGTATATTACGCACCCAAAATTTTTGCTATATAGCTCAATTTCAACACTTTCAACAATAGAAGGTGTGAGGATCATATGACCAACAACTGAATGAGCCACGTGCGTGTGGGCAACAGAGTGGGTTTACGAAAACATTTTGGATGTTCTGCCAACCTTGGAAACGTTTCGTTTGCAGTTCGTTCACGTGGAATTCCCTTGTTTTCACGATTCCACTTGCTTGTTTGCTTTTGTAATGTTGTTAAAAATAGTTGACACGTAAAACTTACTAAATCAGCAGTTAGAAGTTGTCAGTATTTTGATAAACAGGATAACGCTGAAATGAGGTGCAAAATCTGTTTGACAATGAGAAAAGAGCCTTATAGCTGATAGGACAATAAACAGCACCAACAGCTGAAAAAAGACCGGTTATAATTACAACCATATAGTTTTACTGCATATGCTGTTAATCTGAACAGAGTGCAAACGATGTTTTAAAATGTATGCATTTCTGTGGTATTTAAATTTTTTTCCAGTTTCGAGATTCGAATGAAGCTAATTACGAAATATCACTGCTCTGGTAGAAATGTCTGCTTCCTGCTCATATTCAGGATGGCCAAACTGGACAACAGCCAACATGCAATGAGCTGGCTGAAATTAGGAGACTTGCCATTTCAGTGCAATTCAGTTGTTTTCATGTTATATGGTCTGTGATTTTGTATTTCAAGTTTGAGATTTTTAAAAATTGTAATTTGTAAAGGAAATAAAAACGCTGCTTGATTTAGCGTTTGTGTTAGTCTTTTTAAATCTTTTGAAAATCGACTATCTCTCTTCGTTGTAGGTTGATGATGAAAACAGATATATAGAGACAGGAGCCAATACACAGATCTACTCTAACATTTCTCTTATCAGACATGGGTATCAATATGTGAAACTATCGATACCTTCCTTCCGATACTTTTTCAAGTGGTCTCTAGTACCCTCAAACTACGGAAGTGCTTGCTGCAGTAGCTCGTCAGCACCATGTCCCCCTTTCGATGCTCTCGTAATTCCGTTGAGTTGCTTCCTATAATTTCCCCTCAATGATAATTAATTAAGTATTGGTCTGCCTTTTTGCAAGTACACAAAATTATGGTTCTATTTTAGAACCCATTCACTCCATTCACCAATTAATTCATTCGAAACATTTATTCAGTATTATATTCTGCAAGCACGGTAACTGAGTTCAGAACGATAGTGTGATGTGTCATCAATGAATTTAACATCTTTACTGAATGAAGCCTATCTGCTTCCAAGTATATTTTCCTGAATTACAACAGTAACTGACCGTATTGCTCTGTTGCTCTTTTTGCAATTACTAAAGTCACTTCATTTAAGACATACCATCAGGCTAGAAAACCTCTACATACTTTCATTAATTTTAAAAAGCAACATGATTTCCGCTTTACAACACAACATCTCGCGCAAAATGAACACTTAAGCATACGAAACTGAGTTGACAAAGATACACAATATTAGCCAGAGCCGACACAATCTAACCAGTTTACCAATAAAAACCCAATATCAGTAGGTCCATCGATATACTGAACAACCTTCACTATTGGCCATTGATAGTGAATAATATTGTTGTTGTTGTTGTGGTCTTCCGTCCTGAGATTGGTTTGATGGAGCTCTCCATGCTACTCTATCCTGTGCAAGCTTCTTCATCTTCCAGTACTTACTGCAACCTACGTCCTTCTGAATCTGCTTAGTGTATTCCTCTCTTGGTTTCCCTCTACGATTTTTACCCTCCATGCTGCCCTCCAATGCTACATTTGTGATCCCTTGATGCATCAGAACATGTCCTACCAACCTGTCCCTTCTTCTTGTCAAGTTGTGCCACAAACTCCTCTTCTCCCCAACCCTATTCAGTAACTCCTCATTAGTTATGTGATCTACCCATCTAATCTTCAGCATTATTCTGTAGCACCACATTTCGAAAGCTTCTATTGTCTTCTTGTCAAAACTATTTATCGTCCATGTTTCACTTCCATACATGGCTACACTCCATACAAATACTTTCAGAAACGACTTCCTAACACTTAAATCAATACTCGATGTTAACAAATTTCTCTTCTTCAGAAAAGCTTTCCTTGCCATTGCCAGTCTACATTTTATATCCTCTCTACTTCGACCATCATCAGTTGTTTTGCTCCCCAAATAGCAAAACTCATTTACTACTTTAAGTGTTGAAAGGTCTCTGTTGGATTCCTTTCATGTTTAATTTCTTAAATCTGTTGCTATTTATGGAATAAATTCCTCTTCTAAATGTACTGTGGCGTTTCTGACTATCTGGGAGGAGACTGAGCAGTGGAACGTGTTACTTTTACACATAAACAAGAACGATCTGTCACACTACTAAACTTTAAAGCACAGTTTATATGTAATTCTTATATGTAATTCATGTCACACAGTCTCATACGGAACCTACATCCGCTTTCTTTTATATACTGTATATGATAAGATACTGTCATCCCCCTTCCCTTTTGTGTGAGAGGATGAATGAGCATATGTATTTCTAGTTGCATGCTTGAGGGTAGCAGACAAGCCTGTCTGCTAGAGAACAGTAGGACCAACGTCGGAACAGGTAGCTACGCTTCCTAAAAGCAAAGAGGTTTCCATCCTTAGTATGGTCCTGTCCGTCCGTTGTCATGTTGGTATAGGAAGCTGCCCCTCTGGCCACTTCCGTTGGTCTTTGTGAGCTACCCCTCAGGAAGCACGCTCGGAAGGGCAGTTGCTGTGTGGCCGTGGCGAGCGTCTGAAGTGGTAAGATCTCCGGCTAAGCGCGTGTCTGTTAAGTCCGTAGGACAATGGATTTCTTAAGTTCAGCCTAACTGAAAATTTAATCACCTTGATTTCAGGTTTAGCTCTAAAATATCTAATGCTATCTTAACGTGCAGCGGAGTGTAATTCTCGTGTTAAATTCAGATTATTTTGCGGTAGTTGCTTTGTTACTACTTTGTGAGTAAAGTGGAACCACGTGTTGATCAGTAACTCTAACTAAGTTCATCAATCTTAAATCCGAATGTGCGTGAGATTATAACGCCTCGTCTTGAGAATATTTTTTTAATATAGCAACTTTTCTTTATGCTTTTCTTTATGTTCAACCCACGTGGGGTGTACTTTGCGAGACCAGTACCACGTGCTTATATAACTGTTTGACCCATCAGGTTAATAGTAAGACGTTAGTAACCAGTTCAAGGTTTTTTCTTTTGTCAAGTGCTTTTCGATCTAATGTATTTTAATTATCAAAATTATTGTGGAGTTGTACGCTTTGTGTAAACCAAGTTGACCACGTGGAGCATGTGGTGTAATCATCAAAGTAGCCCTCAGCTATTCTTTTTGCGAAGACTTCACAAAGAGTTAATATGAATTTAGTATACCAGTGTGTGGTAATTACATGACGGACAGGATTGTGGTATGAACGTAATTTCTTTGGGTAAAAACTGAATCTGTTGGTTGTGGTTAATTTCTTCTAGCTTATCTTTCAATGTTCTTCATGTGTAATATTGTTCCTTTAATTTTGTTATGCTGTAATTGTAATATTGTTACTTTAATTTTGGTATACTGATATCGGTGCTAGTTGACAATGAAAGTGGGTTAAAAGCCGTGATCTGTCTGGGGACGTTAACCGTGGATTACTGGGCAACTGTTTCATCAGATATTTAGCAGACTAACATTAATGATAATCTTTTAATAGTCATACAAAACCGGTAAAATATATATATAAAAAGGAGAATTTAAATAAAAAGAAAGAAATCAGTTTATACTTGGAAATTTATTTTAAGATTGTTCATTGGAATTTCAGCATATTATACGTGAGTTATAACTGAGCTGGTGCCTTATTTACCATTGAAAAGAATGTGAGATTGTAATCTTACGGAACACGTAAACTATGGAGCCAAGATTGCGAGACTGGATACAACACTGCATTCATAAAATAACACACGAAGAACATTGAAACATAAGCAAGAAGAAATTAACCACAACCAACAGATTCAGTTTTTACCCAAAGAAATTACGTTCATACCACAATCCTGTCCGTCATGTAATTACCACACACTGGTATACTAAATTCATATTAACTCTTTGTGAAGTCTTCGCAAAAAGAATAGCTGAGGGCTACTTTGATGATTACACCACATGCTCCACGTGGTCAACTTGGTTTACACAAAGCGTACAACTCCACAATAATTTTGATAATTAAAATACATTAGATCGAAAAGCACTTGACAAAAGAAAAAACCTTGAACTGGTTACTAACGTCTTACTATTAACCTGATGGGTCAAACAGTTATATAAGCACGTGGTACTGGTCTCTCAAAGTACACCCCACGTGGGTTGAACATAAAGAAAAGCATAAAGAAAAGTTGCTAAATTAAAAAAATATTCTCAAGACGAGACGTTATAATCTCACGCACATTCGGATTTAAGATTGATGAACTTAGTTAGAGTTACTGATCAACACGTGGTTCCACTTTACTCACAAAGTAGTAACAAAGCAACTACCGCAAAATAATCTGAATTTAACACGAGAATTACACTCCGCTGCACTTTAAGATAGCATTAGATATTTTAGAGCTAAACCTGAAATCAAGGTGATTAAATTTTCAGTTAGGCTGTTATTGTAGTTTCAGTATAATGACAGTGCTCATTGTTTGCTAGCTAATTGAAATATAGTAGAGTGATTAAATGAGTGCCACATAGTTATTTTAATTCTACAAATTATTAGTTTTATACGATATAGAATTTTTTTGCGATAACCACTTTGTAAAACATGTTTTTTCTCTTATCATTTTGTTGCTTTTGCAGATTGTGCATTGTTATGTTCTGCTTTTTAATACCGATGTTATTTGATGTTCTTTTTTTTAATTGCTGTGGCACCTTTGCTATTTTCATAAATTTTGCTTGTTAATAAACAGTCATAAATTTTCCTGTGATCAGTTGGCTCTTGCAATGAGCAAATACTGGTGAACTCCATAAGGGTAACAACCAGAAATTGTTTTCATATTAATGACACAGGAACCATTGTTTTTACTTGCTGACCGAATTAGGTCCACACTCCCTTTTAAATAGGTGTCACAGATTGTGTTCTTTTTCTGTTTGAAATTGGTAGATTCTAAAGATGTGTTGAAATTATTGTGTTTTAGCAAGTAGCTGGTGTCCTTTTGCCTTTTCTTTTACACTTTTGGTTTAAGTAGGGTGTGAGAAGCCTGCTTGGGAATGTCCTAGCATGGCTAGAAAATTCCCTGCACAGTCTTTTCCCGGAGCGTTGGGGTTATGAAAGGTCTCTGTTGGATTCCTTTCATGTTTAATTTCTTAAATCTGTTGCTATTTATGGAATAAATTCCTCTTCTAAATGTACTGTGGCGTTTCTGACTATCTGGGAGGAGACTGAGCAGTGGAACGTGTTACTTTTACACATAAACAAGAACGATCTGTCACACTACTACACTTTAAATCACAGTTTATATGTAATTCTTATATGTAATTCATGTCACACAGTCTCATACGGAACCTACATCCGCTTCCTTTTATATACTGTATATGATAAGATACTGTCATCCCCCTTCCCTTTTGTGTGAGAGGATGAATGAGCATATGTATTTCTAGTTGCATGCTTGAGGGTAGCAGACAAGCCTGTCTGCTAGAGAACAGTAGGACCAACGTCGGAACAGGTAGCTACGCTTCCTAAAAGCAAAGAGGTTTCCATCCTTAGTATGGTCCTGTCCGTCCGTTGTCATGTTGGTATAGGAAGCTGCCCCTCTGGCCACTTCCGTTGGTCTTTGTGAGCTACCCCTCAGGAAGCACGCTCGGAAGGGCAGTTGCTGTGTGGCCGTGGCGAGCGTCTGAAGTGGTAAGATCTCCGGCTAAGCGCGTGTCTGTTAAGTCCGTAGGACAATGGATTTCTTAAGTTCAGCCTAACTGAAAATTTAATCACCTTGATTTCAGGTTTAGCTCTAAAATATCTAATGCTATCTTAAAGTGCAGCGGAGTGTAATTCTCGTGTTAAATTCAGATTATTTTGCGGTAGTTGCTTTGTTACTACTTTGTGAGTAAAGTGGAACCACGTGTTGATCAGTAACTCTAACTAAGTTCATCAATCTTAAATCCGAATGTGCGTGAGATTATAACGTCTCGTCTTGAGAAAAGCTTTCCTTGCCATTGCCAGTCTACATTTTATATCCTCTCTACTTCGACCATCATCAGTTGTTTTGCTCCCCAAATAGCAAAACTCATTTACTACTTTAAGTGTTGAAAGGTCTCTGTTGGATTCCTTTCATGTTTAATTTCTTAAATCTGTTGCTATTTATGGAATAAATTCCTCTTCTAAATGTACTGTGGCGTTTCTGACTATCTGGGAGGAGACTGAGCAGTGGAACGTGTTACTTTTACACATAAACAAGAACGATCTGTCACACTACTACACTTTAAAGCACAGTTTATATGTAATTCTTATATGTAATTCATGTCACACAGTCTCATACGGAACCTACATCCGCTTTCTTTTATATACTGTATATGATAAGATACTGTCATCCCCCTTCCCTTTTGTGTGAGAGGATGAATGAGCATATGTATTTCTAGTTGCATGCTTGAGGGTAGCAGACAAGCCTGTCTGCTAGAGAACAGTAGGACCAACGTCGGAACAGGTAGCTACGCTTCCTAAAAGCAAAGAGGTTTCCATCCTTAGTATGGTCCTGTCCGTCCGTTGTCATGTTGGTATAGGAAGCTGCCCCTCTGGCCACTTCCGTTGGTCTTTGTGAGCTACCCCTCAGGAAGCACGCTCGGAAGGGCAGTTGCTGTGTGGCCGTGGCGAGCGTCTGAAGTGGTAAGATCTCCGGCTAAGCGCGTGTCTGTTAAGTCCGTAGGACAATGGATTTCTTAAGTTCAGCCTAACTGAAAATTTAATCACCTTGATTTCAGGTTTAGCTCTAAAATATCTAATGCTATCTTAAAGTGCAGCGGAGTGTAATTCTCGTGTTAAATTCAGATTATTTTGCGGTAGTTGCTTTGTTACTACTTTGTGAGTAAAGTGGAACCACGTGTTGATCAGTAACTCTAACTAAGTTCATCAATCTTAAATCCGAATGTGCGTGAGATTATAACGTCTCGTCTTGAGAAAAGCTTTCCTTGCCATTGCCAGTCTACATTTTATATCCTCTCTACTTCGACCATCATCAGTTGTTTTGCTCCCCAAATAGCAAAACTCATTTACTACTTTAAGTGTTGAAAGGTCTCTGTTGGATTCCTTTCATGTTTAATTTCTTAAATCTGTTGCTATTTATGGAATAAATTCCTCTTCTAAATGTACTGTGGCGTTTCTGACTATCTGGGAGGAGACTGAGCAGTGGAACGTGTTACTTTTACACATAAACAAGAACGATCTGTCACACTACTACACTTTAAAGCACAGTTTATATGTAATTCTTATATGTAATTCATGTCACACAGTCTCATACGGAACCTACATCCGCTTTCTTTTATATACTGTATATGATAAGATACTGTCATCCCCCTTCCCTTTTGTGTGAGAGGATGAATGAGCATATGTATTTCTAGTTGCATGCTTGAGGGTAGCAGACAAGCCTGTCTGCTAGAGAACAGTAGGACCAACGTCGGAACAGGTAGCTACGCTTCCTAAAAGCAAAGAGGTTTCCATCCTTAGTATGGTCCTGTCCGTCCGTTGTCATGTTGGTATAGGAAGCTGCCCCTCTGGCCACTTCCGTTGGTCTTTGTGAGCTACCCCTCAGGAAGCACGCTCGGAAGGGCAGTTGCTGTGTGGCCGTGGCGAGCGTCTGAAGTGGTAAGATCTCCGGCTAAGCGCGTGTCTGTTAAGTCCGTAGGACAATGGATTTCTTAAGTTCAGCCTAACTGAAAATTTAATCACCTTGATTTCAGGTTTAGCTCTAAAATATCTAATGCTATCTTAAAGTGCAGCGGAGTGTAATTCTCGTGTTAAATTCAGATTATTTTGCGGTAGTTGCTTTGTTACTACTTTGTGAGTAAAGTGGAACCACGTGTTGATCAGTAACTCTAACTAAGTTCATCAATCTTAAATCCGAATGTGCGTGAGATTATAACGTCTCGTCTTGAGAATATTTTTTTAATATAGCAACTTTTCTTTATGCTTTTCTTTATGTTCAACCCACGTGGGGTGTACTTTGCGAGACCAGTACCACGTGCTTATATAACTGTTTGACCCATCAGGTTAATAGTAAGACGTTAGTAACCAGTTCAAGGTTTTTTCTTTTGTCAAGTGCTTTTCGATCTAATGTATTTTAATTATCAAAATTATTGTGGAGTTGTACGCTTTGTGTAAACCAAGTTGACCACGTGGAGCATGTGGTGAAATCATCAAAGTAGCCCTCAGCTATTCTTTTTGCGAAGACTTCACAAAGAGTTAATATGAATTTAGTATACCAGTGTGTGGTAATTACATGACGGACAGGATTGTGGTATGAACGTAATTTCCTTGGGTAAAAACTGAATCTGTTGGTTGTGGTTAATTTCTTCTTGCTTATGTTTCAATGTTCTTCGTGTGTTATTTTATGAATGCAGTGTTGTATCCAGTCTCGCAATCTTGGCTCCATAGTTTATGTGTTCCGTAAGATTACAATCTCACATTCTTTTCAATGGTAAATAAGGCACCAGCTCAGTTATAACTCACGTATAATATGCTGAAATTCCAATGAACAATCTTAAAATAAATTTCCAAGTATAAACTGATTTCTTTCTTTTTATTTAAATTCTCCTTTTTATATATATATTTTACCGGTTTTGTATGACTATTAAAAGATTATCATTAATGTTAGTCTGCTAAATATCTGATGAAACAGTTGCCCAGTAATCCACGGTTAACGTCCCCAGACAGATCACGGCTTTTAACCCACTTTCATTGTCAACTAGCACCGATATCAGTATACCAAAATTAAAGTAACAATATTACAATTACAGCATAACAAAATTAAAGGAACAATATTACAGTGTCTCATTCCCTAATCTAATTCCCTCAGCATCACCCGACTTAATTCGACTACATTCCATTATCCTCGCTTTGCTGTTGTTGATGTTCATCTTATACCCTCCTTTGAAGACACTGTCCATTCCGTTCAACTGCTCTTCCAAGTCCTTTGCTGTCTCTGACAGAATTACAATGTCATCGGCGAACCTCAAAATTTTTATTTCTTCTCTATGGATTTTAATATCAACTCCGAATTTTTCTTTTGTTTCCTTTAGTGCTTGCTCAATATACAGATTGAATAACATCGGGGAGAAGCTACAACCCTGTCTCACTCCCTTCCCTACCACTGCTTCCCTTTCGTGTCGCTCGACTCTTATAACTGCCATCTTGCTTCTTTATAATATTACAAAATATGAAATGTTACATAATATTATTGACAGTTCAGGGGACACTTAAGAAGCTACTCCTGAGTATGGAAGCATTTCGCGCTCCTCACCACGGCGGAGGTGGAGGCGAAGAGCTGCAGCGACAGCAGCGCCGCACAGTGGCAGCGGCTGGCGGCTCGCAGCCACGGCCGCCCCCGGGGGTGGGAGGCGGGCACCCCCAGCAGCGCCGACGCAGCCAGCAGCGGCCGCAGGCTGCGCCACAGCGCGCCGTCCGCGCGGGGGCAGCACCGGCCGCCCGCCGCCCCCGCTCGCCTCACCGCGAACACACGCTCCATGGCGCTCGCTGGCCGAGTATCGTGTCTGCAGGGTAGAAAACATACACGCCAACATGCCGGATGAGACATTCCAACAACACGTGCCAGGCACTATTATAAATACACTACTGCCCATTAAAATTGCTACACCAAGAGGAAATGCAGACGATAAACGGGTATTCATTGGACAAATATATTATACTAGAACTGACATGTCATTACATTTTCACCCAATTTGGATGCATAGATTCTGATAAATCACTACCCAGAACAACCACCTCTGGCCGTAATAAGGGCCTTGATACGCCTGGGCATTGAGTCAGACTTTGGATGATGTGTACAGGTACAGCTGCCCATTAGCTTCAACACGATAACAGAGTTCATCAAGAGTAGTGACTGGCGTATTGTGACGAGCCAGTTGCTCGGCCACCATTGACCAGACGTTTTCAATTGGTGAGAGATCTGGAGAATGTGCTGGCCAGGGCAGCAGTCGAACATTTTCTATAGTCAGATAGGCCCGTACAGGACCTGCAACATGCGGTCGTGCATTATCCTGCTGAAATGTAGGGTTTCGCAGGGATCGAATGAAGGGTAGAGCCACCGGTTGTAACATATCTGAAATGTAACGTCCACTGTTCAAAGTGCCGTCAATGCGCACAAGAGGTGGCCGAGACGTGTAAGCAATGGCACCCTCACTCTGGGTGATACGCCAGTATGGAGATGACGAATACACGCTTCCAATGTGCGTTCACCGCGATGTCACCAAACACGGATGCGACCATCATGCTGCTGTAAGCAGAACCTTGGATTCATCCAAAAAAATGACGTTTACCATTCGTGCAACCAGGTTAGTCGTACAGTATACCATCGCAGGCGTCAAGGGTAACCGCAGCCATGGTCTCTGAGCTGGTAGTCCATGCTGCTGGAAACGTCGTCGAACTGTTCGTGCAGATGGTTGTTCTCTTGCAAATGTCCCCATTTGTTGACTCAGGGATCGAGACGTGGCTCCACGATCCGTTACAGCAATGTGGATAAGATGCCCGTCATCTCGACTGCTAGTGATACGAAGCCGTTGGGATCCAGCACGGCGTTCCGTATTACCCTCCTGAACCCACCGATTCCATATTCTGCTAACAGTCATTGGATCTCGACCAACGCGAGCAGCAATGTCGCGGTACGATAAACTGCATTCGCGATAGGCTACAATTGGACCTTTAACAAAGTCGGAAACGTGATGGTACGCATTTCTCCTCCTTACACGAGGCATCAGAATAACGTTTCTCCAGGTAACGTCGGTCAACTGCTGTTTGTGTATGAGAAATCGGTTGGAAGCTTTCCTCATGTCAGCACCGTTTGGGTGTCGCCAACGGCACCAACCATGTGTGAATGCTATGGAAAGCTAATCACTTGCATATCACAGCTTCTTTTTCCTGTCGGTTACATTTCGCGTCTGTAGTACGTCATGATGTAACAATTTTAATGGCCAGTAGTGTGTACAACTACTGCGAGAGTAGAGTTAATAGTAATTTAGTTTCGAGAGCTAACATGTACTACGAAAAAACACCCATATTATCTGGTGTCTGTTGACATTCGATAAACTTTCTGCTCATCGTACGCTTTAAGCCCAACTGCCATGCCATGCCGTCTGAGAGCTATGAGGAGGAGGAAGAGGAGTGGGAGAGGACGAACGCACCGCATTTAAACCGCAGCACAGTAGCACTGCATACCGTCTGGTTGTTTCACGTTTCTCAGCAACGCAGATCAAAAACAAAACAAATTTTCAATATTATTTGATTATTTTTGGCACGCTGAAGACATAATTTTCAGCTAGTAGAAACTGTCGGCATACGGACAGAGTGTGGTGTATAAGGTATAAAATGATGTGTTAAGATGTTTGAGTTGTAGAAGTGCAAAGTTGTTACTGTATGATTGTTTGTATCTGCCCCTGCAAGTGGTGAAAATTTACACTAATGTCAACATAAGGCTTTTGCAGACTAAATTCTCCATATCTGTTAGCATCTAATAGATAAAATTATCAAATAAGCTATACTGCTGCACTTGATACGTAAAACACACCTACTTACGAGACAATAAAATTATCTGCAAGAAATATCGTAAAATGACTCACTCCTGAGTATCAATACAACTGGAAACTAATTGTCAGTTGCTTACGCAGTTTCACACAGTCAATTCAGGATTGTATATTTTATCCTTTTTCTACTTACTTCAAGTTCTGCTTTCTAAATCAAAGTTTTTTTTCTGTTTTTTCTGTTTTTTTTTCGCCAGAATTATTCCATATTTTCAGCGTTTGTTGCTTCTTAGAGCGCGCTGTTGGTTTTAAATAAATTGAAATTTGAAAGGTCCGCGTAATGGCGGATCAGATGACGGTCAGTGATAATCCTTTTCGCCTCCTCAGCATCTGTGGAGGATTGCTGGAAAATCTCAAATAAGTAGCAAATGGAGGTTATTATCTAATAAATGATTACATGTGTATTAAGAAAAAGACCATAATAAATTTACCCGAGCCTATAAGTCCAGATAAGAACAACAGCTATTAAGAAAAAGACCATGATACATTTACCACAATACCAGCCTATAAGTCCAGATAAGAACAACAGCTCTTATAACAAATGAAACGAAAGTAGCTCGATACTACATACCACCAACAAGATCAAAACCAAAAGAGCAATAAAGATCAACAGAGAGAGATTGTAATAGAGAGTAGTTTTACACTATTTACAGTGGCAGCGACTCTTATATGTTGGCTTCTGTCTACATGTCTTTGTCTTTCGTATACTTAACATCTGAGATAATTTCACAAAATATCCATACATCAGAGTTTGCTGACTTTTATACGTGTAAAAATATTGTTTATTAATTTTTAATGACACTTTCTCTATGTGTTAACTACGATTTATTGAATTCACTACCCAAGGGACGCAACAAGAGGCAGACAATTTCACAGACTTTCACACTCACGTTGGCAAGTAATAGTGGATTATTTTGTTTCCTAATTAAAAGAACCTCTTTCACACAGCCACATGTTGGTTCAAATATTGTAGCTCATTTGCAACCTTATTATGGAATGAGGAAACTCTACCCAAGGAAAGCAATATAGACGTTCTGGACAGTTTTAACGTTAGAGGAATTTGTCTTAAAACGAGAATTACCTTGCAGATCAGTGAGATACTGGGTGATCAAAAAGTCAGTATGAGTTTGAAAACTTAATAAACCACGGAATAATGTAGATAGAGAGGTAAAAATTGACACACATGCTTGGAATGACATGGGGTTTTATTAGAACGAAAAAAAAGTTCACAAAATGTCCGACAGATCACGATGGACAGCAAAACTGCTACCGTGACGGGTGAGAGGTACGCCGATATGTTACAGAATCGCATCATCCCCAGCCTAGCTGATAAACACCTGCTGGAACGTACGATGTTTATGCAGGATGGCGCTCCACCCCATATTGCTAGACGCGTGAAAGATCTCTTACGCGCGTCGTCTGGTGATGATCGTGTGCTCAGCCGCCACTTTCGTCATTCTTGGCCTCCCAGGTCCCCAGACCTCAGTCCGTCCTATTACTGGCTTTGGGGTTCCCAGAAGTCGCAAGTGTATCGTGATCGACCGACATCTCTAGGGATGCTGTAAGACAACATCCGACGCCAATGCCTCACCATAACTCCGGACATCCTTTACAGTGCTGTTCACAACATTATTCCTCGACTACAGCTATTGTTGATGAATGATGGTGGACATATTGAGCATTTCCTGTAAATAACATCGTCTTTGCTTTGTCTTACTTTGTTATGCTAATTATTGCTATTCTGATCAGTTGAAGCGCCATCTGTCGAACATTTTTCGAACTTTTGCATTTTTTTTTGTTCTAATGAAACCTCATGTGAAGCATGTGTGTCAGTTTTTACTTCTCTATCTACATTATTCCGTGATTTCTTCAGTTTTCAAATTTATACCGACTTCTGGATCACCCTGTACATCTGTACATGCACAGGAGCGCCTTTTACCGAAAGTACAGACGGTCTCGAAATCAGACGCAAAAATGGCAGGTCGTGAATACGTATAGGAAACTATCATCGTAATTCTTGAAAGGCCACAATGAATGATTAAGACCTCATGTTCTTATTAACGCCAGTGAACGTAGGGGACCGGACTGCGTTTGTGGGAGTGTGTATGGTCTACAACGGTCAAGCCGACTTAAAATGCAAATTCGGCAAATAATTCCGAATTTTCTAATTTATGTCGCTGCACTCCTTTTTCCTTCATAAATTCGACAATAGCGACTTTTAAATCGAAAACTCGTTCCAGAGATGTCCTTTGACTTAATCAACGTACTCTGCAGTAGCGTACAAAGTCTCTATACCCTTAGTTCATTTCCATCGGTAGCTGTTGCAATTGAAGTGGGATAATGCGTGCGACTACGGAAATTTTATTGTTCGTACCGCCAATTTCGCCACGTGCTCCAAACCGGCAAACCTAGCAGAAAGGGCTTCTTGATGCGTTGGACAATGAATCCCCTGTGTCAATCACTGTAATTTTTATTCTCTCTCTCATTATCTCCTAAGGATCTACATTATTTCTAATGGCTCTTAGCACTATGGGACTTAACATCTATGGTCATCAGTCCCCTAGAACTTAGAACTACTTAAACCTAACTAACCTAAGGACATCACACAACACCCAGCCATCACGAGGCAGAGAAAATCCCTGACCCCACCGGGAATCGAACCCGGGAACCCGGGCGTGGGAAGCGAGAACGCTACCGCACGACCACGAGATGCGGGCTACATTATTTCTGCATGGTATTATAATTTCATAGCAAGTTAGCAGTGCCCGTCTCTTAAGCGACTGGATAACAGACTCAGAGAATTCTCATCCCTCTTCTCTGTCATTGCCATTCATTGTTAAATGCTTGTGACAATGAATCACTAGACTTACTCTTTTTGTGCTAACAGCATCTGAACCTGTGAACGTCGTCGTTTCATTCCAAGAACAAATAGTGAAGCCTAAATAGTGCTGACACCATGATTTGCCGAACTGAAGAGAGTTGTGCTGACCGAAAAATGCCACACCTGAATACTCAACGAAATGTGGCGCTGTTCCGGGTACCTAACAGAAGGAACGAGGGAAGGCGGACAGGTGGGTTCACACACGAGGTACGCGTGAAGTTTAACATGACGTGGGCGACCCAGCTTTAAACCGAATAATCCGAACCTTTAAAACTGACACCGGTAGCAGGTTCGTCGACAATGAAATATAAAAGAGTCTAAATATCGATTCTCAAGTTCTAGCCTCCCAGATCAGATTACGAAAACTTTCACTTTATGTATTAAGTTAATCGTTTTTCTTAGATAACAATCCCGTTCCTTTCTTAAGTAGTTCACAGATGAGTATAAGTAATTAACTGACTTGTAAAGTTAGTATCAATTATCCACGGCCTAAATTCACAGTAAACTTAAACCACTTTAGTATGCTTTCGGCATAGCTACGTTGCAATGATAAATTGAACTTTTGAGATGAAGTTATTCTCGAGATATATCTTTTCTAATCTACTCAATACGGTCTAAGCTGAAGTATGGCCTCAGCAAAATCTAACGCAGAATCAAGCATCATAAAATGGTGGATGTGCTTTTCATATTTTTTAATAGTCAGTAAGTAGAACGAAAGTGACTACAGCAATGTCTGAACAGCGCACGCAAGCATCTCTGGAATCTAACTCAGCTGTCAGTCAAAGATGAAGTCGTGGAAAACGCGGCTCGAAATAAAATGAATTGTTACACAACCCCTTACGGTAACAGACTTTATTTACTGAGTAAAGATGTATGTTGCCATTTTAATTTTACTTGCTTTTTACTTTATTTCACACAATTTTCGTTAATTTTTATCTCTCACGTAGCAATATTATTATTTTGGGACTTCTGTTTTCAACTCTCAGTTGGGGTGCTACTTTTGGTTTTCTTTCCGTCTGCAAGAGATTGATTTTTAGTTGACATTAGGCTACATGACTCTTTTTTTTTCGTACATACAGATTGGGGTGTTTTACAATAAAATTATACTGTTCCGTGACATTATACTGTTGTATGACAGGGAATGACACGATTTTACAAATTTATTTCTTAGCATGTTTACATTACGTCATTGCAATATTTGCAGTTTGGTTTTGACAGCACATACATCAGCATAACCACTGTCATCCATCTATTGGTACGAGGCCAGAGTTTACCATTACCTGGCATCGAATTTACGGGGTGGGCAAATAAAAATGGCCCAGAGAACAGAGTTCCCTATTGAAAGTGACCACCATTGATCTATCGGTACTTCTGGACCCTGGACAGCAAGTTGCTGAAGATGGATCAAAGCTGGACTGCTGAAAGTGCTGCAGTCTCATCGGAAATGTTCTGCTACGGTTCATGAAGACTATGAGTGTTGATGAGATACACGTTAGACATGAGGGCCCGCCACGCAAAGTAATCGCGCAGTGACAGATCAGGTGACATGGGTGGCCAGCCAGGACCGCGACCTGACTGACCGCTGTTAACAACTCTGTCAGGCATGAGGATAGTGTAAACGTGCTCCAAGGCCCGGCTGGCTTTGTGTGTAGTTACTCCATACTGTTGGAAGTACACTCTTGGAAATGGAAAAAAGAACACATTGACACCGGTGTGTCAGACCCACCATACTTGCTCCGGACACTGCGAGAGGGCTGTACAAGCAATGATCACACGCACGGCACAGCGGACACACCAGGAACCGCGGTGTTGGCCGTCGAATGGCGCTAGCTGCGCAGCATTTGTGCACCGCCGCCGTCAGTGTCAGCCAGTTTGCCGTGGCATGCGGAGCTCCATCGCAGTCTTCAACACTGGTAGCATGCAGCGACAGCGTGGACGTGAACCGTATGTGCAGTTGACGGACTTTGAGCGAGGGCGTATAGTGGGCATGCGGGAGGCCGGGTGGACGTACCGCCGAATTGCTCAACACGTGGGGCGTGAGGTCTCCACAGTACATCGATGTTGTCGCCAGTGGTCGGCGGAAGGTGCACGTGCCCGTCGACCTGGGACCGGACCGCAGCGACGCACGGATGCACGCCAAGACCGTAGGATCCTACGAAGTGCCGTAGGGGACCGCACCGCCACTTCCCAGCAAATTAGGGACACTGTTGCTCCTGGGGTATCGGCGAGGACTATTCGCAACCGTCTCCATGAAGCTGGGCTACGGTCCCGCACACCGTTAGGCCGTCTTCCGCTCACGCCCCAACATCGTGCAGCCCGCCTCCAGTGGTGTCGCGACAGGCGTGAATGGAGGGACGAATGGAGACGTGTCGTCTTCAGCGATGAGAGTCGCTTCTGCCTTGGTGCCAATGATGGTCGTATGCGTGTTTGGCGCCGTGCAGGTGAGCGCCACAATCAGGACTGCATACGACCGAGGCACACAGGGCCAACACCCGGCATCATGGTGTGGGGAGCGATCTCCTACACTGGCCGTACACCACTGGTGATCGTCGAGGGGACACTGAATAGTGCACGGTACATCCAAACCGTCATCGAACCCATCGTTCTACCATTCCTAGACCGGCAAGGGAACT
This sequence comes from Schistocerca cancellata, assembly GCF_023864275.1. Lineage (NCBI taxonomy): Eukaryota > Metazoa > Arthropoda > Insecta > Orthoptera > Acrididae > Schistocerca > Schistocerca cancellata. The sequence continues at coordinate 33,372,059 of NC_064627.1, forward strand.
TGCTGTTCCAACAGGACAATGCACGTCCGCATGTATCCCGTGCCACCCAACGTGTTCTAGAAGGTGTAAGTCAACTACCCTGGCCAGCAAGATCTCCGGATCTGTCCCCCATTGAGCATGTTTGGGACTGGATGAAGCGTCGTCTCACGCGCTCTGCACGTCCAGCACGAACGCTGGTCCAACTGAGGCGCCAGGTGAAAATGGGATGGCAAGCCGTTCCACAGGACTACATCCAGCACCTCTAAGATCGTCTCCATGGGAGAATAGCAGCCTGCATTGCTGCGAAAGGTGGATATACACTGTACTAGTGCCGACATTGTGCATGCTCTGTTGCCTGTGTCTATGTGCCTGTGGTTCTGTCAGTGTGATCATGTGATGTATCTGACCCCAGGAATGTGTCAATAAAGTTTCCCCTTCCTGTGACAATGAATTCACGGTGTTCTTATTTCAATTTCCAGGAGTGTAGCTGTAGGTCTTTTCCCCCTTCGTTAATGCTGCCACAAATGGTTTTAAAATTTTGGCAATGTAACGCGCCGAGGTGAGAGTCTGATGAAAGAAAGTGGAACCAATAATGAGGCGTGAAGGAAATGGTCACCAAACTCGAACCTTCCGATCGTGCAATGGAGGTTATGCGGATTCTCTGCTGCCCAGAACCTGTGATTCTGTAAGTTGACATAACCACTCAGGTGACACTAGGCTTCATCTGATATAATGTACAAATCCATGTCCAAGCCATTCATTGTTACCACAGTGAACAGCCACCCACAAAACTGGAGGCGCTGAGGAGCATCTGCTGGTTTTAATGCGAGAACGACAGACACTTGGTAGGGATACGTGTTTATCTCCGAATCTGCAGCTCTCTTGCGACAGTCATCGTGTTAATTTGGTAGCACTCTGAAGCATTTTCTGGCGAACTGCAGCCACATTTTCTGGTGTGTGGGCACGTTTCGAAATGTTTTTTGACTTGTTCAAAACAGATACTCTCCAACGCCATTTTTGGAGTAAGTGTTGCATGGCACACTTTGCTGACACTTTGACACCATTAAACTTCTCAGCAAATAACTGACCACACCGTTTCCACGACTTTGTTGTCGCGTAACTTTCCGCAACGAACACCCTCTGCTCCACTGTGAGTACAATAGTCCCCTTTCCACAGCTCCATTCACACTTTCACAGCCTCCTCTGCTCTCTGAACCGGCGTGGATGACCTTGTGGTCGTACACGAGGTGTACGCGTCACGGTGTGTGGTTATACGCACGCATTTGTGTCCAATCGTATCCACTCGTCCGGGCTACTTTTATTATTAGTATCCCCAGCCTGTATTATTCCCCCCCCCCCTCCTCCCCCGTTCCTACTCAGGCATGTTCCATGTGAGATCCACCAAAAGAGAAACGTGTCCTTCAGTCTTGAAAGAAATTTACAGATCCTGCAAGCTTCACATTGTTAACAATGTTCATTTCACTTGTGTTTGATGTCACTAATACAAAGTTTGATTTATGAAAATTAACAGTTTTCGTAAAGTGTAGGTTTTACAATACAATTCACTCTTGTCATTGATCGTTACAATCAGTTCTCTTGTGAAAGATACAATATTATTGCCCTTTGCAATGGTTTTTCTTTGCAGTTGTTGTAGAACGTCGGTCATACGACGGTACTGCGCTCATATGTATTTTGATTAAGGAATGAGATGAGCTGCTCTACGAATGACAGATGATTCGTCATTGGAGCAGGTTCCGCCGTAGCCAAGGACGCAACTCACAGACCCAGCAATAGGACCCTTACTGTGATAGGATGGCAGCTTTTAAAAACACAACACAGTCTACCGTATCTTCCTTCGCCGTCGGCGTTGTCGTTGTTACCGTGAGACACCGTTATACCAAGAGGAAAGGCGCGTCGATCTTAGAGCATGAGATATGATGACCTTAAGCCATTGACAACACACAACGGTCACGGTAGCACTTAATTCCAGAATAGCTGCAGTAGTTAAGAACTACGAACTATCCCCTGTTGACCAGGTCCCCAAAACTTAACTCGTAACGAGATCCCTTCAAAGCAAATGGTCATAACGATCGTCTATAAGGGCTTCGTACAACGAGAAGAAATGTTACGGTTGATGGAATAATAACAGATACGACCAAACTGTCTTGTCTCTTCTGCTTTATTTAACATAACTTCGTTCACAGTTTCATTTCGCATTCACCACTCATTCACCGAAACCCTTTGATGAACAGTTTTGGTTGCTTAACACCAACAGTCGATGATAATGATACAGCTTTTCCCCTTTTTATAATTTGAAGCCCGCTCTCCGTGATATAATAAAAAAAAAACCGCTCTCAATACCGCGTCCCTCGTGAGATGCGAATAGACTTATCCCGGAATTGACCGCCCTGTAGGTGTACTCAATTTAATGACCACATTTCGCTATCCGCTATTTCGCGTAACTGAATGTCCATTTGTTAGTCTGATTATACACTGTAGCTATTTAAAATTCGCCCCTATATTTTTCACAACGCACAATTAGCACTTCGTTACTTGTTTTTTTTTTTTTCTAAGAGTAAACGGAAAAAAGACGCTGTATAATCGGCTTAGTCGACATAAAGCAAAACACCTTAATATGCCCAATTTCACCTCTTCTTATAGGATCGGCTACCTTACTCATTAATTTACTACATATTATTTCCAATAACACTAAACAGGTATCGCCGTTATATTTTAATTGTATTCAGAAGCATGTTACTACTATTATGACCAACCAAATCGTCACAAATCGCGCGGCGTGCGTTTTTAATGATAAATTTACGCTATTCAATTAAATCGCGCGGCGTGCGTTTTTAATGATAACTTTACGCTATTCAATTTCCGATACAGCTATCTTGACTAGTAATGTTACAACAGGAAGACAGGTACACAGGACATACTCGTACAAAAATCTCAGAAATACATAAAAATACCAGTGGTTTCCTGGGGGAGAAACGCATAAATGATAAATTAAAGACTTGGAGACAGAGGTACGCCTTTCGACGAAACTTAACATACTAACACAACCAGAGTCGTGTGTATTAGGGAGAAGCTGGCCAATGTTAAAAGTGTATTTAACTGTACCAGTTATGAATTTTCTTCTGAGTGACTCAGTCGTTTGTTCGTTGTTTAGAGTTTCAAAACACGTATTCATTGTAGCAGTTTTCCACTGTCCACAAGTCTCTTTATTTTTATCAACTCGCGACAAAGTCAGTCACTTACAAGTTACTCATATCTTGAAATAATGACTTAAGATGCCCTGTACATAAATCGTTTTACCGACAACAGAGGCGTGCAAGTTCAGTTGTTGCCTCCGCAGCGTTACCAAACCTTCACAAGTTCACTCTTGAGTTTTTGCGTGAAATACAGAGCGTCCACTCACGACGCATCAGTGTACGTGTTCATAAATATCAAAACTTTCGCCACCCACGCACACACACACACACACACACACACACACACACATACACACACACACACACACACACACACACACTGAAATTCGCAGCCTCAATATCTAGACTACTGTCTGAAGGTTATTGTTTACCTTTATCGAAGTAGTTTTATTCTTGCTGAGCACTATGCGACTTAACTTCTGAGGTCATCACTCGCCTAGAACTTAGAACTAATTAAACCTAACTAACCTAAGGACATCACACACATCCATGCCCGAGGCAGAATTCGAACCTGCGACTGTAGCGGTCACTCGGTTCCAGACTTTAGCGCCTAGAACCGCACGGCCACTCCTGCCGGCTCTTGAGCATAGTGCAGTGGATGTTCACGCACTCATGATTAGCACATCTGATGTTATAAATGTTCATATTGTCAACCTGCGAATTGTCAAAATCACATACTCACAATAACACATATTTGACCGCTATTCCGAAACCATCACAACTGAAGTACCTATACAAAACTAGAATCAGTCATTTCGAAATAAATAAATCAAATACATTTGAAGTGTGGAACACCTAAGCATCTATAGCCCCTCTGCTCCATTGCTGCTTCCCTTGTTATCTCCTTGGATGTTCGTTCAAGTGCGAGTGTACCGTGCAAACAGCTGTGGTCTAGACGAAGTATTGGATGTTTGGTAGATTTCCTGTTTCCATACTAGTCCTACTTGCACCAAGTTTATAAAATGTGCAAGGTACATAAAATCAAAGTGTCACCAAAAACCTAGGAAACTGCACAATGGTGCATAAAATTATGAACCTAGCCTGAAAAACTATCCGTATAAAGGATTACTTATACTTAGTATGCTGAAACCTTTAATTGACTTATTCTATGAAGTGCAATTTGTGCTCCTCAAGGCTGCTTAAGCAGTTGGATGATTCCATAATGCTTCTTTTATCTAATACTAACTATATCAATGTCTTTTGTGTCTACCGTTCCTAAGATAACTTACCTTCTTCAAAAATAACTTTTCATTGCCACATAGACTTAAATTTTTACATTTGGTGTGTGATAGAAGTTATCCAAACTACTTCAGCTAATGTGGCCTCTTGTCGTTTAAAAATTGACTTTCTTTATTTTCAGAACTATTTTAATAGCAGTACGAGAGTACTCTCTTCGTCTTTAATTTATGTGCAGAAGAGGCGATTCCATTTGTGGTAGCAAAATACAGCTTAACTTATACATACAAATAACGTACGGTACTTCTTTCCCACCGAATGTGAGGAACAGATAGTATTACTGCCCTATACTCTTGAATTTTATGCATACACATGTCCATAGATAATTCAGTGTCTGTTGCAAAGCTTCCTTCTTTCAAACCACCTATGTGACTATAGCGTTCATGGTTAATTACCATTTCTGGGAATAATTCATTTCACTTTATGTGTGTTCACTACTATTCACCAAATGTACACACAAATAATAAGTTAAAGTTACTTATAAACATAGACAGATATATACATAAATATATAGTTGCTCTCACATTGTGCTAGTGAATTTTTTAAAGTCCATGTGAGGTTACAGTCCTCTCACCTTGACTGTCCCGGGATAACTTAATGAATATGCTTCTACGTAATGTATTGTAGTTACTGTAAAATGACCAATGTGCAACATTTACCAGTTTCTATTTTTCCTAGGAAATGCAGAGGACTTAGGTTGGTAGCTCTCCTAGCTCATACCTCCGTGATTTTCCCAGTCTTCTGTCAAAGTACTTCCACCTTTGGGACCCTTCAATCAGTATTATGACAGTTTTTCTCAGTTTTTCTTCCCAAACAATGTCACCGCGTGGTATTTCCGGAAAAGGACAATTCATTCGTCATTTTCTAAATTCTCAAATATTAACATATTAGGCATGCATCCAATAGACGTGTGAGGTAAATTATTAACAATTTCTTCAAACATAGGTATAAAGCTTATCCTCCAACTCTTCATTAATGGTATTCAGAAATCTGAATGTTAAAAATTGACACATATAAGTTGTTCATCGAACAAGGAAATATGAAATAGTCTGAATACTGACTCTGAAGTTCTAGCCTCCCAGGTAAGATTACGAAAACTTGCACTGTATATTTTAACTTAAGCACGTTTCTTAGACTGTAATCCTTTTCTTTATTATATAATTCGGTAACAATTCTAAGTAATTAATTGACATATATATTTTGAAGCTATTTTCTATGTTTTGTTCACCACAAATTTACGTCACTTTAGAATGCATTTCTCACAGCTGCATCACAATAATGCCTTAAACTTTTACCACGAAATAATTCTCGAGACATATTTCATCTGGTCGACTCAGTAGGCTGTAATTCTGAAGTATGGGCTAAGCAAAATCTATCACAGATCTTAAAATGACAGTTTCTAATAGTCAGTTGTTAGAAAAAAATGACTACTGCAATGTTTGAAAATGAGCACATTTTTCGATAAATCACATTAGGGGCTAAGCCGCCAGAAAAAACCCTCGAGAAATCAAATATATGTGTTTCGGCATGCTCAATACATCAAAACAGTTGTCATGACAACCCGTCCCTCAAACATTTTATTCTTAGAACTCAGCTGCTATGTAACATTCGGCAATTCAAATTGTTTTCACAGTTGTTAAGATAATTAGAGTAATCTTCCCACCCTCGATTTCGTAAAAAACCGAACTGTCGCGTATCAAATAATTGCATAGCCGTCCGGTATAATGAGTTAACGGAGTACAATTTATTCGTGAAAAACTCACACTGAGAAGAAAACTAAAAACAACAGAGAAGTAACAAAATCTAGGAGATTCTATAGTCTTACGGCAAAGATAAAAAACAACACATGACCAAAAAAAAAACTCTCGCGCACTTTTGATCTCACTTTGCGCTAGACATGAAAAATGTCACTGCCACACAGCCCCCCCCCCCCCCCCATAAAGTGCGGAGCCCCAGGGATATCTTGATACTTGAATTTTATTCGACGTCCATCTCTGGTGTGCGTCGGATGTCTCGGGGGCGGTGACGTTGTTGTTTGTGGTGGTGATCCACCTGTCTCGGACGATGTACTGAGCGGTGTTTGGGTATGCTCTGCGTCCATCATGTGTTGATGCACAGGCGTGGTGTCAGAGGTCGGAGAGGGTAAAACCCGTGCTGGCTTGACACGTTCAATCGATACCTTTGTCGGAACACCATTGTACATTATGTCCACGGTATGCTTATTTCTACTCAGCACCTGAAATGGGCCCGTATATGGTGGTTGCAAAGGCGATAGGACTGAGTCTGTTCGCAACATTACGTGAGAGCAATTGTACAAGTCTTTGTGTACAAACACCTTACGGTTACCATGGCGAGAAGGTGGCGGGCAACGTATATTTGTGCAGTGACGTTTTAGCTGCTGCATCCAGTGTGTGAGGCCCTCTGATCCAGGTAGTAAGGTTGGTACTAAATAATCTGCAGGAATCCGTAGCGGCTCGCCGTAAACCATCTCGGCAACTGATGCACCAATATCGGGTTTGTGAGCTGTCCGCAGGCCTAACAACACTTCCGTCCATCTCTCTTGATGACACATCAATGCTGCTTTGAGTGTTCTGTGCCATCGTTCGACCATACCATTACTGGCAGGGTGATAGGCAGTCGTGTGGTGGCGTTGGAAACCGCACATTTTGGATAGCTCGAGGAACAACGTAGATTCGAACTGACGTCCTTGGTCAGTTGTGACATGAAGGGGGCATCCAAAACGGGCAACCCACGTACACAGAAATGTATTAGCAGTAGTTTCGGCTGAAATATCGACTATTGGAGTTGCTTCTGCCCATCTTGTGCACCTATCTATGGCCGTAAACAAATATCTGTAACCCTCTGACTGTGGGAGAGGTCCAACCAGGTCTACGTGAACGTGTGTGAATCTAGCAGAGGTACCTTTAAAAACTCCAATATCAGCACGCACATGTCGTCCTACTTTACTCTGTTGACAAGGAATGCAGGAACGTACCCAAAGGCGCGCGTCTCTTTTCATAGAAGGCCACACATAGCGGTCTGTCAGCAGCTTTATTGTAGCGTTGGCTCCTGGGTGCGATAGTGTGTGGACACTGTCGAATGCCGTCTTGCGCAATATTTCTGAAATGAATGGTCTTGGTCTGCCCTGAGAAAAGTCGCAACACAGCTTCCGCTTGGAGTTAGGCACCAGACTTTACTCGAACTTCAGACTTGTAGACGGGTCGTTTAACAGCTGTCGTAGCTCTGCATCCTTGGTCTGTTCCACTGCAAGTTTATCATAGTCTATAATTTCTGAAATCCCGCAAATACGTGAAAAATATCACTGCCACACTGTGTTAGATATTTAACGTTAAACATGCAAAACCATTATCACGTAGGACCCAAAACCCAAATTATGTTGTTTTGTAAGTTTCAACCAAAACTGATAAACCAAGTGATAACCCCTTTATACGAAACTCCGTGACAAATTAATTCTGTGTGCCGGACCGATCCTCGAATTTGGAACCTTTGCCTTTCACACGCTACTGTTCCACCGGTAGAGTTACCTAACCACAGCTCACCAGCCGTCTTCACAGCTTTACTGCCACCAGTGCATCTCTGGCGATCTATTCTCGGTCCGGAATACAGTTTTAATCTGCCAGGCAGTTTCATACAAGTGCAAACTCCACTGCAGAGTGAAGAATTCATTTCAGAAACCCTTTGTATGTTCATTTAAGATCCTTTTCGGAATGCCTATTATTGTCAAATTCTTTATTTTAAATTAGAAAAAGTGAGTAATAAAAGGAAAATCATTAATGTGCATTTTAACAATAGGATTTCGTACAAATATTACGGTACCTGTTTCGTAATATGCATGATAGGTATGTTAAAAAATGCAAATGCATTTCGTTAAACTTTTAATATAACCGAGGAAACAAAAAAGGTTAAAGCAGAACAAAGCGTATGTTTGAAAACCAATTTCAGGTAAAGGTTTTCGTGCTGTTAGTAAAAATGTGCATAAACAAATTTTTGTTTGATCTGAAAAGTGTTTAAGCTTAAACTTTCCTTTTTACGCAATTTTTTTTTTATGAAAGTCGTAGCATGTCCCTGAATCAGCATGTCATACAGTCACATAATTTTGTAGGCGCTTTCAGTACAATGTATCATTACCGTCTGCAAAACGTGTTACGAATAAAGTCAAGGGTAAAGAAGCAGTGAATTAAAACGCCGTATCTCCTGCTGTAAAATAGTACTACAGCGAAAATGTAGTAAGCGATAAAGCTTTTTTCTAGGTGTCAGCGAATTTCGAAAAGATGTGAAATTTTATGTAAAAATGGTTCAAAGTCCCCTAGAACTTAGAACTACTTAAACCTAACTAACCTAAGGACATCACACACATCCATGCCCGAGGCAGGATTCGAACCTGCGGTCGCACGGTTCCAGACTGTAGCGCCTAGAACCGCTTGGCCATTCCGGCCGGCTTTTATGTAAAGTTTGTTGAAAATCGTCAAGTGTTCTCATTTCCAAACACTTTTTGAATATATCCTACATAACAAGCGCGTAGCTTTTTACACTGCCACAAGACATATTCACAGTTTCTACCATTAATATTTGACTTTTTGTTTTCTACTTTGCTCTTAAGATTATTTCACCCAGTGAGTAGATTATGACAGCTTTTAAATTTTTAAGTACGGAAAATAATTATTTGAAATACTGAAAACCAAATTTTTGTTGCCCTGGAAGCCGTTCGACAGACAACGCGCTAGTGGAATTAGGTGATCTTAGCTGTTAAGTATATACATTATTTCTTCATTCAGCTCTTTTCAAAACACTTGTTTTCTAAATGAATAAGAGAAGGGTGTTAAGAGCATGGAATGTAGAGAAAGGAAAAAGAGAATGTAGTGAGAAACTAGGAGATTCCGTCATCCACAATCTTGTACAAGATAAGATTCCTGAAATCGTGCCATAAGGAGAAAGAAAACTAATCCGGCGAAGCGATTTCCCGCGAAAGAATGTTTACTGAAATGGTTTAGCCAGTGTGGACGACAAAGCATATCTGTCAGATGTTGCATGCTTAAAGAAAGGCTACGCCATTCGCTGCTGGTATGGGCCTTTTACATTTCGCCTGTAGCTCATTAGCAGTAAAAAATAAAAATAAACTATAACATCGTTTTTAATTAGATTTGTGGAGAGAATGCAAGCGTTTATGGCAGTTTGTTCAGCACAAAAAAGAATTATGAAACTGAAGTTTCCTTACTCATTGCTTCAGATTTCTATGCGCATTTCGTTTGAAATGTTAAATTAAAATAAAAATAATTAATCAGGTAATAAATTCAACTTTCTTTCGGTTTTAATTCTAGTTCTCAATATGTGACTCCTTTTGTAAGGAACCACGATTATCATTGAAATTACAGTTTTATGTGTTAACTTGTACTCTTATTTTGACTATTTCCTTATATCACCTTGATTAAACTTCCGTTAAATCTAGTTGTCAATTTTGGAGCTTTTTGTTGGACTTTCTTGTACCAGCTGGATCTTTCCAGCGCTGGAAACTTTCAAAGGCAGCTATTCTTCCGTCAGAATTGCAACTAAAATGTTAGGCCGATAGTTAATACTCTTACTGTTACTACAATATTTTCTCAACTGCAATGACTGACAAAAAATTAAGCTCTTGGCAGAAATAGTCCGATGTAGACGCTGTTTCCTACACTTTATACCACCAGTGGTTACGTAAATGATTAGAGCTGCAGCAGTCTGAATCCAAAACGGCCAGATAGTGTTGTCAGCGCATGAGCATATTGTCAGGCCTAACAAGATATAGAAGTGGGAGTGGGCCGGGATAGCGAAGGGGGAAGGGGGCCGAAACTGGTCATCTGGGTCATGGCCTCACACAGCAATAAAAATTTCCTTTCAAGTTTTTATAATTTTACTTACATCAATCTTCAAATTATAGCCTCGCTCTGTGAAAGTAGATTGTAATTTGCATACTCAGTGTGAAGTGCTACTACAGTTTTGTTACTGACGATTGGAGTAACTTTCATCGTCAGGTTACCACAAACTTTGGCTAACTGCAGTCTCACCCACTATCATACATTGAACAGAAAACTTACGCGCGACTTTCTCCAACAATTTCTTGAAACTTTTTGTCAGTACCGATTCTGAGGCACGTTCTCTAAAAAAAGCATCAATCTATATGGGTGACCTACTTTTGACGATTATCTTCTCCCACACTGTCTCTCATTTCGAATCTGAGGTACTGTCACTAGATAGAATTCTTCACAGCAAAAAATATGCTACAACCACTGGCGTACAGGTTATCATGCTACGTATATTCCTATCGGAATTTACTATTAAAGCTTTAAGATGAATATGATGGTGTGCACCTGTCGAAATATCGGTGGTTGTAGACGTCATCCGGCTGCATGCTCTTAAATTATCTGAACACTGCATACGCCGGAAGAAACACAGACGTCATTGCTCTAAAGTACCCAACAAGCTAAAAAGACAATTGATCAGTAGCTACTAAAATGTCTCTCAAAAACCAAGGCTCCGTTTTCAGCGTCTGCGTACTTTTATTCAAGTATTTTCTCTCATGATGGAAAAACGAATAAAGCTCTCAGCCAAAACCCTTTTGGCATCATTTTAAATTTCTGAAATCGCTGCCAAGAGACAGAAAACAGATAAAATTTTACCGACATGTAAAGAAATATTCGCTACCATCTTGGGACGGTAAGTGGTTGAACAAATTCAGAACTACGTATGTCAAATGATAAAGTTTATTGCCGTTTTATGGACATGTCAGCTGGTACTGCAAGTAAAGTGTAGAAAACTTGGAAAACACGCAATCTGCTCTACAGCTAAATGAAAGCGCTGACATTTACGAAAAAGATCAATTATTATCTTTTGGGAGATCTGTTCGCGGACCAGAAATTATTGAGCAACACCTGTTTTGCAGAGAACTAAAAGCAACAACCACTGGAAATGATACATCTATGCTGTTGAGGGTTTCTTTCAAGATAAGGGACTGAAGTGGACGGACTGCATTGCTATATGTACTGATGATGCTGCAATGACAGGAGATATGAAGGGGTTTCTAACATTTGTGCAGAACAAAAACACATAAATAATAACTGCTCATTGCTTTTTACATAGAGAGGCTTCAACGTTGAAGACTAGGGGCGGAAATCGTTTCGGTTGCTTCAGTAAAAACACGCCCTGCTTTTCCAGTTGCGGTTACCCCATCAACTGACTTGAATACAGAAGAAAAAAAATGAGATATGGGATCACATAAGAGGGCACCTATCAGGGTTGCAAGGAGAGGTATCCAAGTACTTTCCTTCGATGTCGACTACTGACTGGGAGTGGTTGATTATCTCTGGCGAGGAAAACGTGTCCAAAGCAAAAGTAAACAGCTCCGAAAAAGAGCAACGTTTCGAAATATCATCAAATACAGCCCTCAGATCGAAATGTAAAGAAAATGATCCCCATTTTTTTTAATCTCAATCATAAGTGAATATCCAGACATCGCGAATAAAGCAACACCTGTTTCCCTGTTCTTCTCAACGTCCTACTCGTACGAGTGTGGATACCCTTCAGCGAAGAATATAAAATCTGACTACAGATCTCGCCTCCTTGGAATGGTCGGCGACACGAGACTGTGTATGTCAAGAATTCGTCCACAGACAGACCTAATTTGCCGAAATTTGCAAGGGTCAAGTATCTCACTATACTAAAGATTTGTTTGTATATTTCTGATGTTCACGTTTATTCTTTATGTTCATGTTTCTATACAAGCATATTACACAATTAATTTATGATGTTTGTACGTGAAAGCCGTCCCGTGAAATGTGTTCTATGTGGTTTGTGTGTTTAAAGCTTCTTTATATTCCTGCGTGTTTTCTTGCATGCTTTATTTTTATGTTCGTATGTTCATACTCAAAAGTCTTGCGCAATAAATTTGCATAATTTTTATCGCATAGTCGTTCCATAATTTTATAAAATGTACTGTGTGTACTTCATGTGTTTGATTTTTTTTGCATCTAGGAAAAATAATCACGTGTGGAGGTGTCGTGAAAGTTTTAAATCTACTATGGTGTGATACAAAGGAGAAAGGGTTGAGATACGTGACCCTAGATTACCTGCGCCTGCGCACAAGTGCAACGAGTAGCGGACAAGGACGCCAGACGCCCTTACCCCAAGGGGCAGCGTTGGAACAGCCTGGTCTAAAGGAAAGGAGGAGAACCTCAGAACCCAGGTTTTAGGAGTCATTCATGCTGACACGAACTACGATTTGCTTCGGGTGCACCGAGTATATTCAATAACCGCTGGTGGAGCCTCCATCATGTCTTGAACGACGCCCCCAACAGCCGACACCCCCAACAGACAAGGTGAATACACACCCGTCTTCCAGCCTTGCCTGCCATATATTTCCCTGAGGGGCTCCATAAATCACTAGAGGATGTTCTGACCAGCATACCTCTAAACTTTTCCGAAGCTTCCAGGAAGATTAGCAAAGTCCTAATAGACGAGGCATCCTTTTCTGGCACATATTCACTCTCAGTAATGTCTTGGCACCAAAAATGTAAGGGGGCATCTGAACAGCCAGCAGCCGCATTATCAAACAATCCTGAGATTTACGACCCCACTTGTTTCATTATTCACACTCGGGCGAGAACGAACTAGTTGGTTAGAAATTTCTGAATGTAGAGCGCTATCAGTTGATGCCAGAGTAGGCACAACTTTCTCACGAGGTGCTTCAGTGACCCTGGAGCACAAGGAAACACCCTGAAGCCTGCCAATCATATCCAATGCCGTTTCTGTTTCCAGACCGCGTACAATCCCTGTGGATTCACATGCAACTACGACCTTCCCCATCCATCCTTCACTATCTACACTTACATAGTAAAATGAAAGCAAGTACGCATCCATTTAACTGGATACTAACAAAAAATATTGTGACTCTACTATAGTAAGAGATCAAATTATGCGACTGGTCTGTAACTCTGCATGCTATCGAACCTACTACACTACCGGCCATTAAAATTGCTACACCACGAAGACGACGTGCTACAGACACGAAATTTAACCGACAGGAAGAAGATGCTGTGATATGCAAATGATTAGCTTTTCAGAGCATTCACGCAGGGTTGGCGCTGGTGGCGACACCTACAACGTGCTGACATGAGGAAAGTTTCCAGCCGATTTCTCATACACAAACAGCAGTTGACCGGCGTTACCTGGTGAAACGTTGTTCTGATGCCTCGTGTAAGGAGGAGAAATGCGTACCATCACGTTTCCGACTTTGATAAAGGTCCGATTGTAGCCTATCGCGATTGCGGTTTATCGTATAGCGACATTGCTGCTCGCGTTGGTCGAGATCCAATGACTGTTAGCAGAATATGGAATCGGTGGGTTCAGGAGGGTAATACGGAACTCCGTGCTGGATCCCAACGGCCTCGTATCACTAGCAGTCGAGATGACGGGCATCTTATCCGCATGGCTGTAACGGATCGTGCAGCCACGTCTCGATCCCTAAGTCAACAGATGGGTACGTTTGCAAGACAACAACCATCTGCACAAACAGTTCGACGACGTTTCCAGCAGCATGGACTACCAGCTCGGAGACCATGGCTGCGGTTACCCTTGACGCTGCATCACAGACAGGAGCGCCTGCGATGGTGTACTCAACGACGAAACTGGGTGCACGAATCGCACACTGTCATTTTTTCGGATGAATCCAGGTTGTGTTTACAGCATCATGATGGTCGCATCCATGTTTGGCGACATCGCGCTGAATGCACGTTGGAAGCGTGTATTCGTCATCTCCATACTGGCGTATCACCCAGCGTGGTGGTATGGGGTGCCATTGGTTACACGTCTCGGTCACCTCTTGTTCGCATTGACGGCACTTTGAACAGTGGACGTTACATTTGAGATGTCTTACGATCCGTGGCTCTACCCTTCCTTCGCCCTCCCTGCGAAACCCTACATTTCAGCAGGATTATGCACGACCGCATGTTGCAGGTCCTGTACGGGCCTTTCTGGATACAGAAAATGTTCGACTGCTGTCCTGGCCAGCACATTCTCCAGATCTCTCAGCAATTGAAAACGTCTGGTCAATAGTGGCCGAGCAACTGACTCGTCACAATACGCTAGTCACTACTCTTGATGAACTGTGGTAGCGTGCTGAATTTGCATGGGCAGTTGTTCCATGTCATGGCATCCAAGCTCTGTTTGACTCAATGCCCAGGCGTGTCAAGGCCGTTATTACTGCCAGAGATGGTTGTTCTGGGTACTGATTTCTCAGGATCTATGCACCCAAATTGCTTGAAAGTGTAATCACATGTCAGTTCAAGTATAATATAATTGTCCAATGAATACCCGTTTATCATCTGCATTTCTTCTTGGTGTAGCAATTTTAATGGCCAGTAGTGTACAAATACGATCTCTGAAACACTCTTTATACTGCAGTTAACACTCACTCAACTCTTCCACGAAAGAAAAAACGCGAACTGCTGTGTTAGAGTTTGTCCCTGGCTTAATTCGCAACAGCACTGCACTCAGGCAAGCAGTCATAACAGCACGTGCTCCATGATGAGGATGGCTGCCAGCAGTGTTTTCTCGTTCATGGTCATTTTACCGACTTATTTCTGTCACTATTAACGTAGTAGCTGGTTGCTCGTCAAACTTTTTGATTATGATGACACCGCTCAGTGATCTATACTGTTACGTGAAATGCTTGAGAACTTGTTCACACAAAGTACCTGCGTGTATTAGGGAGAATGTATTGCAACCGCTGCTTTTCAGCCAGTATAAGTCGAACGCTGCGATCGATCGGCAAGTGTCTCTTGTCATATAGGACAACCATGCCGTGCGTCTCTCACAACGGAAGAGTTGGAATGAAAAAGATTCCAAGTGCCAAAATCGTAAGGAGAATCTTTTTATAAATAACTTATTTGTACCAAAAAAGTTGAAGAGGTACCTCATATTACAGAATTATGCTGCCCACCTCATCGTTGCAAATCTTAATGAGAAAAATTACGGAAAAAAATAATTACAAATTTCAGAGTGCCATACTGGTAACTGAGTGTTTCTAAACGCCAACATGAAACTTTTTATTTGAAGTGTCGTTAACACAGAGGCACAACGTTTTATTTGTAATAATACAAGTAAGGAAATACATCAGTGAAACTTTAGCTGATAAAAACCATTTCACGTTTCTTTTCAGGTTTCACGAGAGAATGACAAAATTAAATTCAAGAAAAAATCTCTAAGTATTGACTTCTGTATCTTACACAACTTCGTTCTTGGGATCATATACTGCAAAATATACTGTAAAACACTAGTACTGTTGAGGAAGAAATGGAAATATCGTCAACTGGTCTTTCCGTTTTGCAACTGATAAACATGGCTCTTATTTCAGCTGAAGTACAGTATGCCAAACATCAGCCTTGAACTTCCCTCTTTCGAAGAAATTGACATTTCTCCCTTCTTCTGTTTCAGAGCAAGAATTTCTTCGTAGCTATTTGACGTGGATGAGCTCGAGATACTTCGATCATACTGCATTTGGAAATCTTACACGCCTGCATTGACAATAATGCTTCAACAACGTTCTTAATATTAGAGCAGTCAGTTTCAGGTATTGGAATTACATGGAATGGGTTCAGCTTTCCTACTTTTCTCCATTTATCAACTTGCATAATTGCAAAATCTCTATCGCAGCTCAAATCGCTGTACCGACTCACCAAAACTTTACTACTCTCTCTTCAAACCACCTCAGGCTAAATGGCGGAGACATTCACAGGTGGTGCTTGCAACTCCAATGAGAAACCCTGCTTGGTACAAGGGCCAAGCGCCATTTACTAATGAATGTTTGATACTTTTTTCTGTAATTTGACATTTGGAACAAGTCTAGGTACATGCAAGAGGGTACTGAGCAGTGAAAACGCGTTTTGCGAAAAAATTACACTTAAGACTTTTCCATTTCCGTTCTTCAAATGTGCACTTCCATTTTGATGGCCTGCTGTCGTTTGGAGGTGTGGGAAATTTAATTCCTATGTGATCCTCATATGGTGCTAGGAACGAAACTAATTTTAAAATGGGCGAACGACTGTTATTCCCCTTAAGTTTACAATGACTTAATTACTATACATTCTAAGAAAGAAAAAAAGAAATTAAGGAAACGAAAGAACACAACTCTCCTAATCGGACGGAAATCTACTGAGAAACGAATGATTACAACTTCTGAAAAACTGAATGATTTATTCAAGGCAAAGAACTTCAGAAATCGAGAAAGTCAATAACGCATTGGTCTATTGTTGGATGTCCTACAAAGGGAATCGTGCCAACTTCTAACTGGCGCATTACGTCATCAAAATCCCGAGCTGATTGCAGGACCCTCCCATTATACTGCAAACGTTCTCAATCGGGAGAGATCCGGTGACCTAGCTCGCCAAGCTAGGGTTTGGCTGCACGACGTGAAGCAGTAGAAACTCTCCCATGTGCGGGCGGACATTACCTTGCTGAAACGTAAGCCCTGGTGGCCTGTCATGAAGGGCAAAAAACGGGGAGTAGAATATCGTCGATGTAACGCTTTGAAGTAAGTGTGCCGAAGATCACAGCCAAAGGATCCTGCTATAGAAAAAATGGCACCAAGATAATCACTCATGGTTATTGGGCCGTATGGCGGGCGATATGGTATCCCACCGCATTCCTGGGCGTCTCCAGACACGTCTTTGGCCTGGAATCTCACTGACTGGAATGGAATTGTCTTCGCCGATCAATCCCGCTTGAAAATGAAGCCCGATGACCAGCCGAAAAGCTGCCTGCGTGAGGGCCACAGGTGGAACAACGCTTTATTGCCTTGCTCAAGTTATGGAGGTCTTTCTGTCGAAAAAACCATCCAATTTTTCTGAGATTGTATTCTTTTGTTTGTCTGTACATCTATGTCACATCTACCGATTTCGGTCGCTTTCGGGTAATTCCTTCGTCATGAGTCTTTTTTTTCTTAGGGTGTAGGTGTTTGTGTATATTGGTATATATATTTATCAACAATTCTGCTCGGATTTTACAAACGGTAAAACCTGTGTCAGTGTCTGATATTTTTGTAGTACTTTGTTACTTTTATTCTTTAATCATTCCACCGAAAACTAAAATGAACAGGATATGACAAAGAGGTCAGCAGTGATCGAGTGAGTTCACGGAACAAGCTGCAAATCTTACCTGTGGATGCGAAGTGGGCGTATGAAGCAATGAAGCACCGAATCACTAAATTCCTGAAATTTTGTTCGGTTATTCGGGTCCCTAGAAACAAAACTTGGCTAGTTGTCATTCTGATTAATAATTTCAATACTGCAGTGTCGTGTGTGATTTTGTCGTTCTAGGTAAATTACACCATTACGATATTGCTACAATTCTGATTCATACTGCCGTGTACGGATGGTTTCTCGTGACCGATCAATCTGCGTGTGCACAGCGCAGTTGCACGCATTTAGGTATCGCAGGATGTGTATCATCCACTTCTGGTCAATTAGAAGATGGTCTGACAGCGTGCAGACATAATATGGCCGTCAAATTTAACGTGGCCGGTATTCATTAAAGGGCACCCATGAAAGCAAACGTGCGCGTTAGATTCATTTTAAGAAGGAGAGAACTGTAAATCTGTCACTATTACTGAAGAAATCTTCCTTTGTAAAATACTTACAGCATCACACTTCCTGTAATGAAAACGTTAGATTTTATGACTTAACTACCAGTATCACCAGTGACTAAATATAGTGTGTGCTTTTGGTATAAAAACTTCAGTTACTTAAACAGATGTATGCCAGAAGTTTGTGTGCGAACGAAATTCTTGCTACTGTGTTTTCTACAAGTAATTTCTTGTATGTAAGTGAGGAGTCACCATATAACATCAATGAATGAAATGTTACTCTACCGAAAGTTGGCAAATATCCTTACGGAGAAGTAGCGGAGCCGCAATGTCTTAATAGGTTTTGTATACCCTATTCCTAGTTTATAAGGAATACGCACACCTTTCTGTCAGTGCAGGTACTTTTCACACTGTAAACTTGGATGTGATGTGATTTCTTTTTTCTTCAAAGTTTAAAGCTAGTTTGTTTGTGCAAAACCACATAACAACTTTCGCAAAAACACCATTTATTATTTTCGCTATTGATGCGTCTTTGTTCGCTCTGAGAACAGTGCTTGTATTAGCTGCAGAAGGGGCTGTTTGTGACTACTGACCAAAATGTATGGGACTCCCACTACGAATTCTCCCCTTGCAGATGGTGTGGCGTCCCAGTTCGTATCACTAGATCATCCTAGTGTAGCTTCTTGCGTATTTCTTGCTTAGGAACTTCACCACCCATTTGATGAAGCAAGTATCTCGTAAAAAATTAATTTGTCTAATAGAATATTATGATTATCATTTTCACATGTTCCCAGTAAACCATAGCAAATACTAGCTGTCTGTTATGGGCTGAGCTTAAGTGTAAATAGCTGTCTCATTAGAGTAGCTTTTGAATCTCAGACTGTGATTGATAATGTATGCCATTACTACACACTTTGCATTACCTTCTTAAAAATTATGAACAATGATGCAAGGAAAGGAAATGGCTTGCAGCTGTTGGCACCTGCGGCGTCACCTTTCTTTGGAGAAAAGCAAAGCGATTAGGTATTTCAGTCTGTCAGGAAAAATTCTCGGAACGGCGCATGTAGCAAGGAACATTACACATTAAAGGAGTACAGCAGTTAACATCTTACTGGGCATATTTCACCTGCACACGGACTGTTACTTTTGAGGATCACAATGATATTATTTCGGATGATAATGCGTGAAGCACTTTCATTTCACTAAATGTCCTTTGTATTGCTTCTTCAGTGTATTGCTTTTGTTTTTCTTCGGAACTTCTTGAACGAATTCTCTCATATACTGTTTAAAATAAATGCTAAGAATCTCTGCTAGACATAAACCGCGTTTTTTCAATGCTCCCATTCCCTTTCATAGAAATAGTGTCATTTCTACAGTTTCTTTCACTCATTCTCTTTTAACAATATTCAGTTTACTGATATTATTATAATCTGTCAGTACCTGACAATAGGTACATAATCATGGGTGCTTAGGAGATTGGTCTCAATATTTTACAGTACAGTTCACAAAATGAAAGTACTTCTGGATCTGACCTGCTCTCGGAATTTTTTTTTTATCTCCTTTTCTCTTCCTGAAACACTTTAATACCTGAAGTGTAACAAGATTTCTTCGAATATTTTCTACAACTGCACTGAATTATTTTTTCTGGAATACTGCTATCGAAATGGGTCCTAACTTATTAAGAAATATTTTCAATTTAGATATTTGTTTTACACCATTTCAGGTCAGTCAAAATTTTGTAAACAGACAGTGAAAAGATCACCGTTGCTCCCTTACGTCTTAGCAACAAACATAAGATGTGGAACATTGCTGAGAGCACATAACACATGCCAGCAATAAACGCCCTGTATGCTGGCACTGGGTCGATCTTCCCGAAAGTTTTTGAACGGGCATAAGATGTGGCTAACTGGCCAGTATACTCTATGGCTGTTTGTGGAGCTGTCAGGCAAATAGATTGCGCTTCAATATGGGAGACGAGTATGTATTCGGTACGTCTGACGAGAGTGTCTATCGAGACATGGAAGACACACTACTGGCAGCTGCTGAACAGAACGTGTGCACCCAAGGCAAATCGTAGCTCACATCGACACGAGTGATCCAGATGCTACGTGTGTCATGAAGTACCTGTACTAAGAATATTCACTACTGTTGTGGAACTGACGTTGCTGTTGACATCATATTAATAAAATTATTACACTACAAACATCGTTGAACTGCTGATTCGTTTCCGTCGACAAACTTACTACATCTCACTGTACGTGTTGCATTGCTAAGGTTGACGTCAATACTAAAAACATATAAAAACCTTTTTGTGGTGTACCAATGTATATTTGTATGCTCTGTATTATTTGATTTCAACCTGACACTAAAAACATTGTAAGACATTGTTGTATTGCAGTATTGTCTGCCTTGGTGCCAGCATTGTAAACACTATCACACATCTTTGCATGTACGGCATTGTTAGTGTTGTATCTGACACAAAGTAAATCAGCACACACTGTGGCATTTTGTATATAGATAATGTCGGCATTGATACCAATAAAATTATCACATGTTCTATGTTCTGTGTAGTTGCAGTTTGCGCTGGCACTGAAAACATTATCTCACATAGTGAATTGTATTCTTTGTTTCAGTGACAGTATTACAAACATTTTACTACGTGCTCTGTCAGACTCAACACTAAAACAATATCACATATTGTTGCAGGGTCACTATCGTTTGTGACATGATCCAAAGTAAAGACATTATCATACACAGTTTTATTGCTATGATCTTGGCAGTAATACTAAAAACTGAATTTAAAAATGCTACTGCACAATGTTTTATATGTTGTATAGCTTTAGTCAGCTACATACTGTTCATATACGAATTGATGCTAAATCATTATCACATGTTGTTTTACTGCTGTTCATCACAGTGCCACTACTATAGACACTGTCACATATTTCTATATATATTTTATTATTTCTGTCTGCTTAAACACTATGAGCCACTACTTTATGTTCTCTTACTTAGATTAAAAATAGTGTTAAATATTTTATGTTCTGTATTGTTGTGCAGAGTCAACATTAACAATAGTATAATGCATTTTTATGGTTCCATACTGCTTCTGTCAGAGCCAACAAATGAAACATTCTCACAGTTTCTGTATGCCTGTGTTGTTTGTCTCTGTGCTGAAACTGAAAACATTACCAAACACTTGTATGTGCTGTACTGTTTTAGTGTGCTCTGGCACTAAAATTATTAATGCATAGTTGGTTGTTTAACCCTAAAATGACTGTGAAACATTGTTGTACATTCTGTATTATTTGTGATGTCACTGTTACTTGTAATGTTATCACATATTCTTTCATGTATTGTACTGCTTCTGTTGGTAGTGACCCTAAAACAGTAACATTGCCATGTGTTCTGTATTTTTCGTGTTACTACTAACACTAAAATAATTATGATGTATTGTTGTGACGCTATACTGTTTAAGTCAGGGTCATACTAGAAAAGTGGTCATACACTCTTGTACGTAGTGTACTGTTTTCGTGAGGACTGTCACTGTCAATATTACAGCACATAGCTGTATGTGATTTAATGGAAGCATTATAAATATTTGTGCATGTTCTGTATTATTTGTTTCAATACTGACCCTATAAACACCACCAGATGCACTGTATTGCTTTATTTTTCCTTTTGGATCCCTACTATAAATATATCTACACTTCGTTGCAAGTTCTTTGTGGACAAAACTAAAAGCATTCCACATGTGTGTCAGAGCCAATGCTAAAAACATAATCACATACTGTATTTTCTGTATTTTTATGTCTGGGTGGACTGAATTATCTCAGATCATTGTATAGGGTGTATTGGTTGTTATGTTGTTGATGAACCTGTTGAAGGCTACAATAGTGAGTGCGGCAGTGCTGTAAGGTTCTGTCAAATGAGTCTAATCTCGCTTATTATTAGCAAATAAATTTTATTTTTTGACAAAAGCTTGATGATAAATAATTTCTTGCTTAGTTCTAGCTCACATGTAAGTAATATACTACATTTAAGAACGTAGGCTTCCTCGGCCGGTGTGGATGTGGAAGTATACAGAGCTGCCGAAGGTAAACTGGGACACAAAGTGTACGCACACTAATCGGTACTTGCACGCAGAGAGCCACCACCACCCAGCTCAAAAGTGTTGTGTTCTGCATACGTTAACTGCCCGAGCTATGAAAATAACATCAAAGAAGAACTAAAGGAGATACAACACACGTTTCGTGCCAGCGGCTATGATGACAACATCATAAGAAAGGTAGCTAAAGCCAAAGGGAGCACAACACGAGAAGAATGCAAAGAACAGAAGCTTCCACTGGTACACTTACCATATGTAAAAGGCGTCAGTGAACGGCTAGGCAACGTCCTCCGCCGACGAGGTTCCAAACCGATTTTTCGAAGCAGTCACAGGATCCACGAAATGATAGGTTCCACCAAGGATGCAGTCAACAATCTTAACACTGCAGGTGTTTACGAACTACGGTGTGAGCGCGGAGCTTCCTACATAGGAGAAACAGGGAGGCCTGTCAGCTTACGAGTAGCAGAACACGAACGCTACGTACGATTACAACAACATAGTAAATCGGCGATAGCGGAACACCACCGTGACTGTGGACAACCTATCAAGTTCCAGGAAGCCCGAGAACTGGCGAAAGAATCGTGGATTCGAGAAGGCAAAATACCGGAGGCGATCGAAATTATTAAGCAGCCTAACATCAACAGAGAAGATGGCTACAAACTCCCGGCGTCCTGGCTGCCGGCCATCCCAGTCCAACGGGCCGCGAGCGGTCGCGGGACAGTAGCTACACGGGACACGGGCGTATCTGCACAAACAGCTGTAGAGCAACTGTCAGTCCACTTCCGCGCACACCAGGAGGAAAACATTCCCATCAGAAGCCGAACGCTGATTGGCGGACAGCTACCAATCGTTGACGACATCGACATCCACGAATAGCCTCTTTCCTTCCATATTCCCTTACGTCATGACTAGCCAATCATATAAGAGGGTCAATTAAAATTTTTACAACAGTGACGTCAGACATCGATAGTCTGTAATAAATCGAAGCACCGATCCCCACGCAAAACCAGTCGTGCCCTGAGGAAGGCCGTTGCAATTCGGTCGAAACGTCGGTTTTAGTTTATTATTGTTGTTAGTTTTTAGCAATGACGCGGCATAATACCCAGAAGAATTTTAATCAATATAGTACATACTTGGCTATGTGCAAACGGAGAGTCAATAAAAATACAGTCTAAACAGTACATCAATTGTCATAGCCCTTTGGTAAAAAAACTACGTTTTACATAAAAATTTGTATAAACATTTGCGGCCAAAGACTCGATGTTCACATTTGTATTACCTGTGTAATAGAAGAAAGAGCAGCCTTGAAATTTTTTTGACAGCTCCTAGGACAACCCTGGTTGTTCGCACTTCTCTTTCCTCTTTCAACTTCCATAATATAACATCGTGGGCTGTCGTCGTAGTAAGTTCACAATATACTAACTTAGTATGAGTTACTTAAGTGCTGCTTTATTATTAATCCTCCTTTCCACATGTTTAACTTCATTATTATTTGTATTATTAGTTTTAATTTTCAGTATTTCTAGCAGGGAAGATGAAACATTTCGATGTGGCTCCGATTCGCCATTGGCGTGATTTAATTACTGATTTACATACATTCTCACCTATTGTAGGTGCATGATTTGCAGTCATTCAGAGAACAAGTCCGAGATTTTTTGTTGTTAATCATACAGCATAGAGCGACTACCCCATCGTGATATGCAAATTACGTTTCCTAAAATTCAATCGACCACAAATTCTGTTGCACCGCTTCCAAAACCAATCTGGGATCACAATCTTCATTCTGGTAAAACATTATAAAATATTTGAGGAAGCCATCCTACACTGGCGACTGTGATAGAGTAACTATTAGATAACTCTTATTGTATGTTATTGTCATCGTATTCATTCTACTATTTCTTTATCGTTCTCATCATCGATCGATCGCTCAGGTTATTATTATTGCATTAATATATAAACCTAATGAAAACTGGAACTGAAATCAACGTAATAAAAAAAGGAAAATATGAAAATATACCAGTAATAATCCCGAACCAGAATGAAGGCATTTGAGGTAAGAGAAAATTCATTATTGCGCTTTGCTGCTGGAAGTAATGAGTGCTACGCTGTGATCTTATGCTTCGTTATTTAGACACATCAGTAGTTTATTACTTTGCAGCTTGCTTAGTAACACACTGTCATACAACGTAATACAATACAGTAACACTAATGATCTTAACAGCATGCAGTTTAGCTGGTCCGAGATGTAAGATCTCGTTGTATCTCGCGCGTAATGGCGTACCACATTATCGACATAAATGATATTCGTGCTGTGGTTATTCAGCAGCGGTGTTGGTATTTTCATTGTTAGTAAATATCATTTGCTATATAATGTTTTATAACTTTTGTTATTATGGTGAAAAAGCAAAAGCCGGAATGTCAGAAACCAATTAATAGTTCATTTTTCGACGAAGAAAGCAACAAAGTCGAAATGAACGTAAATATGGACGATATTAACGCTGCTGTGAGTGAAAGTAGTTTGCATTCCGAAAATGTCACAGTGCAACATGTGTAACCATCACAGAGTAACGAATGGTGACGAACGCAATAGCTCGATCTTCAGCCGTCCCTGCATTCCTTCCAGCACGAGCTTTCAACCGACTGATGTGAAACAAATGTTGTAAAAAATGTTAACCAATGCGATGACCATTTCCAAGAATGAAATAAAAAGTGAAGTGAATACTAAAATATAGACTCTTAGAACTGGCATGTCCACTCTGACCACTACAGGTGATATACCCGCTCCTAATATAAACAAAAAGTGCGCTCTTGAAACCAATATGACTACTAAACTGATATGATCCCGTTCAGAGATGAAATCTAAAGACAGTGAAATTTCTGCAGTGTCTGAAATGACCACGAAGTTTGAAGAAGCAACACGAAATATCTCAGCACAAAATTCAAATGTATGTAAACCGATAGAAAATTCTATACATGGTTTCTCTACCCTACTATTTGACAGGGTATATCTGATAGGTGACTGCAAAATTCAGAAAATCATGAAAATTGCTTTTCTGTCTTGTTATTTGCAGATGATGACTTGTTCTGTGAAATGAAAATGTTGACACTATATTCGTAGTGAAACTAGATGAAAATGAAGGAATATCACAAGATAAATTTGTCAGAGATATGAATAATGTAACTGTTTAGGAAAAATTTAAAAGAACTTACATAAAAAGCTCCGGAATTGTCGTATTATGTCACGTTACTAATGAATACAATGCAACATGAATTCAGATTCGATGCATTCAGTAGAAGTCCCATTTATGTTCATTTGACAACATGTATACAAATTGCAATAATGTTTTAGCAAACAGGAAAGAACACTTTGAAACCAAGTACCATAGTAATCTGACATACAAGAATGTATCTTTTCGGAACCAGCCCTACGACCTGGAAGCCGTGTATGCCTTTACAACAATTTCATGTACTGACAACTTTGTATCTAACATCAATCAGTTTAGCAAAACGCATGACGCAAAGTATAACAAGTCACTGTCGTATCACCTATGGTATTATCCAATGGCAATGAAAAAAAATTTCACATGTTTTCATATTGTGAAGCATTTTATTTAAACACAAACAGATATCTACTCTGGTCAGAAACGCTGTTCACAGATTTTATTGCTAATGATTTTTCAGTCATACGGAAACTTATTCATGGCAGTATGACTGCAAGAAAAAAAAGAAATGACTGCCAGTATTGGTCAAACTGTCACTCGCATTACGATGACTTTGCACTGTCAGAAGTAACATACAAGCAAAAAAGAGAAAAAAAAACACCAAACGATACGCCATGCTACATTCTGAAGTGCAGCAGACAATGTAACCAACCTACCACTAGTAACAAATAAATATCATTAAACTGGCATAGTATAAAACATTACACACCTTAACTGGCATCATAAAGGGGCAATACTTCGTCACACGTTAGTTACAAGAACCATAATGAACCAGGCAGTAATCAGACAGATCCTATCTGCTTATTAAGGTATAATAAAAACACGTATATTCGCCATGAGTTAGCAGAAGAAAACACGAAATGTTGTGGCAGTAAGAATGAAGCGATACTGGACACAACTCAAGCTGTTATTAGATACAGGGACAAAAATATGTGCTTTTATCATACAAGTTGTATAAGGGGATATGGGAATTAGGCCCTATTCCATATTTTACTGTCGAGAAATGCCGAATCATGAGTGCAGTTGGAATCGAGTCACATGGGGCTAGGATGCAGATTTTTGTGGGAACCGAGCTCGATTCCTAATAATTGATCATTCAGTTACTGACTACCTGATGGGCGTAGATTTTCTGGGGGAGAAATTGATTTTTCTGTAGGAAAAAGCTTCTTGACGTGCAATGGCATAAGTATTGAAGTAATTCCGGACAGACAAAAATTAAAACATAGCAAGCAGTGACAGAGCTAGTGTACACAATTCTTACACAAAGATGACAGTTATAATGTTACTCATCCCGTTATATGATTCGCTATTACATTATTTACAAGTATTTACATGAAAACGAAGAGTCATTACAACCTATCTTTACAATATGGAAGTTCAACTCCATGTTGTATTTTGCCACAACACATGTATGATTCCCTAGTCAAACTGAGTAGCACTGAAAATGGAAAATTACTGAACCGTCTATATCACCACACTGTAGTTCATTGTTAGTGGTAACCAAGCCCAATGGAGGTATTCATCTCGTGTTAGATCCACGATCCATAGATAAAATAATTGTAGCTGTATGTGCAAGACATGAAACCTTTGATAAGCAGTTAAAGAAATTCCACGGTGTCAGATACCTTACAAGTATCGATTTAAGGGTTCATGCTGGCAGGTTACATTAACACCAGAATCGAGCAAGTATATAGCTTTTGTTTTTGTGGTAGAAGTTACCAGTTATGGCAGCTATGTCTCGAACTTAACGTTGGTTCCGAAGTATTCATCACAGCTTTAGACACACTACTAGATCCAGAACTATTAGAAAGTGTAACGCTGTATGATGATGGCATAGCAACAGATACTTGGGAAGAACACTTACACATTCTAGAAAGAACAATAGCAACGTTTGCACATGCAGGTGTAACGGAAAATTTATAAAAATCTAAGATTGCAAGAGAGGAGTTCAAGATTTTAGGATACATAATACCGTTACAAGGAATACGACCTGATAAAATTAGCACAAGCAAGAATTTCCCATATTCAAATACCAAATAACAGTTAAAGCCATTCCTTGGACTCAGCTCATTCTTCTGATATTTAGTTCCACACCAGTTAGAAAATAGCACAACACTGCTAGGTTGACTTAATAAGAATGCTTTATTGCTTTGTACACAAGAATGTACTAATGACTTTAATGCAGTCATAGAAGCATTAGTTAATGCTGATACCTTGTGTCATCCTGAATGAGCAAAGATTTTTGGATCGCTAGAGATGCTTCAGACACAGGTTTGGGCTGGTGTCTGTTTAAATTGATCAAGATCAGGATAACGATGAAGCAAAATTGAACAGCTGTGGGAGTGAACACTCACTGTTTGTGGGCGCTCTTATTCAGTGACAGAATTAGGGGACACCGTCTGAAAGTGTAGATAAACTTATTTGAATTACTCATTATTCTTGGGGACATTACGGTACCTCAAGCAAGACTGTATTACACTCTATTTTGCCAAGTAAACCGCTTTATATTGCAGCTCTTGCTCCGCCGCTCGTGGAGATATGGAACATATTATTGTACTGTATTAGATTCTTTCGAAAGCTGTAAAGCTGTATGCTGAAAAGTCTGCTACAGCTGCATTAATAACCAAAATAATCTCAAATGTTTATATTCACCACAGTAGGAAAACCCGTCACTGCTCATGGACAATGTATGTTACTTCACTGCCTATAAAAGGAGACAATTTTTGCAAGACAATGACATATAAAATGGCTCTGAGCACTATGGGACTCAACATCTTAGGTCATAAGACCCTTAGAACTTAGAACTACTTAAACCTAACTAACCTAAGGACATCACACACACCCACGCCCGAGGCAGGATTCGAACCTGCGACCGTAGCAGTCCCGCGGTTCCGGACTGCAGCGCCAGAACCGCTAGACCACCGCGGCCGGCACAATGACATATAAATAATTTTAGTATCACACTTTAAAACGCAAGTAAATCCTTGCGAACGTGTGTTTCTCAAATTGAACAGGTTCATACACACTTACACCTATAATCAACACATGCGGTGGGTGCAGTATGTAGATTTGTTTGAGCTGGTTGTAAAGCACCTTCCTATCTATGACACGTGGTACCCTCCTGCAAATTTGATCTTGAATGTCAGAGAAAGCAACACGTGGGTAGATCCTCTTCCGAAATTTCCAAGACAAGCAGAACTCTACAAAGAAAAAGGCAATATCCGTTTCAATCGCACTCATTCGTCAGGCACATCTTAGAAAATCACATTATGACAGTCTCAGAAACACGCAACACGATAAAGTAGGAAATTACGTTTTACTCAGAACTCACCGCCAATCTACACAGCTTAAATGAAAAGACAGCAAGATGGCACTATTTTATTAAGGACCATATGTCATCACATGCATTCTAAACCAATAAAATTTAAGGTTTATATCCACACAAAGATTTGAGGAAGTTTCAGTGTATGCAGAAACTGTAAACAAACTCTATGAAAGGTAAGCACCAGCTACGAGAATATTCGTTGTACTGACCACCAAATGAACTGAAAAAACATGAAGCATTACATATCTGGATTTCGGTTTAAAATAACATTGGTTTTGCACCACGCTTGCGTATCAGTGATACAAAATGTACACTAGATGGAGTGGTATTTATCTGTTTGTATACATTTGGCCCGCACTGATTCGAAGAAGGTGTGCTGCATTACCAGCTTCCATTTATCTATGATTTTCTATGTTTCTTACAATGTCAAGTGTTCTCATATGTATAGGTATAAGATTGTTTTCTCTGTGTGCGAACATGTATCGTAGACTTATATGTTGCTGAATTCTTCGTATGCTGAACGAATTTTAATCTACGACAGGTACCTTGTGAAGAATGTAGAGGTTGGACACGAACAGCTAAAAAATGCGGAAATTATGATATGCCGAGAATAACGCCCTAAGACATGAGAGGGTTAGTACAGATACAATGAGCTGTGTGTCATGTTATCGGAACACAACATGATCACATGCATGTACATAATTTGCTAATAAATGCACGAAGTAAACACCAGTAGTACACGTCCACGAACACAGTTGAGCAACAGGGATGGTAGTATATTGCTGACAAGAAATTTGCAATTAGAGGTTATTTCCTCTTCTCTTTTTTGGTTAGTATTGTTTGTTTTGTAATTGAGTAGTTTTTAGTACTAAGTACTTTACTTTTTTGCACTCATCTTATTTACGTAGGGAAGTGGTGTAGTGACTTTTCTCTTATCTGACCTTCACGTATATGTAACATTACTGGAAATAATAACGTCATGATATGAATTCTAAGCCCAGATTTTAAATCATATTTGGAAAGCTAAAAGTAAGTTAAATGGGCTTTTTAAAAGCACATGACAGGTAATCAGAATGATGCTAGTAAATATAATGGCTTGGACAGAAAATTTGTAAATATAAAAGCCAGCAGTAGATAATGATCTAGGAGCAAAGATAGCTAGAGTCTTTTCACTGTGAAAACAAAGTAGTGATCTGCAACTGATAAACAGTGATCGCTCATGTGTTGGAGTAGAAAATTAGCGCATCTTGTGTAATTCTGATCCCTGGTGCTGTGCAAAATGAGCATTAGGACAAGTAAACAACGTCCCTGCCAGATATAAGGTGTACCCTTACCTAGGGAACGAACTGAAGCCGCTTCCTTCCAGAGCGTGTGCAACCAAAAGGGTGTCGCTCTGTACCCACAGTCCGCAGCTCGTGGTCGTGCGGTAGCGTTCTCGCTTCCCGCGCCCGGGTTCCCGGGTTCGATTCCCGGCGGGGTCAGGGATTTTCACTGCCTCGTGATGGCTGGGTGTTGTGGGCTGTCCTTAGGTTAGTTAGGTTTAAGTAGTTCTAAGTTCTAGGGGACTGATGACCATAGATGTTAAGTCCCATAGTGCTCAGAGCCATTTGAACCATTTTTCTGTTCCCACACACAGGAACTCAAAATGCACCTCCAACACCAATCCTCTCTGAAAACACTTCACATCACGTAAACAAGGTGCTCCGCATCCAACTGTCGCGTATGAATTAAGACTCAGTGTGTCAGCAGCAAAATGTAATTGTCGCTGGTCTTCTGTGCAGTGACATTATTGACAGATTAAGATGTACACATTAAAACGTTACAAGAAAAAAAACTTATGGAGATATAATTTTCGTATGCTGTCTATAACTTTTCACCTTTGTAAATAAGCAATCTATTACTCAGCGAACTTCCAGCTTTGTGTAATTTATGTAAAATCATGTTATTCCTATGCCATGAATAATGTCTTTCCCATTGACGGAATACGATAAAAATATGGATAGTAGTGTATTATAACCTCATGCTGTTACCTGCCATCGGCCTTGCCGCAGTTGTAACACCACTTCCCCTCCGTTCACCGAAGTTCTGCGCCGTCAGGCTTGTCTAGCACTTGGATGGGTGGCCGTCCTGGTCTACCGAGCGGTGTTGGCGAGGAGAGTGCACCCAGCGCCTTTCGAGGCCAATTGATGAACTACTTGACAGGGAAGTAGCATCTCTGGTCACGAGAACTGACAATGGCCTAGAGAATGATGTACTTGAAGAGAAACAAGTGCTGTATCGCGTGTGATACACAGAGGCGAGCGAATGTGCCGGGACTTACCCCATTTCACTATTAGTAGCGCCACTGCATCATAATTAAGTGGAAATGAAGTCCCATGCTTTTTGACAGAGCGTAGGGGAACGATGCGGGAGACCCGCACCGCTGTACTGGGCAAGTTTCTGGTGGATGTGGTTTTCCGTTGCCTTCCTCCGACCGTAATGGGTGGATGTGGTTAGCCGTTGCCTTCCTCCGACCGAAATTGGCATGAATTATGATTATGAAGACGACACAACAACACCCAGTCATCTCGGGGTAGGTGAAAATTCCTGACCCCGCCGGGAATCGAACCCGGGACCCCGCGCTCGGGAAGCGAGAATGCTACCGCGAGACCACGAGCTGCGGACCATAGTTAAGTATAAAACTAAAAGTCTACATTTTATATTCAAACTTTGTCATCGTGTACTTTAGTGTAATAATGTTTTAAATAGCAAGTCTTAAGGGAATTAAATCGATAGCTCTCACTAAAATACAGTTTTAAGAAAAAATAAGTGCTGCTAAATAACAAAGCTAGAAAGCCAGAACTCGGTCAGAATGTGCCTATGGAGTTCATAAATAAGTGGTGCAAGTTTCAAAATAATAGGATAAAAATTACAGTCAGAATCTACATTTTTAAGAAAAATTGAAGGCGCTAAATATTAGACTTAGAAATGTAAAAATTTCTGTGATGCTTCATGTCAAACTAAAAATAATAACTAAGAGACTACGTTCAGGTAACTCTTATAGTTTTTGAGTAATTTAATGAAAACCAAATTTGTAACAAAAGTATGCCGATTTGTAGAAGATTAAGTACCAGTAATTTTAATAGTAGAAAATTTTGGTTTCAGCACATGATAAAACCTACTAAATAATAGAGCTATAACAAATTTTATAACCATAGTATTAATAACAGACAATACAAGTTCTATTAAATTTATAGTTCAGAGGTTATTTCCACTATAAAAATTCTAGAAGGCAAAGTTTTTTTCAAGCGAGCTGAAACTTTTTGTGTGATTTCAAACAACTTATCAGAATGCAGGTAAAAATTAAAAAGATTCTAAATTAATTCACCCCTTTGTTATTTAAGATTATGTGTCCGAAAAAGCGGTCGTTTAGAGGTTGCTGCCGTGTGCGTAAAGCAGATGACAAAAGACGTTCCCTTGGCCGTGCTTTGCGGCACGTATATAAATACAGCCCGAAGGCAGGGAGAAGGTTAACATCGCACTCAGCCACTGTAAGCCGGCCGGGGTGGCCGAGCGGTTCTAGGCGCTACAGTCTAGAACCGCGCGACCGCTACGGTCGCAGGTTCGAATCCTGCCTCGGGCATGGATGTGTGTGCTGTCCTTAGGTTAGTTAGGTTTAAGTAGTTCTAAGTTCTAGGGGACTTATGACCTTAGAAGTTAAGTCCCATAGTGCTCACAGCCATTTGAACCATTTGAACCATCAGCCACTGTAAGATCTGCGTCTGATAAACATCGGATCGCGCTCTGTCTCAGAGGACGCCTGAGACGGGCTGTGACAAAACGCGTACTTTATGTAATAACTGATAGTGAACTCGCAAGGACTCTACACCGTCCTGGATCGCTTAGATTTCGCTAAAGTAACTGTTAGTTTGCCGTCCGTGATATTTACAAATCCTCGAGGCAAATGGTGACGTATTTCCACTTCTGTGGTGAGCATTTATTTGAGTATTAGTAGTCAGAGAGAAAGACAATTTGGTAGGAACGTGCTGTAGAGGTTGCCTCTGAACTGATAAAAGTGCTGTTTAGGATATAAAGATTTACTGTCAACTGAACATAGTGACTTTCAAAGTACTGTGCGAGAGATCTTTTACCAAATATATGTATGGATTAGAATTTTATACCTTCATTTATAATCATAGTCCTGATACCGCTAAGCAGAAAGAGAAAAGAAACATTTCTTTCAGTGGACTGGATCAGAATGTGGCCGTGCACACTAGAAACTATGGTCAGTATGATCTCCATCGCTTTCTGGCTGATCGCAAAAATTGTTGCCAGGCTCGTGTGAGAAATACGGCGTACTATACAACCATCATCAACGAATTATACCCGCCGCCACACGTACTGTCCACATGCCCCTCCGTATCACCAAAAAAAAAAAAAAAAAAAAAAAAAAAAAAACGTTCAAATGGCTCTGAGAACTATGGGAATTAACTTCTGAGGTCATCAGTCCCCTAGACTTAGAACTACTTAAACCTAACTAACATAAGGACACCACACACATCCATGCCCGAGGCAGAATTCGAACCTGCAATCGTATCAGCAGCGCGGTTCCGAACTGACGCGCCTTGAACCGCTCGTCCACCGCGGCCGGCTAATGTGAGACAACGGAATACATTCTTATATTATCCCTGAACCGCGGACGAATGTGGTACAGTTCGTTAGAAGTAAGATGGACTTGTCAGAATATGTACAACACTGGGAATAGCCGCCATACCAGTATTAAGCGACAATTCTGTGGTTGTATGTAAACAGGGCACAGTTGCATATATTGTGCCGCATTCTAATTCATAGCATTGCTATAAGATTCGTCCACGTTGTACTATCCGACATTTAGTGAGGTCAGCTTGAACCTTTTATTTTTTGGCGCCAAATTGTCAGCTGTGAGTTGTGTGTGTCGAGGAACAGATCCTCTGAAGACAGCGTTTAAACTATTGTAGGTTTCATCCAACCTCTTGCGTAATTGGCGAAGAGAATTACTGTTATAAGTGACAACATAATGATTTGTTTATGGGTGGATGTATAACAGTTTCCAGACAGCCAAGAACATTTATTCGTTGTGGTTCGTTTCTAGGCAAGTGACAAAGATAAAATGGCGACGTCACCTATGACGTACCGCAATTCGTTTCGGATATTGTACCGGTACGTGCTCGTATAATGAGATTTAAAAAAGGCGGTTAGCTTCATTAATGCAATATAATGTGTAGAAATGATCTGGTGAATTTTAGATGCGTTATTTATCACAAGTTATTAATTAAACAATAATTTTGTATCACGGTACGGCAACAGAAAGGCGTTACGGGAAATGGAGCTCAGATGAACTGCAGTCAGCTGTAATCGTACGTTTAAATGGGGATCATGGATTAATTAAAGACACATGCATATAGTATCTGTCTAAGCCAATAATTAGCAGGCATGCTGAAAATAAATAAAAAATCGCAAATGGCGATACAAAAGTGTTTTCCAACGAAAGTGAAAATAATTGTAAGAGAATATACTTAAATTTGCAGATATAATGTTTCGCTTTAGCGTGTCGTACTTTAAGAAAACTCGTGTTCCATGTTGCAGAACGAAACAGACTGTGCCATAATTTCAATGCAGAAGCTATGGCAGGCGAAAAGAAGGCTGAATGTGTCCAACCCAAGAAATCTCCCAGAATCCGAGGGAAATTATGAAACTTCCAAGCAAAACGTCAAGACCTAGCCAAGGAGCTGACGAGTTGGCCTTGATGAAAAAGCTAACCGAAGAAAAGCCGAAGAAATCTCGAGCTACAGCTGCACCTGAGGAATCGGAAGTGTTTTGGAGACTTTGCGGGAAAACCACCGCAGAAACCAATTCGCGAAATATAGGAGTAGTACCGCGGTTTGTGCGAGCAAGATGCAATGGAAGAAATGATCTGATGCACGAAATGCAAAATGTGGATTCATTCAAACGGTACACTGCTGGGGAAATGAGTGAAACAGTGCTATTATAATTGGTAATTTCTACCACTTGCAGAGATTTTGTATATTAATGTAGCGTATTTATTTTTCTCCGAATTTTCATTCTAATCAGATACCACGAACAAGGTCGCTGCAGTTGAGGATGCGATTGTTTAAATAATGTTGTAACCTACTGTTTGGGATATATTAAATAAAATCTTAAAAGTGATACAATTTAGGTCACGCTCTTCTAATTGCACACAAACACTGTGTCACTTCACTTGGTGGAGTTCGGGACGACGCCGAACAGATGGAAATTCGTGTATAGAGGTCCAGTATTGTCAAATTTACGGCCCTCTTCAATATTTGATGAAGTAAACCGTATCTCGCTTGATGTCACAGATACAGACTGCTGTAAAGGAACAGAGCTCAGTGGTACTGTGAACCCGCGACTATTTGATACCATCCGGGAAATACCAACTAAGTCCTACTGTTGGGAGATTTATAACGGGGCGCGGTCGGCGTTCTGCTAATTAAGGATGTATCAGCGAGCTGCATCAGTTTCCGCACACCACACCACGCACGGCGCGCATGTCTGCCGAAATGAGGACGTTGCTCAGATGTCACGGCAAATAGCAGCAGGTTGACACTGCAGGCCACTCGTAGCAAGGGCTATTCCGGCGTTCACCTGGTGAATTCTCCGAGGTGTAGCTACGGAGAAGGAAAAAGCCTTAGCAAGAGGTTGGTGCTGCCTCGTTCGTTTTATCTAACACGAGATGCACGTTTCCGGTACCTTATCAGATGTTACCACATTCAGTAACAGGTTTGTTACTAAACACAACAGCTGCACTCTGGCTCCATTTATCATCCGCTACTCCGGAATAACAGAAAGTGTCTCTCGTATCTTGCATGCATCGTATTTAGTTGACTAGCAATTTACCGAACAGCTTTTCTTGTTTTCCAGTCAACAATGCGTCTCACAGCTGCACATACCAATGGCGATTACGCTTCTGAGCGTCAGCTTGGGACCTACCTGTGCCTACACTCTGACATATAATCGCATCCCCTTTAGCACACACTGAAATCCACAATGCCAGCGGATATAGCTGGTTGTTATTATTTTGTCCGGGGTTGCATATCCATGGCTCCGTGTGATGCCAGACGTGATACTAAGGCCAGGTTCTCATTCAAACGAGCAAAAACTAGAAAAAATCTGGAAACATTTTTTGAGACAGCGAAAAGACATACAAAGGATGTGTTTGGGGATTATGATTGATCAACTTTTAACTTTATTTTAGATTTTCACAACAAGAGGAAATAAAATGGCCCCCGTAATTGTTGTTTGATCAAAGCACTGCGAGTTTGAAGTACGCAGACTGCGTGCAGTGTAGCCACTCAGGAGTTACCTTAAATCAAAAATGTAAAGCATCAGTCCATACTACATTAAACTTGCGAGAGCATTATACCCAACCACTATGGAATAATCTTTAACGTAACGATAGGGTGCTAACTCGAACTTTGAGTTCGATTTTTGTGGGTTTGTTTCACTCTTTATGGCGTTACAAAAAATAGTTAACATCAACAAATTTCATATATTATCAGTATAAATTTCCAAGCTTTTCGGGGGTCAAATATATAAGTTAATAGGTTGAATCGTTTTTATTGTACGCTGCGCGCAATGTGAAACATCGTTTTTCGAGAAAAAAGTCTGTTTAAAGTTCAGAGAAAACTTTTATAAGTATTATCAATTACGTTGGCATAAAAAATATATGTTATTATATATTTTTGATGTCGCTGAACACAAATGTCAAGTTCGATTTTCAAAATTCAAAATGGCTAACCAATACGGCGGACTAAAAATTTTGTTTTGATCAATTTTGGCCATAACTTGACCAAAAAAGATGTTTTCGTAACTTGCATTTAGTCTGAAATTCCACAATGCTATGTCAACCCTTTGCGTTTAGTCTTCAACTCCAGGACAGTATGTCAACCCTTCCTCTAACTCTAATTGTTCCTGGAGAGCAATTCCCTCGGCCTTCTTGGCGAGAAAAGCCGATTAGGCTGAGTTGGATATGCTGCGTTCGGCAGTCTGCACAAGTTGTTCGTCAGCTTTTTTGGCAAATATGTTTCCATGCGTACTGTAATACAAAGTATTTTCTGAAAATGCGTCTTGACTCGACAAGTTTTCTTGTGGGGCCGCGCCTCTCTAGCTGAGAGCGTCCCAAGGCGGCAGTGACACTGCTCCGAACAATGGACTGTAGAAACTTTTGATACGCACGGATTAAAAAAACTGTTCCGTCCAAACATTCAAGGCATATATACCTTTCAAAAAATTCAGTAAAAATCAAGTTCTCGCCCATTTTGAATCAGAAGCTGGCCTTAATGTTTGGATAACAAATAAACACATTACGTAATGCTTGTTTATTAACAGACTCCACCAAAAATAATATTTACCACACGCACTTCAATACTGCCCCCATTGATGTGGAGTCATTCTATTACTCAAAAACGAAAATACATTGCTATCTGAAGTTATGTACAGCTGCAACTGTCAAAACAGCCACCAACGGTCATTTCCGTCTTCCTGTTTCTAACTGGTAAGTAATTGTCCAACTCATCTGACGCTTCTCCTTTCATAATGGTGGCTTGAGACGGTCAATGTTATGGCGTCAACCAAGCCAACCATCAGAGCTAAAAAATCTCTTTTGAGTCAAGCTGTTTTTTATACAATTTGGAATTGAGCTAAAGGTGAATGTTCTGAAAGATTCAGTGCATCGAAATAGAACCGAAGACCCTCACAGACTACCAGCTCTGTTCGCAGGCAAATTATGTTTACAATATGTTGATTGACTCGCATTATCATAGGAATGGAAGGGCTAGGGCACTACAAAAACAAAAATTATTCTAAAAATAAGTGAACGGAAACTGGCTGATACGTACATCTGTTTTTTTATTTATTTTATTTATTTATTTACTGTTCCATGGGACCACATTAAGGAGAAGTCTCCATGGTCATGTAACGAGTCATTACATGAAATTATAACACGATAGTGGAAGCAGATAAAATAAAATATAAGAAATATATTCAGGCGACAATTCGTAAGTTTAAATAAAGAAAATCAACAATGTAACACTGGAATTTGCTTAATTTTTCAGCTCTTCCAGGAGCTCCTCGACAGAATAGAAGGAGTGAGCCATGAGGAAACTCTTCAGTTTGAACTTAAAAGTGTTTGGGCTATTGAAAATGGATGCAGCAGAATACTGCACTCCTTTCTGCACAAGAGTCAAGGAAGTGCAGTCCACATGCACATCTAATTTCTGCCTAGTACTAACTGAGCGAAAGCTGCTAACTCTTGGCAATAAGCTAATATTGCTAACAACAAACGGCATTAAAGAAAATACAGTATATACTGTGAGGGCAATGTCAGAATTCCCAGACTATTGAAGAGGGGTCGACAAGAGGTTCTCTAACTTACACCACACATAGCTCGAACAGCCCGTTTTTGAGCCAAAATTACCCTTTTTGAATCACAAGAATTACCCCAAAAAATAATACCATATGACATAAGCGTAGGAAAATATGCCAAGTAGACTACATTTCGTGTTGAACTGTCACTTATTTCCGATACTGTTCTAATGGTAAATAAAGCAGCATTTAGTTTCTGAACAAGATCCTGAACATGGGCTTTCCACAACACCTTACCATCTATCCGAACGCCTAGGAACTTGAACTGATCCGTCTCGCTTATAATATGCCCATTCTGTCTGATCAAAATATCGGTTCTTGTTGAATTCTGAGTTAGAAACTGTAAAAACTGAGTCTTACTGTGATTTAGCATCAAATTATTTTCCACAAGCCACAAACTTATTTCATGAACTACATTATTTGATACTGTTTCAATATTACACACAAGATCCTTCACTACCAAGCTGGTGTCATCAGCAAACAGAAATATTTTTGAATCACCTGTAATACTAGAAGGCATATCATTTACATAAATAAGAAACAGCAGTGGCCCCAACACCGACTCTTGGGGAATGCCCCACTTAACAGTGCCCCATTGGGACTGTACATCACTACTACCCTCAATATTGCTGAGAATTATCTTCTGCTTTCTGTTCTTAAAGTAAGAGGCGAACCAGTTGTAAGCTACTCCCCTTACTCCATAATGGTCCAACTTCTGCAGAAATATTTTGTGATCAACACAGTCAAAAAACTTCGTTAAATCAAAGAAAACACCTAGCGTTCGCAACCTTTTATTTAATCCGTCCCAAACCTCACAGAGAAAAGAGAATATAGCATTTTCAGTTGTTAAGCCATTTCTAAAACAAACTGTACATTTGACAGCAAAATATGTGAATATAAATGCTCCAGTAACCTTGTATATACAACCCACTCGATAACTTTAGCAAACACCGATGGCATAGAAATAGGTCTATAATTGTCAACATTATCCCTGTCTCCCTTTTTATAAAGTGGCTTCACTACCGTGCATTTTAATCCGTCAGGAAACCGACCACTCCTAAAGGAAAAGTTACAGATATGGCTAAGTACTGGGCTAACATACATAGAACAATACTTCAGTATTCTGCTAGATACCCCGTCACATCCATGAGAGTTCTTGGTCTTTAGTGATTTAATTATTAACTCAATCTCCCTCTTGTCAGTATCATGGAGGAGCATTTCAGGTAGCAGTCTCGGAACACTTTTTTCTACGAGCGCTATATGATTCCCTGTTGGGACCAGGTTTCTATTTAGTTCACCTGCTATATTCAGATAGTGATTATTAAATACTGTACATATATGCGACTTATCAGTAACACGGACATTCCCACTACCCACTGATGCTATATCCTCGACCTGTCTCTGCAGACCAGCCACTTCCTTTACGACTGACCATATGGTTTTAATTTTATCCTGAGACTTAGCTATTCTATCTGCATACCACATACTTTTTGACTTCCTAATAACTTTTTTAAGCGCCTTACAATACTGTTTGTAATGGGCTGCTGCATTTAGATTGTGGCTGTTTCTAACGTTTTGATATAATTGCCACTTTGTTCTACAAGATATTCTTATCCCTTTAGTCAGCCACCCAGGCTGCCTGTTTGTGCTAGTACCCTGTTTTGAACGTTCTAACGAAAAGCAACTTTCAAAGAGCACGAGAAAAGTCTTGAGGAAAGCATTATATTTTCGTCTACTGTATCAGCACTATAAACATCTTGGCACTCTTGTTCCTTGATAAGGTTTACAAAGGTCTCTACAGCAACTGGATCAGCTTTCCTAAACAGTTGATAACTATATTTAACATGTTTCAGTTGCTATATAAATACATATAATTTTTGATCTTCCTAGGCACTTAGCACCTCAACGAAAAAACAGGAAATCACCAACTCGGAGAAATGTACAAGAAGCGTCGTCTAATTCGGAAAATGTTATATAAGTTGCATTTTGTTTGTACTTCCATCGAAACGATTGCAACGAAAGTTGTTGTACGCAAGTCTGACTGACTTACACGTATAATTTGATTCCATCTGAAACTGCATTTAGCACAAGATTGGTTTAGTTTGTATGAAAAGCTGAATAGTATCGTTGAGGAAAATTTGTTGTTAACAGACAATTGGAAGGTTACTCAGATAAAATGTTTCATTTATTTATTTATCTTTGTTTCCATATCATTACATTATCTACAGTGTGTGTACTTGTAATATAGGACAAATCAGTTTAATCTAATACTTAAAATGCATAGTCTACATATTATAATATAGATCATAAAATTGGTGATAATGATAGTAGGCTGCATAGATGTTTCTCTCGATTAATATTTAGGTCTTAAAGCTATTCGTATATTCCTTAACGACAGATCATACATCCTAGACTATGTGATGCATAAAATTTGTTTCCATTAAATAATCCTTTAGCTCTTTCCGGAATACCTTTTTAACCATACTGCCCTGTATACTCTTAGGAAGTTAAGGTTTACAACCGAGTACCAAGGAGCTTTCTCAGTAGTTCACAGTTTGTGTGGCATGCTTCTAAGTTGGCCTTTATTTGTTGTCCTGTGAATGAACACATGGTTTTTTTCCTGGTAATACACTGGCAACGATTTACGAAATTGTTCTGTACATGTAAATGGATGGTTACGTTAAAATTTTTAGATTATGGTAGACAGTTCTGCATGACTCAGTTTTTTTATTGAAGATGGTCTTAGTTTCCTTTTCCTGCAATGAATAAATTCTTTTAGTATTATTGCAGCTGGAGTTTTCCCACGCAGAAATTCTCTACTGTAAGTGTGGTTCAAAAGGAGCAAAATATACTGTACACAGAAATAGTCGGTTAGCATAATGTACAAACTGTTTCATGGTAACATAATTAGCTGATTGTGTAATACGTTGTATAGCTGTAGTTGCTAGCAGTAAAATGTTAAATTTGTGTTCAAAATCATTGCAGGAAATTTTGTCATCATATTGCTTCTTTTTGGTCCTGTCACAGATCTACATCAACTAAAATGGCTAACAACTTTCATAAAATCGTATATAGGGGATTACACAAAGGAACCAGTAACTTTATCTCCAAATAAACCGACTAATTTTGTGGAATTTGCGACATGTAGACTTTAAGTGACGAAGAAAAAATTACGTTTAGAGAGACAGAAACGCCGTCATTTAACAAACAATATCGATACTGCTCCAATCACTACTGTCACAATTAAAACAGCTGACATGGCGGAGGTAAACTAATACTTGTAAATGCTTTGTCTTATTACCTGTATAACGCTACAAAGATATGTTTACTGTTTTGTATGTTGTACATTTAATCTTTCAAACACAAGTGTTGGAGCTTAAGGGCAGTAGTATACACCTGCCATACTCTTACTAAAATTACTCTAAATGCACATTTTACTACTAATAAGTTGTCCACTTGTCTAATTTTAGGCAAATTTGTTATTCAGTTGTTATCACAAGTTGTTCCTTTTTTTTAGAATATTTTCCCACCAGTTGTTGTCCATCTATTGAGTAGCTTTAAAGGAGAACATGGAAAGGACTACGCCTAAGAGCTATGTAAACTTGCACTCACTTTCAACTTTTCTCAAGCCTAGCCTATGACAACGTTAGAGAAATTTTTGAAAATACGTTACTATATCCTAACGAAAATGGCGCCATGGAGTAAATGGTAAATTATAGTTCAGTGCAGAAGAAAAAACTGCACTTATCTTGAAATCACGCCATATTAAAACTAAGGTTCAAATGGCTCTGAGCACTATGGGACTCAACTGCAACATAGAACTAGTTAAACCTAACTAACCTAAGGACATCACAAACATCCATGCCCAAGGCAGGATTCGAATCTGCGACCTTAGCGGTCTTGCGGTTCCAGACTGCAGCGTCTTTACCCGCACGGCCACTTCGGCCGGCTTAAAACTAAGGACAAATAAAGTTGTGGTGTCTCTCATGATGGACTAAATGCCCATCAGGAAGCACACAGAATTTGATGGTCAGTGGTTTGTTGGAAATGCAGATTGTGATGCTGAAGTTAGGTGTGATGACTTATCCGAGGTAAAAGATGGCTTGCTCTTCGTGGTTGTTGCACTGAAAGACTACTGCAAAATTCCAGTGGGGTATTTTCTTTCATGTGGTTTGAGTGGTAGTGAAAGTAACAATTTAGTTCTGGCTTGTCTTGATTTCCTGAAACACATAGATATTAACGTGCTCTTCCTAAGATTTGATGTACCGCTGTTAACTTGGCGATGGCTCATTATTTGGGGGATGAACTTAGTGCGGACGATGTGAAACCAAGGTTCATAAATCTATCAACAGATCTCAAAGAACATATTCCGTTGGATGCTTGCAACATCACACAACTGGCGAGAGACTGTCTTGCCACAAAGGGGATAATTTTCATAAAATTGACTGAATATAATGCAGTTATTTTGTGGAAGTATGGAACTTATAGAGGCAAGAGGGATTGCATTTGGGAACAGAACTAAAAAGAAGCCGTATTAATTGGCACAAAGAACCCATGAAGGTTAAACTTGCTGAAAAGACATTTAGTGGAAGTGTAGCCAATGCTAATGATTACTGTGACAAAAATTTGGGAATGTCCCAGTTTCAGGGCTGTGAGGCAACAGCACGCAATTTATTCCACATATTAAGCAGTAGGAACCTATATTGCAGGGGATACAAAAGACCTCTAGCCCCAACTACGTACAGTGATGTACGCACATAAGTAAAGGATGCGAAATATTGGCTGTTTACATTAAAAGAATTGGTTGGGGAACATTACTGGTGCATCATCTTGTGGGGCAGTTCTTCTTGTTGTCTCCGTGCTTCCTAAGAAAATGTAATGAGAAGTTCCGCCTTATGCAAGACACCTTTTTTCTTTTGTTTCACCCATACATGTTTCAGCACTTTTGTGTTATCGTCAGTGGGTTCTATTTTCATTTTTAACTGTAAATTTGTTGTTAACATATTAGCATTTGCGTCGTTTACAACATTATGTAAAAGTTGCATTTATAACTTAATTGGCGAAAAGTAACATACCTTACATTATGTTATGGTCCTCTTGTTTTGGTAGCTGTTATGCTACACAATACACAACTTGTCATTTGCAAACAGCAAAACAATTTATTTTCTCTTTGTTATGCATTTACGAACGGAAATAAGACTGTATCACGTTTTCTTTCTGTAACTTACAGTTTTGAAGTTGTGGTACGTATTCCCCATACCCATGAATAAGCATGACTACACACAAGAACTGAACACAATAAAACAAATTGCACAGGAGAATGGATATGACACAATGAGAGTAGACAAAATAAACCACAAAACACAAAAACAAATAGCACATAACCATGAAACACACACACATACAAACACAACTCATCACACAACAAATCAGCAGACAGTAAGCAACAAATGGCACATAATGACTTACAACA
The DNA here is from genome assembly GCF_023864275.1 of Schistocerca cancellata. Classification (NCBI taxonomy): domain Eukaryota; kingdom Metazoa; phylum Arthropoda; class Insecta; order Orthoptera; family Acrididae; genus Schistocerca; species Schistocerca cancellata. The sequence goes on from NC_064627.1 coordinate 33,415,666, forward strand.
ACAAAATCACACACAGAGTGGGTAATATACTAAAGAAACAAGGACTCAACATAGCATACAGAACCAACAACACAATACAGAGCAGACTCGGAAGAAATACCACCAACACTGACAAATACAGCCAGTCTGGCATCTACCAACTTACTTGCAACTGCTGTCAATCTGTATATGTGGGCCAAACATGCAGGACCTTCAGAACCAGATATAATGAACACCTCAGCAATGTTGAAAAGCAATAGCACACACTCAACATTTGCACAACACCTGGTAGCACACAACCACCACCCAACAAACATTGAAACTGACCTTCACATCCTAAAAACTATCGGCAGCCTATACCAAAAATTAACTATAGAAGAAAACTACCACATCCAAAAATCAATAGCCCAAGGAAAGAAAGTACTCAATGAATACACATCACTGTGCAACAAAACTCTGTTCGCCACAATAGAAGAACTATACAAGTAACACACACACACAAACAAATCCTCTCTCTCTCTCTCTCTTGTCTTTCTTTCTTTCTTTCTTTCTTTCTTTCAGTCTCTCTCTCTCTCTCTCTCTCTCTCTCTCTCTCTCTCTCTCTCACTCTCTCTCTCTGCCCCAGTACTCATCAGTACTCATCACACACACGCAAACCCACATAAACCACACACCACTAACACCAAATACAATTCAAACTCGCGTGCCTCACCCAGCAGAACACGCTACGAAACAAATGAACGCCACACAGCCACAACAACACATAATGGCAGCGAAAACTCCGCCTATGTTTTGAGTAATCGAAAAACTGTATTGCCACGCGAACATAGGCAAAGAAGTAAGCCTATTTACTTCGCCAACAACACAGGAATACGTACCACAACTTCAAAACTGTAAGTTACAGAAAGAAAACGCGATACAGTCTTATTTCCGTTCGTAAATACATAACAAACAGAAAATAAATTACGTTTTGTTGTTTGCAGATGACAAGTTGTGTATTGTGTAGCATAACAGCTGCCAAAACAAGAGGACAACAACATAATGTAAGGTATGTTACTTTTCGCCAATTAAGTTATAAATGTAACTTTTACATAATGTTGTAAACGACGTAAATGTTAATATGTTAACAACAAATTTACAGTTAAAAATGAAAATAGAACCCACTGACGATAGCACAAAAGTGCTGAAATATGTATGGGTGAAACAAAAGAAAAAAGGTGTCTTGCATAAGGCGGAACTTCTCATCCCATTACTGGTGCATTCCACAAGATGAGTTGGGTTTATATGCATGATCATTTGTGTTCATCGCTAGTTGTGTATGACAATGTTACAAGTAGATTTGCAGAAGGAATTACATTTTTATTGGCACAGAAACTTAGTCAAGACCACTTGGAAGTACCGGGTGATCAAAAAGGCAGTATAAATTTGAAAACTGAATAAATCACGGAATAATGTAGATAGAGAGGTACAAATTGACACACATTCTTGGAATGACATGGGGTTTTATTAGAACCGGAAAATACAAAAGTTCAAAAAATGTCCGACAGATGGCGCTTCATCTGATCACAATAGCAATAATTAGCATAACAAAGTAAGACAAAGCAAAGATGATGTTCTGTACAGGAAATGCTCAAAATGTCCACCATCCTTCCTCAAAAACAGCTGTAGTCAAGGAATAATGCTGTGAACAGCACTGTAAAGCATGTCCGGAGTTATGGTGAGGAACTGGCGTCGGATGTTGTCTTTCAGCAACCCTAGAGACGACGGTCGATCACGATACACTTGCGACTTCAGGTAACACCAAAGCCAATAATCGCACGGACTGAGGTCTGGGGACCTGGCAGGCCAAGCATGACGAGAGTGGCCGCTGAGCACACGATCATCAACAAACGCCGCGCGCAAGAGATCTTTCACGCGTTTAGAAATATGGGGTGGTTCTAAAAAAAAGAACCATGTCATTCCAAGCATGTGTGTCAGTTTTTACCTCTCTATCTACATTATTCCGTGGTTTATTAAGTTTTCAAATTTATACTGACTTTTTGATCACCCGGTATTTTGTGGGGAGTCAGAATTATACACCCAGAGCTCAGCAATTTTAAGCTACTTTAAAGAGACTTCTGGTTCACACCCAAACTGGAAAACCTACAACTGCGAATTGTTCTACCATCGATGCCATCCTCAGCGTAACATGAACTAATCTTTAAATGAGGAAGTCGAATGCAATCAGTTGCCATCTGTTCCAGGGATGGCATTAATAAATAGTGATCATGGTTATATAACGCATCTAGCTATCTCACTTGATATCTGAATAATGTTGTCGGATACATTGCTGGATTTGTGGCCACGAAATTCGTCAAAAAGTTAAATGCAGTATTTTCCAATTGGTACTGTGTCCAGTGTCCCACTGGCAGCGGTCTTGATCATTAGAACACAGGTACCTTGTCTATTCCATCGAATAACGTTGTTTATATCTGTAAAATGGGTGAGAGAGTATTAAAGCAAACATAAATTTTAAATGTGAAAAACCCCTTGAAAAAATCGTTCACAGCAGCTTTACAGAACTTAAGCAATGATGTTTTCTTTAGTTGAATTAACATATCACAAACTGTCCTCCCTTCGCCAGTTAAATAAAGTTGTACTCACTGAGTATTTTAAAATTAGGCTGCATTATGAAGTGACACTCTGCAGTGAGAGACCTCATGACATTAGCATTAAGAGTTTCTACACCAAAAGGTACTGTTTGACTATCAGTGATCGTGTGTTTTGAAAATATGTGTATGTGCTGGTATTGATAGACGTCAGATTCCTACAGATAAATTGTAGTGTGTATTACTTTCACATATTAGCTGTTGATGTTCACTTACATCACGACAACAATGAGGCCATAGCTTTGACTAAGTCATGTACATTTTCATTTTTGTGGCGATTTACATTTGCCTCTTATGCAAGAGCATTTTCAATCTAAGTGTTTTGCACAACTTCTATTATTAATTGTAAATAATGTAAATCATATTGCAATCATGTCTTCGATATGGGTAACAAATGGTTCAAATGGCTCTGAGCACTATGGGACCTAACATCTTTGGTCATCAGTCCCCTAGAACTTAGAACTACTTAAACCTAACTAACCTAAGGACATCACACAACACCCAGTCATCACGAGGCAGAGAAAATCCCTGACCCCGCCGGGAATCGAACCCGGGAACCCGGGCGCAGGAAGCGAGAACGCTACCTCACGACAACGAGCTGCGGACGATATGGGTAATATCCTTCAAGTATCACTCTTAGAAACTTCTTACATTTTACTAGATCAGTGTTACATGTATAAAATTATTACTAATGTTGTTACTCAAGAGCATAGAATACAATTGCTCTCACAGACATTGATGATAATTACAGGATGTAGAAATTTGTCAAGACTATTTATCAAACAAATTAACTACTATACAGTGGATAGTGAAATATTTTAATTCTGATTCTACTTGCGAATAAGTACGATTTCCTAGCGGTAGAGGTTGTGAAAAGCGATCAGCTTGGAATGTGTTCTTCTATTTACTTGATAAAAAAGTTTGAAGCGTGCTCTCCAGTTTTAAGAGCGTCTGATGAAAGTTGTTCATTATATTTGGATATTTGCCAAATTCTATAGACTCGGTTTGTTTCATCTCAGTTATCTGCTAGGGATTTTTTCTCTCGCCTTTGAACCCACTGATTGACTTTTGTTATGTGATCTGCTGTGATAGTGTACATGATAAGATTAACAAGCGCAGGAGTGCCCCAGCCAACCAGGTAATCAACTTCAAAGTAATTGGTCATATAAAAGCAGAACAATAATGAAGGCTTCTTCTTCATCTGCTCATGACTATGGTATGGATATGAAATAGCGTGAAATAATGTGTTGTTGCAAGTGCCTGCATTTACACATGCTGAGGAATATATATGACACATGGAAATTATTGCTGCTTTCACATAAACACAGGAACAGGTTTGTGTCTTTATACACACACACACACACACACACACACACACACACACACACACACATATATATATATATATATATATATATATATATATATATATATATATATATATATATATATATATTGCTCATTCACACACACACACACACATATATATATATATGTGTGTGTGTGTGTGTGTGTGTGTGTGTGTGTGTGTGTGTGTGTGTGTACATGTATGTATATATATGTATGTGTATGTGTGTGTGTGTGTGTGTGTGTGTGAATCAGCAATAGTTGGTAGGTGTCAGACACTTTATTAAGAACAAAGCTCTCCTGGGCATATCTAACCATTATGCACTACAAAATGCTGGCAGTGTGCAGGCCATGTTGGTTAGTGCAAATTTGTCTGGCTCAGGACAGAGTGACTCTCAATGAATACGATTCTTTGAAATAGCTTGCGTTCTGTTTATGAAATGGCTTTATCTTGCGGTTGGCTTTAGCAAGTTGGTATTTCATTCACCGAATAAGCTGTACATGACATGACTTCTAATATCCGTCGAAAAACTGATTTTTGTATGGGTGTGCTATGGACAACATGTGATACACGTTACTGTAGGTGACGTCACTATGGGGAATTTCGTGTATATGATGCACAATAATAGTCCAAGTAATAAGTATTATACGTTTTATTTCAAATCCATACCAATGTTAAACGAAGCACAGTTTTTGTGAGTCAACATGCGTTGCTAAACAAGCTTTTTTCGAAGCCTTGAGTGGAAGTAACAAGTTAAATACTCTCGTGGTCAATTCCATTTATATTTCATTCGGAACTAGTTGCCCATAATGAATATTCAGAAATGCGATACTTTTTGTTTTATTAAGCTACTTTATTGGGAGGGCAGCTGCATCAATCTGATTACACGTTTTGTGGTATTACAAGCTCGCCACAGTTAGACAATCATATTATCTATTAACACACAACTACTACTTATATCGCCGGCCGCGGTGGCCGTGCGGTTCTGGCGCTGCAGTCCGGAGCCGCGGGACTGCTACGGTCGCAGGTTCAAATCCTGCCTCGGGCATGGGTGTGTGTGATGTCCTTAGGTTAGTTAGGTTTAAGTAGTTCTAAGTTCTAGGGGACTTATGACCTCAGATGTTGAGTCCCATAGTGCTCAGAGCCGTTTTTTTCTACTACTCATATCTTACTAATCAGAGGAAAGCTAGATCCTAGGAACATTCAATCTGTTTCAATAAAAGGAAAAGTTAACCAGCAGTAAATATTTTAAATCTCTCCCTTTGTCAGAAAAATTCTAGGACAAGGTTTTTTGTTTCTGTGATTGCAATATTAAAAAGGACAAATGTTGTTTTTATGTTACCCGGCACGTGTCCATTCCTGAAATGACCTCGGCCATGTTACCTTACAAACTAACGATGTGACAGTGGTGTGCTTAGCAACACACTGTTTGGTTTTTTGGCACATTATTTACGCTAACGCAATGGATACTGATCATGAGCAAAGAGTGAGTGTTAAGTTCTGCATCAAGCTCTGGAAAACCTCTAGTGAAACTGGGCAATAAATGCAGGCGAGGCACTTTCAAGAACACAAAGGGTTTCGCGAAGACAAAGGTTCGAATCAAGACGAACACGACCTGGTCGCCCGTCTACAGCACATAGCGATGCAAACGAGGAACGTGTAAAGCTTTTATTCCAAGCGACTTGCAGCTGTGCGTGTGACATCACTCAATTTCAATCTTGATGTGTCTTGAGATTTTATGCGAAGATTTAGGCAAACGGAACATTACCGCAAACTCGTCCCTCAAACACTAACATACGAACAGAAACAGGGAAGACGAAGAGATTCTGCTGAAGTACTGGATAGAGTCATTCCACATTTCTGTCAAAAATTTTTATTAGTGATTAAGTTTGGTGCTACCGGTAGCAAACGACAATCTTCGAGAACAAAGACAATGTTGAACACATTCTTTGATACTAAAGGATTAGTTCGCCTCTAGTATGTTCCTCCAGGTCAAACAGTGAACAAGACTGCTTACATCAAAGTCTTGAAAGGTTTGCGACAAGCAATTCGACATCGCCGCCCTAATTTGCGGCATTCACAAGACTACTTCTTACTGCATGACAACGCAAGACACCTCACTGCTTCATCTGTTATCGAGTATCTGTTCAGTCATTCTATTATTGACATCCCACATCCACCATATTCGTCCTATCTCTCGCCTTCCGATTTTTTCCTTGTTTCCGCGAATGAAGAGGTGACTGAATGGAAAGTTGCATCAAGATATTGCAGACGTCCTATGAGCTTTGAGAAATGAACTTAGAAGCACCACAACTGAAAATTTCCCTGTTTGCTTCCAAGACCTCCAGCAACATTAGTAACCGTTAGTAGGTAGCCAAGGGGACTGCTTAGTTCGGAGCTAGGATCATGACTTGCCAAGCGCAGTTTTCTATTCTTTAAAAACCCTGTTCTGAAACTTTTCTGACAAACTGACTATTTCAAACATAAAATAAAAAGTACACTGCACGTTTTTAGTGCCGGGGTCTGAGAATCGTCACTGAGAGTAGCCCGACCTCAGTATAATAATTGAGAATTATTCATTTTCGGAGGAGGCAAACTTTATGCAGGACTTAACCAACACCAACTGTTGCAATTTAAGGTACAAGAGAAATATTGACTATACAGAAATCATACGGTCTCTAATAACATGAACACAACATTTAATTGGAAGACAGATCTTTCTTTCAGTGAATATAAAAATATATCAGCTCAACAATTGTTCTTTTGGATAACATTCCCTAACCTTCAAAGTCTTTTAAATGTCTCTAACTATAATTAACGTCTGCACAAAATATGTGTTGAGAAACACTCTTCAAATAATGTTTGCTTTGGTCCTCATTACAGGTAATTTTTTAATAGACAGTCAATTCTCAGACCAAATTCTATAAACATGGTAGGCCGCTAAACAGTCACTTTTCACAACACCATCCACATTACTATTGATGTTCATAGTCTTCCCTCAATCAAAATAAAGCCGATAACTATTCAGTGTACTCAGCCTCAGCAAATTCACTGTACGCTAGCGTTCTGTAATGACTGCTAGTTCTTCTCAAACTTCTGATGGCTTGATTTTTCTTTTCTCATGCATTTATTCACTGTCAAATTTTACAGTCTTGAATCACCTTTTTTGATATTTTTTCTTTGTATCTTTTTACTTGAAATCTTCTAGTCTTACATATCCTCTTCTTCGTTTATAACGTTAACATCGGTGTCTATTCTTAAAACTCTGTTCGTCTCTGCATGGTCAAACAGCATTCTTCTACTCGTTACGATAATTCTATGCTCCACATAAAATCTTGTGACTTTCGTCACAAAGGAACTCCCTCACTTTTCTCGAAATTATCACTCTTTCTCACTGGTTGAATTTCTTGCCGTGTCTGTTCGTCATTAGGTTACCGAGCCCCATCAGCGAATGACCCCTACCATTTTTCGATTCCTCCTTATCAAAATTTTGTACAGATAAAAGTTTTCCTGCTAGACGAAAGCGATCTCTATACTTGTAAACTGCATACAGTCCAAAGTGCTTGTAACATTAGAATATCTAAAATACTTCATTTTCATTTACACTTAAATACAAAATAACAAAAAGCTAGTGGTATAACTTATATCACATTATCGTTACATATTTAATGAATCACCGAAAATGCACTTCGTTATTTGGCGTAGAAAATGTCCATTAAAGTATCACCATGGAACAAGGAAAGAAGCAATCAGCGGGCATTTGTAGTTAACAGAGGAGATATAAAGCAAACAGAAAAAACATACATACCCAACTGACTGGCAAATATTTCTTTACGCACTGCCTTGCTTCTTGAATGTCTTTTCCACAAGAAGAATCTATTTGATGATTTCTGTAAGGGATGTCTGACACGATAACTGTTTGCTACCTCACTATACTCACATTCAGTGCCAGAGTTTCAAATGTCTGATTCAGTTTGTTCCTGTAAACATCATACGCATCACCAAGTATTGGAAACTATTGATTTTTTTTTTTATGCATTGCGTTTCATTAAAATTTCGCACATATAACAACCATGATTTGCTTGTAATGTTTGTCATTCTCTTTGCGTGGTTGTCTGAGGATAGGGTGTTTTATCATGATTCATAACACAAGGCTTTATTTCAGTTCCAATACATTGGCTAATTGCAGGCACTTTTTCTTTAGTTGGTTGCTGAAGCACATTTCACTGTAAGACAAATAGTCACTCTCATGACATAATTGGAGCTATTGATTTTTTTTCTGAAGTAGGGCAGTAATATTTACTGTGAGATAGAGACTGATTTCTTGTGATATTTGTTCTTTTATTTATTTACTGCGGTTACTTATACATTGCGAAGTGTCAGAAGCGCTTGTTATTCGTTGAGTTACTCGAGAATGGCATTCAAATTGAATCGATGAATAATTTCAGAAAGCATTTAACTACCGTACTTTTTCTTGTGCTTTCAAACACTTGCGGACAGACGAAACGGACAATTCCTTACAATTTTATCTTATGTAGCGTATTTATTTCTGTCTTCTTTTTCACCAGGAAAATTATTCTTAGAGCACATAGCTATGTAGTCTGTGTTCTTGATAGCTTAGTAGTTTGTCTGCTGGATTAGTTTCGCATCAGGACTATCCTGGTACAGAAATAGTTTCACTGTATGCATTCCGTGTATTTCGAGTAGCAAAAGTGAGACGTGTCTATCAACAAACCAATAGTTCAAAGAACGTTCATCGCAGTCTTCCTCCAAATTTTGTTTTCTATTTTTATTTCAGAGATACTTTTGTGAACTTTGCGCTCTGCTATGGTCCATTCATACGCTCCACCGCAGTTCGGTCGAAACATATCGGCTCAAGAGGCGTAGGCCTTTTCATCTCTCTATTAGGTTGCCAGTTTGGATGTCATATATGCCAAGCTACATTACCTCTCCTCTGAAGGTTTTGATCGCATTCAGTGGATGCTGTATCTGGAGGGTGAAGATAGCAGAACAGGTTTACGCAAATGACCTCAGTCAAAGTTATGAATAATGTGAGATCAGTGCAGCTGGCGTACACAACGAATAACAAAGATCAAGCAGAGCCAGGATTAACAGAGCTAAAATCATTTTGTGCCGACCTATGACCCAGTTCTGCACTAGGGGATATCCATGGCTGCATACACAGGATTAAATCGCAATTTTGGTATGATATTGGCAAGATGCAGTGCAATTAATTATACTGGCGTTAATGAGCCAACACCTTCCATGTCTATAGGGAATAAAAATTGTACTCTTACATTAACGCGTATGTATTATGCACACTGAACCATACAGCTATTCATACCTGAAAATAATGGGAGACAAACCTCTTCCCTGAGAGCTTGCTATTTATTAACAGTTTAACTTGTTCTAACTGCCTTTCCTGAAGTAGGTACCCCGTGTATCAACGGAAGATGGAAGTGAGAAATTCGTATAGAGCATGTATACAATATTCCTAAACAAACTACGAGTAGAAAGGTACGGTACTCTTGGAAGGCGTAAGGATAATCACAGAAAATATATTACAAATCTCCCAAACATCAGACTGAAGGCGCCGATTTATACCGGTAAGAACGCGCAATCTTCAGATATGTACGCATCTGCTACATGGAAGTAAGCTTCGTAGGAGAAAGTAGATTATGAGAGTTCTTCGAAAAGTTCCCTCAATGTTTTATCCAACTGAGTCCTAAACATCTTATGGCCGCTATATACCCCCATATAAGTTGTTCACAAGTGAGGACAAATTTCCAGGCCATGGTTTTACCCATAGTCATTGGAGAAATGGTGTTACACCTCATTACACACGCTCATCGAACCCACTCTAAAAATTATAAAATTAAATTGAGCTTTTCAGCATCTTATGAAGCGTGTCATTGTGAAGTGAACGTGGTATAGTAAACTAAGCTAAAATATGCGCCACTGTCGGAGGTACATGTTTACCCTATTTATGGCACTGTATTAGACTGTCTTGAACGCACATCGTAATGGTTGGTGGTAATACAGCTGCATATGGTGATTAATTACAAGTAATGTATCCTGTGGCAGCAAGGATACATATATATGTATATACACCTTTCTATGATCGATTTTTGGGGTACTAGTCCCATCTTCACAATCGCCTTAAGTACAAATCGAATCGATGTTGTATATTCTTTCTCTTAATATTATTTCTCTGAATGGCATCTGGCTGTCTACGAAATGAGAAGTGTACTATACCCACGTCTATAAGACTACATAAAATGGCCCAGCCGTGAGGTGACAATGTATTTGGTGCTGTGGACGTGGGGCTTACGTGTTTGGCATTCGGTTGACAGCAGGCTGTGTTGTTTTATTTTAAATAGCTATCTTTGATTAGTTTCCAGAATGCAAAGCGTATATTATTGATTACTATTAAAGACAGGAAAATGAACTTCTTAGAAAGTATATTATTGATTGCTATTAAATACAGGAAAATGAACTTCTTAGAAAGTATGTTCGTCAACTATCATTTTACAGTAACACACTTAAAGAACAAGACAACAGTTGACGAAAAACAAAAGATTTATTTTTTGTATATAAATGAGAAAAAGATTGGTAATGAAAATTCAGAACTGAACAAAAATAAACTCGAACACAAGAACAAGGAACAACACTGAACAAATAACTCGAATAGAACAAAAAACTCGAAACAAACAAGAACTACTGGAACAAATAAATCTTTTCTTCATTTGCTGGAAGCAGCAACTGTAGCATGGCTGCTGAGATCCTCGGCTGCCCTCTCCTGCACTTCTTTACGAGGTTTTTCATTATCAGCAGCGTCCACCTAGGCAAGCAGCATAGCTATAGTTGTGACAAAATCAGTCTTCACCTAGGACTTACATAATAAAATAACAGTAGCAAAGTATATCCAGACACTGTGACGAACAAACAGTTAATACGGAATAACATTCTTGTTATTACGCGTGTAGTGCCAAGAAGAGAAGAAATAAAAAGAAGCTTTAACGATATCCATAACAGCTGATAGCTAATAAATAATACATTTTTACATGTCGTCTCCAGTCTGTTACAATTTATAAACTTGTAATTCGGGTATTTAGCAAACGATGTTGAGGCAGAGTGAATACAGCCTTCAGAGGCATCTGTCAGAGAGCAGAGCACAAAATATAACATGGTGCGTCTAAGTGCTGATAAGAAACGCTTAGTCCTGTTCACCACAAGAAGACCAGACCTGAGGGGCAGACTGCAAATCAATAACACCCAGATACAGGGGACCAACCACGTCAAATACCCAGGTGTATTATTAGGCAATAAATTTATATTCAAGTTACACATACAAGTTAAGAAAGAGAAGACGATCAGACTAATCGATGCCCTACATGACTCACTAGACAGCGAAAACGTGATCGTCAATACAAAAATAAGACCTTATAAGGCACTCACGATAAAGGCCATGAGATACAGAAGTTCGTTTTGAGGCACAGTACACCAGACAAATATAAAATCTTTTCAAGTCATATGAAAGAGATGCTTGAGACTCATTTTCAAAGAACTCCGATGCTCTAGAGCCAGAGACTTACATAATGAACTTAATGAAGTCATTCATGATAGACTAGTTGGTTGAATAAAACAGCATTGAACTGCTTGAGAAAATTGAAAAACTTAAACCAGCCTCACAACATTTATAATACACGAGCACATTCAATCGCCAGTGTGGCCTCATGTACGAGTTCCACGAGCAATGATAGAAGATTTCGAGTTGTAGCAGCAGAGTATAATCAAATCCAGGACAGGAGCACAACGTCCTGTTAACGTCAGAGAAGCGCTAAAATGATACTAAGAAGTTCAGCCTTCAGAGAGTACCGTACGGAAGCTAATCGTTAAAAAATATAAAAGAGAAGTAAATTGTTTACAAACAAGAGTCTTCGTCTATCGCACAATGTTCAATGGGATACCGCTGAAGATCTCTCTATTAGCAACGGGACTTTAACTAGATACACACTGAAACGATTTCTGGCAGGTTATTAATTAAGTTGTCCTTTCAATGTAATTCCTTGCTTGTAAGTCAGTCTGATGTGGGTGTTGTTACTGTTATCGAATTATCTGTTCTGAATTTGTTGATGTTAATCTAAAGCGGATAGTTCAACTGCTTGCGAGCAGTCTTGTAACTGGAAATTACCCAACTCGGTGGTTTACTTTTATTCAATGAAGAACTGTGTGTCAGTTATAAGCATCGTTTGATTTCAGCTGTTACGAGACCTCCAAAATTACCCATTTCCTCTCCTTCCCCTAGTGCACATTTGCTTATTCAGTGCATTTTTCGGTTTCTGGACACCCAACATAACTTAAAGTAAATACGGAAATATGTGATATTGTGCTGGGCGTCAGGTTTTGAGGGAATCTGTTGCAATGAAATGATGGAATCGCGAACGAAAAGACAAGTCACAGCCTGCCGGCGTATAGTGTAAAGTGCCACTGTATGCAGCTGCCTCACTGGTGAAGCCTGCTACCTGGCTGAGGCGTGCCTCATTCCAGCCAGCGGGACGAAGTAAGGTGCTCGTTGGCGTCCTGATTAGGCACTTCCCTCTGATTCACGTATTCCTGCTAAAGGGAGCTAATTTGGTCAGTGGGGTGGGGTTTATTGTGTGGGTACTTCCTACAGCTGAAAGCAAAAGGAAATTTCTCAGGTGACGATTTATTTATGAACAAGAAAATAGGAATGCGGCCGAACAACTTAGTAGCCAGATGAACGTGAGTAGCCAGATAAACATGAGTCCTACACCCACATGATGTTAGTGTGATAGGCTGCTAGCTTGTAGATCATTAGAAGGTGGAAATAAATAAAGTGTAAATAGAAAAACATATTCATTGCATGAAAGGAGAAAACAATTAATTGTGATGCAAGGGAGGAATTCGAGAGCAGGACAATATAAAATATAACAGAGCACCATGATCTATGGGCAAGTAATTATAAAGAAAGGCGCCTGGAAAAATGTGCACAGAAATCAGTTTAATATGTTTTTTTTTAAGTGAAAGGAAGCTATGTATCTTTTGGAAACCTGGAGATACCAGAAGACTATCGAGTGTTTCAAAGGGAGGTTTAGGCAACCGCTGATTCAGAAAGGGAGATGTATTGCAAAAGATGACGAACGGTTGGTTTGGATAGAAGTGATAATGAGAGCTGCATAGGATCAAATGGAGGAAAAGACAACTCATCAGTAAGGAATTTTATTCACGAAATAAGAAAATACCTAAATACAGAAAATTAAGCCAGCAAATGTGAATACACAAGTTTAAAAATAATGGAGAAGAAACTCTAAACTTGACTGTGGGAATAATAGACACAGGAAAATTTAAGAAAACTTTGGAGAAAACTCAATCACATAAATCAATACCTAGGGCTCAGATTGCAAGACAGTATGAAGCAAGAAAGGAAAAACTGCAATTGGGATACAGTGCACGGACAGGTTCAACAAAGAGCACCAGCTTGAAGTAATTATTATCGAAAGGAAAGAGGAATCAGACGAGGGTAAGAAGGAACACATTATACTGTGAAAGGAATTTCACAGACCACTGAAAGACATATGTCGAAGAAGGACACCTCGAGTAGACAAAACTTCTTTACTGTTATTGGGATCATTGTGAGAAGCAAGAAAAAAAGGGTTCACCAGACATATAACACGTGCAAGGTTGGATACATACGCTCAGTCTTCAAACACATGTAATGATCCCACTCCGAAAGTGGGAAAATTCCAAAGGAGTGTGAATGTTAATGGAATGGTTGGAAAAGAACTAACACGAAATTATGATTAGACTGGCAAAATATGAATATAGGTTCAAGAGGGATGTAGAGATGCACGAACCATTACTGACTCAATACTACAACTTGGGAGACAGACTGAAGCAAAGCAAACGGACGTTCATACCTGCTGCATTTCTGAAGGTAACAAGGATAGCCTATTCCACATGTTATCCAGTGTGGACATTCAGCAAGCAATACGGACAGGAAACCGAAACTTGGAATGGAAATTTTAGTTCTGGTAGAAAAAAAAAACTTTTAGTTTAGTCGATGACAATGCCATTATATCAGAGTCGGTACTTTACTTGAATTATCTGCTGAACGAAATGTGTAACGTGTTGAAAATATGTTGTTAGCTGAATGTTTAAAAAGTGAAAGTAAGGTACTAAAATGCAGTAGAATAAAATCGAAATTGTAAGCTACGGAGGGAAATGGATTAGGAAATGACATTGGAAGTATCAAAAGAGTGTTGCTACTTGGGTAGAAAAATAGCAGATAGACGCTGAAGTGCAGAAGATGTAAAACTGAGAACGTCATTAACAAAATTTCTTAACATAGAAGACAAATTCCAATGTCACATGGTCTTTTCTGAAGATATTTGTCTGCAGTCTAGCCTTGTACATGAATGAAACGAGAACTGTAAACGGTTCAGGGCAGAAAAGAGCAGATGGTTTTGAAGGGAAGTGTTCAAGAAGAGTGCTGAAGACGAAGTCGACCTAGGGCGTGGCTTACATGGGGAAACTCAATCGAGCTGGTGAGAAAATATTTTTATGACAGAAAGTGAATAAAAGATGGAATCTGTTGATAAGATGCATCATGAAGCCTCAGGGGGTTATCTTGTTGGTGAAAAAGGACTGAGGGAGTGTTGTAACATTATGTGATTGTCTTATCATTTTAAATCATTCACTAATCGAGCAGTCGCTCGGCAACAGCTACAGTTAGCAAATAATGTTGCGAGAATGTAAAAGGTGAACGATCTGTGACGTAACTTGTTTATTGTCGAAGCACCGTCAGAGATGCAGTGAGTTATTGACTTTGAAAACCGCGGCGCGAAAAACGGACAGAAGAAGAACACTTTTACACATTTTTTTTTTTTTTTTTTTTTTTTTGGAGGTACGATGAACAGTTACTCATTCTTCTCTTGTCTCCTGTAACTTGTGTCGGACGCGCATGTCTTGCCGCCGTATTATTATTGTCAAAATTAATATTGTTCTAGTGTAAAGTAAATGTGTAATACTAAAAGTGCCTAGCAGTAGATTTATTGTGCGACGTGTATGTGAAAACGTCAAAGGAATTGTTTCCATTAAGAGAAGTGCCAGTCAAAACGGCATCCATGTTAAATCCGTCATTGCAGTGTAAGTTTGTCTATTACTTGCCATAAATTCAGAGTTAAATGGAACTGGTGTATGGACTATTCATTTACTATAGAATCTATGTCTCACTTCTTCATGAAATTATTTAATTTTCTATATGTTTCTGCCAAATAGAGAGTTCACAGTCACGAATTCTTTCGTCGAGTTTCTTTCGTCGAGTTCGGACGGAAGTTGCATGCGGCGAAATATTTTCTCCGCGCCATATTCTACTGGTAAATGCATGATAAACTACGGTCCCTTAGGAAATTCATGTTGAGCTATCCAAAATAATTATATTTTGAATAGGCATTTACTCTCCTATGCAATGCAACTTCCGACTGATCAGACGATCCAACAAGAAACAGCCGCACACGGTCGGCGTTTCCAAATATGTTTCCACCGCTGATTATAGCTACATGTTACAGCACAAAAGTAACATATTGTTATAATTAGAGACTACGAACGGGGTCATTTATAACTGTATGTTTATGTATACACATTACGTAAACATATCGTTATAGTGTGTGTGGTAGTGGAACGTGGGATGTTCGTAAAATTCTGCTGATAGATGAAGATTTGAACAGGTAAAGTGGACTCACATGAATGACGCTTGCCAAGAAACCAAGAGGCTCTCACTCGATGGACTGCTGTGGCGAGCTGCATAAAGCCATTCTTCAGACAGGAGACAACAAGAGCAACTGTAGTGCCCCGAGTTGGTATTCTAATAGTTGCCCTTTCCGTACCTATTAAGGGTTATAGCTGTACTGATGCTATTCACAGCAAAATAGTGTATGAGGCTAAACAGACGTACCCTTACACGAAAAATATTCTGCCATGGTATATTCTGGTAGCAGTGGCAACTATGTAACATAGGAGTTGTTCTTTTACCTTCACATGCAGTAGCTTTATTAATCTTGTGACACTCAACACACTTCATCATACCATTCTTCTTTAAACTCGTCGTTGCTGTAACATGTTATTTTGTGTGTTAGGTTGTCCCCATTCTTTGGTGTAACATTCAGTGAATTATCATTCTGTCACAGCAGAAAAGCTCAGTATCATTGTTCGTCATAAATATTTCAATGAATCTTACATCTGTTACCGACATGTCCTTAGATGTAACTTTGGATGAAACGAAAGTCCTCCTTACCAAGCTTACTGCGTTAATGTCATAATTCCGTCGGTGCCTAAAATCTGCGTTACACTGGACGTCAAATTCTCGTGGGTTGTAATTTTTTTTGACTGCTTTATCGATGATATTCTACTTCATAACATGGTCATCTGTGGTATTCAGGCGACATCTCATTCTGGCTCCCGGTTTCATATCCTATTACACTACCATACCCTACTATGGCGCCCAGTTCAGGTAATAGGTTTTCTTACGTCGCTTAGACGTGCGAGTACATCGCAATCTTTTCCTTTGATAATGATACGTCTTCGCTTTAATATTTCTGTTTGGTGCGTAATCGAGCAGACGAACCGATGCTACTGCGGTCAATGTTTACATTACTGTCCAGCAGGTAGATAATTTCCTCTGTTCTTTCCAGCAAATAGCTAAGGATGCAATCTCGTTGAAGCAAGAGGTACTTGAGATCACTTGAAACTAGTGGAACAGTTCATCTCTGAAGGAGTCGACTTCGGCGAAGTCTTACATCTCCGGAAGAAACAAGCCAGATAGAGACGATATTCCAAAGAAAACTACAACGTTGAGAAGCTGTGAGTTGGCTAAGACACAGTACTGGAAATCAGTACGTGCCCTTTTAAATGTTCACCGACTATCCAGATTTAGATTGTTCACATTTCCATAAATTACGTAAAACATTGATCGTCATAGATGCGTTGAAAGTCAGTCAATCGATTTGAGTGTTCGTCATTTCCCAATCAGATATCACGCTACGCAAATAACGTCTTTGTCGCGGAATAAAAGTTAACTGCTTATCTTACACCACTACCTCGAACCTGCCATGTAGACGGAAGGATGTGACTCCAGTCAGCAGTGACATACTGTCACTTGTGACTCGCAAGAACTATGGTCTACAACTGGCACGACTCAAGTCGTTGCAGGGTGCCACGTAACCATACCGAACACGTGACAATTTTGCAGTTGAAGCATATAACCTCTAGTGATACCATCGCGTTAGACCTTGGATTCAGTTTAGTGTCTAGTAATTGAAGGACGTGAGTACACTCTAAATAACCAAGTGATGTACATATATAGACAAACAAATTACTACAGTTTCAGTAAAACTGAATTATTTATGTAAGAGAAAGGGTTTCACAAATTGAGGGAGTCAACAATGCGCTGTTCCTCCTCTGGGCTTTGTACCAGCAGTTTCTCGACTTGGCACAGATTATTGCAGTTATTGGATGTCCTCCTGGCATCGTGGCATATTCTGCCTATCGGAGTGTTAGAGCGTGAAAATCTCGAGCTGGACGGAGGTTCAAAATGGTTCAAATGGCTCTGAGCACTATGGGACGTAACTTCTTTGGTCATCAGTCCCCTAGAACGTAGAACTACTTAAACCTAACTAACCTAAGGATATCACACACATCCATGCCCGAGGCAGAGTTCGAACCTGCGACCGTAGCGGTCTCGCGGTTCCAGACTGTAGCGCCTAGAACCGCTCGGCGCTGGACGGAGGACACTACGCATAACACTCCGAACTTTCTGAATTGGGGAGAGAACCGACGAACTTGACGGCCATGGTAGGATCGGACAAGCAAGAAGGGAGGCAGTATAAACTCTCGTCTTGCTGAAATACAGGGTGATTCAAAAAGAATACCACAACTTTAAAAATGTGTATTTAATGAAAGAAACATAATATAACCTTCTGTTATACATCATTACAAAGAGTGTTTAAAAAGGTTTTTTTTCACTCAAAAACAAGTTCAGAGATGTTCAATGTGGCTCCCTCTAGACACTCGAGCAATATCAACCCGATACTCCAACTCGTTCCACACTCTCTGTAGCATATCAGGCGTAACAGTTTGGATAGCTGCTGTTATTTCTCGTTTCAAATCATCAATGGTGGCTGGGAGAGGTGGCCGAAACACCATATCCTTAACATACCCCCATAAGAAAAAATCACAGGGGGTAAGATCAGGGCTTCTTGGAGGCCAGTGATGAAGTGCTCTGTCACGGGCTGCCTGGCGGCCGATCCATCGCCTCGGGTAGTTGACGTTCAGGTAGTTACGGACAGATAAGTGCCAATGTGGTGGCGCTCCATCCTGCTGATATATGAATTGTTGTGATTCTTGTTTGAGCTGAGGGAACAGCCAATTCTCTAACATCTCCAGATACTGTAGTCCAGTTACAGTAGCACCTTCGAAGAAAAAGGTACCAAAAACTTTATTGGCTGAAATGGCACACAAAACGTTCACCTTAAGCGAGTCACGTTCATACTGAGTTGTTTCCCGCGGATTCTCAGTGCCCCATATACAGACATTGTGACGGTTGACTTTCCCGTTAGTGTGGAAAGTTGCTTCATCACTAAACACAATCTTTGAACTGAACGATTCATCTGTTTCCATTTGAGCAAGGATAAAATCACAGAAATCGATTCTTTTAATCTTATCAGCTGCAGACAGTGCTTGAACCAATTTCAGACGATAAGGTTTCATAACTAACCTTTTTCGTAGGACTCTCCATACAGTTGATTGTGGAATTTGCAGCTCTCTGCTAGCTCTGCGAGTCGATTTTCCTGGGCTGCGAACAAATGCTACATTTTCATCACTCGTTCTCGGCCGTCCAGAACTTTTCCCTTTGCACAAACACCCATTCTCTGTAAACTGTTTATACCAACGTTTAATACACCACCTATCAGGAGGTTTAACACCATACTTCGTTCGAAATGCACGCTGAACAACTGTCGTCGATTCACTTCTGCCGTACTCAATAACACAAAAAGCTTTCTGTTGAGCGGTCGCCATCTTAGCATCAACTGACGCTGACGCCTAGTCAACAGCGCCTCAAGCGAACAAATGTACAACTAAATGAAACTTTATAGCTCCCTTAATTCGCCGACAGATAGTGCTTAGCCCTGCCTTTTGTCGTTGCAGAGTTTTAAATTCCTAAAGTTGTGGTATTCTTTTTGAATCACCCTGTATAAGCCCTGGATAGCGTACCATGAATAACAACAAAGCGCTGCGTAGAATATCGTCGACGTACGGCTGTGCTGTAAAGGAGCAGCGAATGAAATCCAAGTGGTTCCAGTTGTGAAAAGGAGTGGCACCCCAGATTGTCACTCCTGGCTGTCAGACTGTATGGAGGGCGGCAGCCAGGGGCTTCCTGAGACACATCTTCTTTGGTCATAGGTGCTCAGTTCGAAGAGACCTTCTTCGCTGAAAACAATTCTACTCGTGTCAAAGAGATACTTAGCTGAAAAGGCATATATACGCCCCAGACATCGGTGAGATACCAATTTGAATGTCGCCCGACGTATGGACCGACAACCAGAAATAATGCTTAGTGCGCCTTTTCCTTTCATGGCAGGACTCGGTTGGTTGTCATCCGTGGCAATCTTGCAGCACTGCGGAGCGTCGAAGGTATTCTGCACACCGTTTTATTGCCCTTTATGACAAACCATCGTCGGATTAAATTTCAGCAAGATAATGCTTTTCCGCACAGCGCGAGAGTTTCTGCTGATTGTCTTCGTTCTTGCTAAACCTTAACCTCACCAGCAAAGCCGCCGGATCTCTTTCCAATTGAAAACGTCTGGAGCATTGTGGAAGGGAACCTGCAACCAACTGAGGATTTTGACCTTCCAACCCGTCAGTTGGACAGAAGGTGGCACGATACCTCAGGAGGACATCCCACAATCGTGCCAATCAATGCCAAGACCACCAACTGCCTGGAGAAGGTCCAGAGGTAACCATTTGTTTGTCTGCACCTGTACATCACGTCTATCGATATCCCTCCCATTCTAATAATTCGTTTGTGGTCCGGCGTTCTTTTGCTGTACAGTGTATGATAGGTTTGTAATATAGTGAATCCCTCGTTTAGTTCTTCATGTAAACGAGACAGACGACTACATTTTACAGTCGTGAAAGGTAACCGGATTGTGAGAGGTTCGCGAAAATTATCGTCCGGCAGGATGGCTGTTTCTGCAATACAGACAGTCTGAGACGTATTTGTCTTTTCGTCGCTCCAAAGTGAGTGGCCATTTATTCCTGCTGGCTCTTCATTGTACTAATAACACTAACTTACCTCAGCGGGATCCTCCTTCGGCAGATCAACGAATTCCACCTCTGCTTTCTTGCAAATAGTCTCGGCGTTCACAGTCAGTTTACAGGCGTCGTTCTCGAGCGGTGGAATATCTTCTAGCAGATTGGTCACGTCGAAACGCCCAATGACGCGGACCTGTGGATGGTTTGACTTCATCATCACTGACTCAGCTGTAAAGGCAAGCGTCTAACCTACAGAGAACCTTAGACACTGACTTAACTTTCTAAAATGGGTTATACGAGATCTCTATGTGTACGTTGTAATAAAGCTGAAGAGCAGTGCTACAGATGTCTGTTAAAAAGTAAGATAGAGGTAGAAAACTAACAGGTACAGGAATGTAATGGAGGGGGAACATTTTTATGGGGCAGACTGATCAGAAAGGCTAACGTGAATATTCGTAAGGCAAGGAGGAATAGTTAATCGGGCGCTTGAAAGTAAGAAATGTTAAGAGATGTTCAGGTTCGAACATAAGAAGCAGGTTAATGCCCATGTAGTGCTTCGTGCACACCATGATACAAAATGATCACGCAGAATGAAACTTGCTAAGAGAATGATGATCTAAAAACTTCAGACATTGTCTATGGTCTATATGGCATGTAATGTTTGTGATGGTTTTTGTTTACTGCTTACAATAGGACACATAAGGACGTACAGCAACTACGTAGCAAAATATACACTCAACTCTAAACAAGGGAACTTGCTAAAGAAAATGTCGATATATATGTTTTTTATTACTACTCTGAATGATGTAGTAAAGTTAAGTAATACATTCAATTATCGGGATATCGTTTGGAATTAAATGCAGTATATTTGTCAGTTGTCCAGATAATTAATTTATTTCACAATAAAAGTGTTTAGTCAAGTATAAAACGTTCATACGTCTTTCACGTTCATGTGTCATATACCAGAACTTGTATGATTGCTCTGAAGTTGTTAAAGCTTTATGTTTTAATTCACTCCAATAACGTTACATCCGCTTCTCCCCAACAGATGTTGTTTTTATACTTAACTGATGTCTGTTATACATATGATTTTAACCTCCAATAAGTAGAATTACTTCCTAATGCATTACTAGTATTCTTCTTGTTGAGTAATATATTTCTCATCAATGATTTCTGATACGTTACGTATCACACATCTGTATTCATGCAGTGGTAACACTTTTATATCTAGAATTGTTACTGTGTTATCACGTGGAACTATTTTGCGCGCATTTATGTGCGTCACTCTCTTCGGTCAAATCATCCCAGCTAATAAGTGTGAGGAGCGTTTTTAGCCGTACAGAATCTGTCCCAGATCGAGTCATTCAATAAAGTAATCGACTTCCTTAGGATTTCAGATAACCAGTGCAACACCATCAACCACACAGTAGTAAATTTAAAAAGGTATTATCCGACGTATCCCTAACAGCACAGTTGGGGCAAGACACCATAACATGTAGGAAGTGCGTGCAGCGGCAGCCGCAATGACGGGAGAATGCTGATTGAGACGTAACGTACCATCGTTGACGAGGTCATTAGAAAACTTTGTCTAGATATGGGAAAGGATGATGGGTGAAAGAGCATGTGTTCCTTTCGATTGGATGCATCTCGACTATGTTTTATAACAGAACCAGCGAAACCCGTAACACAGTTCGCACAAATTTCCCTTTCCTACTAAATTATTCATTTACTCTGATTAAGTACCTGAAGTAAAAAGTGGTCAGAGGTAATCCTCAGCCGGCCGCGGTGGTCTAGCGGTTCTAGGCGCGCGCAGTCCGGAACCGCGCGACTGCTACGGTCGCAGGTTCGAATCCTGCCTCGGGCATTGATGTGTGTGATGTCCTTAGGTTAGTTAGGTTTAATTAGTTCTAAGTTCTAGGGGACTGATGACCACAGATGTTAAGTCCCATAGTGCTCAGAGCTATTTGAACCATTTGAAGGTAATCCTCTTTTGTGACTAAGAAGCGCAGTCTTTTGGTAAATACTACTATGTAAGTCGTATTTCGCACATTCGTTGTCTTCAGATTACATGGTTATGACGTTTGAAGTGGAACACACTTGCAGATAGACGACGAGCTAAAGGGAAGGGGCTGTTCACTAAATTCCAAAAATCCTATCTTCGCCGAGGATGTAGAGCATATATTATTACCACCAGCTTACAAATCCCGCAATGATCACCATTCAAAGATAAGGGAAATTAAAGCTCGCACTAAGCTCTTGAGACAGTTGTTTTTCTCTCTCGCGATCCACGAGTGGAACACAGGGGGTGGTTAAATATGGCTTTGGCGCGAATAGTGCCCTCCGCCACACACCGCTTGGTGCCTAGGGGAGTATATATGTAGATGTAAATGTAGACGTAGAGTTTGCCCCTAAGATGTAGCTCAGCCTGCGACAGAAGGTGATCCAAAACATTGTTACAGCCTTATTTTAAATAATTTAGCCTCGAAAGCAGCCTACTTTTGCTAGTTCCAATCCAAATTCTTGCCTCATTTCTTTTCATGAGTTTCTGTCCAATAAAGACGTCGTAATATTATAGTAATTATGTATAACTTCGGTATTAACAATGATCGATACCGGTGTGGACGAACAGATGGGATGGCACCTGTTTCAGTTCTCGTCCTAAGTCTGTCAGAACCTGTACCGAAAATGCCTGGGCCACCCTTCATTCGCCCTTTCCTTACGGCTTGTGCCGTTGATTCCATGTGGTCTCTGCCAACTGCTCGTATGCTCTTACAATTTGTATACTCTTACAGTTTATTTATACAGATAGTTTTCATCAACAACTTAATTACAAGATCACGTGAGCGTCAGCATTAGAACAACCGTTGGCAGTATCACAATAAGGCAAAACAGACGCCACGAAAGTTTATCTGGAGCAATTAGGTGTGGACTATGTTAGAAGGTAGATAAAAGAGTCCCAGTAGAGCGCCTTTGTGGATGTCATAGAATATTCCATAAGTTCATTCGGAATCTTTATGTCGTCACATTTATCCTGTTGAACTTTTATAAGAATTGAACCATCGTACCCGTTACCACGCATACTGATTTGGTGTAATAGTCATTCCGTTTCTATCATCTGTCTTAGGTGGCACGTTCACCATCTAGTCGGCTACAATCATTGAGATGTTGTGATTCCTTCTGTCTTCTTTATCTATCCCCTACTGCCACACTACATGTTAATTTATGGCGTTCATAGTCATTTATTTCCAGGTCTTGGTTTCATATCCGCTGACATCTCGATGTCGGATTCGAGACATCAGTTCAACTAATAGGTCTGCCTAATGTCACACAATTACAGAACTGCATCGCAGCTTTTCCGTTTACTACTGATACGTCTTCGCAATGATACCTCTATTCAGTACGTGTTGATGGGACAAGTTGTGCAACGGTGGTCTACATTTACGGAACAGTGTGGCATGTAGCCGACCTCGTGTGTTCCTCCCACAAAATGGCTGAGGACGCAATCCACTGGGAGCCACAGGCCAACTTAAGCTTAGTCGCAAGCATCAGAACAGTCCAGCTTTGATGCGGTCGTATGCTTCAGTAAAGTATTGTATCTTTCTATAAGACACAAGGTATACAAAGATTTATTTCCGCATTAAATTGCAACGTGGTGAGTTGGTTAAGACAAAGACTTGAAATCAGTATATGCTATGATAATTTCACTTTTTCCCGGACTTAGGTACTCCACGTTTCCATAAATCGCTAAACACTATCCTCGTCGTAGTTGCGTTAATAATGAGGCAACCGGTTTCAGTCTCCCGCGGCCCACAACTCGAAATCGCATTCCGTGTATAACGCCTTCGTCGCGAACTGAAAGTCAGCTTCTAATCTTACACGTTCGCCTCGAACTTACGACACCGATGGACATATCAGTATGGCCAGCAGTAGAGCTCGACCAGCTGCGACTCTCCAAGGCTGTCGTCTATAATCGGTGCATCTCAACTCCTTTTAGACCGACATGTGTCACGCTAGTGGCATTCCGAATTCATGGCAATTTTACATCTGAAGCTTAGTGTATCGCAGCAAAATTAAGTTGTATCTGAAGTTTACTTTAACGTCTTCTAACCAATGGACGTTAGTATTTCTGGATTGTAATAAAATGTAAACGTGACTCTCGAGTGCATTTTCCTGTCATGAAGGCATGTCTGGAGCGTGAGACATTTCAAATAAATAAACAAATTTCGCAGAGAGGGTGTTTCTGCAGTGCATGCAGTCAGACGTGTAATTGGCTTTTCTCCGCTGTAGCCCTGAGAGGCCATTTCTTCCTACTAACTATTCATGGTAGTAATGCTACTGACTTACCTCAGTACGGCCCTCCTGCGGAGCATCGAACAACTCTGTCTCTGGTTTCTGCGGTAAAATTTCAGGTTGAGCACTCCGATCGCAACTGTCGCCCTCAAAACGTGGAATCTCTTCAGCCATCTCTTCCTCACCGAAGTCCCAAGTAAAATTGACCTGTGGGAGGTTCGAGTTTATCATTAGGGACTGAGCTAGAATAGCATGTATCTGAAGGACAGAAATCTTTAGCCGTCTGTCTCAGCATTCATAAATGGATTACATATTAAGTAACTAAGGCTTAACTGTAGGCTGTAATAAACGTGAAATACAGTGTTTTTAATGTATGTTAAAATTGGGAAGATATAGGCACGTTACGAAAAAAGAATCAGACCATTGCGTATACAGTGGGATAGGGCGTGTCATGACGTAAAATGATTAGACCATGCAAAAGAGTGAAACCAAGAAAGACTATGATGATCTAAAAACAGGAAGCATCCTTTTATAGCCGTATGATATGTAACGTCTTCGATGGTTTTTGGTGGTTACTACGTGCGATCTTACAGTAACTGTGCCGGTAGATTTAAAAAAGGAAGATTACTAACGAAAATATAAATATATTTTGATATTGCTGCACTGTATCTTTCGCCAGATTGAAATACTACGCCTGATTAACAATACTTCATGTAGAGTTATTTACTATATGTTTATCAGTGTCTCGATACATTGTTTTTTACATATATTAAATTCATACTCCTTTCACACTGATCTGCTATATTATAAGATGATGCATAATTCCTCCGAACATATTAATATCGTATTCTTTGATTATACTAGAGCCACGTCTCCCTATGTGTATTGTTCTTCATCTTCCTTCTTCTTCAGTTTCATAGCCTAGCATTCCTTTCAACATTTATATTCTTGCATGCAACCTTAGTTTTACCTTAGGGCCTTGTAACAAGTTGAGGATAATATTATTGGTCTGTAGTAGAGTGAATGTCTCCCTCTGCTCTTCTTGTAATTCTGAGTGTCAGTTGCGGTCTCTCGTGCTCTGAAAGCACGTATGATGATGATGATGATGATATTTGGTTTGTGGGGCGCTCAACTGCGTGGTTATCAGCGCCCGTACAATTTCCCAACCTTTGCTCAGTCCAATTTCGCCACTTTCCTGGATGATGATGAAATGATGAGGACAACACAAACACCCAGTCATCTCGAGGCAGGTGAAAATCCCTGACCCCGCCGGGAATCGAACCCGGGACCCCGTGCTCGGGAGGCGAGAACGCTACCGCGAGACCACGAGCGGCGGACAAGCACGTATGGAGCTTGAGCGATTCCCAATAACACACTGAAGCACCAAAGAAAGTGCTACAGGCATGAGTTTTTAAATACAGAGATATGTAAACAGGCTGAATACACCGCTAGAGTCCGCAACGCCTGTATAAGACAATAACTGTCCGGCGCAGTTGTTAGATTGGTTACTGCTGCTACAACGGCAGGTTATCAAGATTTAACTTAGTTCGAATGTGGTGTTATAGTCGGCAAACGAGTGATGGGACACGGCATCTCCGAAGTAGCGATGAAGTGGGGATTTTCTCGTACGATCATTTCATGAGTGTACCGTGAATATCAGGAGTCCGGTAAAATATCAAATCCCAGCCATGGATGTGGCCGGGAAAACATCCTGCAAGAACGAGAACAACAACGACTGAAGAGAATCGTCCAACGTGACAGAAGAGCAACCCCTCTGCAAATTAATGAAGATTTCAGTGCTGAGCCATCAACAAGTGTTAGAGTGCTAACGGTTCAACGAAACATCATCGATATGGGCTTTCGGAGCCGAAGGCCCCTTGTATACCCATGGTGAGTGCGCTACAGAAAGCTTTAAGCCTCTCCTGGGCGCGTCAACACCGACAACGGACTGTTGACGAGTGGAAACATTTTCCTGGAAGGACGAGTCTCTATATTTAAACTGTATCGGGCGGATGGACGTGTACGGGTATGGTGACAACCTGATGAATCCATGGACCCTGCATGTCAGCAGGGGACTGGTGGGGACTCAGTAATGGTGTGAGGCGTGTGCAGCTGGAGACAGACATGAACATTATTGAGACGTACAATGTCTTGTTCAGAAGAGATCTCCATCCCCTCGAACTCTTACGGATTTATATACAGGCCTGCAGGATTCATGCTGTCAGTTCCCTCCAACACTACTTCAGTCGTTACTCGAGTCCGTGCCACGTTGTGTTGCGGTACTCTGGGTGCTTTGCAGGGGCCCTACATGATATCAGGCAGGTGTACCAATTCCTTTCGCTTTTCAGTGTATTACCCGGCAGAGTGGCGGATTCCGCAGTGCATACCATCTGAAATACTATTTGTGCATTCTTCCCTCTCACGCTGTCTGGCCGTTCCCTCCTGCTTATTTATCATTGTAGTAATAATATTGACTTACATTAATGGGATTCTCCTGTTTCTTCTCTCGTCTCTTCCGGCGGTTGCGAGGTTCTACAGGAAGCTTGAAATCGTGGGAAACAGACGGAGGAATTTCTTCGTCCACATTTATCACCTTGAAGCGCCCAAATATACGAACCTGGGAGAGTTTTATTTTTACCATCACTAATTTAGACAAGACGTCATGTATGCAGCAGATATAAAGGTTTAGACATCTTAATTGTAATAATTAAACAGACTATATATTCAATAAGTAGCCCGTAATTGTAGTTTTAAAAGAATTTTGGTACAGTGCTATTGATGTGTGCTGAAAGTTAAGATATCGAATAAGGTAGAGAACTAAGAGATACAAGGGGAAAAGACAAAGGAAGATGGTTATCGAGCACACTTAGTAAATTATGTATAGTTTGTTGCTACTAGTGCTAAGGCATCAACAAACAGTTAACTTATGACACAACATCAAATAAATTTGAAGTGCCAGTACACAATTAAATACGTAGGGAATTGCAAGTGAGAGTGCTTACTAACGAAAATGTAAATTAGTGTTTATAATGTTGACTGGAATACTCTCTTTCAAATTCTAAAGGTGGCAGGGGTAAAATACAGGGAGCGAAAGGCTATTTACAATTTGTGCAGAAACCAGATTGCAGTTATGAGAGTCGAGGGACATGAAAGGGAAGCTGTGGTTGGGAAGGGAGTAAGACAGGGTTATAGCCTCTCCCCGATGTTATTCAATCTGTATATTGAGCAAGCAGTGAAGGAAACAAAAGAAACATACGGAGTAGGTATTAAAATCCATGGAGAAGAAATAAAAAACTTTGAGGTTCGCCGATGACATTGTAATTCTGTCAGAGACAGCAAAGGACTTGGAAGAGCAGTTGAACGGAATGGATAGTGTCTTGAAAGGAGGCTATAAGATGAACATCATCAACAAAAGCAAAACGAGGATAATGGAATGTAGTCGAATTAAGTCGGGTGATGGTGAGGGTATTAGATTAGGAAATGAGACACTTAAAGTAGTAATGGAGTTTTTCTATTTGGGGAGCAAAATAACTGATGATGGTCGAAGTAGAGAGGATATAAAATGTAGACTGGCGATAGCAAGGAAAGCGTTTCTGAAGAAGAAAAATTTGTTAACATCGAGTATAGATTTAAGTGTCAGGAAGTCATTTCTGAAAGTATTTGTATGGAGTGTAGCCATGTATGGAAGTGAAACATGGACGGTAAATAGTTTGGACAAGAAGAGAATAGAAGCTTTCGAAATGTGGTGCTACAGAAGAATGCTGAAGATTAGATGGGTAGATCACATAACTAATGAGGAAGTATTGAATAGGATTGGGGAGAAGAGAAGTTTGTGGCACAACTTGACCAGAAGAAGAGATCGGTTGGTAGGACATGTTCTGAGGCATCAAGGGATCACCAATTTAGTATTGGAGGACAGCGTGGAGGGTAAAAATCGTAGGGGGAGACCAAGAGATGAATACACTAATCAGATTCAGAAGGATGTAGGTTGCAGTAGGTACTGGGAGATGAAGAAGCTTGCACAGGATAGAGTAGCATGGAGAGCTGCATCAAACCAGTCTCAGGACTGAAGACCACAACAACAACAACAATTATCTTTGTTATCACACTAGTTTTTCTTAGCTTATTCTTACCATCGTCATTTGAATTTATGTTTTGTGTTCCTTGACACTGCCAAATCAACATCGAATTTCGATTCTGGAACATTACAGGGGGTCTCTACGACAGCGCTGTTATCTTTTGTTTAAGAATCCCCACCTTCTCTAACACGTCTGTGTTCTCTGTTCCGGTCATTTATTTTCTTATCAACTATTCTTCAAGTTTCTAAACTTTCTCCTGCATGAGCTCTTGGTAAGCGTCACAGGCACTGGAACTGTAACATACGTTATATCGTTCTGGCATTGTGTACATTTTTCTACAGTGGATACGTACTACTTCCTGAAATTACTGCACACAAATTAAAGTCATCTTTCGTCTTCTTTTTAAACTGATGGTATACGCTTTTACCTATGTACGGAAGTGCTTAGTTTTATGCACAGGTATCCAAACTAACACTCCCTATGGCCGTATCTTGCCTACTGGAGACTGAGGCAGCACGTCGAATGCTCTTGCCAGATTTTGGTGCACTGAGTCACTGTTAATCTTCGTTTCTCATTTGGTGAAGGTGGAGTGCGGAAGAACACTATTGCGTGTGAGACGAGTGATATATTCCTAAACCCTGACAGTTTTACAGACGAACCTTAGTGCACAAGTACTATTGCTCCTTTGCACCTTAGAATTATCTTAGGTTCTTGTAATCAGTGCACGATACTAATATTGGATTGTAATCAAATGCACTTCTTATTTAGTCCTTCACGTACAAATGAAAGAGTTATCCGGTAGAGTAACAGATTCTGCAAAGCATACAGTTTGCTACTTAATTTGGTCATTCTTCTCTCTCGTTCTTTCTTACCCTTTCTTCGAGTTTACTTCACATGGTTGCACTGAAATTGACTTACCTCTGCATAGCCGTCCTTCAGCGTACAGTCCACACTGTTATCTCCATACTTGATGCGACTAGCTGATTCTGGGGTGCATTGGCAGGGAAATATCTCAAAGACAGAAGGCACTTGTGACACCCTCCTCTTTTTCAAGCGGCCATAAACCTGGAATAGAAGGTTGCATATTTCTAACAGACGCGAATATTCTAGACACTTGACTTACAACACTGGAACACACCTTATACAACGTAAGCAGCCCATAACTCTACCGTTGTAAGTAGGCTATTTAGGTTTTTATGTTGGTAACGCCAAGTAGCGCTCTATATTAAAATCACTGACTGTGCTGTGTGAAGTCTGTGACTAGTTTGCATTGTTGGAATATTCGCTATTGTAGTGTTGGGCAGCTGCATGTGAACAGCGCGTAGCGTTGCGCAATTGGAGGTGAGCCGCCAGCAGTGGTGAATGTGGGGGGGGGGGAGAGACGGTAGAATTTTAAGAGCAGACGATCTGGACGTGTGTCCATCAGAAAGAGTAAATTTGTAATAATATATATTATGACTTTTGAACATCATTAACGTAAATACATTGTTTGTTCTCTATCAACAAACATCTTTCATTTGCTGAGTATGCCTATTAGTAGTTAGTGCCGTCAGTAGTTAGAATCTTTTATTTAGCTGGCAGTGGTGGCGCTCGATGTATTGCAGTAGTTCGAGTAACGAAGATTTTTGTGAGTTAACTGATTCATGAAAGGTATAGGTTATTGTTAGTCAGAGCCATTCTTTTGTAGGGATTATTAAAAGTCAGATTGCGTTGCGCTAAAAACATTATGTGTCAGTTTAGTGATGATCAGAATAAGTAAAGAGTGAACTGTCTGAGTACGTTCAGTTTTGCTCAGCTGTTTGAAAATCAAATAATGTAGAGGTTTTCCAGCACAGTAATTCATTAAATTTTTCAAAGGGGATGTTTCTCCGTTTAAAGGACGTGAAGTATGGTGCTACAGATGGCG
Source organism: Schistocerca cancellata (assembly GCF_023864275.1). Taxonomy (NCBI): domain Eukaryota; kingdom Metazoa; phylum Arthropoda; class Insecta; order Orthoptera; family Acrididae; genus Schistocerca; species Schistocerca cancellata. The sequence continues at coordinate 33,446,248 of NC_064627.1, forward strand.
ATTATAAATTAAGACATCAGATAAGGTAGAGAACTAAGAGCTACAATAATGAAAACGTGAGGTAAGATTTTAATGGAAAACACTAGACAAAACTGTGGCACAGTAATATATATGCTAAGGCATCCTGTAATAGTTAACCTGGCGCTTGAAAGGAGAAAAATTGTATGTACAATGAAGGTTCAGAATATGTGAAGCAAATGTGGATAGATATATACAATAAACACGTAGTGAAATATGAAGGCCCGAATATGCCGGACTGGAACTCGAGTACGAGACCTTTGCCTTTCTGTGAAGTTTGGAAGTCGGGAAATGAGGCACTGGTGGAAGTACAGTTGTGAGGACAGGTCGTGGGTCGTACGTGGTTAGTATAGTCGATAGAGAACGTGCCCGCAAAAGGCAAATTCATTCTGCTGCCATCGTCCCACTGTGATCTCTATGCTACTGACGAATGAGACGAATTTGAAAATTCGTTAAGAACATGAAGATTGCAAGCCATTCTAGGTTGCAGAGAAAGACTGGGACATCAAATATCATTTAAGCAACACACATTAAACGCATATCCTTATTGAAGGCGTAATGAAAATAATGCTCTGTCATATAGCTCTGGTTAAGGTCATGATGTCAGAAATGATAAAACACGTGACATTCCTCTCAGATGCACGCTGGGAAGAGTATTGATGACGTAAACAACTGTAGACGCATTACAATCGACTGTGCACCTATTTTAATTCCGCGCAGTCTGTGATGGTGTGACATGTCTAGGTTACATCTACTAAGGGAAATGAACTTATCGATTAAAAGATATAAAGTTTTCCTAAATATTTGAACCATTAATCGACTGATACTCCTAAATATTCTCAAAAGGAACGGTGTTTCATAATACCATGCATGTTTCAGCGGTTTGACCCACATATCTGTAACAATATCGACTGAATGTAATTTTCGGTTGCCTTCATGCGTACTTCACTTTACTATTTATTAAAGACAGGATGCTGCTGTCCGCAGCGTTGCGACTGATTGTTACATTATGTATAGAAATTGCCTCCTAGTAGGACGAACGTAAGTACGCGGTCTTCTTTTCTGAAACCGTTAATGACTGCAAGCTTGACTGAAGGAAATTGTAATGTAATACACAGACACCGTATAAACACAGACTGTGTAAATGATTATTATATTTGCGTCGATGGGCTAAAATGACGGTTGTAATAATTAGGCTCTCCTTCTGCGTGCACGACAAAATGCGAACATAGAAAATATGGGCAGTATGTGACATATTGAAATTTTTGTCGGTCCGGTATGCGTACATGTATAGCCGAAATGATTAGGGCGACCACTCGCGAAGAACAATAAATCTGGAATCGAGCGCCGTTCGGTTAAAGATTTCAGTGTGTCACAAATAAAATCTAGAGCTGACGGCAAACAGTATTCGAAATTTGTAAATCTAGTCCATAATTTCAACGTTCTGTCTCCTTCAGTTCAGTTTACTAGCTTACTTCCAACCATTAGTGTTGCTGCCGTTGTCACCAGTTATTATGAGTTCTTATATAAAAAGGTATAGCTATGACGCTGATACGAAGATCATAGGAAAGTGAGTGGCTAGTGTTATGGGGGTGATGGATACGAAGATGTGTGTGGGCAATAGGGTTACTTGCCTCGATCCACACTTACTTCACAGTCGCTGAAAATGCACATATAAAACGGTGGGGCCAGCGTGCACTGTAGGAGGAGCTGTCATTTACTGACGGCTTGTTTATGACAACGAGTAGTTGAGAGAGTTTAGCAGAGTCCAGAAGCTGATACAGTGAGCTTCAGTTTGGTGTTATAGCAGTGACTATATTAACTGTAATGTAACTGGTCGTTGGCTTCATTGTGGAATTTTTCATACACCTTGGAGTTACTCACTGCTCACCTTCTCCATGTCCACTTTACTGTAATCATAGACTTCAGTCGAATGTGCTTTCTTTGATTTGTCCGCCAAATCACGTGTCTTCTTCCTGCAGGGAAGACACATACAGCATAAAATGCTGTAAAGCACCTGCGAAGACAAAAGAACATTAGAACATGTGTGATTCAGAGTTTATGTATTCAGACAGAAAAATGACACCGCCTCAAACTCTTGCTGCAGAGCAGTCAGTAAGTTACGAATTTTTTGTGGACTAGCTCTCACATGGACTTGACCCATTCCTCAATTTGTTTGAAAAATACCCTAAAATATGACATGAAGAGTGCTGGAAACTCACAGACTATCCCCCTGCTTCCTCTATCCCAGGAAAGAACGACATGTCATGAAGCAGGCACGCAAGTAACCTTCACGACGTTCACGATGAATGGCTGCCACTATCAGTACACGCGTAACACCACCAGTGTCACACTAACAACCGAGGTACTCTTCCCCACTAAAGTAGAGCTACACATGAGAGATTTAAGAAATGGAATTGTATGTGCTATCACCTATCACAGTTTTCGGGGTCGTTCAGTGGAGCGTTCCGTCAGCCACAGAAAATCAAGAGAATCTGCCGAGAGATTTCATATCCAAATATATCTGCAGCTTGCGTTTCCGAAATGTTTTTGGCACAAGAGAGACGTATCGTTTCTAGAGAGTTCTTTATTATCAGGTCGGGCAGGCCAGAGTGGAAAGGCGGTGTCCCTGTCCTTCTGTGGGAAGAAGATACTTTTCGGAACGACAGATCAGTTCCCCTAATATACGACTGTAGATATCAGTAGCACAGATATAATTACGTTTTGTATCATTCACCCTGTTATCGGTACGTTTCTCCCCGTAAAGCAATGTAAGTGAAGTGGAGTGGAATGCACTGTTGCTAAAAGTTGAACAATCTCTGGTGCTCTGTGGGGAACTCAACGCTTCCGTCGCAAGATAGGTAAATTCGTTCCGGAGAAAACGAATCCTATCGTAGGACAAAATTCGAATATTCTCTTGTTTGAAATTACTCTGACTGAAGTATGGTCTACCAGCCGCCTCATTATACACTCCTGGAAATGGAAAAAAGAACACATTGACACCGGTGTGTCAGACCCACCATACTTGCTCCGGACACTGCGAGAGGGCTGTACAAGCAATGATCACACGCACGGCACAGCGGACACACCAGGAACCGCGGTGTTGGCCGTCGAATGGCGCTAGCTGCGCAGCATTTGTGCACCGCCGCCGTTAGTGTCAGCCAGTTTGCCGTGGCATACGGAGCTCCATCGCAGTCTTTAACACTGGTAGCATGCCGCGACAGCGTGGACGTGAACCGTATGTGCAGTTGACGGACTTTGAGCGAGGGCGTATAGTGGGCATGCGGGAGGCCGGGTGGACGTACCGCCGAATTGCTCAACACGTGGGGCGTGAGGTCTCCACAGTACATCGATGTTGTCGCCAGTGGTCGGCGGAAGGTGCACGTGCCCGTCGACCTGGGACCGGACCGCAGCGACGCACGGATGCACGCCAAGACCATAGGATCCTACGCAGTGCCGTAGGGGACCGCACCGCCACTTCCCAGCAAATTAGGGACACTGTTGCTCCTGGGGTATCGGCGAGGACCATTCGCAACCGTCTCCATGAAGCTGGGCTACGGTCCCGCACACCGTTAGGCCGTCTTCCGCTCACGCCACAACATCGTGCAGCCCGCCTCCAGTGGTGTCGCGACAGGCGTGAATGGAGGGACGAATGGAGACGTGTCGTCTTCAGCGATGAGAGTCGCTTCTGCCTTGGTGCCAATGATGATCGTATGCGTGTTTGGCGCCGTGCAGGTGAGCGCCACAATCAGGACTGCATACGACCGAGGCACACAGGGCCAACACCCGGCATCATGGTGTGGGGAGCGATCTCCTACACTGGCCGTACACCACTGGTGATCGTCGAGGGGACACTGTATAGTGCACGGTACATCCAAACCGTCATCGAACCCATCGTTCTACCATTCCTAGACCGGCAAGGGAACTTGCTGTTCCAACAGGACAATGCACGTCCGCATGTATCCCGTGCCACCCAACGTGCTCTAGGAGGTGTAAGTCAACTACCCTGGCCAGCAAGATCTCCGCATCTGTCCCCCATTGAGCATGTTTGGGACTGGATGAAGCGTCGTCTCACGCGGTCTGCACGTCCAGCACGAACGCTGGTCCAACTGAGGCGCCAGGTGGAAATGGCATGGCAAGCCGTTCCACAGGACTACATCCAGCATCTCTACGATCGTCTCCATGGGAGAATAGCAGCCTGCATTGCTGCGAAAGGTGGATATACACTGTACTAGTGCCGACATTGTGCATGCTCTGTTGCCTGTGTCTATGTGCCTGTGTTTCTGTCAGTGTGATCATGTGATGTATCTGACCCCAGAAATGTGTCAATAAAGTTTCCCCTTCCTGGGACAATGAATTCACGGTGTTCTTATTTCAATTTCCAGGAGTGTAGTTCCCTCAGCTCCTTTAAAATTTTCCCAACTGTTTTTGCACGCTAACATACTCGCACTCTATTTAACCCGCAACTCATCTCTCATTCCGACAGACTCCCCTAGCTGTAACCCACACCCCTACTACTACTGTATCCCCTCACTGTCATTGTCTCCCTCTTGGTCTCTCTTACTGCTACTATTTCATTCACCCATTCAAACTGCCGCTGTCTTCTCACTGTCTCTATCTCTCTCATCATAGATGTCACTGTCATAGACGCTGTCTCTCTTTATCACTGGCTTTCACTCACTTCCAACTGCACCTTCCCTTTACTCCTGTCTCAATGGCACAGTCTCCTTCACTCATTTCCTAGCACTGTCAACTACGAACCTATGCCATTGTACACTCTCTTTCTCTCACAATCCTAATGTCTCCTTCGATCTTTCTATGTCACAACTACCTTTTACTATCTTCCAGTATATCTGCGTCTTTTCCACTGCAGCTTTAACATTCTCTCTCTGCATAAAGAAGCGCGCGAATTTGCCTGCATGCGAAAATTTTTGGGAAATTTTTTAAAGGTGCTGGGGAAACTAAGATGAGGCAGCTAGTACTCCACTTTTCTGTCAGAGTCTTTTAAAGAACAGCGTGTTCACCGTTTTCGTCCTCTGGTAGGAGCATTTTTCCGCTACTTCCACACTTTTGCCAGCCACAAGTCACTCTTATGAAGAGAACTTTATGGGTCAGTAAAATTATGATACATTACTTTTATGAAACTGAAATATTGCGCGACTAATTTTACACCTCGCACAGGATTTAACCGCACAAAACTTTCCCTGTGCTTCAGTACCACAACGTGGGGTACCCAGAACTCTTCTGATGATAGTGAAGACACTTTACAACTTGTTCATCGGTGCTATGCCACTTCATAAACTACGTTTTCGCCTCACAACGTATTACACTTCTTCGTTACACGCTAACATACCTGTGATATAATGGAATACGGAATCTTCGCAAATGACTGCGTAGCGTTGACTAGCGCTTAAGTAATATAAGATCTCCATATCTTGAAAAGAAAACCTGCAATGCTGGAAGACAGATGACAAAACTAACAGGTTGTAAAAATTAAAAAAACCAAAACAAACAGAAACGTCTGAAATAAATTATTTATTGTGACACGAGGAGCTAAACTTCTAACTGTTGTTATTTATAGATCCCCAGACTCCGATTTCACAACATTTTTGCTAATGGGAGAAAGTTCTTTGTTCACTTTATAGGAAATATAAAAGTTAGTTATATGTGGTGACTTCAATATTAATTGTATAAGTGATTGTGCAAGGAAAATAATGCTAGTAGACCTCCTTAATTCATATAATCTTATGCAAATCGTATTCTTTACAACGAGAGTGCAATGGAACAGTAGAACAACCATAAACAACATTTTTGTTCATTCCTCATTACTAGAAGGGCATTCTGTTAGCAAAAAGGTGAATGGCTTTCAGATCATGATGTACAAATATTAACTCTAAAACATTTTTGTGCTGCAACACATGTTAAATATAGTTATCAACTGTTTAGGAAAGCTGATACAGTTTCTGTAGAGAACTTTGTAAACCTTATCAAGGAACAAGAGTGGCAAGATGTTTATAGTGCTGATAGAGTAGACGATAAATATAATGCTTTCCTCAAGACTTTTCTCGTGCTCTTTGAAAGTTGCTTTCCGTTAGAACGTTCAAAACATGGCACTAGCACAAACAGGCAGCCTGGGTGGCTGGCTAGAGGGATAAGAATATCTTGTAGAAAAAAGTGGCAGTTATATCAAAACGTTAGAAACAGTCAAAATCTAAATGCAGCAGCCCATTACAAACAGTATTGCAAGGTGCTTAAAAATGTTATTAGGAAGGCAAAAAGTATGTGGTATGCAGTTAGAACAGCTAAGTCTCAGGATAAAATTAAAACCATATGGCCAGTCGTAAAGGAAGTGGCTGGTCTGCAGAGACAGGTCGAGGATATACAATCAGTGCGTAGTGGGAACGTCCGTGTTACTGATAAGTCGCATATATGTACAGTATTTAATAATGACTTTCTGAATATAGCAGGTGAACTAAATAGAAACCTAGTCCCAACAGGGAATCATATAGCGCTCTTAGAAAAAAGTGTTCCGAGACTGTTACCTGAAATGCTCCTCCATGATACTGACAAGAGGGAGATTGAGTTAATAATTAAATCACTAAAGACCAAGAACTCTCATGGATATGACGGGGTATCTATCTGAATACTGAAGTATTGTTCTATGTATGTTAGCCCAGTACTTAGCCATATCTGTAACTTTTCCTTCAGGAGTGGTCTGTTTCCTGACCGAATAAAGTACTCGGTAGTGAAGCCACGGGAGACAGGGATAATGTTGATAATTTTAAACCTATTTCTATGCCATGGGTGTTTGCTAAAGTTATCGAGAAGATTGTATATACAAGGTTACTGGAGCATTTAAATTCACATAATTTGCTGTCAAATGTACAGTTTGGTTTTAGAAATGGTTTAACAACTGAAAATGCTATATTCTCTTTTCTCTGTGAGGTTTTGGACGGATTACATAAAAGGTTGCGAACGCTAGGTGTTTTCTTTGATTTAACGAAGGTTTTTGACCGTGTTGACCACAAAATATTACTGAAGAAGTTGGACCGTTGTGGAGTAATGGGAGTAGCTTAAAATTGGTTCGCCTCTTACTTTAAGAACAGAAAGCAGAAGGTAATTCTCCGCAATACTGAGAGTAGTAGTGATGTTCAGTCCCAGTGGAGCACTGTCAAGTGGGGCGTTCCCCAAGGGTCGGTGCTGGGGCCACTGCTGTTTCTTATTTTTATAAATGATATGCCTTCTAATATTATAGGTGATTCAAAAATATTTCTGTTAGCTGATGACACCAGCTTGATAGTGAAGGATCTTGTGTGTAATATTGAAACAGTATTAAATAATGTAGCTCATGAAATAAGTTCGTGGCTTGTGGAAAATAGTTTGATGTAAGACTCAGTTTTTACAGTTTCTAACTCACAATTCAATAAGAACCGATATTTTGATCAGACAGAATGGGCATATTATAAGCAAGACGGAACAGTTCAAGTTCCTAGGCATTCGGATAGATAGTAAGCTGTTGTGGAAAGCCCTTGTTCAGAAACTAAATTCTGCTTTATTTACCATTAGAACAGTATCTGAAATAAGTGACAGTTCAACACGAAAAGTAGTCTACTTCGCATATTTTCATACGCTTATGTCGTATGTACTATTTTTTGGGGTAATGCTTCTGATTCCAAAAGGGTATTTTTGGCTCAAAAACTGGCTGTTCGAGCCATATGTGGTGTAAGTTCGAGAACCCTTGTCGATCCCTGTTCAATAGTCTGGGAATTCTGACATTGCCCTCACAGTATACATTTTATTTAATGTCGTTTGTTGTTAGCAATATTACGAGGGTCAGTCAAAAAGTAATGCCTCCTATTTTTTTTCTACGTTTAATTGTCAGGAAATTTAAATGCAATTACATAGGTTGAAAACCACAACATTGAGGATCATTTTGTCATTTTTCAATGTAATCTCCGCCCATCTCTACAGTTTTGGTCCATCTTTGAACAAGGGCATGTATCCCAGCACGGTAAAAATCACAGCTCTGCTTCCTAAGCCATTGACGCACGGATGTTTTGACGGCCTCCTCATCTTCAAAATGAATCCCACGATGAGCTTCTTTTAGTGGCCCGAACAGATGGAAGTCTGATGGTGCCAGGTCAGGGCTGTATGGGGGATGAGGCAAAACTTCCCATCCAATTTTGACAATCTCGTCAGAGGTGTGACGACTGGTGTGTGGTCTTGCATTGTCATGCAAAAGAAGAACATCTGCCATTGATTTTGTTGGGCGAACTCGCTGAAGACGTGCTTTAAGTTTGTTGAGGGTTGTGACGTATTGAACAGAATTTATTGTGCATCCCTGCTCCAAAAAATCAACCAGAATCACACCATCTGTATCCCAGAAAACTGTTGCCATAACTTTCCCTGCCAATCACACAGTTTTGAATTTTTTCTTCCTCGGTGAGCTTGTGTGACGCCACTCCATTGACTGCCTCTTTGATTCGGGTTCAAAAAAATGCACCCATGTTTCGTCCCCGGTCACAATTTTTTTCAGAAACTCATCTCCCTCCAAACGGAAGCGCTGCAAGTGTTGGGAGGCTATTGTTTTCCTTGCCTCTTTATTCTGATCGGTTAACATTCTTGGAACCCACCGTGCACAAACTTTTGAGTACCCCAATTGTTTAATAATCGTGATCACACTGCCTTTACTAAGAGAAATAATGCGACACACTTCATCTGCAGTCACCCGACGGTCACCACGAATGATGTCATCAACTTGCTGAATGTTGTGTGGAGTCACTGCACTCACCGGCCTGCCGCTCCGCTTTTCGTCAGTCAACGGTGTTTGCCCTTCAGCTTCCTTACAACGACGAACCCATCGTCTAACAGTGCTGACATCCACTGTCACAACACCATACACCTTCTTCAGTCTTTCATGAATGCGTATGGGCGTTTCACCTTCTGCATTCAAGAATTCAATCACACAACGCTGTCTCAAACGAACATCGATGTCGGCCATCTTACAAACTTCTGCTGTGCTGCCACCTGTTGACACAGAAAGTTACTACTGCAGTGGATTGCAGAAGAAGGTTTGAGGAATGGCGCCAAATTCAAATTTTTCACTTAACTTAATTTCTTTAAGTAGAAAAAAAATGGGAGGCATTACTTTTTGACCGACCCTCGTAGCTTATTCCCAAGAGTTAGCAGCGTTCACTCAGTTAGTACTAGACAGAAATCAGATCTGCATGTGGAATGCACTTCCTCGACTCCTGTGCAGAAAGGAGTGCAGTATTCTGCTGCATCCATTTTCAATAAGTTACCACAAGAACTCAAAAATCTTAGCAGTAGCCTAAACACTTTTAAGTTCAAACTGAAGAGTTTCCTCATGGCTCACTCCTTCTATTCTGTCGAGGAGCTCTTGGAAGAGCTGAAAAATTAAGCAAATTCCAGTGTTACATTGTTGATTTTCTTTATTTAAACTTACGACTTGTCGCCTGAATATATTTCTTATGTTTCATTTTATCTGTTTCTACTATCGTTTTATAATTTCATGTATTGACTCGTTCCATGACCATCGAGACTTCTCCTTAATTTGGTCCCACGGAACAATAAATAAATAAATAAAAAATAAACAAATAAAATAAATGAAATAAACGTTGGATAGTGTTATTATGCTGTCTAATGTGTGGAATACAGTATGAAAACTCAGAAATCGCAACTGGAAACCGGACCAGATGTTAGATGTTGTGCTTGACAACTATATTTTTCTTACGACTGCAGTTCCGTTATCCCACCAGTAGCCATAGCATCTGGCCATATCCTGTGATGACATTTTCAGTTAAAAGAGCTGAAGAAAATGCTGAAGTCCTCGACGAACACTCTCCTTGGAGTGGATCATGTTCACTATCCTTCGCTGTGTAATTCGCCAAATCGTGCATTGACAAAGTTTCTACGAACTTTGAACGGTATTTGCTTGACACTCTTCTCCTCACTGAACAATTCAAATTATTAATCCAGCTGCGCGACCTAAAACAATGTTCGTAAGTACAACGTCGTCTTGAGGCAGAAGGATCATTGCATAGTTTATTAAGACCCACTGAGTGTGGTAGTTGCGATATATGTATTTGTTTTCAGAAAACCATTTGGGATTTCCGAAGGGTAACGGAAACTATGCGTTCTTCGTCTTATACATTTTGAAATTTTTAGAACGTTCAACACTAGGCAACATTTTTGCCTAAAAGTGCGTACGACAATGTTTAAATTTCACTTCTACTACAAAAATTAAGCGATATGTGTATTCCAAAGGCGTTTTTGTTTGGTAATCAAAATTTCCTAAGATACAGTGCTATGATTGCAGAGCAAATTGCTCGTGCGACCTCAAGGGGACCGCCTCAACGCTCCACGCCCAGCTTTTATGTGTTTCAAACGTACACCCGAGATACGGACTACAGACAACATCATTTCACACGGCATTGAAACTCTCCGGCTTGCGGATGATTTATACCTTTCTCCTACACACCATGATACTGAAGCCTATATATTATCTTGAATCCTATACTCCTTGATCTTACATCTCTTTGCATGACTTTAGACAGAGCCGTTTACGCATTAACACGCTGGTTTAAGTCAACGACCTAACAAATTCAAAGCAGAATTGTTCCATAGTTCTCTTCAACCGCAGATGGTTGTGATGGTCTAATTCATCCATTGTATTACAGAGTCTCTCCTTTCCAAGATAACTGAAGCGAAATTGTTAGTGTGGTGTTTGGAATGTGGTTCAAATGGGCTAATCACATATCTCTTGTAATCAGGAAACAGCATTAACATTGTGATATACGTAGCTGGTACTTGATAGGGTGTGGAGCCCACCATTCTCTTGAACATTCCCTAGGGCTTCCTCCGCTCAGTCAACGATTATGTATACTTCTTATATCACAACGCTATCAAAGGTGCACTTCATAAACTAGCAGTAGTACATTTCGATTGCCTGCGACTTTGCCTTGGAACAACGCGATGAACTTCGACGAATGAATTACCAGTAGAAACGCTTGAATCTCCGCTGTATACACTACTTTTTTGCCTCACACCACGTTTCACATCGTAGAAAATCCAGTCATATACTGTTAAAATCCGTGTTGGAATCCGCGGCTCGGTTTATGTAGAAAGAATACATGAAAATAACTTTTGGGTGGTTTTCTGACAACCGCCCATAAATTAATGGTACCTCCACAAGCCTCTTAAGACACATCGTACACCACATCAAACTCAAAAGGCACCAAACGATTGGGTCCGTTTGCCTCTGCAAGAGGAAGTGTGAAGTATTCATATTTTGACCCGACACTGTAGCATGGTGACACTAAGACGATGCTCATGTTAGGTATACAATACAGAAGAACATAGCACTTAACGAACAAATCTCTTCGTTGCCGTGACAGCAGATACCAGCTGGACAGTGCATGGAATCCCATCATCTCCACGATTTGCTCAAATCGAAGACGACATAGTGCGTCGACGGCCGTGGCAAACAGCAACGCAGAGGGCGACTGAGTTCCGCTATTCCACCAGCGAGGGCGCTGCTGGCGGGCAGTGTTGGTTCAATTATCAAGTTTTCGACGCATGCGCAGAGTAGTTACAGTACGCTATATATCACGGAGCGGACGACGTTATCGCCCTACCGTCACCTTCGAGAAAGCCCCTATTCCTTCCTGACTGTCCTCGCCCATCTCTATAATGTCTGGCTTCTACCCTGACCTGTGGAAGACCTCCCGCATCCTCTTATTCCTCAAACCCAACAAACCCCCTTCTGCCACCTCTTCCTATCGTCCCATCTGCCTCACCTCCGTCTTCAGTAAGGTCCTTGAATCCATCCTCTCCCACCGTATCCATCAACAACTTGCTCAACACCACCTCCTCCCCCTTACCCAGTGTGGCTTCCGACCCTCCTTCTCTGCTGAAGACCAACTCCTCAACCTTGTTCACCTTCTGTCTCTCCAGCTCAACTCCCGTCGCTCCGCCATTTTTGTTTCCCTTGACCTCCAAAATGCCTATGACCGTGTATGGCATCCTGGTCTCCTCTTTAAACTCCAAACCTACGCCCTGTCTATCAATTTTGTCCGTCTGGTCGCTTCCTTCCTCTTGCACCATCCTTCCTATGTCACCCTGCACAACACCAACTCCTGTATCTTTTATCCCACGGCTGGCGTCCCCCAGGGTTCTGTCCTCTCCCCTCTCCTTTATCTCTTGTACACAGCTGATATGCCCAAGCCACTCCCACCAGTCCACCTTCTCCAGTATGCTGATGACACCGCCTTCCTGGGTCTCTATCCTACCCTTCAACGGTCTCAACGTACCCTCCAAACCCACCTTAACCAGTTCACCACTTGGTGTAACCAGTGGTTCCTCCGTCTCAACCCCTCCAAAACCCAGGCAATCATCATAGGCCGCACCACTCGCTCCTTTCGCCTCCATGATTTCTACCTCACCCTTTATGGTCGTCCTATCCAGCTCACCCCCACCCTGAAATACCTTGGCCTCACCCTCGACCGACAACTCACCTGGACCCCTCATCTCCAGACCATCCAGCAGAAAGGCCACTCCTGCCTCCGCCTTCTGAAACTGCTGTCTGGCTGGACATGGGGATTGCATCCTTCTACCAACCTCCACACCTACAAAGCCCTCATCCATCCTATCCTCTGTTATGCCAGCGTTGCCTGGATCTCCGCCCCCACCCGCTTTTACAAGGCCCTCCAAATCCTTGAACGCCATGCGCTCCGCCTCTGCCTTACGTATCCACCTTCCTTCCCCCACATGGCTCCTGTATGAACTTATCCCCTTCCCCCACCTCCTCCTGTTCCTTCAACATCTCTGCATCCTTTACATTGTCCGCAGGCTTGATACCCCCCACCCTCTGGTTTTCTCCTTCCTCTCCACCCCACGCCCGTTGCTGCGCCTCTATCGCTGTATCCCTCCCTCTCTCCACCTCCACACCCTCCATCTCCTTCATCAGGGCAATTTCCAAAGCCTCCCCCTCCCAGATGACGAACTTCGCTGTGACATCTACCCTTCCTTCCAACTATAACCTGGCCTTGTTCCCCCCCCCCTCCCCAGGGCTCCCTTTTTTCCTCTTCCCTCCTTCTCCCAGAGCGGATTTTCCTCCTCCCCCCCCCTCCCCTGAGAGCCTGCACCCCATACTTGCCTCTTTCCTTCCCACATCCCTCCCTACCTGGCCCTCTTCAGCGCACCCCCTGCTCATCTCCCCCATCTCTTCCCCTCCCTCCTTGCGCCTGGCAGATCCTCTGTTTTGATCATTGTCAGTGTGCCACATCAGTGTTGTGTTCAGTGCTGTTTCTCCTGTACATCAAGAGGTGTGATTTTAATTGTGTACTGCCTTGAGATTCGCCGTCAGTGTTTGTTATGTGCTACACCATCCGTCGATACCTTTCATGCTCCAGTCATACTGTGCCTTGTGTTCTTTTAATTGTCGCAATGTGTGGCTTTTTGTGTGTGCTACTTTTAAACAGTTTTAACAGTTTTTTTACCTCCATTTTACGGTCACCCCGTTTTTTTGTCTATTGCCTTCCATGATTTTCCCCCTTTTTTATATCTATGTTCAACATATTCTCTCCTTTGTTATTTTTAAATGTCTTCTATTGTTTGTTCTATGTCTTTCGGCTGACGAGCAGCGCATATGCTGCTGCCAGCCCGCCCCGATGGGGAATTGAAATACAATAAAGGGAAAAAAAAAAAGAAAACGTTATCGCCAGTCTGCAACGACTCACCTGAAGATGACTGGCAGGTGCCCAGTTGAAATATCGTGTGAAGTATTGAACGACGACCAGCTGCAAGCTCGAAATTTGTTTGAAAAATCTCTTCGTTAACTACCGTATTCTTCTATATTGATCCAAACTTGAAGTTGTAATACTTGCTACGATCACAATGGTCTTCAAGACTTTAATATTTGCTCTGAAGATGGTCAGTCAGTGACTAAAATCGATTTGCTGTAATAAATACTTTCAAACCATTTACGGCCGATGTTTAGGATTTTTTTGTTTACATACTGTCAATTGTCAACGATGGCTGTCCTCTCTTGACGCGTCTTCCCCACAAAGGCATCTCTGTCGACGATATCACGTTATGTTCGTTACCAGATGATACGGTCTCAACTTAATATGACATGACGCATTAGGATCAGATCATATCCCTAATGTTCTGATGACAAACGGACAGCAAGAACGTGGAATTATTTCCTAATACTCCTTGGCACTCTTTCAAACAATAGTGGAGAATACAGTAGCTGTTGTGCCACAAACGGACCCAGAGCACGTATCCTGCTACACAATGTCCAATGTATTAAATGTGACAGATCTCTCTATCCCAAAAACTACGTGCTACTTCGTTACAGATTAACAGCTCTGTGACATGGGATACGGAATCCTCACAATTACTCAGCAACGTGGACTAGCACTTAAGCAGTTTAAGCTGTCCCTATCTTCAGAAGACAACCTGCACTGCTAGAAGACGGATGCTAAGACTAATGGATTGTAAAAACGAACTAAAAACATCTTATCTGGATAAATTGTTATGAAACGATGAATAGAGATATTAAGATATCTGATGTGCGGAGTACAACAAGAAAACTCAGGAATCGTAATTGGAACCCGGTCCAGAGAGAATTCGTTAGATGTTGTGCTTGACAACTAAGTACTTGGCGACAATATTTATTGGTCTACAGAGACAGCAGTCCAACAGTAGATTAATCACCCTCCTACGGGATGTAAAAGATATTCTTCCGCACATAAGATCAAAATCGCATATGTAGCATCTTGATTCCTTACTAGTTTAAGCATTAGATCCGCGCCCATTTGGTATTCCATTCCTACACCTGTTCGTAAACCTCGAAATTCTCTACTACGGTTTTAGGAAAAATTGTTTTGGCACAATCAGCTCAACTGTCTTATTCGACGAATATTGTTCATGTTTATACTAACGTGCTTTCAAGAGATTTCAGAAGTACGACGTGTATTTCTTGTCCAGAAGCTGAAATATTCCAAGCAATTTCGGCTTCCACCACATTTCGCATTCCCGCGGGGCTCCAGAACGTTCTGTTTCGTAACAATCTAAATGTGTATACGAATGTGTTCAGCAATGACTATGGACCAGTAAAATGAATATTCGGGTACTTCAAATAGGCGAAGAGGTACTAGAATCTCCTTTCCGTGGAACCGAGGTCACTTGGGATTAGTTTACAAGGACTAAGACGAACAGATGACGAACAATGCCGGTGTTTCTTACCTTGTAATTACTGTCATCTACCATCCTCAGATTTCAGGTTGCGGAAGACGAAACATTGCAAGGAAGGATGGGCAGAGGATTGGGGCCTTTTAGTGTACCACAGAAGCCAATACTACAATCAAATGCAAGCACCTATTAGAAGCTCCAGCAGGTTTAGAAAATTTCAGGAGAGGAGGAGGCTGGTAACTGTTTTTCTACAGATACATCGAAACACAATGAAACTGCAAGATTTTGAAGGTCTCCCTTCTGTCAGGTGTTACTGTTTTATTGTATCATGAAGATCCTGAAATGTCCTTCCCAGTCCTCACGAAGCGCGTGCTCTGTATCCAAATTTTATTTGTTTTGGTCTAGGTCAGGTAATTAACTGAACTTGTTGTGCCTGATTGTAGGTTATACTTTGCACAATGTGTTTTCTGTTCAACACTTAGGTCCGTTTCTGCAATCTCCCAGTAAGTTTCAGTATCTGACTGAAGAAACCTGTTTATCGCAGTGTTGGCGTGGTTTGGATAAAGAAAGGTAATTTCAGGTTGTATATGTGTATATATTCCGGACGGAAGCTGAAATACGCTGGCGCTAGAGTGCTCCGAGTTTAACGTGTAACATGTCTGTGTGCATCGTAACTATGTCGTTGCGTGAGAAACAGAATCTCAAAAAACAGAAAATACGAATTCGGAGAGTTCGTCTACACAAGGAACACAGGCGAGGGCTGTGACATCTGCAACAATCAGTCGGTTGTGTTCTCTGTCATCGATCATCCGCCGTACATTCCCGACTAGGTCTCGCCTGTTTTCCGTCTGTTTCAAAAACTTAAAGATTACCTTCGAGGACTTCGCTTCAATAGTAATGAAAGGGTGCAAACAGAGGTGATGTAGGCTTGAAGAATAAAGGTGCAGAATGCTCTCCTACACTTCAAACTGACACAGATGCATGAGACAATTTAGCAACATAGTTACCAAATCTCTGTAAATAGGCCTCGGAGCCTTCTATCAGTCCTTCAATTACTCGACGACAGAAATCCGCTCGTTGGTCACGGAGCCTTTCCAGAACTGCTAAGTGTTTGTCTTCATCGCGGGAAACCGCGAATTCTTTGAATCCAGTCCCTCGATGGTCTGGACATTGTCGTCTGCGGCCAAATTCGATATCGACGGCCTTCCTTCCCTATCAGCGTCATACAAGGCTGTTCAGCATTGGTTAAATTGATGACACCATTTCAACACAGCGGGACGCGTCATTGCATTTTGTACACACACAGCCAGAATTCACGGTCAGTTTGTGTGCAATTTAGATGCTTTGCCCACACAAATCGGACTGCCTCGCAACAGGCCATCTTTGGAGCAGCTTTCCAGTCGCCGTTCCATTTCGCTCTCAAACTGTGACGCAGTTACTATCCGTACCGCTGTGTAGCTGTGTCTACAGGAGGATCAAGGCATGTACTCTCTTCTCATAACGCGCCAGTCCAGTTGCGCAGTGATCTTAGCGTGGGA
This sequence comes from Schistocerca cancellata, assembly GCF_023864275.1. Lineage (NCBI taxonomy): Eukaryota > Metazoa > Arthropoda > Insecta > Orthoptera > Acrididae > Schistocerca > Schistocerca cancellata. The sequence continues at coordinate 33,463,023 of NC_064627.1, forward strand.
CAACGTGTGTTTCTCTCCGCGGTCGCTGCGTATATGGCGCTATTCTGCTATTTGTATGGTATTGCGATAAGCAGTTCGTTTTTTTCTGCGAGACAAATGCATTTAGTGCACTGCATAACGTGAAACCCTTACATCCAGGCAACAACCATCTGAATCAAATTCTCCGTGTTGTATTCAGTATCTCAGGTGGACACGGCACATGGCATGGAGCATCTTTACTGTCAGTGTTGGCTCAGGGTTTGGTGTTCTGGAGCATTTCCTCATTCGAAATGCATTGCTTTTGTCATCACATTCCACCTCTTCTTCCTCACTCTCTTCTGCGCCTTGCATTCTCTACTGTGATTGTGAATGTGTATGTCGTTGCCGGATGTGTACAAAGTGCTGAATCTCTTAAGGTTTTTAAATAAATCGTACGTTATTAACATTCTACACCTTTATTCTTCATGCCTACATCACCTCTGCTTGCACTCTTTCATTACTATCGAAGCGAAGTCCTCGAAGGTAATCTTTAAGTTTTTGAAACAGATGGAAAACAGGCGAGACCTAGTCGGGAATGTATAGGGGATGATCGATGAGAGTGAACACAACCGACGGATTGTTGCAGATTCACAGCCCTCGTCTGTGCTCCATGTGTAGACGAACTCTCCGAATTCGTATTTTCTGTTTTTTGAGATTCTGTTTCTCTCGCAACGACATAGTTACAATGCACAGAGACATGTTACACGCTAAAACACAGAGCACTCCAGCGCCAGCGTATAGCAACTTCCGTCTGCGAAGGTGAAAAGTCAACCGAGTAATTTGCAAGTTACTTGGCCTATCACGAGAATATCTAACTTACTATTTGAGGGCACCTCGTACGTAAAATCTTCTTATTGTATCTTCGGATATAATAATAAACTAATATTCTGCGGTACTTGCATATTTATATATGGTAGTCGGCAGTTTATAAGTACACGTCAGCAAATTAATCCGCGGAAATAAGTCATTACCAGGATGAAAAATGTATGTGAGTACTGATGTTAAGTATATACTATGTGTCCTAATTTTTTGGTGAACATCAAGAATTTTTGTAATTTAGTATTTCGGTCTCATTTGATCCCAGAAAAAAACATTGACCACCGACATAAAATTTTCACTCACGATATGTAAGTTCAAGATTCAGGAGGATACAAAACATTTTTTGATTTACAGAAGGTAAAAACATGATTATATGAAATTTGTGTTTTATCTGTGATTACATAAAGGTGATAATGTCCATGTATATGCTTCTCATTCTCTCCTGAGTTGTGTTTGGTTTATTCTGTCTGTAGTTGATATGTGAATATTTATTAGCTACAAACCATGGCCCTTCAAGGAAATTGTACAATAATTTGAAATCATTGTTTGCACTGCTTATATCCTGCTTACTCAGCATATATTATTTTGTATTTGTACCGGGCTTTTCGCAGTGTGGCTCAATAAACCCTATCCAAATAAAAGGAGTAATAAAACTCCTACAAGGGAAAACTACATTGGTGTTGCCTGTTCTATTTATGCCTGTTTCAGATAAATCCACACGTTGTCTGCTCTACAACCCAGTTGGTTTCAGCCTATTTGGCAGATTAATGTACGAGTGCTGTTGTTTTACAAAGATCCGATCGGTCGCGAAATGGAAAGCACGATGATAGTCAAAAATGATTTGTTTGGAAGAGTTGGTTGGTTTGGGGGATGGGACCAAACAGCGAGGACTTCACTCCCTTCGGATTATGGAAGGACGGAGAAAGAAGACGACCGTACCCTGTCAAAGGAAGCATCCCAGCATTTGCCTGAAGCGATTTAAGGAACTCACGAAAATCCAAAAATCCGGATAGCCGAACGCGGGTTTGAACCGTCGTCCTCGCGACCGCAGGTCAAGTATGCTAACCATTGCGCCACATCCGTCGGTTCGCAAAACTTGGCTGACACCACCCACCTACTTCTCTACATGGTCGCTGTTCAGCGTTAGACAAATGTCGCATCCTTGTACTTCATTTGCGATACCCAAGCCGTAGAAGGCAGCTGCTTGCGCTTTCCGAAAATTCTACAGGCTGGTCTGCAGTCTTGTCTAGTCGGGACTGCATGGTGGATGATCTGTGCAGGTGTCGCAGTGGTCGTCTCTGTTCCATGTGAAACCAACTCTTCTTCAGGGAGAGCGGTTCATGTGAGCAGAGATGAAACCGAGAGGGAGCCACATCTGGCTGTACGGCAGGTAATCAAACACTCTTCAGCGAAAACGCTGCAGGAGCATCTTCATTGCCACTGCAGTGTGTGGCCAGAAGTGTCGTGAAGAACGTAAGGCCTGACAGTTACCTTACGTGAACTGCATGTAATCAGGCAAAATCTCTCGGCAGGCACTTGTTCTTGTAGGGGAACATTATCTTCTGTGCATCTTTACTTGCCCTCCGTGCTCTCAGAACTGAAAAGAGTGACATGACGCGATCGACGGGCGTATCTGGGACACTGCCGGAGTCATTTGTGCAAGGTTTCATCGGATTTTCTCTGTGATTTAGACTTCGCGACCCAGCAGACCTTACTAGTGGAGTAGCCTTCGTATGAGAGGACTACCAGTAATTTTCTGTGATTAACGACGCCGAAGGAGGAAAGAAACGGGTTTGGCTAATGTGTCTATTGCCCAGCGGCCCATGTCAATCTTAATCAGTTACGACGTATATTTTGAATGTGGACGAGTAGGAAGAGCAGCACACGTTGGCGGAGAGGTTAATGCACTGGAGTTCCCTACGTTTCGAGCTGTTCAGCGATCTCAGCTGAAATTTATCTCATTTCCGTAAGTCACTTCAGGCAGATGCCAGTTGGTACACCTGAGAATAGATCATCCTTACGGTAGCACGTCACAGAGTTGCCAAACCCATGTTTTCCTTTCAGCTTTATTGTGATCCACCGCATAAGCTGAAATTAAAACACAGCTCTAGACATCCTTTTAATCTGTTAGCAAATTTTAGGATTGTTAGTAAACAGTGTGACTCCTAGTAATTCCTAGTAATTAAGCCTCCATCTTCCTAATTCTTACCTGGAACTCAATAAATACACTCACTGTTTTAATTGGAATATTAGTAACTTCCCACACACCTAAATGGTTCAAACGTATCATCCATTTCGAAAAGTTTTCTTTGAGTCTGTGATGTCTCCCTAACTAGTGAACCTATTCTATTATCGACAACACTAAACAATTACCTTCACTACATTAGTCATAAATTTCAGTAGATGTATCAACGACAAATACATAGTGGACAAACATTTGAGATTCGGAAAATAGCTGCTAGTTGCTTTTACTATGAGTCGTTGCGTTGTCAATGTACACCTCAGCACAAAATACAGCTGTAGCAAGATGATAAAATACGGTGGCATTGGAACACGTGTTCTTGTGATAGTATATCTTTTGATATATATTCACAACACACTTAGAGGCGTTTAACTAATTATATTCCAGATAGACCTTTTTTGTGACTGATATACCGTTGTGTCTGAATAAAAGACTAAATATCGACATTTCAGGAACATGCAAATAACATTTATAAAGCCGAAATTCTCTTCTTACTCACAGTACTTAACTATAAAATATTGTGACATGAACGAAAAATATTATTTATTGCCGACGCGACATAGTACCGACGTGCAAGGTACTGGACTTCGACTTCCCAACAGCTAAAAAGAACATTTAACATATTTTTCTTAGCATGTCAAGCTGTATGAAATATTTCGAATCACTTTCAGTAAACAACAATGTTATAGCTATGCTGATCATGAGTTGCTATACGAACGTAGTTACTTCGCAATGCTTTAGCTCCGTCTCCACTACATGTGATTCTAAGCAGTAGGAAAACAAAATTCTGATCTTGTGACGAAAGAGTGGTAATGATTTAAAGCTGCAATATCTTTTAGTTTCCATTCAGACCCATCTTATTGTGGATTTAAGACAATTTATTTGTGGTGATCGGACATACAGGCTTTACGTAATGAAAAAAATTAAATTGGGATGGTGATTTTGCTACCACAGAGCTACATTCGGATTACACGTGATTAAGGAATTAAGGGATCGCATTCAGAGAGTCCTGGTTATCAAAAAGTTTAATTTGGTTGACACCGGATATAAGGCAACCTATTTGCGAAGCACTTGTGGCAAAGGACGTATCTGTGATGGCGGTAGGTGGAGAATTACTAATGAACCATTTTACCGGACGTAGACCCACTACGCTTGGGAGAAACATGAACTCACCAGAGACGGTGAGAGAGAGCTAAAGTTTAGCAACTTCTTATTCCAGATTACTGCATCTACTCTGTGGACTGATGATACTAGTTTAACGTGAATTAGCGCAAGCAGCCTACGTTGCTCACATCGACAGTTTTATAGAGACCAAACGGGGCCATACTGCGACTCCCTTAAGTGTTAATCCTTTGCAGAGTTAACAGTCCCCCGTAAATCGCCTTAAATGATCGGAATGTTTTATTCGGTCCTTCGGTTGACCATACTGGCACCGAAATGGAAGACCATAAGGAGAAAACCAAACTAATGAATTCGATTTTCAGAAAATCGCGATAGGGTACCTCCTTTCAGTCACTGGACAAACACCGTGGTAGTAGTTTGAGACAAATTATCACGAAAAAGAAAATCAACTAAAATCGCTCGTCAGAGGAAACACATCGGGACCTGATAAGATGCTGGAATATTCTGTAGAGATTACTCAAGAACTTGTGATGCTTCAAGTAACTTTTTATCGTAGGTCGCCTGAGCAATTGAGGATGTCCACGTATGAATAAGAATTGCAGGCCATTCCCGTTTTCGAGAAGTTCGTCCCAATCGATGCATATAATTATATCACTGTATTGCCAAGACGATCTGTTGGAGAATAGTATTTTTCATATTTATGCATTACGAATCTTTTGCAGGAAGAAAGTTCAAAAAGAGTCTTCTGAAATCACAGATCATGATCAGCTTAGTGGTTCATCATCATCATCATCATCATTTAAGACTGATTATGCCTTTCAGCGTTCAGTCTGGAGCATAGCCCCCCTTATATAGATCCTCCATGATCCCCTATTCAGTGCTAACATTGGTGCCTCTTCTGATGTTAAACCTATTACTTTAAAATCATTCTTAACCGAATCCAGGTACCTTCTCCTCGGTCTGCCCCGACTCCTCCTACCCTCTACTGCTGAATCTATGAGTCTCCTGGGTAACCTTGCTTCTCCCATGCGTGTAACATGACCCCACCATCTAAGCCTGTTCGCCCTGACTGCTACATCTATAGAGTTCATTCCCAGTTTTTCTTTGATTTCCTCATTGTGGACACCCTCCTGCCATTGTTCCCATCTACTAGTACCTGCAATCATCCTAGCTACTTTCATATCCGTAACCTCAACCTTGTTGATAAGGTAACCTGAATCCACCCAGCTTTCGCTCCCATACAACAAAGTTGGTCGAAAGATTGAACGGTGCACAGATAACTTAGTCTTGGTACTGACTTCCTTCTTGCAGAAGAGAGTAGATCGTAGCTGAGCGCTCACTGCATTAGCTTTGCTACACCTCGCTTCCAGTTCTTTCACTATGTTGCCATCCTGTGAGAATATGCATCCTCAGTACTTGAAACCGTCCACCTGTTCTAACTTCGTTCCTCCTATTTGGCACTCAATCCGTTTATATTTCTTTCCCACTGACATTACTTTCGTTTTGGAGATGCTAATCTTCATACCATAGTCCTTACATTTCTGATCTAGCTCTGAAATATTACTTTGCAAACTTTCAATCGAATCTGCCATCACAACTAAGTCATCCGCATATGCAAGACTGCTTATTTTGTGTTCACATATCTTAATCTAACCCAGCCAGTCTATTGTTTTCAGCATATGATCCATAAATAATATGAACAACAGTGGAGACAGGTTGCAGCCTTTCTTACCCCTGAAACTACTCTGAACCATGAACTCAATTTACCGTCAACTCTAACTGCTGCCTGACTATACATGTAAGGACCTTTAATTGCTTGCAAAAGTTTGCCTCCTATTCCATAATCTTGTAGAACAGACAATAACTTCCTCCTAGGAACCCGGTCATATGCCTTTTCTAGATCTATAAAGCATAAATACAATTCCCTGTTCCACTCATAACACTTCTCCATTATTTGCCGTAAGCTAAAGATCTGGTCCTGACAACCTCTAAGAGGCCTAAACCCACACTGATTTTCATCCAATTGGTCCTCAACTAATACTCGCACTTTCCTTTCAACAATACCTGAGAAGATTTTACCCACAACGCTGATTAAAGAGATACCTCTGTAGTTGTTACAATCTTTTCTGTTTCCATGTTTAAAGATTGGTGTGATTACTGCTTTTGTCCAGTCTGATGGAACCTGTCCCGACTCCCAGGCCATTTCAATTATCCTGTGTAGCCATTTAAGACCTGACATTCCACTGTATTTGATGAGTTCCGACTTAATTTCATCCACCCCAGCCGCTTTATTGCACTGCAATCTATTGACCATTTTTTCCACTTCCTCAAATGTGATCCTATTTCCATCATCATTCCTATCCCATTCTACCTCGAAATCTGAAACATTATTGATCGCATTTTCACCTACATTGAGCAACTCTTCAAAATATTCCCTCCATCTGCTCAAGGCATCCACAGGATTCACCAGCAGTTTTCCTGACCTGTCCAAAATACTTGTCATTTCCTTCTTACCTCCCTTTCGAAGACTGCTAATTACACTCCAGAATGGTTTTCCAGCAGCTTGACCCATAGTCTCCAACCTGTTTCCAAAGTCTTCCCACGATTTCTTCTTGGATGCTGCAATTATCTGTTTGGCTTTGTTTCTTTCTTCAACATAACTTTCTCTGTCTACCTGGGTTCTGGTATGTAGCCATTTTTGATACGCCTTCTTTTTCCTTTTACAGGCTGCCTTGACTGTGTCATTCCACCAAGCTGTTTGCTTCATCCTACTTTTACACACTACTGTTCCAAGACATTCTTTAGCCACTTCTAGTACTGTGTCCCTGTACCTTGTCCATTCCTTTTCCAATGACTGTAATTGACTACATTCAACTAACTGGTACCTTTCTGAGATCGCTGTTATGTACTTGTGCCTGATTTCCTTATCCTGAAGTTTCTCCACTCTTATCCTCCTACATATGGACCTGACCTCCTGCACTTTCGGCCTCACAATCCCAATTTCACTGCAGATTAAATAATGATCAGTGTCATCAAAGAATCCCCTGAATACATGTGTGTCCCTCACAGCCTTCCTGAATTCCTGATCTGTTATTATATAGTCAATGACAGATCTGGTTCCCCTGCCTTCCCAAGTATACCGGTGAATGTTCTTATGTTTAAAAAAGGAGTTTGTGATTACTAAGCCCATACTGGCACAGAAATCCAAGAGTTGTTTCCCGTTCCTGTTGGCCTCCATATCCTCTCCAAATTTACCCATAACCTTTTCATACCCTTCTGTTCGATTTCCAATCCTGGCGTTAAAATCACCCATGTGCAGAACACTGTCCTTGTCCTTTACTCTAACAACTACATCACTGAGTGCCTCATAAAAACTATCCATCTTATCTTGATCTGTCCCTTCACAATGCGAATATACTGACATAGTCCTAATTTTCTTGCTAGACACTGACAAATCTATCCACATCAGTCGTTCGTTTACATACCTTATTGCAACTACGCTGGGTTCCATTTCTTTCCTGATGTAAAGCCCTACACCCCATTGTGCTATTCCTGCTTTGACTCCTGACAGGTAGACCTTGTATTCTCCCACTTCCTCTTCTTTCTCACCCCTTACCCGAATGTCACTAACAGCTAAAACGTCCAGCCCCATCTTACTTGCAGCCTCTGCCAGCTCTACCTTCTTCCCAGAGTGGCCCCCATTGATATTAATAGCTCCCCATCTCATTACCATTTGTTTGCCAAGTCTTATCTTAGGAGTCCCTGGTTTGTCAGTTAGAGGTGGGACTCCGTCACCTCCAAAGGTCCGAGGCATTTTGCTCTGATTGTTGCCAGCATCATATTTAAAGTACCAGGGAAGCAGGTTGCTAGCCTTACTTGCCCCGAGTCCCATTGGGTTTTACCCCTAACGGCTGAGGGACTAACCGGTGGATTTGGTAGTCTTTGCCATATGAGCACAAAGGTGACCACGACTCAGAATATGTCCGAGATGCCCAGCCTTATTCCAAAGTAACTGGTATCCCGACTGTCGGGACCACTTACTTGGCCACTCATACGTTGCCCGTGGTTCATGAACTAGGACATGACTACAGGAACCCACACCATGAACCACAAGTGGTTAACGTCGATAATTCCTTGAGGCTACACGGAGGTGAATATATCGTCTATAGAAAGGTTGAAATGCCAAAAGACTAAGCAAAATGGAGAAATATCTGCGGTGAATCAGTTAGTGGAAAAGGAACAGGTAGTAGCGTGAAAATTCTTCTCATTATAACACATTGTGTATATTTAGTTGAAGAATTCCATTATTGTTCGATTACGGTACTTGCGATACATCAATGGAAACTGAAACAACGATAAAACATTCAGAAGCGGCATGAAGTCGAATGATGGTGTTCAAATAATTGTAGGAAAAGCAGATGCCAGGCAGAGACTCACTAGAAGATTCTTGAGGAAATGCAGTTCATCCACGAAAACACCTGGTTACAAAAACCTTATTCGATCAATGCTTCAGTACTGCTGATTACTCTATGCCCTTTATCATCTTGGAGTAGTAGAAGAGTTGAAGGAGATCCAACGGAGATGGATATGTGTCGTCACGGGATAGTTTAGCAGGTGCGAGACCGTTACGGAAATGCTCAGCTCCAGTGGGAGACGCCACAAGAATTGTTGTGCACCGCGGAGAAGCTACTGTTGAAATTGCAAGAGAGTGAGTTCCGAGGAGAATCGGACAGGATATTATTTCCTCGCTTACAGCTCTCGCGAAATGATAATGATGTGAAACCATGAGTGTATAGAGACGTTACGGTAGTGAATTATTACGCGATCTTCTCAAGCACCTTTCGCGAATACAACAGGAAAAGTGGGAATTCAGGAGCACTCTCGGCCACACGCCGTAAGGTGGTTTGCGGAGTATAGATTTCTATAAACAGTGGTAGGCGATTCACACTGGAGACTGTGAGTCCTACATTCGAAGCTCTATATTATTCTGATTAGGACGTATGAGATAATAGCATTCAACAGTAGAGGTTTTTTTGGTTGATCCACACAGTCGGGGTTTCTCCTTGGACGTTGGTGATGGCTCAGTGTAGACAGTTATTGGTCACTTACCTCCACTGGCTTCATGGTTTTCTCTGATATCTGCCTCTCTTCAGTAATAAACCTTTTTTCGGCGACGACTTAAGCTCCTTCTAGCACAGATGTGCAGCTCACTTCACTTTTCAGCAGATTCTTTTTCTACGATCACTGATACGCACCTCAATAGCTTAAGTTCACCAGGCAGACAAATGCTAGGCAACGCACGCACGACGTTCCACGATGTTTCATTGTTGTGAGCCTCGCCTGGGAACAATGCTGAAGAGTTACCATCGTCTGTGACTGTAGAAAACTTTCTAACCATACGCGATTTGTTTGTAACTGTCTGTTAACCATTACAATAATCCGCGTAAGAAAAGAAGAAAACATAAAAAAATTTATTTCTTCATTTCGGAAAATCCGGAATCTGATTTAAAGTTCGCCCAGAACAACTAAACAAATGGGTAATAGGGACATTCAGCAAAACCCGCATTTTTCTCAGTTAGTTTAGCTAGAACCGTTCCTCGGTTTATTCTATTGTGATCAGATCGAAACATTTTCATATTGTGATGTTCTGGCGAAAATTAGCACGAAATGTGATTGAAAGAGACATTCGCCGTGAAATTTGTACATTTATGCATTAAGGCAACGCGACAATCTATAGTTCGTTCAGTGTATTGAAATTTATTTTTGATTAAGGAGAAAACAACCGACACTGAATAGCGTGAGCGTCAAAATCACATGATCGTGAGGGGTAACTGTCGTGTTAAGAAGAGTGAACGGCAGCACACAATGACGATACGTTCAACGTGTTAACAAATTAATGAAGGAGTAATGCATATAGTTGTTTCTACATTAAGTTAACTGGACAGGTTGGGCGTATGAAGTACTAAATAGCAGAGCACTCTGTGAAATACCCTCATTGAAAATGGCGTGTACACGTACGACTGAAGTTCTTTAAACTCGAAACGTGAGCTAACACAAAAGAGCTACAGATGGGAGGTTTACGCGCCCCTTTCTGTATCAGTGCAGTGCATGAAAAGTACGGGAAAAATGAGAAAGAAAGAGAGAAGGAAAGAAGACAGCGTAAATGTTCCAGATGAAAAGGATGAGAACGGTGTAACTGAATGAATAAAGACGTTTCATAGTAAGGGAAAAGGAATGTACCAGGGCGAAAGGTGCAGATACGTTTCAGATCAGAAATTATACTTGTACCCAAAAGTTGAGAGTAATAAAGTAATGGGAAAACGCTTTTAACTGGATAACTGAAGTGCTACAGAATAAAATGGACTTAATCATGCGGATGTTTATCTCACAAATATATCGAAAACCTATAAACAACCACCTTCATAATTCGCAAATACTCATTTAAAAGAAAGAAGTATATATAGAAAATTTCTTCCCTTAAAAACGTTAAATTTAATATGGTATGTGATTATCCTCCTGGACCTTTTAGTGGCGTGTCAAGTTTTCGGTCAATACGTTTCAGATTCAGAGACGTAGTTGTCATTTTAGTTTGTGAATACTTTCCATCACGCAAAACTTACGTCCAGGCGCAGTTCGATGTGAGCGCTTTTTACCACGAATGAGAAGCAACTATGAAAAACCGTCCATTAAGTATGGTCAACTCTACCAAGGAAATATTGGGCTTGTGGTTGCAATATCTCAAGATAGACATCAGCTTCTCTCCGTAGATAACCAATAAAGATGTACAGCCACGGAGAAAATTGCCTTCCCATACCCGGTCTGAATCACAAGCAGCCGTTTATCTTGATACCAACGTCGAGGAAGCGGAAATATTTCACCGACATGTAGTAATCTTCTGACAGAGAGCTATTAAACTCCTCAATGAAGTAGCAGCAGTTGACCAAAGAAGTTTTCTGCTGTCACTGCAACCAGAAAGAAAGTACCGCAATGCAATCTTAATCGCTATTGTGGGCTGCAGATCGAGCGTTTGGGTTCACAGAGCCAGAAAGGTTGGGACAGCACAGGCTCTACGGCGAGCACAGGGAAGCGTACTCCTGCACCTGACAGGCCGTAACACCGTCTGAGGCGCTGCGGTGATAGTAGGCTTGCTGTCTCTAGACCCGAGCTTAAAAAAGGCAAGTTCACAATTTTGGCTGACAAATGGCGAACATGATAAGCTAAAGGAGATACTGGACATATGAGCCACATCGAATAAGGAAATGATGGCATGCACTGATAGAGAATGACGTGAAATCTGGGCAGGACAGAAATAGCTGTAGGGACATGGTCCATACCTAACTCCTTACTGGGAACACTTGTTAACGTGGAGCAATCGGCACCCTGACCATATCGTCTAAGAAAGTGCCATCAGCCTACATGTTACAGAAAACGAAAAGAACGTCTTTGACATTACTACAGTCTGTAACATAATAAGAAATGAGTAGCTGTGGAATCAGCTGAATTCGCTTAAGGCTAAAGTATCAGGTTATGAAATTCAAGCCTACGTAGCATAGAGGCAACGAAGACGAGGCCACGCATCGTGGAAACGACACACAACACGGCAAAATATCCACCTACGACAACCTTCCAGAAGCAGTGAGGAGATGAGCCTCGAGGAGGACAAGGAAGGATTTGCTGAGGCCCTAACAGGCACCTACAGATCTCCACACCTTTGGTGGCACAGCAGCACAGCCCGTGTGAGTCCTGAGTTGTACCTCAGTGCCGTATGGGATAACTATCCCGCCGGCCGGTGTGGCCGTGCGGTTCTAAGCGCGTCAGTTTGGAACCGCGTGACCGCTACGGTCGCAGGTTCGAATCCTGCCTCGGGCATGGATGTGTGTGATGTCGTTAGGTTTAAGTAGTTCTAAGTTCTAGGGGACTGATGACCTCAGATGTTAAATCCCATAGTGCTCAGAGCCATTTGAACCATTTTGATAACTATCTAGACAAACAAGTAATCTAGCTTGATTCTAATACAAAGCCTTGTAGTGTAGTGTAGCTCAGTGCTGTGTAGGACGTGGGTTGCAGTGCTACTCTGAGATGAAGAGGTTGGCACAGGAGAGGAACTCGTGGCGGGCCGCATCAACCCAGTCAGGAGACTGTTGACCCAAACAAAAAAAAAAAAAAACAAAAAAGGTTTTCACTCTACATTGTGGCCTCTGTATGTGTACGGGAGGGGGGAGGTGGTTCAGTATACAGACTTCTCGACACTCTTGTGAAGCACTTGGCGTTACAGGTAGATTCTCAGACCTTATCTGTGTCCAGAAAATATTAGTGGGGGAGTGGTTCGTTTTTGCTCATATCATGCCCGTCACGGACGGGCAATCGCTTTCCCTTAACACATGCCCCAAGGAGACCTAAATCCACTTTATTGTTATCCTTGTCACCTATCCCAACTGCCAGACTTATGCTCTATACTTCCGGATGCCACTCTTTCACTAAATCGCAAGCCTTTTCCAAAGGCATAAGTCATTTGTGCTTAGTGAACTGCGTGAGTTTTCCCCAGCTTCCTTCTTAGTACCTGCTAATCGCCACACGGTTACGTAAATCACAACTTAGAACCAGGAGTACATTACCCCAGGAATACATAGCATAAAGGATAATTGTCAAAACCTCACCCTATATCCCTAAGCAAATAAAGTTAAGTGAACTACACTATCATTACAAAATCAAACTTGAGAATGCTAAAGTGGAGTTTTAAGTTAATCCATGAGCGTGAAGAGATGAGCAACAGCCTTATATCTGCAGTGTTCTATATGCCTTTCACGCCACCGGTTTCTGGGTCGACAAATAGGTAGCGGTGGTCGCCCAGAAGTTATATGATTCCGCAGGGACCGTCATACAGCTGACAGATCTTAACTACTTTCTTTTCTAAGAGATCTGATAGCTGATGGCTTCGGACTAGAATCAAATCGCCTTCCGTAAACGCAGGATGCTCGGCTGTCTGATCATGTTGCGCCTTCTGGTGAGATTCCTTCCTCCTCATTCTTGTTAGTGTGTTTGACAATTTTGTTTGCAATACCTCTTCTTGGGAAGGAGGTAATTGCACCATAGCACTGACAGGCGTAATTACTGGTCTCTGAAGCGTAAGTTCGGAAGGGGAATACCTCGTAGAATCGTGGATTAAACAAGTAAATGATCTTTTGGAACTGCGCGATATACTGCGCCCATTTGGTATGTTGGGCTGAACAGTGAATCCGTGTCAGTCTCCCCACTTGGAGGGAACGCCGTTCAGCTGTGTCTGCGGCTGCGTGATAAAGGCTTGTTCGGCGAACAGTGACTTCTCACTGCTGCGTTTCGACGATCCAGGCACGAAATGTAAAATGTGGGCCACCTTTCGTTTTGTCGAACCTCTGAGAGTAACGCCACGAACAACTCACGAGATCGTCGAGATACGTGCACGTGTGCCAACGAATATCTTTCATGTGGATCCAGAACAGTGGCAAGCCATGCGTGGACTTTGGTACGCCTGTACTGATACGAGAAATTCTTCCATCTGTAGTTTTCCAAAGCATTCTGCGGGCAGTTCAGCTCCCACCCCAAATCACTACACACAGCCGGCGGGAGCATCTTGACTGTGCTCGTTAGCTTTCCTGAGCAACGTCTGTGACGGAAGCGGCTGCTATTGGTTGTGTACCATCATTATCGTTCTGAGACTGCACATAGCGCTACGTTTCATTGATTTCCCTTCTTACTGAATTAAAACTTTGAAGGGCAGCGGGAATTAAGTCATTTTCCTGTCAACGCCATGACTCAGTAAAGAGCGGCCAACAACTACAGCTGGATTGAGCGTTTGAAACACACAACCGTTACAAACCCAAAATACGTTGGCTGAGATGTCTAGTCTACATCTACATCTACATCCATACTCCGCAAGCCACCTGACGGTGTGTGGCGGAGGGTACCCTGAGTACCTCTATCGGTTCTCCCTTCTATTCCAGTCTCGTATTGTTCGTGGAAAGAAGGATTGTCGGTATGCTTCTGTGTGGGCTCTGATCTCTCTGTTTTTTTCCTCATGGTCTCATCGCGAGATATACGTAGGAGGGAGCAATATACTGCTTGACTCTTCGGTGAAGGTATGTTCTCGAAACTTTAACAAAAGCCCATACCGAGCTACTGAGCGTCTCTCCTGCAGAGTCTTCCACTGGAGTTTGTCTATCGTCTCCGTAACGCTTTCGCGATTACTAAATGATCCTGTAATGTAGCGCGCTGCTCTCCGTTGGATCTGCTCTATCTCTTCTATCAACCCTATCTGGTACGGATCCCACACTGCTGAGCAGTATTCAAGCAGTGGGCGAGCAACCGTACTGTAATCTACTTCCTTTGTTTTCGGATTGCACTTCCTTAGGATTCTTCCAATGAATCTCAGTCTGGCATCTGCTTTACCGACGATCAACTTTATATGATCATTCCATTTTAAATCACTCCTAATGCGTACTCCCAGATAATTTATGGAATTAACTGCTTCCAGTTGCTGACCTGCTATTTTGTAGCTAAATGATAAGGGCTCTATCTTTCTATGTATTCGCAGCACATTACACTTGTCTACATTGAGATTCAATTGCCATTCCCTGCACCATGCGTCAATTCCCTGCAGATCCTCCTGTATTTCAGTACAATTTTCCATTGTTACAACCTCTCGATACACCACAGCATCATCTGCAAAAAGGCTCAGTGAACTTCCGATGTCATCCACAAGGTCATTTATGTATATTGTTAATAGCAACAGTCCTATGACACTTCCCTGCGGCACACCTGAAATCACTCTCACTTCGGAAGACTTCTCTCCATTGAGAATGACATGCTGCGATCTGTTATCTAGGAACTCTTCAATCCAATCACACAATTGGTCTGATAGTCCATATGCTGTTACTTTGTTCATTAAACGACTGTGGGGAACTGTATCGAACGCCTTGCGGAAGTCAAGAAACACGGCATCTACCTGTGAACCCGTGTCTATGACCCTCTGAGTCTCGTGGACGAATAGCGCGAGCTGGGTTTCAAACGACCGTCTTTTTCGAAACCCATGCTGATTCCTACAGAGTAGATTTCTAGTCTCCAGAAAAGTCATTATACTCGATCATAATACGTGTTCCAAAATTCTACAACTCATCGACGTTAGAGATATAGGTCTTTAGTTCTGCACATCTGTTCGACGTCCCTTCTTGAAAACGGGGATGACCTGTGCCCTTTTCCAATCCTCTGGAACGCTACGCTCTTCTAGAGACCTACGGTACACCGCTGCAAGAAGGGGGGCAAGTTCCTTCGCGTACTCTGTGTAAAATCGAACTGGTATCCCATCAGGTCCAGCGGCCTTTCCTCTTTTGAGTAATTTTAATTGTTTCTCTATCCCTCTGTCGTCTATTTCTATATCTACCATTTTGTCATCTGTACGACAATCTAGAGAAGGAACTACAGTGCAGTCTTCCTCTGTGAAACAGCTTTGGAAAAAGACATTTAGTATTTCGGCCTTTAGTCTGTCATCCTCTGTTTCAGTACCATTTTGGTCACGTCGATCTGTTGTAGAATTTTAGAACATGTTTTTTGCTCGAATATCATGTCGTTTTTGGAAACTCAGAATCTACTATGTAGGAATCAACATGGATTCCGGAAACAGCGATCGTGTGAGACCCAACTCGCGTTATTTGCTCATGAGACCCAGAAAATATTAGATACAGGCTCCCAGGTAGATGCTATTTTTCTTGACTTCCGGAAGGCGTTCGATACAGTTCCGCACTGTCGCCTGATAAACAAAGTAAGAGCCTACGGAATATCAGACCAGCTGTGTGGCTGGATTGAAGAGTTTTTAGCAAACAGAACACAGCATGTTGTTATCAACGGAGAGACGTCTACAGCCGTTAAAGTAACCTCTGGTGTGCCACAGGGGAGTGTTATGGGACCATTGCTTTTCACAATATATATAAATGACCTAGTGGATAGTGTCGGAAGTTTCATGCGGCTTTTCGCGGATGATGCTGTAGTATACAGAAAAGTTGCAGCATTAGAAAATTGTAGCGAAATGCAGGAAGATCTGCAGCGGATAGGCACTTGGTGCAGGGAGTGGCAACTGACCCTTAACATAGACAAATATAATGTATTGCGAATACATAGAAAGAAGGATCATTTATTGTATGATTATATGATAGCGGAACAAACACTGGTAGCAGTTACTTCTGTAAAATATCTGGGAGTATGCGTGCGGAACGATTTGAAGTGGAATGATCATATAAAATTAATTGTTGGTAAGGCGGGTACCAGGTTGAGATTCATTGGGAGAGTCCTTAGAAAATGTAGTCCATCAACAAAGGAGGTGGCTTACAAAACACTCGTTCGACCTATACTTGAGTATTGCTCATCAGTGTGCGATCCGTACCAGATCGGCTTGACGGAGGAGATAGAGAAGATTCAAAGAAGAGCGGCGCTTTTCGTCACAGGGTTGTTTGGTAACCGCGATAGCGTTACGGAGATGTTTAACAAACTCAAGTGGCAGACTCTGCAAGAGAGGCGCTCTGCATCGCGGTGTAGCTTGCTCGCCAGGTTTCGAGAGGGTGCGTTTCTGGATGAGGTATCGAATATATTGCTTCTCCCTACTTATACCTCTCGAGGCGATCACGAATGTAAAATTAGAGAGATTAGAGCGCGCACAGAGGCCTTCAGACAGTCGTTCTTCCCGCGAACCATACGCGACTGGAACAGGAAAGGGAGGTAATGACAGTGGCACGTAAAGTGCCCTCCGCCACACACCGTTGGGTGACTTGCGGAGTATAGATGTAGATGTAGATGTAGATGTAGAGTGTCTGGACATTTTGTTTTGATCCACCTACTGCTTTGACATAAGACCAAAATTTCTTAGGATTTTCTGCAAAGTCAGTACATAGAATTTTACTTTCGAATTCATTGAACGGCTCTCGCATAGCCCTCCTCACACTACATATCACTTCGCGTAATTTTTGTTTGTCTGCAAGGCTTTGGCTATATTTATGTTTGTTGTGAAGTTCCCTTTGCTTCCGCAGCAGTTTTCTAACACGGTTGTTGTACCACTGTGGCTTTTTTCCATCTCTTACGATCTTGCTTGGCACATACTCATGTAACGCATATTGTACGATGGTTTTGAACTTGGTCCACTGATCCTCAACACTATCTGTACTTGAGATAAAACTTTTGTGTTGAGCCGTCAGGTACCCTGTAATCTGCTTTTTGTCACTTTCGCTAAACAGAAAAATCTTCCTACCTCTTTTAATATTTCTATTTACGGCTGAAATCATCGATGCCGTAATCGCTTTATGGTCGCTGATTCCCTGTTCTGCGTTAACTGTTTCAAATAGGTCGGGTCTGTTTGTCACCAGAAGGTCTAATATGTTGTTCCCACGAGTCGGTTCTCTGTTTAACTGCTCAAGGTAGTTTTCAGATAAAGCACTTAAAAACATTTCACTGGATTCTTTGTCCCTGCCACCCGTTATGAACGTTTGAGTCTCCCAGTCTATATCCGGCAAAGTAAAATCTCCACCCAGAACTATAACATGGTGGGGAAATCTACTCGAAATATTTTCCAAATTATCCTTCAGGTGCTCAGCCACAACAGCTGCTGCGCCAGGGGGCCTATAGAGACATCCAATTACCATGTCTGAGCCTGCTTTAACCGTGACCTTCACCCAAATCATTTCACATTTCGGATCTCCGTCGATTTCCTTCGATATTATTGCACTTCTAATCGCTATAAACACGCCTCCCCCTTCACTGTCCAGCCTGTCTCTGCGGTATACGTTGCAATCTGAGTTTAGGATTTCATTACTGTTTACGTCTTGTTTCAGCCAACTTTCTGTCCCTAGTACTATATGGGCGTTGTGACCGTTTATTAATGAGAGCAGTTCTGGGACCTTTCTATAGACGCTCCTGCATTTTACTATTAGCACAATAATATTGTTATTCCCTGTTACATTTTGCCTACTCCTACCTTGCCGCGTCTCAGGAGGCGTCTTGTGGGGCCTAGGGAGGGAATTCTCTAACCTAAAAAACCCCATGTGCACTCCACACGTACTCCGCTACCCTTGTAGTCGCTTCCGGCTTGTAGTCCACGCCTGTCCTATTCAGGGGGACCCTACATTTCTCCACCCGATAGCGGAGGTCGAGAAATTTGCAGCCAGATCTCCGCAGAATCGTCTGAGCCTCTGGTTGAAGCCTTCCACTCGGCTCCAAACTAGAGGACCGCGATCGGTTCTGGGAACGATACTACAAATAGTTAGCTCTGATTCCACCCCGCGAGCGAGGCTTTCCGCCTTCACCAATTCCGCCAACCGCCTGTACGAACTGAGGATGACCTCTGAACCCAGACGGCAGGAGTCATCTGTGCCGACATGAGCAACAATTTGCAGTCGGGTGCACCCAGCGCTCTCTATCGCCGCCGGCAGTGCCTCCTCCACATCTCGGATGAGACCCCCCGGCAAGCAGACAGAGTGAACACTGGCCTTCTTCCCCGACCTTCCCGCTATTTCCCTAAGGGGCTCCATCACCCGCCTAACGTTGGAGCTCCCAATAACTAATAAACCCCTCCCCCCGTGTGCCTGCTCAGACCTTGCTGAAGGAGTAGCCACATGTCCACTCACAGGTAGAGCGGGCGATGCCACACGGCGAGCCTCCACATTTACCCTTCGCCTCGTGCGCCGCGAACGCCACTGAACCCGCCACTCCCCTTGGGGAGAGGGTGGCCCAACCGCGCCCGGTACCCGCGAAGATGTCTCGACATCAGGGACAGTAGGTGAAGCATGTAACACCTGGGGTGTACCATGCGGCGCACCAGACTCCCCACTGCCGCTACACTTCGAGGCAGCAGCCTGAAGACGGCTGACGGCGGCCATCAACACGCTCAGCTGTTCGCGAACAGTGGCCAGCTCCTCCTGCGTCCGTACACAGCAGTCACACATCCTATCCATCCTAAGGAATCAATTTACTATAGAGAGTTAATCAACTTTTAACTAGACTGCTAATTCACTAAAGGCGGCTGATTGTTGACTAAACTGTGGTTGCTAGCCACTTATTGTAGATAACAATGAAAATAGCACTACCTGTCTCTGGACTGTATTCAAAACAAACACTAGCACTACTGGCACTGTGGCTGACTAAAGGGACTCTCTCTGACTGAATTCAAAAC
This sequence comes from Schistocerca cancellata, assembly GCF_023864275.1. NCBI lineage: Eukaryota > Metazoa > Arthropoda > Insecta > Orthoptera > Acrididae > Schistocerca > Schistocerca cancellata. The sequence continues at coordinate 33,482,411 of NC_064627.1, forward strand.
AAGCACGAAATCTATCGAACACTATTACTAGCACTCGACAATTAAAGCTTCCTAAAAGCAAAAACACACGGAAGAAGAAGTGACAAGTAAGAAAAATACAGTTAATACTTAAATTAAGGTAGCTCGCTGCACAGCAGACGTGAAGCAGGCGGCAGTTACGACAACACTGACACTACTGGTGGCCATGGAAGTCGGATTCCGCTAAGGAGTGTGTAACAACTCACCTGCCGAAGCAACTAGCCCTGAAAGTGGATGGCGCTGAAGCGTCGTGCCTATACTCGGCCGTCAGTCCTTGCGGCCGGCCGCGAAGCCATGACGAGTAGGAGGGTCGCGGCGGTGGGCGCAGAAGGGTCTGGCTGTGAGCCTGCCTGGAGTCGCCGTCGGTGCAGATCTTGGTGGTAGTAGCAAATACTCCAGCGAGGCCCTGGAGGGCTGACGCGGAGAAGGGTTTCGTGTGAACAGCCGTTGCACACGAGTCAGTCGATCCTGACACAGTCGCCACGTCTGTAGCCTTCGGGTGTTGGTGGATGTGACTGTAGCAGATTAGTGAAGAACCACAGACTAACATTGTTCTGTAGCAGATCGCTAACCAGTTGATCATCTGTTCCAGGCGTTCGGCTTCATTTCTTACAGCAGATGTTTCATCGCCTAGTAAGGAACTGATTTACGAAAAGGGAATTAGCGAAGCTCTCTTCCTTTGTGGTGGGGAGTGGTCTGGACAGATGCTGTGGCCTCGATACGTGTGTCTTGCGTTTGACAAAACCACCGTACTACAAACTGAAACGAGATTCACAGTTTCTTTTTGTCATCCACGTGGTGTATTTTCATGCGAACCCGCCTCTGAGGCACCAAGAAACGGACGCACGTTGAGGTCCGTCTAGTGACAAATACACAACTGTAGAGGACGTGCAGCTCATCAAAATTAAGATCTCCAGAAAGCTGTCTTGTGGACGCTCTTGGCCATCTATTTGGCGATAATCGTAGATATTGCTTCTGTTGTGGCGTTGCTGATATAGTTCGACCTTGTCATATCCTTTGTGCCTCGCGACGGTCACCGAACATCTCAAATGACACTTTATGGTACCTTCCACTTCGCTGAGGTTGCTGTCACTGTCTCACTCGTAGTGAAGCTTCCGAGGATCCTGTAAGAGAGAGGAAAGGGCATTAACTGGCGTGTCCAGCACACGGTTTCTCGATACATTCATCTAATTTCTTATTCGAAGCCTGGAGTTCTCCTCTACAGTGCTGTTGTCACATTTGCGGTTTTTTCCACAACCTTGACTACCAGTCATGCGTCTGCTCACATTTTCTTGTCACTCTCAATTCGCAGCCAGCTTCTCACCACTAGCGTACTAGATAGGTGGATTGCTGACACAGACTGCCACGGTTTTGGATAACGAAATCCTGCGAAAAACTTGTCGTGACTGCAAACGTGTAAAGTAAAGAGACCGAGCAAATAACTGAAACAACTCATAGTCATAAGTGGCCCACATAGCTGGGACTGTTTTCAACAGAGATAATGGTAAAACTACGGGCACTGACTGCCCTATTCTTCAGAGAATTGTGACACTGGAGTCCGCAAGTGTCTACACCACTGAAAATTGGGTGCGCAGCCTGTAGAAAGGAAAGGCATTTTACACCAGTTCAGTTTTCATCAACAGGTTTTTCTACAGAGGGCAGGACAATCAGTCACAATCATCACACGCAGCCAGTACAGGCAGGTTGTTAGAAGGTCGTGAAAGGTGTTGAATCATCAAACTAACACATGTCACCATGACAGTGTCGTTACTCAAGGCGAGGCATCCTCAGAAGCGAGGGTAGGTACTTCTGTTTAGTGGGACAGCGCGCTATTGTTCTCAGTGTACAGTCGTATCGGTACACTGCACTGTAATGCGGAATTGAACATTAGATGTCACAAAGAGGTGGATCTGGCAGAATGCGACGAGCTGGGAAGTACTGGATTGTCAGCAGAAAACGTAGTAACTGTAGACTGGGTCTATTGGGAAAAGTCAGCAAGTTTGAACGTGAAGTAGTCACTGGATGTCAACTGAGTACAAAGGAAGTGTTGGTACGGTATGAGGGTGCTAATTGTAGTTATGTGTGGTCGTGTTACTACGATTAAGACAACGCTAAAAGTTCAGGGATAGGAACATATATTACAGTAATGAGTAGTACATATGTTTGTCATCCGTATCACAGCAAACAAATTTGGTGGCCAATACATCAATGTGAGTGTATGCTCCTAAAGAAACTGTAAAAAAAATATGGGCTTCTGTCACAGACAGATATCCTGCTGAAAGATGCCAATGCTATCGGAAAGACATAATATTCACGTAGTTCACAGCTACTTTTGATTACTAGCGTAAATCTCATGAGATCTTAGATGAATGTCCCCCTCAGAGGACAATGCTGACTCAGGGGCTTACGTCCCTAGAGCAGAGCATGTTTTTATCATCCATTGACCTGGATGACGGCGTATCGAGACGTGACCTTTGACCGAGTGTAACAATAAAAACAATAAACGTGATTCATCCGATGAAGTGACACGATTCCATCCTCCTATGACCATTTCAACTGGAACCGATGGTGTCGTTTGATCAACATGGGAATACGTAAGGGTCATCTGCTGCAGAGGTCCATTTTCAATAGTGTTGATAAAAGATATGCTCCGAAACGTGCCTCCACCAACACTCTCCTGTGTCTTGAGCTTTGCAGAGCAGGAAAGCCCCTCTACTCTACATTCTGTGATGATGCCTACTCGTGATTAGTCCTTGAGTCACGGGGACCTGCTCGTAAAAAACGAAAAAAAATTAAAAAAAGATCTTGTTCTGTAGAAAGATCAGTAGAAGATCACGTAAGTTGGGGATAGTAGTAATATGACCTTCTGAAATGTTTAATGTTAATGAGTTTCGTGTTCTAGTAGTAGTAGTACAATAGCAGTAGTGGTAGTGTACCATAATGAGAGTGGGGCAAAACGCTATAGCAAATTCCATATCGAGTAGCGTATAGGTGGCGGAGAAACCTTTAGCCACAGCTATAACAACAAACAGAAATGAAGCTATATCTCTGAAATTCACTACATAAAAACGAACGCTAAAACTAATTGTCACAATGAATTACATAAATGCGATTTGATATATAACTGTCCATTTTGTTATCAAGACGGTGGACAAGGAAGAATAAATAAAATCTGTACAGCAGAATGCTATCACATTCAGCACTGTAGACTCCAGGAGCGAGCAAGCTGACTGGGTACCTGCTCAAGCCAACCAGATCTGCAGACTTATGTGTCTCTCAGAATACTCATTCTTCATTACCACTGAGGTGCTGGCAGTTCACCTTCTCAAGTATGGCAAAGATGCAAAACACAACACTTGCTTCCTTTCTGTGTTATGTCAGAGTTTCACGATAACTGTGTTACCTCTCCTCTGGGGGAACTTCATCACGTGCTGTAGTCCGATAGATGCGATTTCTGGCAAATTATGGCCGAAATCCTGTGGATAAGAATGCTAAAAATAGTACTTCGTGCATTTATCTGTGTGATAGCTGGGTGCGTATAAGTACACAACCATGTGCATCGATTTCCTGAATGTAGCATCAATTAACGTGAAGTTGTGCTTTTTCTATACACAGAAAAAAGAACATCATCCAGGTTTTCCCGGCCATGAGGCAATACAACGAAAGCGTTATTTACATGTCTGTAGAAATGGTAAGATTTGTGGCGTTTGGTCTTAGTACAAATTTCTCCAATATGCTATGGCTATTTTTGGTGTCATGGGAGATCTCGCAACCACACCTTCCAGCTGCGAGTAATAGTAAGTGGGCAGCAGTACCAGAAAAAAACTCTCGGATGCATTCGGGTGAGTAACGACTTTGTTTCAGAACTCAGCAGTAGGTCGTCCTTGTCGAATCAAATGTCCCTCACCAGTTTCACGATCTTGTATGAGTTCATCATGTGGTGTACACAGTACCCCACAAAGAGTTGGAGTAGTTCTGCCATACGTGTGTCAAGTCTGTAAAGTGGCGAGCAGATAGTGTTTACTGTTGTACATATCCACAGTCGCTCTTGTGTATTTTGGAAATCCTATGCAAGCGAAAAGAAACTGGTCCTTTAAGATGTAGTTACTGCATCGTTTCCTGTAGGAAAACCGAGTTATGCAGAACTGATATGGCTTCCTTCGCAACAAGCGATGTCACATTCTTCGACATTTGCTCATTTGCTGAGTCGAGTTAAAATCTTCTGATAATATCTCGATGTACGCAACACAACAACAGCGTTGTCTTTGTCCACAGATAATATGACAGTGTGTGTATATTCTCTCACAGACTGCTAATCTGATATAATCTTTTGGACATGAGGATCGAGTATTCAGCCTTATTTCTTCATTTAATTTACGGACAGATCTTGAATGACCCATCACACATCACCGATGACTTCTTGAATGAGTCATCAATTTGGTGCAATGGCCTCTTGACATCACTCGTATTGTTGCTGTGTACAGTTCCTTGCCTGTCGGATTGACAGTGGTACTGTGGGGAGTCAGCATTGTCCTCTGAGGGGACATTCATCTAAGTTCTCATGAGATTTACGCTAGTAATCAAAAGCAGCTGTGAACTACGTGAATATTATGTCTTTCCGATAGCATTGGCATCTTTCAGCACTTTGTCATATTTGCTTCGTTACGTCGTGCTGTCCTGTAATTTATGCATCTCACAGTCAGTGTTTCAAGTGCTATCTAACTACTATACGCATCCGTTGGAAATTCCTTGGAGATGTGCAATTAATACAAAGGTTCTGCAGGAAAAGGAACTTACAAAGGACTTTACACTGCGATGAAGGAGATCGTTCCTCTTCTGACGAACTCCGACTATCCTAGGATAACACAACAAATAACGAAGGCTGTAGCACCCAATTGCATTTACTAGCTTCGGGAAGCACATAAGCTGCCACGACAAGGTTATTACCTCTGGAACACCACCACATACGTACTTTTATCTGTCTGGAAAATAATACTGATGATACACTACTACTAGCCATGGGTGCGGGAAGAGGCTGGAAGGGAAATAATATATAAAGTTGATCGAAATCGACTGAAATTTCTGTTTGATACACAGTGTAATTGATGCAAATCCTGGTAAAAACACGTATCTCTGAGTTGGGGCAGAGATGGGCAGTTGATGATACATAAAATAATCGTAATCAGGCAAAGTCTCACAATCAGCTAACATAAACACCAAGCAAAAGTATCTAGCTAACTAAACCCGCCCTTAGAGCAATACATCAAAACAATATCAAATATCCATTGGTTAACTCTTTTTTCTGTCGTGTACACTTGCAAAGGGGTTTTGGTTGCATGAGAATTCTCGGAATCGGGTGCTTAAGTCCTTCTGCCAACTACAGCTCTTGTGTAAGACCAAAAAATTAGAATTATTTATGTTCGACTTTTCCAGGCAAAAGAGATTTCGCCAAACTATTGCGAGTATAGCGGTAATCGTTAAAATTATTGGAAAATAGGGACATGAATATTCCTGATCATGTAATTGGCCCCAGTGCGGGACCGTGGAAATTCTACCGGAAAGCTGTGAAGGAAAGTAGTGACGTAACGGATAACACTAAGCGCATGCGCTGACGAGGTTTTCAATACTTACAGCCTGGTTAACTCTGTGAGATCTGAGCGTCAAAGCTTTCTTAAATATTCTGTCGATCTCTTTTCGTCTTTGTTCCTTGCCATACCCCACAGCTCCACTGGGTAGGCACGATGTTCTGGATTTGGCAGTGTGACGTAAAGGGTGCCCAGTCACCTTTCCTGTTGCCACCCCTTAAAGGATGACAAAGTAATACCTTCACAAATTTATCTGACGTAAAATATTCAGTACATCGTGTTCCTTCATATGACTGTTTTACTTCAGTGTCCATTTCATTGATTATTTTCTAGTTCAATTTACCATAACAGTAATATACAGGGTGTTACAAAAAGGTACGGCCTACTTTCATAAAACATTCCTCACCCACAAATAAAGAAAAGATGTTATGTGGACATGTGTCCGGAAACGCTTAATTTCCATGTTAGACCTCATTTTAGTTTCGTCAGTATGTACTGTACTTCCTCGATTCACCGCCAGTTGGCCCAATTGCAGGAAGGTAATGTTGACTTCGGTGCTTGTGTTGACATGCGACTCATTGCTCTACAGTACTAGCATCAAGCACATCAGTATGTAGCATCAACAGGTTAGTGTTCATCACGAACGTGGTTTTGTAGTCAGTGCAATGTTTACAAATGCGGAGTTGGCAAATGCCCATTTGATGTATGGATTGGCACGGGGCAATAGCCGTGGCGCGGAACGTTTGTATCGAGACAGATTTCCAGAACGAAGGTGTCCCGACAGGAAGACGTTCGAAGCAATTGATCGGCGTCTTAGGGAGCACGGAACATTCCAGCCTATGACTCGCGACTGGGGAAGACCTAGACGATGAGGACACCAGCAATGGACGAGGCAATTCTTCATGCAGTTGACGATAACCCTAACGTCAGCGTCAGAGAAGTTACTGTTGTACAAGGTAACGTTGACAACGTCACTGTATGGAGAGTGCTACGGGAGAACCAGTTGTTTCTGTACCATGTACAGCGTGTGCAGGCACTATGAGCAGCTGATTGGCCTCCACGGGTACACTTCTGCGAATGGTTCATCCAACAATGTGTCAATCCTCATTTCAGTGCAAATGTTCTCTTTACGGATGAGGCTTCATTCCAACGTGATCAAATTGTAAATTTTCACTATCAATATGTGTGGGCTGACGAGAATCCGCACGCATTTGTGCAGTCACGTCATCAACACAGATTTTCTGTGAACGTTGTGGCAGGCATTGTTGGTGATGTCTTGATTTGGCCCCAAGTTCTTCCACCTACGCTCAATGGAGCACGTTATCATGATTTCATACGGGATACTCTACCTGTGCTGCTAGAACATGTGCCTTTACAAGTACGACACAACATGTGGTTCATGCACGATGGAGCTCCTGCACATTTCAGTCGAAGTGTTCGTACGCTTCTCAACAACAGATTCGGTGACCGATGGATTGGTAGAGGCGGACCAATTCCAAGGCCTCCACGCTCTCCTGACCTCAACCCTCATGACTTTCATTTATGGGGGCATTTGAAAGCTCTTGTCTACGCAACCCCGGTACCAAATGTAGACACTCTTCGTGCTCGTATTTTGGACGGCTGTGATACAATACGCCATTCTCCAGGGCTGCATCAGCGCATCAGGGATTCCATGCGACGGAGGGGGGATGCATGTATCCTCGTTAACGGAGGACATTTTGAACATTTCCTGTAACAAAGTCTTTGAAGTCACGCTGGTACGTTCTGTTGCTGTGTGTTTCCATTCCATGATTAATGTGGTTTGAAGAGAAGTAATAAAATGAGCTCTAACCTGGAAAGTAAGCGTTTCCGGACACATGTCCACATAACATATTTTCTTTCTTTATGTGTGAGGATGTTTCCTGAAAGTTTGGCCGTACCATTTGTAACACCCTGTATATTGTACTTGAGATACAAGTCTATGGGTCAACTTACTTTGGCGATATTCTAGCGATGACTGAACTACTTTTGTTACGCGGAGTTCTGTTGTGGATTGGCAAGACAGCCAACCCACTATGGGAGGAAGCCGAAAGGCGCGCGTTTTAGCTCACGCAGGCTGGCGTGAGGTCTGGAACAGGTCAAGGAAATGAGACTAGCAAAAAAAGGACGTAGCTGTGGAATACTTAACTTTAATCCATAAATGGTGAACATCGCTCTTGACGGTACATGTTTTACAGCATCAATAGTAACTGGTAATGGCGCCTTGCTATGTCGTAGCAAATGACGTAGCTGAAGGCTATGCTAACTATCGTCTCGGCAAATGAGAGCGTATTTTGTCAGTGAACCATCGCTAGCAAAGTCGGCTGTACAACTGGGACGAGTGCTAGGAAGTCTCTCTAGACCTGCCGTGTGGCGGCGCTCGGTCTGCAATCACTGATAGTGGCGACACGCGGGTCCGACGTATACTAACGGACCGCGGCCGATTTAAAGGCTACCACCTAGCAAGTGTGCTGTCTGGCGGTAACACCACATTCCTCCCCCGCAAATCGGCGGACGGTTGTGGCATAAGGCTTCCACCCGCCGTGGGGAGGACCTCATATTGATGTATGCGACGAGGTGGGGAGCCTAACTACAGGCGAGGCTGTGCCACCCGCACCTTGCCATTCGGACCGCGGGGAGCCAGGAAACGCCTGAAAACCTGCTCCAGGGTGCACGCCAACATGCGGTGTATGCGCCCGTAGAGAGTCAGGACGGGCCGAAGGGTCGACCTCCATCGGGCCGGGGCACCCGACGGGCGAAGACGACATATGGTCCGGAGCGGGCAAGAGTTCCATGGCGGAGGGCAACTGATCACGGGAAGCGATCGGCGGCGCGTGACCCAGGGAGGCGCCCGGCGGTTGCAGCGACGCGTCCACTGCGGGCGTCGCCGGTGGGAGAACAGGCGCGCCGTCGCCATGGGGCAAAATGGAAGGCAGCGTCGGTAACACCTGGGGCTGGGGCGAGCCAGTAGATGGGTCTCCCGGGCGCTGACTGGACGGCACCGTCGCTGAAAACAGACGGGGAGCGGCAGAACCCGTGCGACGACAGAGGCGCAGCTGATTGAGATGCCGACGCACCTCTCCAGGGGCCCCCAAAACCAGATAAATCGCGCGGCCGAGGCAGCGAAGAATGCGCCCTTCGAGCCAACACCGTGAACCTCGATAGTTGCGGTAGTAAACAACGTCGCCTGGGGCAAAAGCAGGTGTCTGCCGCTGCACAGGAACCTGATGCGACGGATGTAGCAAAGACATCAAGGTTCGATGAGGGCGACCGTGGAGCAACTCAGCCGGCGAGCGACCATCTCGGGGCTGAGAGCGAGACGAGGACAAAAAGAGCAATAACGCGTCCTCCCGAGAATGCGACTCTTTCAACTTCAACATCTGTGACGTGAAAGTCCTGACCAATCGTTCAGCGGCACCGTATGACTGTGGCGAAAACGGCGCGGACGTCAGATGTTGAATACCATTGGCCTTGCAGAATGACTGAAATTCTGCGGACATGAATTGTGGGCCATTGTCGGAAACAATAGTCTGTGGAAGACCTTCAATGCAAAAGATAGCAGATAACGCTTGGATGGTGGCAGATGACGTCGTAGAAGACATCCGGACAACAAAAGGAAAATTACTGAATGAATCCACCACAACCAACCATCGAGTATTCCAGAACGGACCAGCAAAATCGATGTGTAAGCGTTGCCAAGGGGAAGTGGCTTTTGGCTATGCAAAGAACTTCCGTGGTGGTGCTGATTGTTGTTCGGCACACACCATGCAAGAAGAGCACATATTCGTAATCGCGGCATCGATTCCGAACCAAGTACAGTGCTGACGAGCAAGTTGTTTCGTTCTCACTATACCCCAATGTCCTTGATGGAGAAGCTGTAAGACAGAGGACCGTAACGAACGTGGGACCACGACCCTGGACTGATCATTATCTTAACGCAACAGCAAAACACCACGTCGTACAAAAAGTCTCTCCTTGTGAGCAAAAAATCGGCGAACCAACGGATCCCCGATCCGTGACTTTGACAAAAGCCATTGAGTAGCAACGAAACGCAGAACGGTAGGCAGGACAGGGTCGGCAGCTGTGGCTGTAGCTACACGACTAAAATCAATCGGAAACGATTCGACCACGTCATCCGTTTCCGCATCAATGAACATGCAATTAAGTTCGGAAGAATCGAATGCTCTATCGTCAGCAACAGGCAAACGGGACAACGCATCGGCGTTTCCGTGCTTAGCAGTGGACCGATACAAGACATCATGAAACTTAGTAACACCAAATACGAGAGCCAATGCTTCTTTCTCGATCTGTGAATAATTGCTTTGCGCAGACGAGAGCAATTTGGACGCAAAGGCAATAGGGCGATCGTGCGAACCATCATTGTGCGCAAGCACAGCACCGATCCCAAAATCCGATGCATCCACCATCAACAAAAGGGGCTTCTGGGGATCGAATGGTGTAAGGCAAGTAGTGGAAAGCAACGCCGATTTCAACTGGCGAAAGGCGCGTTCGCATTCCGTCGTCCAGACGAACGGAACACCCTTATGGCGTAAGCGATGAAGCGGAGCTGAAATGGAAGAGGCATGTGGCACATATCTGTTATGGTAATTTATTTTTCCCAGCACACTCTGTAGCTGCTTCAAATTCTGCGGCGAAGGCAAGTCTTGTATGGCGCGGAGGTCCTTTGGACTGGGATGTATGCCTTGGGCATTGAGTACATGTCCCACATAGGGTAAGTCAGGAGCAAAAAACACACATTTGTCTTTCCGCAAGCGAAGACCATTTTGTCGCAAGACCTGAAATAATGTTCTGAGATTGGCTAAATGTTCTTCTTCCGTCTTTCTGGAGAACACAATATCGTCCAGATAGTTTGCTGCAGTAGGGACCGACGCACAAACAGTTTGTAGATATTGCTGAAACAATGCAGGGACGGATGCACACACGAATGGCAGTCGTTTGAATCGATACAAACCAAGATGCGTGTTAACCACCAAAACGCGCTGGGTTCTTCGTCCACCGGTATTTGCAAGTACGCAGCTGCTAGGCCCACCTTCGAAAAATATTTACCTGGGCACAGTTTGTCAAAAAGATCTTCTGGGCGGGGTAAAGGAAAAGTTGCAGTCACTCGTTCTGGAATCACTGTTGCCTTGAAGTCCACGCAAAGCCTCAATTTTCCGGAAGGTTTGTGCAAAATTACTAAGGGTGATGCCCAGAGAGAAGCCTGCACACGTTCAATTACACCTTGTGATTCCAAATCGTGTAATGTTTTTGCGACCTCATCACGCAATGCGTGGGGAACATTGCGCGCTCTGAAAAATTTCGGTTGCGCGTTTACTTTCAGTTCCAAATGTGCTTTATAGTTCTTAGCGCAAACGAAGCCCGGTGCAAAAATGTCTGCAAATTCTTCACATAGACGAGAAACACTGTCTGAAGGCACAGTCTGGTTCACTGATAGGACCTGATTTACTATAGACAAGTTAAACAACTGAAATAAATCGAAACCAAACAAGTTCACTACAGAAGAAGAACGAAGGACGTAAAATGACACAAGTTTTGTTTGTCCTTTGTATGTTGCAAGAAGGCTGCACCGCCCTAACACAGGGATCGCTTGTCCTGAATAACTACTTAACTTAACACTTGCGGCACGCAACGGAGGTGTGCCCAGCAGTTTGTACGTGTCTTGATTGATCAGTGAAACTGCAGCCCAAGTCTCGAGCTGGAATGGTATCACTTTGCGGTTAATGTCCACATCCACAAAAAGTTTATTGTCCTGCTGACGACAAGAGCGACTATCTTGTGCAACATGAACTGTCACTGGTACAAAATCACTTGCGACTTGACGGGAGTGCCAACGACGTCGACGCACCTATTTGTTGGACGAACACAGTCACTGTTAGAGAGAGTGGCACTAGGCGGACTGGCATGAACTATATGAATTTCCATGGGCGAAGTGTCGCGGGCCTGAGTATCCTTGGTTCGTTTCCGATTCCAGCGCGAAGCTACGGGCCTGGAATCGTTTTGAGCTTCCAAGCTGAGCTTTTTCTGGCAAACACTTTGAACATGTCCTTTTTTATTACAGAAAAAGCAAATAGCTTGGCGTGACGGGCAATTCTCACGCGAATGTCTAGTAGCACACCGCGGGCAAGATTTCACTGCATTTGCTTGCCGGCGCGGTACACGTGGCCGAGAGCCAGGCGGCTTTGACACAGCCGGGCGCGAGGGCTGTTGACTGTTCCTTGCAGCTCGCCCGGCGGGCCGGTTAACCTGACACACAGGTGGCGAAATTTCAAATTATTCCTGAGCAAAGTCAAGTGTGTCCTGCCGATCCAACATGTCCATCACTTGTTTAAGGGAGGGATTGACTAGTTTCAAAATCTGTTCCCTTATACGAACACCAGAAACGTTCTGTGCAATTGCATCACGCACCATAGTATCTGAATAAGGGAGTCCACACTGACACTCAAAAGCACAATCCCTAGTAAGGCCTTGCAAGGTTGCAACCCACTCCCTATTAGTCTGACCTGCCGTACGTTTCGTACGAAAGAAGGTATACCTTTTCGCAACTACATTGACTGATTCTTTGAAATATGCATCTAATGCAGACAAAATTTATTCGTAGGACAGAGTTGCTACGTCGCGTCGGGGAAATAAGTTGACTATCACACGATAGGTGTGCACACCGACGGACGACAAAAGAAAAGGCTGCCGCTCATTACCTTGAATCCTGTAAGCGGCGAGATGGAATCCAAATTGGCGGGACCACTCCATCCAGCTTTCCAGTGCAGCATCAAAGGGACGAAAAGGTGGTGCAACTGCGTGTTGTGGCTGCGTAAGCGGTGGAGCGGCGGCTGCCGCATCGTTTTGCATTGCACGTTGACCCTGGATGGGCTGTCCAAGGGCATCCAGTAAGGCCTGCGTCTGCTGGTTCTGTAAGCGATAAAATTCGGACAGTACATCTGGAGATTGTGGCGAAGCCATTTCACAATTAAATCAGGGCAGTATAGTTACGAACGCGGTTTGGCCTCGTCGCCAAATGTTGTGGATTGGCAAGACAGCCAACCCACTATGAGAGGAAGCCGAAAGGCACGTGTTTTAGCTCACATAGGGTGGCGTGAGGTCTGGAACAGGTCAAGGAAATGAGACTAGCAAAAAAGGACGTAGCTGTGGAATACTTAACTTTAATCCATAAATGGTGAACATTGCTCTTGATGGTACATGTTTTACAGCATCAATTGTAACTGGTAATGTCGCCTTGCTAGGTCGTAGCAAATGACGTAGCTGAAGGCTATGCTAACTATCGTCTCGGCAAATGAGAGCGTATTTTGTCAGTGAACCATCGCTAGCAAAGTCGGCTGTACAAATGGGGCGAGTGCTAGAAAGTCTCTCTAGACCTGCCGTGTGGCGGCGCTTGGTCTGCAATCACTGATAGTGGCGACACGCGGGTCCGACGTATACTAACGGACCGCTGCCGATTTAAAGGCTACCACCTAGCAAGTGTGGTGTCTGGCGGTGACACCACAAGTTCTATTTTGTTTCACGCATCCAATCGAATGCATTTATGTTTTTAAGCTTATGAAATATGTTACTAGACCCTGAAATAGATACACGCAATGAAAACACACATTCAAGAAATATGAAATTCGTATTTGAATTGTGCATAGGAACAATAACCACTCAAGAATATTAACGTAATTATAATGAATTTCATGACAAATATATATTTCTTTTGACTGGTTGTCAATAGGCTTGAAAGTGGTTGATATACCAGATTTTCAGTCAAACAGTGCAAATAAATGCGTGTTGTCCGCAACTCAAAATTATAAATCACAAGGTAAAGTTGTAGATTTTCACAAACTCTGGAGGTCAGTGTATTTTATAGCGAAACTGGAAAGCTGCTTCGTGACTTAGGAGAGCATAAGGCATGCCGTGGGCCGCCATATTGACCTCCTTATCCGCCAGCTGGGGCTTAGCAAATGAGCGGAGAAACAGCTGGGGCCCAGAAGGTGAGCGGCAAAACTTGGCGACCAGGTTATGAATAAAGCCAAGGCCTGAGCCGTGCCGCACGTCGCCGTTTTGCTCGTAAAGTCTCGCTGCGCGTCCTGCGAGAGTTAAGGCCGAGGCGTGAGCCACGTGGGAACTGCGCGAGAGCGGCGGGACGGCGCTGCTGCGCACTTCCTGGGGCGTCCAGGAGGAGGCGGCCAGCTCGTGTGTGAGGGCTGCTAGTGGTGCCAGATTTAGTGTCCAGACACTCCTGAAGAAGACAGGCACCGAAATTCTGGTAGCAGGGCAAGAGCAGAAATGTTGCGTTTTTCAAGTGTGCCTTTAGAAAGGAAAATCTAGGAATAAAGCCCCAGCATAATTCTGGAGCCACTCCAAAAGTTATTGATACTGATACTAGCGGGTCTACTATTCAGAAACAGCTAATATCACCAAAATTGGACGAAGTTCCCGATGATATCCCTATGAGATACTATACCGAATTTGGGTCTCAGTTAGCCATTTCCTTAACTGTAGTCTACCGTACATGTCTTGAATAAAATATTGTAACCAGTAGCCGGAAGAAAGCACAGGCCACATCCGTCTACAAGAGGGGTAGCAGAAGTTCTCCAGAAAAATTCCATCTAATATCTACTAAGGGGAGTGATCCGCCACAGTACCGCCTAATGTCTTGCGAAACACTCCCTTGCTATTAAAGAGAGAAATGATGCTGGTTATTTGTCTGTCTACATCTCTCCACCAATGAATCACACTAATTAAAATGTCCATAAGAGAGCTAAAAAACGCTAATTCTCCGCACAGTGTTGGGGTCACCCACTATGGGCTCGAAACTCCTATTATTTTGTCAGGACGGAGGTCAAAGAACTTATGTGAACACATCAGAGAGAACGAAACAAGATTAAACATTATTTCTTTTATTGCTCAGAATAGATCATAGGACTTGATCTTCCTTGGCGGCTGGTGGCTTCATAAGCCGGAGTGGAATCTGCTGAATCCACAGTCAGACTCAGGGCTCTCAAAGACCGCTGCATCAGCTCCGAGTGCAGGTCGGCTATTCGGAGGATGGCGGGTGGCCTGCCCACTGGTATGTAAGGCGCTGCCCGTCACCAGGCGTGCAGCTAATGAGACCGCGACCACAGCGTGTGTGTGTGTGTGTGTGTGTGTGTGTGTGTGTGTGTGTTTGGCTCACATTCTGAGACAGCTCTGTCCCTCTCAGGTCCCTCCCGGCGTTTCCCCATCAATGGCCCACAATCTCAGATGCTGTGATGTCGTGTTGAATGCTGATTCTGACACACCCGTCAGACCCGAAGATGCTGAAGTTTAGTTCAGTTATTGTCCCGAACTGGAATTATATTGGTGCATTTGTGGGCTAAACTGCAACTCCAGCTTCACTGCCGGATGCTAGTTTGCTGTATTCCACAGCTACAAATCACTGGTCATCAGATCAGGCAGCAAGAGTGTCACCAGTACTGGAACAATCTCACACAAGATATTGCAATATAACACTCAGAGAACTAAGTATGAATGACATGAATGCCATCAATCCTACCGAGTGGGGTGGAGTATTTATAGCATCGAAGAGCAGCTTTGTTGTAGGTCACCATTTGTAATGACCGAATCAGTGTTGCTCATTACCAGTCTGAGGTTCTCAGCTTTGCTGTTTTGGTTTAAACAGTTTGTTTCAATGGCATAAGTGCTTCGTCAAACGCCTGATAACTGTTGTTACCTCCTACCTTGTGCTTCTTACATAATGTTATGAAAGTAATGGGGCAGATGGGTCTACAGCTGTCTCAAACTTTTCTGCTGGGCACGCTCGCAGTCACACACGGAATCGCTGATGTCGCACTCGTGGGGACTGCCTAACCATGTCGACATGTGGTTAGCTCGTGTTGGTAGTTCTGTATGTTTGAGAAATGTTGAGCTGGACGGACATACGCAGCCATGTGGGTACTTAAGGGAACTGTGGGATTGTTAACCAAATAAATTTGTTTACTTTTTATTTTGAAACCACATACATGGATGGTGTGATACACAAATACAAAAACTTTATCAGTGTCACAAAATACAACAATAACTGAGTATGCACATGAGATATACGAAGTCAAAGAAAAAACAAGTCACACGACACATTAACTCATAAAATGATATACCATGTCACAAAAACAACAAAATCACAAGATACATTAACTCATACGTAACAAGCGAAACAATGCTGACAACGCACAGACAGAGGTACTATTACCCAAGTGTCAAGAAAGTAATGACTTGAATGACACAAAATAAAACACTGCAAAATAGACTAACACATAAACATTAAACCAAAACAGGGAGAATGAAGCATATTGAACGTACCATTATGCAAATAATAAGACTACAGTGATACAAAGGACACAAAATGAAGAGAAAAACATTCCAATGCACACTGACATGTAAATATTACATAAAAATGGTAAACAGTCAATTGAACATGATACTAACACAAAAGAGAAGGTCACTGGCCAATGTCAGGCCTGTTTGTGAGTCTCTTAAACTGGACCTCCAAGCGTCCAACATATCTTGGCAGCATTTGAACGGCACTTAAAATCAATCAGTGACGGAAAACAGTAAGAGAAATAGTGAAAAGAGATGGCGAAAGTGGAAGATCAGGATATGGACACACACTGCATAAGATGAAACAAATCACTACATTCAAGACACGTTCACATATCAGTTAATTCCTACGGAACAAGTATAGCAAAATCACTGAAATAGTAAAACTCTCGACAACACTTCAGTGCAACTCGATTTGCATCGCCATTCACTATGTATACACTGAAACAAAAAGGAGCACTCGAAAAAACTTGTGATGGAGTGACGTACTTAATCGAAGCACTGCACTGTTCGAATGTAAGCACTCGCACCTGTGTCGACGGAGTCACGATGGATGCGGAGCAATGCCTCCGAGGCGGAGTGGGAAGTTCTGTCTCGCTGGCATGACTCGAAGTGCAGGAGCGGTTCGGTCCAATCATCGCAGCCACGGGAAATCTGTCCTGGCGGCCTAGTAGTAGACTCTACAACACCGACATTTGATGTCCATGTGTGCCTTGTCATGCGCACACAAGGAGGCAGAACAGCTGTCGACATTGGTGGCTGACAGCTGGGGAAACACATCTTTCAGTACTGCATCACACAGATCATATTTCTGCTGACGGGAGCAAGGAAGACAATAGTCTGGGATCCTCAATGTTAGAGGACCCCTACCCTGATTCCAAGTCGCTCGACCCACAACCTATAAGACAAGAGGACTAAGTTCAATCTTTTCAGCACCATGACGTTAATTAACAATTTGACTGGTAGCACAAGGGTAGTTGTCATGCCAAGGGCCTTGTTCTATGCTCCAATCACAGTCAGTCTTCTGGCAAACAACCAAAACGTTATAGTTCACCTCCCAACACAAGCATAAAGCACGAGGCTGTCACTGAAGACCGTCTTTTAAATACCTCATCACATTGGAGGTGCTGCACGATTTGCGTAATGCCAGTAGTGACCACGAAATAGTTCCTAATTGCATTCTTTGACAACAGCAAAAAGTTAATTTAGAACTGCAAAGCAACCAAACGCGAGAAGAACAAATTTTCACCGCAGAGCGTCTTTGTTGTGCCGCGCGAGTGGAAGACCCGTGACTGCCGCGAATTGTCCGTAGGTCCTCGGCTGATTTCCCGACACAAGGGTCACAGCGGATAACAGCGTGGTGCAGCGCGAAGTATTTCGGAGGTCGCTCTCGACGGTCCATTCTGGCTGCCGCAGGTGAGTCACGTAGGCGTCCATCAATAGGCCCCATACTGCTGCCCACGCGCGGCGGCTGGCCTAGGGGGGCGGGCGAGGGTCGAATCGGCGGCAGCGCGTGCGTTGACAGGGGCCCGGCTGGCTGCAGAGGTGGGCCTGGCCGGGTCTGCCGTAAGGGCCCAGACACTCAGGTGGGCGGCTGTCGGGGGAAGCCAGCCGCTGTGGGCGCTGTAGACGTGATGAGCCCCCAACTGTGGGCTGCTTTGGCTCGGTGTTGCCACAGCTACGCCGCCGTGGAACGAGCGACGGAAAGCAGGGGGAAGTGGTGGCCCTATGTCGCCAGGCCGCAGCGCCACCCCTCGCCGCAGGAGCGCTGTTCCCGTTGCCTCTACTGCTGGTCGCCCCAGCACGAAGTGCTTTTGTTCTGGCGACATGCAACAATGATTTCAGTGACAAATAACAACAGTTTGGAACTGGTACACTCACCTATGAAAGTGGGTTACATTCAGAAAAAATGGTTACAATAAGTTTCACAAATAAAGAGCAATAGGCGCTGGCTTTATACTTAAGTGTGCCCAGATCATTCCATAGGTTAAAAAAAGGTCATTTTTACCTATATGAGAAAAACTACACACTAAGGGAAGAATATAACAAACGATAATTGATAAATTCTACAGCCTTCTCAAATTCACTTGGAACATTGGGCTTGTAGCTTTACAATTAATAGGGCCCAGCTCATTCACATTGACAAAGTCTGACAAAAACTTCATGCGTGCACAATATTACAAAAAGAACTATCGTGACCCAATAGGACCATAGAATTGTCTTACATCATAAAAACATGTTCAAAAATGTGCGTGAAATCTTATGGGACTTAACTGCTAAGGTCATCAATCCCTAAGCTTACACACTACTTAACCTAAATTATCATAAGGACAAACACACACACTCATGCCCGAGGGAGGACTCGAACCTCCGCTGGGATCAGCTGCACAGTCCATGACTGCAGCATAAAAACAAGTAATAGGTAGGGAAGGTGATGTCACACAGGATACTTAGTGAGAGCATGCACCGTTAGTTCTGTCACCTGTGCTACAAGCGTTAGTCCACATGCAATAACAATATACATGTAAGAGGATAATGAGTATGATGTCATACTCCCGGGTCATTCTCTTGACCATTACCAAAGAAATTTAAATTGAGTCCGTCACTCTAGATTTACTTTAAAGGCCGTGACTGGGTCTGGCCATTGTAGGTCGGGTTTTATTCTCTCTCTCTCTCTCTCTCTCTCTCTCTCTCTGTCCAGCATCATGGCGGATTTGACAAATAGAACCTCACTTAACTTAGGTATCTGAAACATAGTACGAAAACTAGTGAAGCACCGGACACCACAAGGGGATACAGTGAAACTAGCTTAGGTAAAGGTTCAGTCTGCTTACCGGTCGGCGTGTTTACTTACTGCTCTATAATTATTAATCCATAAATACTAGCATAGTTGGTGCTTCGGTACCTGTTGCCGTTCGCTCAGTACTGTACCTCGTCTGCTCCACTGGGTTATCCTCTCTGACAGTCTCCGATTCATCATTGCTTTTCTGGAAAAATGACTAGTGCATTCGTAAGTCGACGGCACGGCACTCTCATGCCCGGGGCCGGCAACACAAATAAGTCATACTCAGAACGATTCCACACGTCTGGCAGAGCTAATTGACTCGAATTCCTAGCCCTTCCCGTCACAGACAAGATTTCTCCTCTTCTATCGAGCGAGAAACGCGCAGTAAGAACCAACTTAATCCAGCACCTGCGACGGAAAAGGGTAAACCAAAACGGTGACATTTAAACCAATACAAACAACATTAAGAAGGGAATGCAAGGACACCATAAACAACCAACTACACTGGATCATTCTAACCACGCTAACGAGAAAAGGCTAGTTTACAGCTCCTTGAACTTCTTGAGGTTAGCTACGTGGTGCATACTTCGCGATCTTTCTGTCCTCAGGGTTATTATTTCTACCACGTTCTGATGGATGATCTGGCGTACTCTGTACGGGCCACAGGACACGTAAAGAACTTCTTGCAGAGATGTTTATGCTTTCGCGACAACCGGTATGATTGAAGAGTACGTTGTACCCGATGGTCAGGTTCATCTATCTAACGACTACATTAAGTTCCACGTGTTGACCTCCCGTGTTAAGGCTTGCACGATAAAAATGGAGTAAGTCCAGTCCTAATACTGCAGCGACTGACAGGTAGGAAACCACCGATTGGCATATGAAATCTATCAAAACTTGTTTGGTGGCTGGCACTATCTTGCCTTCTATTGCGCCCAGAATTTTCGTCCTTTGAAGGGGCGATACGGGCCACGCCTTCTCCTTCATGCAAATTTCAAATACGTTCTCATTCATGACTGACACGTAACTTTCTGTGTCTAGAATACAATGAATACATTTACCACTAACATTTACACTAAGCACTGGGTACGAAATAAAGGAAACGTTCTCCGGGTCCCACAAGAAATCTTCTCTGATGCCCTCAGTATTCATGTACAAGAATGGAGGCCAATCATATAGCGAATTGCAGCCAAAGCTGCCCGGTTATCTCCTTCTTCCCGTGCCGCATTATGCCGGGGATGGAGACCGCGAATTTCCACACTGTTATCGGCCAGTGCACCATTGGACGACCCGCCGTTTTGCGTCCCATTCCGACGCCTACTTGAGTCATTGCGCGAGAATCACTGGTTATTGCGGTTCCGACGCGATGCATTTGACCTCGGCTGTGGCTCCCACTCATCATTCGTGTTGACATTGTCCTGTGTGCCACCGCCAGTCTGTTGTGGCCCACCTCTCATAGCGAGTTCTTGCAACAAGAGTTGGAAGGATTTGAGGTCACTCATGCCCCTTCTGGCAATTATGATGTCGCGCTGGAGACGTTGTGGCAGTTTCGCCAAACATATGCGAATGAGCTCCAGCGCATCATATGGAGTATCGAGGAACTGATTTCGCCGAATAAAATCCTTGAAGTATGTGAGTGGGCTATGATGGCTCGATTCAAGGAATGATCCCTAATTTTACGTGATCTTCGGCCAAAACTCGTCTAGGAATGCCTTCCTAAAATCGTCATAAGAGTGACAGTCGCGCATAACAACTCGCATTCGTACCGCTGCCTCATTTCGGAGATGCCCACAAACAAAGTTTATCTTGAGCGCAGAGCTCCAGGAAGACAGGAACACGCCCTGAAATTTATCTATAAGCGTCCGAGGGTGAACCTCGACGGCCGGATCAGGAAACGTGCTGTATTTTTGCACGGAGAACCGCGCGGGATTAGCCGAGCGGCCTAAGGCGCTGCAGTCATGGACTGTGCGGCTGTTCCCGGCGGAGGTTAGAGTCCTCCCTTGGGCATGGGTATGTGTGTTTGTCCTTACGATAATTTAGGTTAAGTAGTATGTAAGCTTAGGGACTGATGACCTTAGCAGTTAAGTCCCATAAGATTTCACAGACATTTGAAAATTGTTTTGCACGAAAAGGAACTGTTTTCTATTTTCATCTTCGTCATCATTTAGAAAAACTTCGCGACTCGAGTTGTTTGCATTATCCCACCTACGTAACCAGCACAGTCTATCTTCAAGAGCCCTCACGTCACTGCCACTGACTTCCCTAGGCGCGTGGTCGTCGCGGATACAGTGAAAGTTTACTGCGTCATCGGCTCTTCCCTGTGCCGCATTCTCGCGCCCATCGGGCGAGTGCAAAACAGGTGCCCGCTCTGGACAGGCTCGGTTCATTGCCGCGTGACTCTCCATCACATAGGAGTGGGAGGGGGCCG
The DNA here is from genome assembly GCF_023864275.1 of Schistocerca cancellata. Taxonomy (NCBI): domain Eukaryota; kingdom Metazoa; phylum Arthropoda; class Insecta; order Orthoptera; family Acrididae; genus Schistocerca; species Schistocerca cancellata. The sequence goes on from NC_064627.1 coordinate 33,503,613, forward strand.
ATGCTCCAGCCGGCTCTACCGCAGGCTGTGTTTGGTCTGAGGCAATGCTGTTCCTCGCCGACAATTGCTCTACGGCAGTCGATATATATCCCAGTTGCTCATTCACGCGGTTGACTGCTTCGTCGCTGCGTGACACTCGTTCACATACGTTTTGTACTGCTGACACTTGCTCCTTGTTGGCATCAGTAACGACATCGCGAATCTGTTCGAGATTGAACGGTGCTCCCTCAAAGCCACTATATGTACTACCTTCCACCGCGCTCAGTCGTTCCTCTACTCGCACGTGCACGTCTTTCAATCTGTGACATTATATCTGCCAACTACATCTAAACACGTATTTGTAACTCTTTGTTTATGTAAGTTATTCTCGAAGTTTACTGTGGACTGAAAGCTATGTGTGATGTTTAACATGTATGAGACTCTGCACAAATGAACCATAAGAAAATAATAAGTACGAATTCTTCCAAATTTCGCCACTAACTACATATAAAAATCAAGAAGTAACCAAACATACTCGTATATTGTTTTTTTTATATATTGCGCTTAAGCCAGAAAAACAAAACAGAACCTCACACATCGAAAACATTACATCAAAATGGGATAGCATAAAGAGAAAAAACACATGAAAATGGCAATAATTTCCCGAAAGGCGTCATTTAAAATATGAATGAAAGGAAATCGTGACTGGTAGCATTAAAGTTATTTGTAAACTAACCCATTGTTTTCAGAGTCGCTGGCTGTCAACCATTTATAGTGGAAAAAATCAAATGTGAACCTACTTTATCATCAACTTATTACTTTGCTTCTTTACACATTACTTTTGCTCTGAACATACCAGCTGAACTCTCTAGGAGATACAGAGATCTGGTAGCAAATCCTTGTGTGGCTGTCGGCATTAATACACCAACTCCACACAAAAGGAGGCAAAAAACCCGTCAGTAATTATGTGGGCATTTCTCTTCCGTACAAGATTCTCTCCAAACCACTGCAGAACAGAATTAAAGATCATATTGATAAACAGACTTGAAGAACATCGTCAGATACAAAACGATTGAGAGGAACGACTATGTGGTGGTATGGTGGTATTCGTTGATTTTGAAGAAGCGCATTACTCAGTTGACAGTGAGTCATTATTAAATATTCTGGAAGAAATTTGATATGGACAACACATCCAGAAATCTGATTAAACAGCCTTTGATCGAAACGGCGTCAAAGTTAATTCAGTCGGCGGGATCTCGGGCCCATTTCAAACCCGAACTGGAGTCAGACAGAAATGGTTCAAATGGCTCTGAGCACTATGGGACTTAACATCTGAGGTCATCAGTCCCCTAGATCTTAGAAGTACTTAAACCTAACTAACCTAAGGACATGACACACATCCATGACACTGGACTCGCATTCGGGAGGACGACGGTTCAATCCCGCGTCCGGCCATCCTGATTTAGGTTTTCCGTGATTTCCCTAAATCGCTCCAGGCAAATGCCGGGATGGTTCCTTTCAAAGGGCACGGCCGACTTCCTTCCCCGTCCTTCCCTAATCCGATGAGACCGATGACCTCGCTGTCTGGTCTCCTTCCCCAAACCAACCAACACATCCATGCCCGAGGCAGTATTGGAACCTGCGACCGTAGCGGTCGCGCGGTTCCAGATTGAAGCGCCTAAAACCTCTCGTCCACAACCGGCCTGCGGAGTCAGACAGAGTGATGGATCTTGTCTAATACTTTTGTCTTGTGAGAAAGGTCATTCAAGAATGGAGGAAGAGACTGATGCAAGAAGAAGGAAATGAAGAATTCTTCAAACTAGAACATAAATTAAACAGGTGAAAGTTGATTGTCTGGCCACTGTTGATGACATAGACATTTACTTACAACAATAGTAACTCATCAGTCACAAAGATTCATCGACTGACAGAGATAGCTGAGAAAGTAGTGCTACAGGTCTATTTTGAGAAGACAAAATATATGACATATAGTGATGGGCCAGAATAGATTATTTTAAACCATGAAGAAATTTAGACATCTATTTTCTCACTAGCAAACCCGGCAATAGTTCGCAATTGCTAAACATGTATGGGAATCTAATGTTTAACCTAATCTAATCTAAGCTTTGATTAACCAATTTTATTTATTTTGGGCTGTCTCTTACTTCGGATCAGTATTTCACACATACAGTACCTTTTGCATCATAGTTCCTAAGAAATAACAGTTTTAATATGATAAATACTATAAAATGATTTGAGCGTCCATAGTTACAATGTAACTAACACTGGCTACAAGCAAATAAAGTTAATACTGGCAGTACTTTTACTACTACTGCTGTACTGTCACTAATAGTGATAATAATAGTAATCATAGTGACAATAATAACGATAGAATTAACAATAATGGTAGGTCAGGTATAAAAAGAATTTAGGTGTAAATAATAGATGTTTTCTGATACGAATTCTGGGGAAAAGAAGTTTAAGGATACTGCACAAGCTAAGAATACTGGACAATGAGGAAGATCTGATTGCAAAGAAGGAAGTACAACGGTAACGAGTGTGTACAGCGACAACCGTAATCATTGTTGTTACTTTAGTAGTTACATCATTAACTGTCTTCTACAGCTGGAGAAGTTCTTCAGTTCTCAAATATGCTACGAGAGGTTACTCCAGACCAGGATTGCTGCTACAGGAAGCATTTCGAGAAAGTGCGTGAACGATGGAGCGGGACGGATATGTGTTTCTGCTATGGTGTTCAAACAAGAGCGTTAAGTTCGAAAAGAGATATGGGAAACAGTGTACGTTGATAAAACAGTAGAGAAGACAGAGGATATGAGAATCTCTTCGCTTGTCTGCATGCAACCAGCATAGCTGTGCAGATGATGGTGAAGTATGATCAAAGAGTGTAACGTCACATATATAGCACACACAGGCATTCATAACCTGACCCAACCGCCGTGAACATTCCTGAGAAATGCCGTACAGGACAACACTGTAATCAATAACTGCAAGTATAAGTGTTTCTACAAGTTTCTTTTCAAGGTCAAGAGAGAACAGCTGCCTATATTTTTCTATGGAGAGATACCGATGTCTTCTTGCACACTACGGTTACACCCTCTGTCCAATTTAGATTGTCATGTGATATTGCTCCTAGACTCTTTGTTGAAGGAGAGAAGTTGCTATTCATCCCATTTAGGATTAAAGACGACAGGGATTCCCATTAATGCAGGTTAATGAGCCTAGAAGGACCAACTAGTAGCTCTTGCGTTTTGTATGGGTTGAGCTTTAACCTTACATCCTGCGCCTATCTTTGTAGTGCACACAGGTCGGTATCTCGACTGCTGTCTTCAGATTTATTAGTTTTGCACTTAGATACAACTGGACGTTATCAGCGTGCACGTGGCATTTTCCCGTAAGACAAAAGTGATGACTCATAAGTCCTATACAATGAAAATTTACAAACAACGAAATAACCACTGCCGAACTCTAGGGAATGCTAATGCTGCCTGCCTCCAATCTGAATTTATGGTAACTGGCAAGACGTATCGCTGGTGAGACGTCAGGTAAGAACAAACCGTTGTAGCTCACAAGGCGAGAAATTTAGGTTGATAAGCTTCGCAAGTGAAATATCGGAGTCGACAGCGTTAAAGGCTTACTGAAGTGTAATAAATAAATGGCGGTCACTTTTTGTGCATTCATGGCAAGCTTCAGGTCATCTGGTCAGCTTTATTAAGGCAGAAGTTGTATTGTGATATTTACGGAAACCTGATTGGTATTCTTCTAGCAGGTTGTTTGCGGTTAGGTAGTTTGTCAGCTGGTCGCGGACTATACATTACATGGCCTTGGAGCAGTGCAGGAAGAACGAATCAGGTCGGCAATCAGTGTTTGCCTTGGCAAAGTGATTTTTAAGTAGTGGGTTAACTATTCCCTGTTTCCAGGGCACAGGGAAAATATTTGTAGTTAGAGTGTGGTCCAATACGTCTGTTATAGTGGGCAGTAGTGGCTCAATAATAAGCTTCACCATTGGACTGCGATGCCATCGTGTCCGGTAGACACTGATCTGATACTCTTGATAGCATTTTTTACCACACTGCAAGTAACATGCTATAGATACAACTTTTCGTGGCTAGAGTCGTTTACTCCCTTGAGATAATCAGTGAGTCTCTGTTTTGTTTGTAGTTCAATTGTGTTTCGAGGTAATGTGAAGTATCGGTTCATTTTTTCGGGTGGGACAGTTGTAACAACTGCAGCTTTTACTTTGCCTACACCAAGACCACGCAGCTTTTTCTGTAGGTCAACTGGTCTACTTCTGTTGTACGTTAATTTCTGGCCATGCCTGCGTTTTACATCTCTCGCCTCTTGGCCGACTCTTTACTGCTTCTGCTTGTATGCGGATTGATTTTCACCTGTGGGGCACTGTTTGTATGCCCGATATGCAGCGTCTCTAGTTCCTCAGTTAGCCAGGGTACATGTTTCCTGCTTACATTTCCTATCTTTAGGGGAGTATATTTGTTATAGAGTTGAATAGCTTTGTTAGTAAATCGATGAAGTTTTCGTTTATGTCCGAGAAGGGAACAGAAGACGTCCCCTAAAATATTTATAGCGCCTCAGTTCAATTTCAGATAAATTAACGAGTTTGAAGCGTCGGTATGTACTCAGTTATGATTTATTTCTGGACCATTCTACCGATTACGTCATGAAAATTTTGTACGGGGAGATAAACCGGGTACAGATATTTGAGAGGTATGAATTACTCTGTTTGGAGATTTTGTTGAAAAATTATTTATGAGATTGTGACTACTGTTCATATGATGGTTAGGAGCAAGCCGAAATAGCGGCGCATTTGAAGAAGAAAGCATCCTCAAATTTCACACAGAGAGCGTGCAAGAGCGAAGTCCCTGCAGTCGCGCTTTTCGCCTTTGTCCTCGGTGGCTCAGATAGACAGAGCGTCTGTCATGTAAGCAGGAGATCCCGGGTTCGAATCCTGGTCGCGGCACACACTTTCAGCTGTCCCCATCGAGGTATATCAACAACACCTGTCGGCAGCTGAGGGGTTTCAATTAATTATCATTTATTCCAGAGAAAATGCACGGTCTTTAATGGTAGCTGTTCTTTCGAGAACAGTTACTATATTCCAGAATGAGATTTTCACTCTGCAGCGGAGTGTGCGCTGATATGAAACTTCCTGGCAGATTAAAACTGTGTGCCCGACCGAGACTCGAACTCGGGACCTTTGCCTTTCGCGGGCAAGTGCTCTACCATCTGAGCTACCGAAGCACGACTCACGCCCGGTACTCACAGCTTTACTTTTGCCAGTACCTCGTCTCCTACCTTCCAGACTTAACAGAAGCTCTCCTGCGAACCTTGCGGAACTAGCACTCTGGAAAGAAAGGATCCGCAATATCCTTTCTTTCAGGAGTGCTAGTTCTGCAAGGTTCGCAGGAGAGCTTCTGTAAAGTCTGGAAGGTAGGAGACGAGGTACTGGCAGAAGTAAAGCTGTGAGTACCGGGCGTGAGTCATGCTTCGGTAGCTCAGATGGTAGAGCACTTGCCCGCGAAAGACAAAGGTCCCGAGTTCGAGTCTCGGTCGGGCACACAGTTTTAATCTGCCAGGAAGTTTCATATTTAACATGTGTTGCAGCACAAAAATCTTTTAGAGTTAAAATTTGTTGATCATGATCTGAAAGGCCATTCACCTTTTTGCTAACAGAATGCCCTTCTAGTAGTGAGGAATGAACAAAAATATTGTCTATGGTTGTTCTACTGTTCCCTTGGACTCTCGTTGGAAAGAATACGGTTTGCATAAGATTATATGAATTAAGGAGGTCTACCAGCATCCTTTTCCTTGCACAATCACTTATACAATTAATATTGAAGTCACCACATATAACTAACTTTTTGTATTTCATATAAAGTGAACCAAGAACTTCCTCTAGCTTTAGCAAAAATGTTGTGAAATCGGAGTCTGGGGATCTATAAATAACAACAGTAAGAAGTTTAGCTCCACTAAATTTAACCACACCTGCACAACATTCAAACACCTTTTTAGTGCAGTACTTTGAAACATCAATTGACTCAAATGGGATACCGTTTTTCACATCCATGACTACTCCCCCACACCGCAAAGAGCTCCTAGAGAAGCTGCCAGCCAACATGAATCCTGGTAAAGGAAGCCTCTGAATTATCTCCTTATTTAAGAAGTGTTCAGATATACCAATAATTTCAGAGTCAACATCTACAAGCAGTTCACTAACATTATCTCTAATACCTTGTATATTTTGATGAAATATACTAATTCCCTCGTTAATCGGATACCTAACCTTTGTCGAAAGTGGTTTATTTGTTAGAGAGACTTCCCTTAAGCAGGAATACCTATCAGCTGACTTCAATCTAAAAAAGGTACAGCTCTAACACCCACAACTACCGGAATTTCCCCATGAGTGATCCCACCAGCCGGCCGGAGTGGCCGAGCGGTTCTAGGCGCTACAGTCTGGAACCGCGCGACCGCTACGGTCGCAGGTTCGAATCCTGCCTCGGGCATGGATGTGTATGATGTCCTTTGGTTAGTTAGGTTTAAGAAGTTCTAAGTTCTAGTGGACTGATGACCTCAGAAGTTAAGTCCCATAGTGCTCAGAGCCATTTGATCCCACCACCCCCACCTATGCTGTCACCTATAAGCTTTGCCAACCTCCCCTTTCCATACCTGTTGAGGTGCAGGCCATGTCTAGTGAAATCCGTCCTGCTGATAGACTCCACCGACACCACTGAAATGTGACTCATGCCTTCTGTCATCAGCGCACCCCCAAGTCTCATGTTATTACGCCTGACGGCTGTATTAAGATGAGGCCGATCGTGACGCTGAAACAGTTCCACGAAATGCACATTCGTGTTGCCAGTCTGAGTGGCTATCTTTTCCAGGTCACCATCTATGCTATACTCCCCATCCCTGTCAATACTATTACCAGCCCCACCCACAATCACTACCTGATACTCTTTAGTAAAATTCCTCCATGACCCCCCTATGTTAACAGTCACCTGAGCCAATCCTGCATTAGGCTTCACAATGCTGGTGACCTGGTACTCACTCCCCAACACTTCCCGCAACTGCTGGCCTACACCTCTACCATGAGAACTACCTAACAGCAGAACCTTCTTCTTTCTCTTCGACTTTGCAACTGTTCTAGCCACCGTAACTGCTGAGGTCTGCTGCATACTTCCTACATATACAGTTACTAGAGATTCCTCTCCACTAGACTCTGACAGTTGGTCATATCTATTGCAAACATCAATAGTAAAACTATCTGAAAATCTCCTTCTCCTAGCAGATCTCTTGCCAACAGCCAGCTCCCATTCCCCAACCCCCTTCTCCCTCCTCATCCTATCTAGCTCCTCCTGTGCGTTTTTCAACTGCACCTGAAGGGCACAGATCTTACGCTCCATGATTACAACTTTTACCAGAGTACAAATCTGGTTACGGATTTTGTATCCTGAAAATTATTGACAAATTTTTATGGATGTTTTAATTCATTAATATTAATTACAACATATTGTAGATTAAAAAGTTAACTGTATTCTAACATGGCACTTTAACTGAGAAACAGCAGTTACCTCAATAAGTTTTTCAAAGAAAGTGCCTAAAAGTAAGTTTAGCAGTTCTCTCGAATCAGGATATGTGTCAGTGGTTCACGTAAGCTATCCCTTAGTAAACCTATAAAGTCACTGTGAATAAGAGGTGGTTCTCACTTTCAACAAATATTTGTAACGTCGGGCTTAATTTCTTAAAAGGAAAGCAAATCCCAAAATTTGAATAACACGATGAGAGCTGATAAAGATAACAGAAGCAAAAAGTCTGATATGAGAAGACGTGGATAATTTCAGACAGTTTTAATGTGTCTCTCATTGTGTCTGTTACTTTATGTCAACAGTTTTTGCTAGGTGAAAATTCACGTTATGGTGAACAAAGTACCTTCCATCTGAAGCAGTCCACTACGTGCAGAACTTAGACAAAAAAAAAGAACGGAGCACATAATTATATACCAGACGTCCACACAAAATTAGCTTGAAATCATTCTGTTAGTTGGTGGGAAAGAAGGCGAGACCACGGGAAGATGGTGTGTCTTAATGCAAAGTGGCCTTTTGTTCAAAAGCCCTACAATGCCACGCAGGATAAAGAAAAACGATGATGTGCACAAGAAATTTATTACTCCTCCTCCGTTCATGTCAAGAAATCTCGACTTCATCTCATGAACTACAATTTCTTTTTCCTCACCGTAGGGTGTAACAGTACCACTAACCCCGACTCTTTACAGAATCCAGATCTCAGGTATGAAACAGCTTCAAACGACTGGTAAATTTACAAGTGAATTAATGTGTGAAATATTTTAAGTTAAGAATGTGAAAAATTTATGGTTGAAGACGCAAAATTCTAATTATATTGCTTTTACAAGCTTCTATGACGAAGGTACTGGAAAGTTGACACAACGGTACGACAAATGACGAAGTCTGAGTAACGACTATATAGAGAAGAAGGTGGAAAGGTGCAAAGGTGCAAAGGTGAAACATTCCTAATTTTCATTGTGGTTTCCCTTATGGGGCAGATTGGACATTGATAAACGAATAACCCATCACCGCATGATTAACATCCCTTGGTGAACTATTGGATACTTTAACTATATTACAATGCACATGTCATTCTGTACATGGAGGCAAAACAGTTCGTATATAGTGACACAGGGAGCTACCAACAGACATTTTTCCCCATTTGCTGGGTCATGAAATGTCAGTGCCACCGAATTTCATAAGGCCAGGAAACGTGTAGGGAGCCTTTGAGTGTTCCTGTGTGCCCACATAAGCCGAGAGGGAAGAGCACCGAGACTGCACACCTTGCCTCCAGTATAGGTGTTTATATCAGCCGCTCCTGCTGCGTCATTGTAGGCAACGTGTATTTCAAAAGTTCATAGCACATTGTTATTACTATAGTGAGCGTCCAACGTGAAATACGCATCTCCAAGACAGAAAATGGTGTGTATAATTGGAAAAAGTTGATTGTAGAATAGGCTTAGACAAGGATGTGCCGAGTAAAGTAGAGAGGGATGTGAAAGACCCATCGTAGTTCGACCGTTGTGTCGTAAGACTGCTCCAAAAGCAAAGAGAGTTCAATTGCACATTCAGACGCAGCAAAAACCTCACAGATAGAGAAAAATTGGACGAAGGCAAAATTAGCGTAAATAACTCCAAGCGTGAATCGTTAAAAAAATTGAAAAGTAAAATCCTCTCTACTGATCTGACAAGAAATCCTAAAAAGAGTTGATCGTGTGATAAATCATAAGTCCGGATGCTCTGTAAGCATAACAGCATGGAAACGGAGCATCACAGAGAGAAGGCTCAAAAAATGAACTCCCTTTTCCAAAACTCTTTAACTTAGGGAGACTGTACTGCGGTTCCTGCTTTGTAAGTCAGCGGACTGATGTCGGAATGACAGACATGGAAATAAGTAACCGCGCGACAGAAAATAAACTGAAGTCACTCAACAGAGGAAAGACCATTGGATTTGATGCGATACTAATACAATCCTACGTCGAGTATTTGAAAGGTATTCCTGCTCTTGTAGTAGCGTGTGCCGTAGGTCTCTGGAGAAGATAAGCCTTCCTAGTGATTAAAAAAAAACGCAGGTCATTCCCCTTTGCAAGAACGGTCGTCTAACAAAAAAATGGCTCTGAGCACTATGGGACTTAACAGCTGAGGTCATCAGCCCCCTAGAACTTAGAGCTACTTAAACCTAACTAACCTAAGGACATCACACACATGCATGCCCGAGGTAGGATTCGAACCTGCGACCGTAGCGGTCGCGCGGTTCCAGACTGAAGCGCCTAGAATCGCTCGGCCACTTAGGCCGGCAGTTAACTTTCAACGTACACCAATGGAGTGTTGTATTAGCACTAGCTGCTGCCCACTTCTGCACACGCATATCAATTGTCTTGTTGTGACGAGTGATTGTGAGTAAGCTAAACGTGGCTCATGACGTGCTCCCCCCACTCCACCAACTGCCACAATGCATGATGAGGTGGCACTTGCAGTGTCGCTGCTGAATAATGTGTGTGGCAATGCGTGAGCAGGAGTGCGCATCTATTCATCATTCTATTGAAGTAGTTGTACATTATACGATGTGTATGTTATGCAATAAACGTAATAATTTCTTTTACGTGAAGAAATATGTTTCTTTACCTACTTCATTCTTCCGACGTCGATTTTCTTTTTAACTTTCTAAAATAGGCTGTGTACATCCTCAGGGTTCAAGCTTTTTCCAGACCAACATCCATCAAAATTCGTTCAGTGGTTTAGTCGCGAGAACGTACCTGAGTATCTTTCTTGTTTAATAGTGTAAGTAGGCTGTTTATGTTTTCTTTATGTAAGTAGGCAGTTTATGTTTTCTTATTGGCAACGTTACGTAGCGCTCTATATGAAAATCACTGGCTGTGCTGTGTGCAGTCTGTGACTAGTTTGCATTGTTGTCTGCCATTGTAGTGTTGGGCAGCGGCAGTTAGAGGTGAGCCGCCAGCAGTGGTGGATGTGAGGAGAGAGATGGCAGAGTTTTGAAATTACATATATTATGACTTTTGATGATATTAAGGTAAATACAGTGTTTGTATTAATAAGTGTGTGCATTTGATATCTTTGTTATTGTAATTATGAAAAATTTTATCAAATCATTATTGGCCAATGGCCAAAACAATTTGTAAAATTTTTTGTGGGGAGCATGGGGGCTATGTAAGTAGGCTGTTTATGTTTTCTTTATGTAAGTAGGCTGTTTATGTTTTCTTATTGGCAACGTTACGTAGCGCTCTATATGACAATCACTGGCTGTGCTGTGTGCAGTCTGTGGCTAGTTTGCATTGTTGTCTGCCATTGTAGTGTTGGGCAGCGGCAGTTAGAGGTGAGCCGCCAGCAGTGGTGGATGTGAGGAGAGAGATGGCGGAGTTTTGAAATTACATATATTATGACTTTTGATGATATTAAGGTAAATACAGTGTTTGTTCTCTATTAAAATCTTTCATTTGCTAACTATCCCTATCAGTAGTTAGTGCCTTCCGTAGTTTGAATCTTTTATTTAGCTGGCAGTAGTGGCGCTCGCTGTATTGCAGTAGTTCGAGTAACGAAGATTTTTGGTGAGGTAAGTGATTTGTGAAACGTATAGGTTAATGTTAGTCAGGGCCATTCCTTTGTAGGGATTTCTGAAAGTCAGATTGCGTTGCGCTAAAAAAATATTGTGTCAGTTTAAGCACAGTCGTGTATAAATGTTCTAAGGGGACGTTTCAATAGTACAAACTGTTCACCACTTCACCCTTATAAGCATTTATAACGCGACCAGGACGATGCGCTATAATTACTTCTGTGCTGCTTCCTGTCTCAATTCCATTCGTTAAGAAACAGATATTATTCAGTGTCTGATGCTTTGAGGGAGCGGATAATGACACATACTCTGGTGTTGCAGTCTGACGAACTTAAAAGCCCTCCGGAACGCATGGAGCTAGGCGACAGCCGGTGGGCGGCGCCCCTATAATTTGCGATCGCCGCTTGGAATTGAGCGTATGGCATCGTTGGCCGGGAGGCCCCTATTCGGGGAAGTTCGGCCACGAAGTGAAAGTCTTATTTCATTGGACGCCACATTGGGCGACTTGTGCACCGGTGATGAGGATGAAAATGATGAGGGCAACACAACAGCCAGTCCCTGAGCAGAGATAATCTCCAACCCGGCCGGGAATCGAACCCTGGTCCGCTTGCATGGGAGGCGAGCACGTTACCACCCAGTTAAGCAGGCGGACTGCTGTCGCATCCCCAGTACTATGCGCGGGCAACACACGCAGCGCAAGCATATCGTTAACCGCGACCACGCTATAATGCTAGCAACGCTGGTGCCCGGATCTCAGTCGCTCTCCGACTGCGCTCTCGTATTGTTTATTGTACTCATCGTTGTTTGGCTCCTGATATTGCTACCTCTAGGCTCTCGGTTTAGTTCACTCTCCATATTTGTCATTCTGCCGTGATGTCTTCCTTATCTGTGCATAGCTGTTGTCTTTGCGTCGACGAAACAGATTAACAACTTTAAACTGAACAGCTCCGAACCCGAACCACTGGTATTCTCCACCCGACCACAAGATCACACGACTCCGCTCTGCCTGTCGACTGCCGACTGCCAACTACCAACTACCGCCCAGCACTGGCGGTCAGCCACAACATTCAGGCTTTATACAAAACACTGTCCGTGGACAGCGATTACTTTAAAATTCTATCTCAGTGAAACCAGAGGTAGCTACAATACGGGCATTGTGGTTAAGCAGTACGATAAATTGACTCTCAGTTATTAGAAACTATTGTAAATAACTCGATACGTGACGCTACAGGATCCTTACACGTAATATTCATTACGTCGAATCGTATTACGCAGAACATATCAAATATTAAACACATTTTCACACTTACACATTCCACTCGCATTAGCTTGATCATTAGCTTTCAGGCCATTTCGAAACGGCCTATTTTGTCAAGTGTCCGCGTGGCGCCGTGATTTAAAGTACACCGTCCGATACTGGCTCCTACGCAACTGCCGTCTGCCACAAGCCCTAGATGACAGGGATGAACGGCCGCTTCGTATATTTTTATGGGCAAAAAGATGTGCAACTGCTGAGCAAATGACCGCCAAGATGAACCAAGGGTTGGGTTGCAACACGTCCTGCTTTTCCGGGACAGTCGCGGTTTCGGATTAAGAAAATGAGCGTCCCGAAGATTGTTATCAACATGCCGTTTAGTACCGGTTTTGTGATGCCAAATAAATACTCACATATCCTCTATTTCTTCCCAAATTCTGTCGTGGATTTGTATTGTAACTGTCATTGTGAAGCTAAATAATGATTTTTGTTTCATTGCTGCACCTGCCAGCATCTACCAAGGGCCTTTATTGCGCGTAACGCTTCTTTCTATTATTAACTATTGTCTTCCGATTCAGTTCAGTTAAGACGTTGCTGCTACCTGATTCTCTGTCCCAGACTTCTTGTGATTAGTTCATATTTGCGTGTGTGTGACGTGAGCTCCAAGTGCCAAAGCGAAAGTGTTCCTTTCAAGACAAATATAACAGAAGAATGGTCTTTCATCAAACGATGACTATGAAGTGGAATGTCGAATAAAGTCAAATGTTTCCAATTCACATGGATGAAGGGCATATATTACAGATCATTTAGGCAGCCAAAAGCCTAAATCAATCATGTGCTCTACTAACACTTAAAAAACAATAAAAACAAACAGCTTTTTATTTCAAAGTCATCAAACCAGAGCCAATCAGTAGCAGCAGCGGAATTAACAATGTGTTATCGTACCGTTAAACATCATATGTCTTTGAAATCTGTAGACTGTACTTCTCGGCTAAGCTTTAATCGTTTTAACAATACTGTCACAGTGAAGAGTGTGACGTTGGGCAGAACCAAAAAAACAGCACTTTTGACAGCAGTTTTGGTACCTGACACTGTCAAATAAACATGCGAAAACGTTTCATTCGTCCGCTATTAGTCAATAGCTACAGATGCAAGTAATCACAAGGCTGAAAAAATATTTCCATTAATTTTTCAATATTTTACACCTCACAATGGCATTCAAGTTAAATTGCTGAAATTAGTTTCACTGCCAAATGAAACCGCCTCTACTATAAGTACATATTAAATTACTACATTAGAAGAAATTAAAATTGGTAAGAGTAAAAGTATTGCAGTTTGCGGTGACAATGATAACACTAATTTTGAAGGAGTGCCAGAGCAGGTACAAACAATCTATCTGCTAGCCTGAAAAGTGAAGTAAATGAAAACCTTTTAGGAGTTGGCTGCTCTGCTGACATACTACACAGTGCTGCCAAAACAGCCGCTGACGTGATGAGTGTTGACGTAGAAACCTTTATAATTAAACTTTTCAATTAATTCTCCATATACACAGTACGAACGGAGCGTCTAGAGGAATTTTGTGAGTCTCTGGACATACAGTATCATGCATTGTTGTCACATACAAAAACAGGTTCTTGTATTTAGTTTGTTGCTGTAGAGAGAGTACTGAAGTTGTATGATGCTCTTAAATTATTCTTCCTCTTAGAAGAAAAGGCACCTACATTTCTGTCAACCCTCTTCCAGAATGGAAGCATATCTGTGGTTCCTGCAAGGTCAGTTAAGCGTGTTTCAGAGACAAATACTTAAACTTGAGAAAGTAGAGAGCAGTGTCATAGAAGTAGCTGCGATTTTGGAAAATACCAGCAGAATAACACAACGTTGTAAAGAAGAAAGTTTTATTTCACTCAAAGTGACCCCTCTCTTGCAGAACAGCGAGGTTTCATTAACTAATGAAATTCAAAAATAGGTTGCATTAACTAGTGAAATTCAAAAATTTAATGTTGATCAGGAACAGTTTTATGAAACGTGTACAGCTTATTTAGAGAAATGGTCAACAAATCTCAACGAGCTCTCCACTTTTTATAGGATGTTGTTGGACGCAGAATCTGAGCGGAGCAATGTGACAAGGACAATAACATTTCTACAAGATAGAGGATTGTCAGGAGATGATACTCGTAGTTTATTGTTTGACCAGTTTCCTTTACTCAAGTAGTTCACTGAGGCAGAAATTTAAAAAAATAGCGATAACCGGGGTAGTAAATCACGTCAGGAGAAATGGATCTTATTTTTTTCAACAGGTTGGATGCGAAGAACAGTATCCTCAGTTGCTGACCCTGTGTGAGTTCGTCTTCAGTATTCTAGGGGATAATCCAAACGTGGAACGAGTATTTTCTCCCATGAAGGTGCAATGGACTGAGGAACGAAACAGATTAGAAGTACCAACGGTCGAAGTAATAATTAAATGTGTTTTTAATTATCAAATGAGTTGCTCTAAGTTTTATAAATACTTCAGACAGTGGAAAGATCTTCTCTCTGAAGCTCGGAATTCCGATAAATATGGGGCGCAGGATGACAAATTATGTGAATTTTGCACATCAACATACAGTGTTACAGTACGCAATCTTGTATCTCGTATTAATGTTAAAAATTCTTGTGTTGCCAGGACTAACATTTTAAGACGTTATTACCATCTGAATTCCCTCCCTTGGGTTTTATTAAATTAATTACAGTATAAAGTGTTCATTTATTTATTTATTTTACTAAATCAATTGAACACAGTAGTAATTTGCATAAATATTTCATTTTTTAGCGCTAAGGAAAGTGCCCCGAAATGTCCCGGTTTATGATACACAATTTATGGCCGGTTTTAGTTAATTTTAGACAAACGTCCCGGTTTGTTAGGAACCAATTCTGGGAACCCTAACCAAGGGGCTACCAACAGTGTCTTCTCAGTGACGGTTCAGCGAACGTCGCTGCGTATGGGCCTAAGTATCAGGCGCCTGGTTTATGCACCTACGCTGACTGCTGTTCATCAGCGACGAAGGCTGCATTATGCAGGCCAGTACAGGAACCGGTCGTTCACTGAGCGGTGACTGGTAGCCTTTTCAGATAGATCAGGTTCTATGCTCCATTGGACACATGGCCTTTGGCGTGTAAGGTGTGAAATATCTGAAAGTATAGGGCCCAGATCAGAGAAGAGAGCGTTATGATGATCTGGGGAATGTTTTCATGGCATTGCCTGAGTGATCTCGTCTTTATGGAAGGCGCAATTGATGAACACATGTGCACATCTATCCTTAGGGACCACGTGCACCCCTGCATGCAGTTTGTTGTTCCTTGGCACGATGGCATCTACCAGCAGGACAATGCACCAGACCACACAGGTCGAAGGGTACGTGCGTAGTTTGAAAAGCACCAGGATAAGTTTACCGCTCTCTCCAATACACCAAACTTTCCGGATTAAAACCCAACTGAGAATCTGTAGGATCACCCAAATCAGGCCGTTCACGCCGTGGATCCTTCACTGAGAAATCTAGCGCAGCTGGACACGGCACTGGAGCTGGAATGGCTCCACACTCTTGTTGGTACCTTCTAGAACCTCATTGACTCTCTTCCTGCAGATCCGCGCTGTAAGAGGTGCTTATTCAGGCTTTTGACATTAATATGACTGCATCGTGTGTGATAAAGTTCAAAAGTCAACTAGTAAAGAGCTTTTCCAAAACGTAAATATTTTTCTTCACTTCGTAAAATATTCTTCAAATCAACAAATATATTATACTACATACTTTATAAAGTAGCCAATGTTCCTCCTCGGGGTTCACAGTATCGCCACAAGAAATTTTGATCGAAATCGATTCAGCTACTGATTCGTGAAAACGTAAGAGACTTACATTTGCATTTATAATATTACTAGGACATTAATTACTTTTCACAACACACGTAAATAACCACGTTTCCCTGGGACTTTTCATGGATGACGTAGTTTTGTACACAGTGAAGTCTTAACACCAGAAAACTGTAGTTAAATGGCAGAATATCGACGCTTGGTGCCGAAATTGACAGTCAACGCTCAAGATCCGTTATTTTATGATCACGCGATAGCGGAAACACACAGCGCAACAGAATTATAGCATCACTTTTTTGAAAATCCGTAATTGTCTCCCACTGCGATGCATAAATTTGAAATTTGGCTCAAAGGTGCCTACTTCGTTCCTCTGTAATGGCGGAAAATCAGGGCGCTCTGCGACGTCACGCTCCGGCTCGAAGACGCTACAAACATCAAGGCGTCAACACTTCATGTGGCGTGTAAACTGTGTTAATGATGCCACGTTGCACCAAATTTTGCCACAGGTCTTGCCAACGCCATTGTGGGCGTATGAAACGATGGGAAGGTCGTCACACATCCTTTTATCAACATTTCACCCCTTACGCCTTCCTTTGATGTCTCTGTGATGGAGGTCAGTAGCGTGCCACTCAGTTCTGATAACTAACAGGCCGACGTTCTTGACAACTTCAACGCTGTTGCCATCCCCTAGGCGTTTCAGCCCTACTCTAGGGACATCACAGAACTGAAACCCCACTGAACGTTCTCTGACCGCCTTGGAGTGTACTGCGACAGCAAGGTTTGCTCCGGAATACAGGGTGGAATCACTAGGGACCATTCAAAACCATTGGACCAAATCTGAACGTGATCCGAAGTGCCAAAGGGTGTTTATGCTTTTTCAGTGGTCCTCTTTCAACCCTCCTGTGGTATAATCACGGACGGGTGGAACAGTAACACATATGTGAATAGTATGGCAGCGTGTCCCTCTAACGCCCCCCAATTTGGCAGTACCCTCGGTTGCACCTGCCCACATTTATTGAGAATTTTAAAATGCACCTTTGCAGACAAAACTTGTGAAGTAGCCCTCCATGCCTGTAGGTAGGCAACCACTTGAGATACCTGCGACGCCAGTTGCCTGCCAGCGGGCGCCGAGGTGTCATTCGCAGGTATTCTCTGTAAAGGAAGGTTTTTAAAATTCTCAATAAACTGGGTGGGTGTCACAGAGGGAACTGGAGCATCCGTAGGTCGTCACACTTCCTCTTACCCTTACCTCCTTCTCCTGACTTCTATGATGGAGGTAGAATTCAAGACGGCCAGTGTCGAAATCACGCGGTTTTCTTATGGGTCATCGAGGAAAACATTTCGGGTACATATCTGCTCAGAATCAACAAGAAGAGGTCTCAGGAGGTGTCACAAGGCGAGTGATGAAATCACTATTTTTCTTAGGACCTTCATTTTCGCACATTATGGGGTAGAATTGTTAATTTGCAGCGCGATTCTTGACAACCTTTGACACTGATGAAGACTCTCCTCGCTTAACACACGATTGAACGTTTCTCTAAGGACATTGTGGGGCTGCAGTCCTACTGAACACGGTCTCAGCCCTTTGGACAGTACTGAAACCTCAATTTCTGCTTTGGTATACAATGTGGAATCACTAGGCACCGTTGAAAACCATTCGACGTAATCTGAATGAAATCCAAAGACAAAGTGGTGTTTAGGCTTTTTCGAACCTTCTTTCGCGCCTTCCTGTTGCGTGTGAACGTGAGGGGGCAAGGAGGGCGAAGTTTATCATAATAATAAAATGGAGAAAGGTCCCTCTAAAACCGCACATCTCTAAACACTCTTGTTGCCACCCACGCACACCTTTGCTTGTTGGACACATCTGAAGTGCCCCTGTAGTGAGACACGCATTCAACGATTATCAGGTGCTGGCAGGATAGGCAACCATTCGACAACGCTCAGCTGAGTGGCTATACGCAGCTGGACTAACACCTACTGACAGTAAGCGAAATATGAGGTGTGTCGAAAGGATAGGCTATTCCTGCCGACTCCTAGGTAACGGTGAATGGGCGTCTCCACATTTTTAAAGTGGCCAAGAGAGGTGTGTGGGTGGCACCGAAAGTGTCCCAAATTAAGGGGTCTTAGAGAGACCATTTGCCATTTTATTTACATGTGTGTCAATGTTCCTTCCCTTCCCTTCCCCTCCCCCCCTTGTGCATACGCCACAGGAGGGCGCGAAAAACGACAGATGAAAAAGCAGTATAAGTACCTTTTTCTGATTTGGATATATTAAGATTTCGCCAAATCGTTCTGAAGAGTCCCTGCTGGATCCACTCTGTATGCTAGTGTACAAATTACGATCACGCTGTATTTCAAAGGAATGAGATCACATTCAACAGAGTTGCAGCCTCGCGATGTCCTTGAGAAGGATTTAATCGTCTGGGAGGTGTCAGCAGTGTTAACTGTTGTCAAGAATCGCCCTGTGGACTCTCGTTATTAACCTCTAATCCTTTAAAATTTAACACGCCAAAGAAAGGGTGGTTTCACTTATGAAACCCCATGAGGATTTTTCATGTCAGTTTTGAACAATGATGTGTCCGAAATGTTTTTCTCGCCAACCCATAAGAAAAACTGCATGATTTCAACGCTCAGCTTCGAGGTTCTGACCTTCCTCGTAAAGGTGTCGAGAGAAGTGGTAAGATATATGAAAGGGGAGGTGTGACGATCTTCTCACGGTGTGGCAATCCACTGTGGCGTTGGGCAGAATGGTGGCGAAATTTGGTGCAAGTGTGACAACATTAACATACACTATGTCCCGAAATAATAACATTCTACGAGTCGGGGCGTGGAATGCCAGGATGTTGAACGTGGTAGAAAATCTGAAAAGGGAAATGCAAAAGCTCAATATACGAGGGCAGTTCAATAAGTAATGCAACACATTTTTTTCTGAAACAGGGGTTGTTTTATTCAGCATTGAAATACATGACTGCACGGTACCATTCCACTGGTCGATGTCGGAGCCAACGTCGTACTGCATCAATAACTTCTTCATCATCCGCGTAGTGCCTTCCACGGATTGCGTCCTTCATTGGGCCAAACATATGGAAATCCGACGGTGCGATATCGGGGCTGTAGGGTGCATGAGGAAGAACAGTCCACTGAAGTTTTGTGAGCTCCTCTCGGGTGCGAAGACTTGTGTGAGGTCTTGCGTTGTCATGAAGAAGGAGAAGTTCGTTCAGATTTTTGTGCCTACGAACACGCTGAAGTCGTTTCTTCAATTTCTGAAGAGTAGCACAATACACTTCAGAGTTGATCGTTTGACCATGGGGAAGGACATCGAACAGAACAACCCCTTCAGCGTCCCAGAAGACTGTAACCGTGACTTTACCGGATGAGGGTATGGCTTTAAACTTTTTCTTGGTAGGGGAGTGGGTGTGGCGCCACTCCATTGATTGCCGTTTTGTTTCAGGTTCGAAGTGATGAAACCATGTTTCATCGCCTGTAACAATCTTTGACAAGAAATTGTCGCCCTCAGCCACATGACGAGCAAGCAATTCCGCACAAATGGTTCTCCTTTGCTCTTTATGGTGTTCGGTTAGACAACGAGGGACCCAGCGGGAACAAACCTTTGGATATCCCAACTGGTGAACAATTGTGACAGCACTACCAACAGAGATGTCAAGTTGAGCACTGAGTTGTTTGATGGTGATCCGTCGATCATCTCGAACGAGTGTGTTCGCACGCTCCGCCATTGCAGGAGTCACAGCTGTGCACGGCCGGCCCGCACGCGGGAGATCAGACAGTCTTGCTTGACCTTGCGGCGATGATGACACACGCTTTGCCCAACGACTCACCGTGCTTTTGTCCACTGCCAGATCACCGTAGACATTCTGCAAGCGCCTATGAATATCTGAGATGCCCTGGTTTTCCGCCAAAAGAAACTCGATCACTGCCCGTTGTTTGCAACGCACATCCGTTACAGACGCCATTTTAACAGCTCCGTACAGCGCTGCCACCTGTCGGAAGCCAATGAAACTATACGAGACGAAGCGGGAATTTTTGAAAATATTCCACAAGAAATTTCCGGTTTTTTCAACCAAAATTGGCCGAGAAAAAAAATGTGCTGCATTACTTATTCAACTGCCCTCGTAGATATAGTACGGGTCAGTGAAGTGAAGTGGAAAGAAGGCAAGCATTTCTGGGAAGATGAGTATAGGGTAATATCAACAGCAGCAGAAAATGGTAAACGGGAGTAGAATTCGTTATGAATAGGAAGGTAGGGCAGAGAGTACGTTACCGTGAACAGTTCGGTGACAATGTTGTTTCCGACAGAATCCACAGCACACCAAAACTGCACCGATAGTTCAGGTGTACATGCTGACGTCGCAAGCTGAAGATGAAGACATAGAGAAAGTGTCTGAGGATGTTGAAATGGTGATACAGTATGTAAAGGGAGATAAAATGTAATAGTCATGGGGGACTGGAATGCAGTTGTAGGGAGTTGAAGAAAAGGTTACAAGAGTATATGGGCTTGGGACAAGGAATGAGCGAGGAGAAAGATTAATAGAGTTCTGTGATAAACTTCAGCTAGTATTAGCGAATACTCTGTTCAGGAATCACAAGGGGAGGAGGTATACTTGGAAAAAGCCGGGTGATACGGGAAGATTTCAATTAGATTACATCAGGGTCAGACAGAGATTCCGAAATCAGATACTGGATTGTAAGGCGTACCCAGGAGCAGATATAGACTCAGACCACAATATAGTAGTTATCAAGAGTAGGCTGAAGTTTACCACATTAGTCAGGAAGAATCAGTACGCAAAAAAGTGGGATACAGAAGTATTAATGAATGACGAGATACGCTTGAAGTTCTCCAAGGCTATAGATACAGCAATAAGGAATAGCTCAGTACGCTGTACAGTTGAAGAGGAATGAACATCCCTAAAAAGGCAATAACAGAAGTTGGGAAGGAAAACATAGGTACAAAGAAGGTAACTGCGAAGAAACGGTAGGTAACAGAACAAATACATCAATTGAGCGTAGAAAGGAGGAAGCACAAAAATGTTCCGGGAACTCAGGAATACAGAAATACATGTCGCTGAGGAATGAAATACATAGCAGTTACTACGTCTGGAGTAGAGCACTGTATGGTAGTGAAACTTGGACTGTGGGAAAACCGGAACAGAAGGAAATCGAAGCATTTGAGATTTGGTGCTACAGGCGAATGTTGAAAATCAGGTGGACTGATAAGGTAAGGAATGAGGAGGTTCTGAGCAGAAGCGGAGGGGAAACAATATGTGGGAAACACTGATAAGGGGAATGGACCAGATGATAGGACATACGTTAAGACATGAGGGAATGGCTTCCATGGTTCTAGAGGGAGCTGTAAAAGGCAAAAACTGCAAAAGTGATTGGAATACGTCCATCAAATAATTGACAACGTAGGTCGCAAGTGCTACTTTGAAATCAAGAGGTTAGTACAGGAGAGGAATTCGTGGCGGGCCGCATCAAACCAGTCAGAAGACTGGTGACCCAAAAAATGTTATCAAAAGTATCCGGACAACCACGAAATCATATGTTCATTGTGATGCCACTTACTGCCAGGTACTTCATATCAGCGACCTTAGTAATCATTAGACATCGTGAGAAAGCAGAATGGGGCCCTCCGCGAAACTCACCGACTTCGAAAGTCGACAGGTGATTGGGTGTCACTTGTGGCATACGTCTGTACGCGATATTTTCACTCTCCTAAACATTCCTAGGTTCACTGTTTTCGATGTGACAATGAAGTGGAAACGTGAAGGGACATATACAGCACAAAAGCGTACAGGACGACCTCTTCTGTTGACTAAGAGACACTGCCGAAAGCTGAAAAGGGTCGTACTATGTAATAGGCAGACATCTGTTCAAATGGTTCAAATGGCTCTGAGCACTATGGGATTTAACTTCTAAGGTCATCAGTCCCCTAGAACTTAGAACTACTTAAACCTAACAAACCTAAGGACATCACACACATCCATGTCCGAGGCAGGATTCGAACCTGCGACCATAGCGGACGCGCCGTTCCAGACTGTAGCGCCTAGAACCGCTCGGCCATCCCGACCGGCCAGACATCTGTCCAGACCATCCCACAGGAATTCCAAACTGCAAAACTGCATCAGGATCCACTGCAAGTACTATGACAGTTAGGTAGGTTAGAAGACTTGGCTTTCATGGTCGAACGGCTGCTGATAAGCCACACATCACGCCGGTAAAAGACAAACGACGCCTCGCTTGGTGAAAGGAGCGTAAACATTGGATGATTGAACAGTGTAAGCCGGCCGCGGTGGTCTAGCAGTTCTGGCGCTGCAGTCCGGAACCGCGGGACTGCTACGGTCGCAGGTTCGAATCCTGCCTCGGGCATGGTAGTGTGTGATGTCCTTAGATTAGTTAGGTTTAAGTTGTTCTAAGTCTAGGGGTCTTATGACCTAAGATGTTGAGTCCCATAGTGCTCAGAGCCATTTGAACCATTTTGAACAGTGTAAACACGTTGTGTGGAGTGACGAATCACGGTACACAATGTGGCGATCCCATGGCAGGGTGGGGGCGTGGCGAATGCCCGGTGAAGCCAGCGTGTGTAGTGACAACAGTAAAATTCGGAGGCGGTGGTGTTATGGTGTGGACGTGTTTTTCATGGAGGGGGCTTGAACCCTTGTTGTTTTGAGTGGCACTATCGCAGTACAGGCCTACATTGATGTTTTAAGCACCTTCTTGCTTACCACTATTGAAGAGCAATTCTGGGATGGCGACTTCATCTTTCAACACGATCGAGCACCTATTCATAATTCACCGCCTGTGGTGGAGTGGTTACACGACAATAACATCCCTGTAATGGACTGGCCTGCAGAGAGTCCTGACTTGAATCCTATAGAACACCTTTGGGATGTTTTGGAGCGCCGACATCGTGCCAGGCTTCACCGACCAACATTAATACATCTGAGTGTGGCACTCCGCGAAGAATGGGCTGCCATTCCCCAAGAAACCTTCCAGCAGCTGACTGAACGTATGACTGCGAGAGTGGAAGCTGTCATCAAGGGTGGGCCAACACCATATTTAATTCGAGCATTATCGATGGAGGGCACCACGAACTTATAACTCTTTTTCAGCCAGATGTCCGGATACTTTTGATCACATAGTGTACCTCACGGTTCACATGAGCTTCTGGGCTCTCCTATTTTTTACGGAGTGTAAAATATCGCCGAAGTACCGCTGTGATGTAAGGGTGCTGCATATGACATCCAAAGAGGTCCTGTTACGAAATGAAATAGCACCCTATATTTCTGGTTGTTAAGTCGTTTAGCGGGTGACAGCCACCTTGGTATCCCACCAGACACGTCCTCGCTCGTCACGGGGGCCTGGAGTCTCATTGACTGGAGTAGAACTGTCTCCTGGATGAGTCCCATTCCGAAATGAGCCCCAACGGTCAGTGCAGACGTGTCTGGAGACTCCTCGGACATTGGTGGGATATCAACATGTCTGTCGCCGGCCATACGGCGCGACAACAAGGAGTGATGATGGTCTGGGATGCCATTTCTTTTCATTGAAGGACCCATTTGATTGTCATCAGTGGCACCCTTACAGCACAGAGGTACGTCGCCGATATTCTACGTCCTGTTTTGTGACCCTTCATGATATTCCATTGTTGGTGTTCATGTCAGCAAGATAATGCTGCTTGTCTTCGTGCTTCCCAAAAACGTATCTTGCTCAGCAAGGTCGCCCGACATCTTCCCAAATGAAAAAGTTTGGAGCATTATGGGCAGGGCCCTCCAATCAACTCGGGATTTTGACTATCTTACGTGCAAATTGGATAGAATTTGGCACGATATCCCTCAGGATGACATACAACAACTCTCTGAATTAATGCCAAGCCGAGTAACTGCTTGCATAAGGGCGCAGATGGACCAACATGCCACTGACTTGCTCAATTTGCGAAGCTCCTACTCTTGAATAAATCATGTTGTGTCTTGGCAAGACAGCCAAGTCACTATGCGAGGATGCCGAAAGGCACGCGTTAAGCTCACGCAGACTGGCGTGAGGTCTGGAACAGTTAACGGAAATTATAGTAGCAAATAAAGTACGTAGTTGAAGTAATACTTAACTTTATTTCATAATTGGTGAACATCGCTCTTGTTGATACATAAGTAAAATCTCAATATAAACTGGTAATGGCGCCTTGCTAGGTCGTAGCAAATGACGTAGCTGAAGGCTATGCTAACTATCGTCTCGGCAAATGAGAGCGTATTTGTCAGTGTAGCATCGCTAGCAAAGTCGTCTGTACAACTGGGGCGAGTGCTAGGAAGTGTGTCTAGACCTGCCGTGTGGCGGCGCTCGGTCTGCAATCACTGACAGTGGCGACACGCGGGTCTGACGTATACTAACGGACCGCGGCCGATTTAAAGGCTACCACCTAGCAAGTGTGGTGTCTGGCGGTGACACCACAAATCATCCAAGTTTCCAGAAATTATAATCACTTTTTTGTCTGTACATGTACGACTCAGATAGGTATTACTGTCCAATTTGGATGATTCCTTCGTGTCGCGTGTATTTCTCTTCCTTAGAGTGTATTGTTGCACATTCATGCAGGTCCATCTCAACCAGTTTCAGAGCAAAAATTGCGAAGGGAACGGCATGCCATGGACATTTGGACTCAGGTACCTCGCAGACGGCCCCTGGTCACAGTAGCACATAAAGCTGTAGACCCTCAGTAGGTCAAACATAACGGTTAGTGGACACTATCGCACTGGAGCCAGCAGTGTGGTCCGTGACTGTCGTGCTCAGTGCCTGTTGACAGGGATCCTTTGAGGACTATTTCCTCACATGCTGTTACAGAGCTGCTAATGACACAGCCTTCCTTGTAAACACTGACAGTCTGCGTTGATACAGCAACAAATTGTACAATTTCAGTCCGGTAAGAGCATGAGCACTTTCAAATAGGGCACCTCCTTTCTACCACAGTATCACGTCCCCACATCTCACTGCGCTGTTTGTATACTACCAACTGCCAAATATATACAAGTTCTCTACCATGACTTACGTCAGCAGTGGAGGGATACTTGCCTTCCTGATACGATTTCCACACCATCTGCAGTGCTCAACAGAGACCACAGTGCTCTTTTCAGTTCTTTCCAGCACGGACCAAGCCACTCTATAATGAGCATTTGTTACACAGAAATTACAACTTTTCCGGATACCAACATTTTATTATTTTTAGAGGTCGCTTCCTCGTCGGTAAAAATGGAACCCTTACGGGGTCATTTTGTTCTTCGTCTGTCTGTCTGTGGGTCTGTCCATCCGACTGTTTCAAACTCTTTATCTCAACAATGTGTAGACGCATTAAGTGGAAATTTATGTCACAGACTAAGGTCTACGGACCCTTGGTAAGGTACGAAATTGAAGCTTATAAGGCAATGCAATCAAAAGATAAGGCTATTTATGTCATATATTTTGATACTCGTAAGCTCACTCATCAAATTCTATAGTGTACTTCCCGTTGGCCACGAACCATGAAATTTGGCAAGAAGCTAGGTTTCACACTACAACCAAAAGAAAAAAAAATCCAAAAGTTGTTAATTTGTAATTATTGACACTGAAAAAACCTTTTTTTGTTATTGGTTATCGAACTCTCTGTCTGTTCTTCCGTCCGTTAAGACCCCTTTTTCTCAGGAACGGGTAAACGCGTCAAATTAAAATTTATGTCACCCGCTGAGGTCTATAGCCCCTTGGCAATACAATAAATGTCAGCTTGTAAGTCAGTGCAATCAAAAACTGCGGCTATTTATGTTACATATTTTTACACTTGCTGATTCATTGATAAAATCTACATGGTTACTCCCCTTGGTATAGAATCATGAAAATTGGCAAGAAGCAAAGTTTCACGGCACATGTAAAGGGAAACAAGGTCAGAATATTGTTAATTTGTCATTAT
The DNA here is from genome assembly GCF_023864275.1 of Schistocerca cancellata. NCBI lineage: Eukaryota > Metazoa > Arthropoda > Insecta > Orthoptera > Acrididae > Schistocerca > Schistocerca cancellata. The sequence goes on from NC_064627.1 coordinate 33,529,806, forward strand.
ATCACAAGATAAAAATATTTCTTTTGTCATTTATTATCCGACTTCAAAGCTGAAATTAAAACATTTTCGAAAGACTTCGAATCCCTGGTAACGATATCTTACGAGTATCAATGTTGATAACAGGCAAAAATCGTCGAGATTATCGTTTCCCGTAATGAATGATCTGTCTGTATACATAATACAGTGTACGGAAGCCTCAGTGCGTGAGTCCTACTGGCACTCGCACCTATCTTCTTTTCTTGTATACATCATAGGCGTAGCGGTTTCAACCATCTATATTTCATGTCTTTTTGCCTTGCATTTTTGAAAACAAGGTTATGCACCTTCTGTGTGCATTTAAGTCAGTTTGGTGGGCAGTACACGAAAGAAATGCCCGATATGTCTTATACAGGTTGTTCGGAAAGTTGCTGTCCAGTTACAGTATATGTTGGAAATGACAGCCACTAGCGGCTACACCAAACTGAATACTCGCAGTTTTCTTTGGAAAAGACTTTCTGCAGATCTGATTGTGATACACTTCTCAAGTACGCATTTAACTCAGTTTTTAAGTGACAAAACGTGCGTGGGCGATTGCCACACAATAGGTTTTTTGAGATAACATGTTACCCAAAAACTGTTCCGGAAGATGCATGGTGTTAGCTATGTACACCGTAGCCCCATCTTGTTGTGAAACAGTTAGTAGTTTGATTCGTCTTCCTTTAGCTGGTCAGTGAAATCGTCGACCAGTAAACAACAACGTTCACTCTTCACGGTTTCTTCAAACAACTCTTCACGGTTTCTTCAAACAATAAAGGTCCAGTAATGCACCGTATGGATACTGCCACCCACATTCAAATTTTCTGATCACGTAATGGCTTTTCCAGCACAGCAATAGGATTCTCCGTTAGCAGACGCTGTTGTGGGCCGCGCGGGGTAGCCGCATGGTTTGAGGCGCCATGTCACGGATTGCGCAGCCCCTCCCGCCGGAGTTTCGAGTCCTCTCCCGGGCATGGGTGTGTGTGTGTTGTTCTTAGCGTAAGTTAGTTTAAGTTAATTTAAGTAGTGTGTAAGTCTAGGGAACGATGACTCCAGCAGTTTGGTCCCTCAGGAATTCATACACATTTGAATATTTGCAGTTTGTGTGCTATTTATTTATTTATTTATTTAGCGTGTGGCATTACATATGAACAGCGACTAGCAATTGTGGGTTTCATAGTTTCACAAAATTTTACAAAAATATATTACTTCCACAATTTATAATTTAAAAGATAACTCTATGTATTAATATCTAATTTGTCGACCCATTCAAGGGCTGCCTCTGTCACTTCAAAGAAATCTTCCAAGTTCCCATGGTAGGCTCTCCTACTACAGCTTGTTACAATGTGATGGAACGTCTGGTGTTCATTTCCACAGTCACACTCTCTCTAGAAGAGTTTCTGTGTTATCATTACCAGAGAGATGGAACCAGGATAGAAGGTGACTCAAGAATATCAATGGTATTCCTCCCAACAAAAGATGTAAACCATTTTTGTAATGGTTTCGCTTTTCATGTTCCGCATCTTTCGGTTCTTGCATATCTGTCATTCTGTATTAAGAATAATTTCAATTTTTGCTTAACCGTTTTATGCGTAGTTGGAAGCCCAATATCTTTTCCTTGTGTCAGCTTGCACGAGGATTTTGCTGAGCTCTGCTTCATACTGTCAGAAATGTGGTGTCACCGCCAGACACCACACTTGCTAGGTGGTAGCCTTTAAATCGGCCGCGGTCCGCTAGTATACGTCGGACCCGTGAGTCGCCACTATCAGTGATTGCAGACCGAGCGCCGCCACACGGCAGGTCTAGAGACACTTCCTAGCACTCGCCCCAGTTGTACAGCCGACTTTGCTAGCGATGGTTCACTGACAAAATACGCTCTTATTTGCCGAGACGATAGTTAGCATAGCCTTCAGCTACGTCATTTGCTACGACCTAGCAAGGCGCCATTACCAGTTACTATCGATGCTGTAAAACATGTACCGTCAAGTTAAGTATTCCAGCAGCTACGTATTATTTTTGCTAGTCTCATTTCCCTGACCTGTTCCAGACCTCACGCCAGCCTGCGTGAGCTTAAACGCGTGCCTTTCGGCTTCCTCATAGCAACAAGAACAAGAAATACCAAAGAACAAGAAATACCAAACAACTTCTGTTAATTTAGTTTAGATGGTCTTTCAGTTCCCTCGACATCTAACAATGAGCCTGTCTTTTGAAATTTCTCAAGAAGTAGACGAAACGCATAACGATGAGGTACAGCGGTTTCTGGACATTTTTCAACAAAATATCTCCTGTACTAAATCTTTGTATCTATCGCCTTGTCGGAACGCATATTCAAAAAGAAAAACGCGTTCCTCAGTTGAGAGCACCACAATATTTTTAAGAAATTGAACAGCTCTGCCTTACACAACGAATTCAATAGTTACATGCTATTCAACAGTAGAACGAATTAAAAAACAGTCACATGTGTAAGAAAAGATAGTACTGTCAGTTTGTGATCTGCCAACTTCGTCTCGAGCTTCTAACACAATCTACATCTGCAGTCCGTAGTCCAGGGCGCAGCGATTTTCCGAATGCGCTGTACTAATTTTCAAGTGCATTCAAGTATACGTAAGTTTCTTTGAGTGAGGCATTGTGTTTTCTGAGTTGCTGTATTCTGATTTGGTGTCGAGACAATATGCTCCGTTATATCACCATCAAACAGACGTCTGAAAAGAGGTGTACGATTTCTTATATGGCAGGTGTCTGATGAGCGATCCCATGATTGTGTAAACGTCGTATCGCATTTGCTTGTTTCATTCTCTACGCGCCTCTTTCGTTTGCACCTACAACAGAGAAACACCCTGTACGGAACCACAGTCCAGTAGACAAAAAAAAAAAAAAAAAACAATACGCAACCCTCGACGAAATTTCGCTATTCAGAAAGTGCATCAGTATACTGCAAAGAGCTAAAAGTGATTAATTTTTTTATCGCATGAACTTTTTTTTTTTAAGGTACGAGGAATCTCCCTCCTCCCCCTCCCCATCCCGATGATTCTTGGAAGATTCGAACTCTCGCGTATAAAACGGCTTCCAACTACTGATTAAAATGAGTTAATGTATTAAATATTTGACATTGTGCGTGTAAAACATTTATTGTTAAAGACTCAAAACCCTGAATGTGTTTAACGTTTGCTGAAGTTGCCATTCAGTCTAATTATTAAATACTGGATGAGTATAGTGTGTATAATTCGCACTCAGTTTTAAGAAAAGGTAGTTTTTCACTCATCTGAATGTTTAGCACGTCAGATCTCCTGAATTACCTGTCTTATAAAGATACAATTTGTCAACGTACATTCAGTGCTGTATGTGGATACTGTCTGCAAAATGTGTTGTAGTAGCAGACAAGTAATCAATTAAGACTTTACGCCTCATGCTGATGTTTTATTCTGTAAAAAGCGAAATCGTAGTACGAGAAAAATTCTTTTCCTTTCGTTATGTTGTGTAGAGTCTCAGTGAGGCAAAGTTTCGAAAATAACTGAAATTATGTGTAAAGTTTGTTGGAGATCACTAAGTGAGCTTACTCTGAAATACTAGATGCTTATAATCTGGCTAATAGGAGTACCAGGAATTACATTGCCACAAGATCTAAGCATAGTTATTAACTTCAGTACTTGATTCATTATGTTAAACTCTTAATGTAACATGATATCTCTTAATGAACAGATTATGACAGCATGCTAAAATTTTAAATTCGTCCAATAAATACACAAAACTCTGAATATCAAATTTTTGTTGCTCCTGGCAGCTGTGAGAAAAGCAACCTGCAACAGAAGTCGTCTTAGACGTTAAGTATTGTACACTGGTGAGTAAAACTTATGGGAAGAAAAAGTAATTTAAGTATGAGATCTCAGTGCCAAGTAACATAGTTTCAAGAAGCTTGGGCCGGCCGGTGTGGCTGTGTGGTTCTAGGCGCTTCAGTCTAGAACTGCGCGGTCGCTACGGTCGTAGGTTCGAATCCTGCCTTGGGCATGGATGTGTGTTGTGTCCTTAGGTTAGATATGTTTAAGTAGTTCTAAGTTCTAGGGGACTGATGACCTTAGAAGTTAAGTCCCATAGTGCTCAGAGCCATTTGAACCATTTGAAGAAGCTTGGACCAGGCTCTGAGAGAACTGCTACGGAGTAATACAGAAGATAACTGAAATACGCAGTGAGACGAACAGAAATTACTGTTTTATTCAGAGTCAAGAATTAGACTGAAGTCACGGCGAATTTTGATGATGCACTGAACGTTACAAAAGGGGAGACGCGTTTCTCAATAGTACACTCCTGGAAATTGAAATAAGAACACCGTGAATTCATTGTCCCAGGAAGGGGAAACTTTATTGACACATTCCTGGGGTCAGATACATCACATGATCACACTGACAGAACCACAGGCACATAGACACAGGCAACAGAGCATGCACAATGTCGGCACTAGCACAGTGTATATCCACCTTTCGCAGCAATGCAGGCTGCTATTCTCCCATGGTGACGATCGTAGAGATGCTGGATGTAGTCCTGTGGAACGGCTTGCCATGCCATTTCCACCTGGCGCCTCAGTTGGACCAGCGTTCGTGCTGGACGTGCAGACCGCGTGAGACGACGCTTCATCCAGTCCCAAACATGCTCAATGGGGGACAGATCCGGAGATCTTGCTGGCCAGGGTAGTTGACTTACACCTTCTAGAGCACGTTGGGTGGCACGGGATACATGCGGACGTGCATTGTCCTGTTGGAACAGCAAGTTCCCTTGCCGGTCTAGGAATGGTAGAACGATGGGTTCGATGACGGTTTGGATGTACCGTGCACTATTCAGTGTCCCCTCGACGATCACCAGTGGTGTACGGCCAGTGTACGAGATCGCTCCCCACACCATGATGCCGGGTGTTGGCCCTGTGTGCCTCGGTCGTATGCAGTCCTGATTGTGGCGCTCACCTGCACGGCGCCAAACACGCATACGACCATCATTGGCACCAAGGCAGAAGCGACTCTCATCGCTGAAGACGACACGTCTCCATTCGTCCCTCCATTCACGCCTGTCGCGACACCACTGGAGGCGGGCTGCACGATGTTGGGGCGTGAGCGGAAGACGGCCTAACGGTGTGCGGGACCGTAGCCCAGCTTCGTGGAGACGGGTGCTAATGGTCCTCGCCGATGCCCCAGGAGCAACAGTGTCCCTAATTTGCTGGGAAGTGGCGGTGCGGTCCCCTACGGCACTGCGTAGGATCCTACGGTCTTGGCGTGCATCCGTGCATCGCTGCGGTCCGGTCCCAGGTCGACGGGCACGTGCACCTTCCGCCGACCACTGGCGACAACATCGATGTACTGTGGAGACCTCACGCCCCACGTGTTGAGCAATTCGGCGGTACGTCCACCCGGCCTCCCGCATGCCCACTATACGCCCTCGCTCAAAGTCCGTCAGCTGCACATACGGTTCACGTCCACGCTGTCGCGGCATGCTACCAGTGTTAAAGACTGCGATGGAGCTCCGTGTGCCACGGCAAACTGGCTGACACTGACGGCGGCGGTGCACAAATGCTGCGCAGCTAGCGCCATTCGACGGCCAACACCGCGGTTCCTGGTGTGTCCACTGTGCCGTGCGTGTGATCATTGCTTGTACAGCCCTCTCGCAGTGTCCGGAGCAAGTATGGAGGGTCTGACACACCGGTGTCAATGTGTTCTTTTTTCCATTTCCAGGAGTGTATGTATGATCACCACGGACCGTAATAGATGCTGTCCAACATCCTCCCACACTGGCCACAAGCTTGTTAACGAGCTCCATTCCTACACCAGGCCAGTTGACAGCTGCTGGGTAGTCGCTGGCACATGTGGACATGCTGTAATATGTCTCCCCAACGCATCTCACATGTGCTCGACGGGATGTAAGTCGGGGGAAAGAGCAGGACAATGCATTTGCTGAATATCGTCTCGTTCGAAGAACTGCACCCCAGTTGTGCACTTCGATAAAGTCGCACATTGTCATCCAGTAAAAATGAAGTCAGTGCCTAACGCACCCCTGAAAAGAAGCACACGGGGAAGGATTGTTTCGTAATAAGGTCGACTTGTGAGTGTACAGTGTTCAAAGACCTGAAGGTGAGTGCACCCATCTAACATATACTTCCGCACACCATGACCCCTGGATCACCAAAACTATGACGTTCGCCAATGTTCCTGTGTCTCACTGTATGAGAATATGTCTAGAATCAGTGATCTGGCCAAATGTGCTCTCATCAAAGAAGATCACGTGCCCCACTCCCCGTTTTTCCAGTCTCTATACTCTTAGCACGATCACAAACGGTACTATTGATTTGTGGGTGGCAACGTAAAGAGACCACTCTCATGCAGACACTGTGCCACTGTGGAACACGAGATTGCTTGCCTTCCAGTCCTGTTAACTTTGGTTGCAATCACACTCCCTGTTTGACGTCGGGTCTCTTCTTGCCCGTTTCACAATGCAGCAGTCATCTGCTGCTGTAATTGACCACGGTCAACTAATTCGCCTCCTTCGGGCGGCAGCGCCTCTGATTCAGAACACGACCCGTGCACATGAAACAATGCTGTGAGCCATACCAAACTCTTGACCTACACTCGTCGCCGTTTCCTAGTGATTATTCCTCATGTGAAGTCATCCTCCGAGCCATTTTGTAACGGAGACTACCATCACAGGACACCATAATATGGCTGTCTCACACACAGTGTCTATCCCCGTTTTTTCAAATACCTCATGCCTTGGGGCAAGCCCCATCTGGTGCTACAGTCACGCTGAACTCTTGCACTCTGACGTTCAACTTGCTGTGGATGCCTGGGAAACCTCTGGCAGCATGCTCCTGCACTTTCAGTCCTTTACAACCAATCTCTAATAGGTTGTTGTTGTTGTTGTGGTCTTCAGTCCTGAGACTGGTTTGATGCAGCTCTCCATGCTACTCTATCCTGTGCAAGCCTCTTCATACCCCAGTACCTACTGCAGCCAACATTCTTCTAAATCTGCTAAGTGTATTCATCTCTTGATCTCCCTCTACGATTTTTACCCTCCATGCTGCCCTCCAGTACTAAATTGGTGAGCCCTTGATGCCTCAAAACATGTCCTACCAACCGATCCCTTCTTCTAGCCAAGTTCTGCCACAAACTCCTCTTCTCTCCAATTCTATTCAATACCTCCTCATTAGTTATGTGATCTACCCGTCTAATCTTCAGCATTCTTCTGTAGCACCACATTTTGAAAACTTTTATTCTCTTCTTGTCTAAACTATTTATCGTCCATGTTTCACTTCCATAAGTGGCTACACTCCATACAAATACTTTCAGAAACGACTTCCTGACACTTAAATCTATACTCGATGTTAATAAATTTCTCTTCTTCAGAAACGCTTTCCTTGCCATTGCCAGTCTACATTTTATATCCTCTCTACTTCGACCATCATCAGTAATTTTGCTCCCCAAATAGCGAAACTCCTTTACTACTTTAAGTGTCTCATTTCCTAATCTAATTCCCGCAGCATCACCCGACTTAATTCGACTACATTCCATTAACTTCGTTTTGCTTTTGTTGATGTTCATCTTATACCCTCCTTTCAAGACACTGTCTATTCCGTTTAACTGCTCTTCCAAGTCCTTTGCTGTCTCTGACAGAATTACAATGTCATCGGCGAACCTCAAAGTTTTTATTTCTTCTCCATGGATTTTAATACCTATTCCGAACTTTTCTTTTGTTTCCTTTACTGCTTGCTCAACATATAGATTGAATAGCATTGGGGAGAGGCTAATAGGTTATGTTGCTTTATGTATCTCGTCGTTCAGCTTTGTAGAGCAGAGTAAATGGCACTGAAGTAAGAAGGACGAGGAATATCTACAATTGTTAACACTAGAATAAATTTTCCAGGTCAAAACCGAGAAGACTTACTGTGGGGGTAGGGCGTAGGCGTGTGGCATGGAGCCGGACTGCAGGCCAGAGGATGGAGGAAGTATGGCGGCCAGACGGGCGCCCCCTGGCGGCCTGGAGTGCGTGCTGCGGCCGCTCGTGGCGCTGTCGTCGCTGCTGGGGGTGCCGCCCTGCCGCCCCCGGCGCCGCCCCCTCGCGGCCGCCTCGCGCGCATACAGTCTGCTGCTGGCCGTCGGCGTCGCCCTCCTGGGCTACGAGGCCGCCGTGAAGAGCAGCCGCGGCTACCACGTGGACTGCTACAGCTACTACGTGCCGCACATCTTCACGCGCGCCGTCGTCACGGCCGGCGCCTGCGCGTCCGTGCTGGCCATGTCGCTGGCCCCCGGGGACTGGCTGGCCAACTTCGCGGCGGAGCTCCGCCGGGTCGACGACCTCCTGGACGTCGAGCGGTCGGCAGCCAACCGCGCCACTGTGCTGTACGCTTCCGTCTCGTTCACGCTCTTGCTGCTCCCTTACCTGGGAAGTATGGTGTGGGACACGGTCTTCGGCCTCAGCTACAACGTTATACTAGTCGCCGTCATCGTAGTAATTGTGGTGGCGTGTCAGCAGTTTTTCACTCTCGGGCTGGTCATCAGGTACAGGCTGTGCCTCCTCAACGATGCTGTCGAGCGCACATTCTGCGGCGAACTGGAGACTTTAGGCCTGCTGGACGGTGACCGACGACAGTTTCCAGTTTTCCGTGGAAATTCTTCAAAGCAAACTATGTTGCCTCCATCTTGCGAACACCTGTTGACGATAAGAGTAGCACATATGAAACTGACGACACTGGCTGGCCGTCTGAATGACATGTACACTGTGCCAATAACAGCGACAGCGGTGCAGGCTTTCGTAACCACTGTGCAGGTCATTTTCGACATTTTGCTGGTCCTTCTGGATCAGTATTCTGACAATGACACGGCAATCTTGGCAGACGTGTCTTACTTAGTGGTGAACGTGATAAGCATGCTCTGTCTCACCTGCTGCTGTGAGTCTATTGCTTCGCAAGCCAGAAGAACGGCAGGGCTGGCGGACCATTTGATTCTGGCAAACGAAACAGGTGGGTGCACAATGTTACTACCCAGCCAACCAACTATTTGCTTTTTCGCTACTTTATCTCTACTAATTTCGCATAATCTCCTTCTCACGTCTCCCCTACCGTATCCATAACGTTGAGATGTCATTGGGGCTACTACCACGCAGCTTGCCAACGTCGACACTTACGGATTCAACAACATTATCGGTCGTTTTCCATCGTTTTAGCGATGAATCCTAAATTCAACATATTAATCTGTCAAAATAGTAACTAATTAATATTAATCAATAACATAAAAAATATTTTAACCATATGGTCCTTTCGTACTAATATGGGTAAATAATCTTAGGATAGAAACCAACCTGGCTCACGCCGGTCTGAACTCAGATCGTGTAAGAATTCAAAGGTCGAACAGATCTAATTACTGGGCTCCTGCCCCAAAATTTTTCTTAATCCCACATCGAGGTGGCAATCTGCTTTGTCGATATGACCTCCAGAAAACAATTACGCTGTTATCCCTAAGGCAACTTAATTTTATGATCATAATGTATCGATCAAAATAACGAACATAAATCAGTGATACAATAATGAAAATTTATTTATTTTTCATTTCACCCGAACAAAACATTATCATTAAATATAGAAATATCAACAAAAACTGTATAAAAGTGAAATGTTAAGCTCTATAGGGTCTTCTCGTCCTAAAGATAAATTTAAGCATTTTGATTTAGAAGTTAAATTCAAAAATTTATTAAGAGACACTTGATTTCTCCTGAAGCCATTCATTCCAGCCACTAATTAAGAGACTAATGATTATAGTACCTTTGCACAGTCAAAATACCTCGGCTCTTTAAAAATTCCCTCAGTGGGCAGGCCAGACCTCAAAATATTTTCAAGAGGACATGTTTCTGATAAACAGGTGGAAATCAATTTTGAGTAGTTCCTTATAATAATGAGTTAATAACTGTAATAATAAGTTAACAAAGGTAAAATTGTTATACAAATAAATATTCTAATTCTATAAATATTACAAAGATTATTAAATTAAATCAAGAATCCTAGTACAAAACCTAAAATAGTTATAAAATGAAAATATAAAATAATGAACTAAAATGTAATCTTAAAGATAGCTGGTTTAAAGCCTAGTATTATATTCCAAAATAAGCAAATTGTAGGTTAATAACTTTAAAGCTTATCCCTTAAAGAATAAATAAGTCAATTTTTATATTTATAAAATTAAATAAAAACAATCAACTTTTAAAAAATCCTGTTCGTATTAGACCTGTCTCACTCCTTCAGTATATTATCACAGGCAGTGAGTCGTGCAAGTACAAATTTTGTTTGAAATTGCTACAGGTATTCTGCAGTCCTGCTTACAGTCGTCATTTTGCCACCTCCCTGAAAAGAGCCGTTTCAGCTGGTGTACCTCCAAAGTAATTGTCTGCTGGTACTAATGGTTCTGATTCATACGTGCACCACATGTAGCAGAAATCTGCAAGGCATCATATGGTGTGTGGGGGAGGACAGCTTATAATAATTCTATTCATTTCCTTTTCCGTACAACTCCCACATAGAGCAAGGGAAAAACGACTGTCTCGCTACTTCTGTATGAGCCATATCTTGTCTTGGCTGTCATTGCACGAGTTATGCGATGGTGGCAGCAGGAGCGTCGTCTGCAGTCTCGCAAATGACAGTTCTCTAAGTTTCCGAAATAGTGTTTCACAAAAATAATATCGTTTTCCATCCAGGAATTTCCATTTGACTTCATGAATAATTTCTATTACACTCACGTGCTAATCTAATACAACGGGAACAAATCTAGGAATGACTGAACTGCTTTGATGTCTTCCTTAAAACTAACGTAGTAGGGATCCCAAACACTCTATCAGTATTCAAGAATGGGTTACACACGTGAACTGCTAACTACTCAAGGCAACAAGTGACATCTTACAAGTTTTATAGGAGAGATCAAACACTGCTTTATATAAAAATTCAAAGGCAAAATTGTTCCATACTTTCTTCTAAAAATATGTTGTTGTACAGTGCTTTATGTTCCGTAATTTTTATCCACCTGTGAAGTTGAAAAGTATTGTTACAACTGAACGTGTTCCCTTTTTGCAGTATATAATGTCCACTATAAACTAAAAGCCTTAAATTTTGAGGGTACAAATTTATTTTACAAACTTTCCTCATACTAAATACAATTTAAACATTATTATATCAAAATGAGGTCATAGAGTAAGAAATTTTCTTCGGTTCCAAGTCTTTTTGTTGTCGCATATGTGAAAATTTCATTACAAAATTGCATTGAATGTAAACTAAACTTTTTTTTAAAATCCTCGTCTTCAAGATGGTAGTTTGGTTTTGATTTGGCTTTGTAGGCAGGGTTCTTGAGACGTTCTATATTCATCTGAGCATTACTTAAATAAAAGCTATCAGCTTGCGGGCCATTGATGTTTACCTTGCACTTAGGTAACTTAATTCAGGCGGAAACTAAATTCATGACACTTTGATAAGGGAAAAGAAATCTTTTGCTCCTTTGAAGCACTTTTCTCATAAGAACCATTATTAAGGAAGCTATTTTTGTAGAATTTTGGCCGCCAATCTGTGAAGTCTTCAGCTTTCATGAGAGCAAGTCTAAATTTGTCTTTCTTCTGCGAAGAATCCAGTATGACGTTTAACACCTCATCAGAAGTAATATATTGTTCCTGTTTTCTTCGTTTTCTTCTAATTTTGCCAAAATCTCGATCATTGGGCACAAATGGATGCCTTCTTAAAGGAAAAATTAATTTAATCTCTTCAAATAGAGTTTTTTTTTCACAGAGCGCCATCATTAGTCGTATCAATGAATTGTTATTGTTTGGTCCCAAAAAACGTACAGAGTTTCCACATTGTCTTTCACTATTCCATTTTGAATATACCACTGAATCATTGAACATATATCATTTGCACCCTGTCCACATTTCCAGTCATGTCAAAGAAGGAAGTTATTTCTCTTATACCTAAGTTTTGGATGCCAAAAACATTCATTGTCATCTGTGTGCAGCAGAATAAGATCTGGATTGGGATGCTTGGTAATGAAATCTATACCCAAGTTTTTTATCGTTTCCACAAATTTTTTACAGTAGTACAGCATTTATTGGCACGATTGTGAAAGATAAACTCGGTGACTACTGCGCCTTTAGTATTTTCATTGAGTGTTGGTCTCTTTATTTTACTGTTAAGTTCTTCACATGTCTGTGCCCGAAACCTTGGCTTTCTTGATCGTCTTTCTCTTGTAGCAGTCGGCGTTAATGACTCATTTCTTCCTTTCTGACCTCAGTTCCCTTTTCTTCCGTTGAAATCATTATAAACAGTAATAACTTACTGATGAAACGAATAATTTACGAAACAAATTAATAGAATGCGCTACTCAGTGCTGTTAGGTTGTGTTGTAGTTGACAGATAAGCTGTTTCGTCAGTAAGGCAAACAGATAAGCTTTTTAAAATGCTGTGTTTCCAAAGTCATCCGATCAGCGAGTTAACAGCACTAGCGCAGCAGAAAGATGTCCCGGACATTTTCTGCAGTAAGCGGTGAATTAAACTTGCTGCTAGAGGCTCGTTATCGACTGTGGACAACTTTCGTATTTGCAGTAAACAATGTGTCCATGCAGTTGGAACTCTCTAATGCAATGAAACCAGTTTTAAAATTTTGGACATGTTTCCTTCCTGCAGTTAGCGATTCTAGTGTTCTGTACGCAGCCTCCCTTATAGACAACCTACACACGTTGCTAGAATTCTTCCAGTAACCCAAAGTCGATCATTCGTCTGTCAACTACTAACTGTACATGTCGTTACATTTAACGTCTCTTTGCAACGTTGCGGATAAATACCAGGGGCGTTCACTGAATGATGCAACACATTTTATTTCTCGGCCAATTTAGGTTAAAAAAATTCAGAATTTGGGACATCGTGGAAAATTCCCGCTTCTAATGAACTTCCAATAGGTAGTGGCACTACACGTAGCCTTCAGAATTGCGTCTGTAATGAGGATGTATTCCAAGCAGAGAGCTGTCATTGTGTTTCTTTTCGCGGTAAACCAGAGCACCGCAGTATTCATGCCGCTTTCAGAAAATCAATGAAAACATAGCAGTAAACAAAAGCACGGTGAGTCGTTGGGCGAGGAGTTTACCATTATCGCAACAAGACCGCGCAGACTTGTCCCACCTACAGCGTGCCGGCCTGCTGCACACAGCTGTGATCCGTGAAATGTTGGAACGTGCACACACTCTCACTCGAAGTGATCGACGGATCACAATCAAACACCTCGCTGCACAACTGGACTTCTCCGTCGGTAGTTCTGATACACTTGTGCACCAGCTGGGGCACTCAAATGTGTGCCTAACAGAAGCCCATAAAGAGCAGCAAAGGATCATCTGTGAGGAATCGACTGCACGTTACGAGGCTGATCATGGCAGTTCTTTGTAGAACTTCGTCACAGGCAATGAAACGTGTATTCGTAACTTCGAACCGGAAACAAAAGAGCAATCCATTGAGTGACGCCACACCACCTCTCCTCCGAAGAAAAAGTTCAAAGCCGCACCCTCAGCTGGTAAAGTCACGACGACTGCCTTCTGGCACTCTGAAGAGGTTGTTTTGTTTGATGTCCTTCCTCACGGCGGGACTGCCAAGTCTCAAAAGTATTATTCTACCCTCAGAAAATTGAAGAAACGACTTTAAAGTGTTCGTTGCCACAAAAATGCAAAGGAACTTATCCTTCTCCTTCTACACGATAACGCGCAACCTCACCCACGTCCGCGCATCGGAGAAGAGCTCACAATCTTTCGCTGGACTGTTCTCCGCCATCCACCCTACATCCCGCTGGATTTTTCCCCTTCAGACTCCCGTCTATTTGGTCCGATAAAGGAGGCACCAAAAGGATGGTGGGCAGCTTACTGACGCAGCAAGACGTTGGCCCAGTTGTCGCCCAGTATAGAGGCACCATGCAGGCGTACAGGTCCTTCCGGTAAGGTACGGTAAGAACGTCGCATTGAACGGAGCTCGTATTGAAAAACAGGGTTCTGTAGCCAAAAGAGAATAGTATGTGCATTGGAATCCTGAATAAAACGAACCTGCTTTCAAAAAAAAAAAAAAAAATTGCATTACTTATTGAACACCCCTCGTATTTAATAAAAGTGACTGTCAATCTGTACACTTCCAATACACTGTCGGCCCGCCCGGTTACCCGTGCGGTCTAAAGCACGGCTTTGCGGATTGCGAAGGAGCGCCTGGTCCCCGACACGAATCCGCCCGGGAGACTTGTGTCGAGGTCCGGTGAGCCGGCCAGCCTGTGGATGGTTTTTAGGCGGTTTTCCATCTGCCTCGGCGAATGCGGGCTGGTTCCCCTTATTCCGCCTCAGTTACACTATGTCGGCGATTGCTGCGCGAACAAGTTCTCCACGTACGCGTACACCACCATTACTCTACCACGCAAACGTAAGGGGTCACAATCGTCTGGTGAGAGACGTTCACTGGAGGGGGTCCACCGGCGGACGAACCGCACAATAACCCTGAAAGAGTGGTTCGATGTGGGGCGGCGGAGGGGTGAAGTGGACTGGGGTGGTCGTCGTGCGGATGTGGACCACTGCGGCTGCGGCGGGGTCGGAGCCTCTCCGTCGTTTCTAGACCCCCGGTTAGCATGCAATACAATACAATACTCTGTTAGTCTATTCGAACATCAAAGGATTGCTTTACCTACTCATCTGCGTAAACTTACGCTTTTGTACATTTGGAACAAACTTTATTCATCAGGCCTAATAGAAATCCTGTGTGTGTCACCAAGTGTTGTCGTATAGTCAGTCAACGATGCCATTTTCCTGTACACAATAGCATCATCAGCAAAGAGTCCCAGATTGCTGCCCACCCTATCCGTCAGACCGCTTATGTATATAGAGGAGATAAGCGGTCCTATGAATATTACTGGGCAACTCATAACGATACCTTTCTCTCCAACGAACACTAACCATCCAGGAAACGTACTGGTTTCCATTACTTAAAAAATCTTCGATTCACTCACAAAACTGAGAGCCTACTGCTTATGCTCTAACTTTCTCAACAGCCTGCAGTGTGCCACGATTTCCGTAAAACTAGGAGTATGGAATTTGCCTGTTGCCCTGCAAAAAAAAAAAAAAAAAAAAAAATATGGCTCTGAGCACTATGGGACTTAACTTCTAAGGTCATCAGTCCCCTAGAACTTAGAACTACTTAAACCTAACTAACCTAAGGACATCACACACATCCATGCCCGAGGCAGGATTCGAACCTGCGACCGTTACGGTCGCGCGGTTCCAGACTGTAGCGCCTAGAACCGCTTGGCCACCCCGGCCGGCCGTTGCCCTGCAGCCATGGTTCACAGGGCTCCGTGAGAGAAATGAGGAAGCATATTATCACATCAGCGATATTTTCAAATTCCGTGTAGATTTGTGGATAAAAGCTATTCTCTCTCAAAATTAGGTGTTCGCTCAAGTATTTTTTTTTCTTCTTTTTTTTTCAATCCATACCTTGCAATAGGGAACATTCATTCACTGATGATTATAATGAAAAGACTACAGCAGTCGTCAATAAGTCACGAGGAAAAATTGATCTTCAGCCTCGCTGGACGCCTCTTTATGCTTTCTCAACGTAACTGTTGCTGCGTACTTTACGGGTACGTTACACAGAATTCGCAATATCATGGGACTCTGGGTTAAATTACTGGAAATACTGATGCTTTCCTTGAGTGAATGAAACACTTGCTGGACAAATGACCAGAAGAAAAGGAGATGGGCAGGAATGCCAGACGCTGAAGCTGCAGTCTCGATAGCGTGAACTTGTTTGCGAGCACGGGACACGACAAAGTGAATAACACCTTGGCCGGCCGCGGTGGACTAGCGGTTCTGGCGCTGCAGTCCGGAACCGCGGGACTGCTACGGTCGCAGGTTCGAATCCTGCCTCGGACATGGCTGTGTGTGATGTCCTTAGGTTAGTTAGGTTTAAGTAGTTCTAAGTTCTAGGGGACTTATGACCTAAGATGTTGAGTCCCATAGTGCTCAGAGCCATTTGAACCATTTGAATAACACCTTGCGACAGCATCTACTGGCAGCCACCAGTTCCGTAACAGCTCTTAATTAAACAGTTATTCTACTATACGATCCGCCCAGTTCTTGCAGTTCTGCGAAGTTTCACGGATATATTCGTGTGTTCCTTAGCGAGATGATGGAATGAATGCCTCACCTAAGCCATGTTGTAGAGTAGCTGCTTGGACCTATCCACACTCCTATCCAGCTAACCTCACTCACCTTTCCCCAGAATTTCCAAGGTTTGCCCATAGGCTAATACAGAAGGCTGGAAGCGAAATTGTTCTTCCAACCATATCATATACATTTTCCTCCTCCATCTCTGACGAATAGAAGTAGTTCTACGAATCTTCCAAGTCGAGTAAACGTTTGGTTTTAAATCTACTTCATTTTTCTCATAGTGCAAGAAAATTGTCGACTTGCTCCACTGTTCAAAAGCTGTGTTCTGAATTATTTAAATGTCCCTTCCACTATTACCATTAGATAACACCAGAAGCCCATAAATCTCCTGAACTGCTTTTGCTTCTTATCTTAACCTGGAATATTAAGAATTTTGTATTCTAGCTTTCAGTTACAGTTCTTAAACGATTGCCGAGATGTATAATCCGCTTTATAGGTTCCTCCAGATAGGTATACTGAATTAACGCTGGGAGATTTCAGACAACATTCGTTTTATTATTACCTTTTAGTCTCATCCCTGAGAAGAACACAATTCTGTCACCGTTTTCAAACGATTTCTTTCAGTCTCTCAAAGAAAACATTTCAGTTCATGAGTAGTAGAGCTAGAATGAGCTAATATCAGCTAGATCATTAAGAAAGAACCTCCACTTACTGTTGTTATTCGGTTGAAGAAATTGACAGAAATACAAAATTTCTGTATAAATCACTAGTGTACCTCTGTCGCAAATAGAGATTTGTGTGTTATTAAAAGTGCAGATTGCCACGTCATTCAGATTTCATGTTAATTTCTAGTTGCTACTACAGGTGAAGAGGTACGATATTTAGTAACCACTGTAAGGTAAAATTCTGTTACTTACGCTATTTTCCTACCAAAAACAATCAGGTATGAGAACCAATACAGTCTTTCAGATTACAAATCTGCGTGAAAAAACTTTCAGTACCAAAGGATCTCAAAATTCCCCTTCGAAACGAGAGCGAGTGCTTTTTATCAACTCGTCGTGCACTGCAAGACACGTTTTGTTGCTCAGCTACATTATTATTGGTCAACAGACACAACGATACATTTCAGAGGTTACTCTGAAGGACAGACGCAAATAAATACGAAAAAGGAAGACTTATACTACAAGCAAGATAATGAGGTTTTGTGTCGATAGTACAGGGTTATTACAAATGATTGAAGCGATTTCACAGCTCTACAATAACTTTATTATTTGAGATATTTTCACAATGCTTTGCACACACATACAAAAACTCAAAAAGTTTTTTTACGCATTCACAAATGTTCGATATGTGCCCCTTTAGTGATTCGGCAGAGATCAAGCCGATAATGAAGTTCCTCCCACACTCGGCGCAGCATGTCCCCATCAATGAGTTCGAAAGCATCGTTGATGCGAGCTCGCAGTTCTGGCACGTTTCTTGGTAGAGGAGGTTTAAACACTGAATCTTCCACATAACCCCACAGAAAGAAATCGCATGGGGTTAAGTCGGGAGAGCGTGGAGGCCATGACATGAATTGCTGATCATGATCTCCACCACGACCGATCCATCGGTTTTCCAATCTCCTGTTTAAGAAATGTCGAACATCATGATGGAAGTGCGGTGGAGCACCATCCTGTTGAAAGATGAAGTCGGCGCTGTCGGTCTCCAGTTGTGGCATGAGCCAATTTTCCGCGGGCTGTGCGTGAAACTTGCCCGCACGCGTTCAACCGTTTCTTCGCTCACTACAGGCCGACCCGTTGATTTCTCCTTACAGAGGCACCCAGAAGCTTTAAACTGCGCATACCATCGCCGAATGGAGTTAGCAGTTGGTGGATCTTTGTTGAACTTCGCCCTGAAGTGTCGTTGCACTGTTATGATTGATTGATGTGAGTGCATTTCAAGCACGACATATGCTTTCTCGGCTCCTGTCGCCATTTTGTCTCACTGCGCTCTCGAGCGCTCTGACGGCAAAATCCTGAAGTGCGGCTTCACCCGAACAAAACTTTATGAGTTTTTCTACGTATCTGTAGTGTGTCGTGACCATATGTCAATAAATGGAGCTACAGTGAATTTATGAAATCGCTTCAATCATTTGTAATAGCCCTGTATATGAGGAGCAGTCAAATGAAAACAAAACACCCGCCACAACGGGACCCTGGAATGATTCCACTCAAAAGTAATCACCACACGCATTAAGACATTTATCCCAATAGGAGACGAGATGATCAGATCCTGCTTCGTAGAACGCGGTCAACCGCTGACGGATCCAGAACTGCGCACACTCTTGCACTTACTCATCCGACTGATACGGGCGTCTACGCATGTCTTTCCTCATGTCGCCAAATATGTGAAAATCAAACAGTGAAAGATATGCGCCGTACGGAGGATGCTGCAGTGTTTGACAAGCAAATTGCTGAAGCATAGCGTTTGCCTGATTGGCTCTGTGAAGGCGGACGTTATCATGCAAGAGGATGATTCCGTCCAACAGCATTCTGGCTGCCCGAGGCAAACAGCAAAGCTAAAAGTGGAAACATCCCACATATTGCCCGTTCAAACAAATCCAAAGCTGCTCACACAGGTTCTGGTAAGGTTACGACGACCTTCTTCTTAGACCGCAGCAGCCCTCTGCTAGTCGAGTTCCTCGAGCGTGCTATAAAGACACTTTGCAAAAACTGCGACGAGCCACAAAATCAAACTGCCCGGGAACGCTGTCGGACGGAATCATCCTGTCGCACGAAAACGCCCGTCGGACGAAGGCTACATTTCAGCGATTTAATTGGCAAACACTGCAACATCCTCCGTATAATACGGCTCTTTCACTGTCACTACGTTTGCCCCTTGTCGGAGGTTCGAGTCCTCCCTCGGGCATGGGTGTGTGTGTTGTCCATAGCGTAAGTTAGTTTAAGTTACATTAAGCAGTGTCTAGGCTTAGAGACCCATGACCTCTGCAGTTTGGACCCATAAGGACTTACCAAAAATTGAATAACTGTCACTATGTTTACATGTGACACATTTTCCGGAAGACGAAAACCGAATTGTAGGAACCGTTCTTCGCTGTCCTCTTTTCACGTTAAGGCATGAAGCGGCTGCGCTATCCCTGTTAAATATGGCGGTTGGAAAGAAGCTGGTCCAGTTGCTGATTCAGTCAACACAATCGTTATATCTCTTCACTTGAATATTACAGGTAGACAGTTTCATAGTCAGTCTAATATTTCCGCTTCTCCTTCACTGCACAGTAAGTCTACATTAAAGAAATACTCTGAAAACAAGACAACCTAAGCACATTCCAAAACCGGATGCGTTTACATGGTAGCGAAAATCGATTGCGGAATTGGAAAACCGGCCACTAGAAGCGCATTCCCGAAATCGATTCTGAAGTGTTTATATGACCATCCAAAAGCGGTATTGGGAAATCGGTTTATGAAATCCGGTTTTGGGAGTCCCATGTAAAAGGGGTGCGTGTGATTTTCACATTTATGACGACCTGGAGAAAGACATACGTTGACCTCGATTACAGCAGACGAGGAAGTGAAAAAGTAGATGCAGTTTTGGATCTGTCAGCGACCGACAGTTTTCAACGGAACAGGAACTGATTCTCACGTCTCACTCTCTCTCTCTCTTTTATGTGTGTGTGCGTGTGTGAAAAAACACACGCATTAGAGAAGAATAAGTTACGAGATTAATGCTCTGTCAACAACTGGTTCAGTAGAGATGAACTACAGACTTGGATACCTCAAAAGAGCTTCTGATCTAAACGTCATACATTGGTTTCAGGCTAAACGTATTGCCTTCGAGTGGTAATGAATCACTTTTCCGAAAAAAAAAACTTTTTCCTGATTTCTCGTCTATTGGCATGACATACAAATTAAAGCTGAAATTGGGGAATATACAAAAATCTTTCACTTACGTCAAGTTCCAGCTATTACTAGCTTTTCGAATCACAGTATTTCGTCACTATACATGACATTGTGTCACCTCTACCTATCCAAGTCTCGCAACGCCGATCATCCAAATTTTGCGAGGATGTGATATGCTTTTGAAATACCCTCGGCGGGCCGTTGTGACCGAGTGGTTCTAGGCGCTTCAGTCCGGAACCGCGCTGCTGCTACGGTCGCAGGTTCGAATCCTGCCTCGGGCATGAATGTGTGTGATGTCCTTAGGTTAGTTAGGTTTAAGTAGTTCTAAGTCTAGGGGACTGATGACCACAAATGTTCAGTCCCATAGTGATTAGAACCATTTGAACCATTTGGAATACTCTTGGCTCCCTTTCAGATTCTTTTTAAACAAACAGAAGGCATAGATCAGCGAATATCACATACACCGTCTGATTAAAAAGTGTCCACACACCCCTATGTAATGCGGACCGCCAATATAAATGGAGGTGGGGAGCAGTGTGTTGTTAGTAGAAGATTAGTAACAGCGGAATGGGTTGGACAGGAGACTCAGTGACTTCGAACGTGGACCAGTCACTAGACGTCACCTGTGCAACAAATCCACCACGGACATTTCGACTCTTCTAAAGCAAACCAAGTCCACAGTAGGTGATACGGTTGTGAAGTGGAAAGGCGAAGGAACGACCACAACTAAATGAAGACCAGGCAGACGTCATATCCTGACGGTCAGGGGCCGTCGAGCACTGCACAGGGTGTTCAAAGGAAATGGCATGAAATCAGCGGAAGGACTGACTCGTGAGTCACAAAAGTTCAACCAGCAGTCCAGCTATGCCGATGCCTGTGAGTAGAGACTTAAAAAGAATAGGGTGCAACGGTCGAGCAACTGCTCGTAAGCACACAATTCTGTACTCAGAGCTAAGTGTTGCGTGATGTGGTGTAAAGAATGACCACACTAGGCAGTGCACGACTGGAATCGCCTGCGGCCTTCTAATGAAATGGTCTGGGTTTGGCGAACACCTGGAGTATGTTACTCGCCATCATGTGCAGTGATAAAAGTGAAGTACGGACAAAGTGATGTTACGGTATTGATGTGTCTTTCGCGGGTAGTGAGTGGTCGTCTTATTGATGTTAAGAACTCATTAAGGATATAAACACATCTTACAGCGTTGTGTACTGCGTAGGACCAGTTCGGAGACGGTGAATGTATCACCACGACAATGCAACCTGCTATAAAGTAGAATCTGTGACGCAATGGTCTGTGGACAACAGTATTTCTGAAATGGACTGGCCTGCCGTAGTGAACATTGACTTCGCTCCAGACCCTAGCGTCCAAAACACTATCTTTTCTGGTTTCGGCTTTTGAGGAGAAATGGGCTGCTAGTCTTTCACAGACATTCATACCTCACTGAAAGTACCAACAGCAGAGTTCAAGCAGTAGTAAAGGCTAAGAGTGTACACACCCAGTACTAATGTCCAGTGATAGGCGTCTGGATACTTTTATGGGGTAGGATTATCTTGCCATTGGAAGCAACACTTCCCAGCTGAACAATGGGAATTCTTCATAGGACCATCCCAGGGCTGCCAGGCTGTTTCTGAACAGAGTAGGGATTTCTTACGAAACCAAGACAAAACACACACAGATCTAAAATTCAAAATACAGTATAACAAAGCACCACATTTTACCTTATTGATATTGCTGCTCGCTTCTCAACCTCCTTAATAGGATCTTCCCTTCTTCCCGTCGAGAAAAGGAAAGGTACGTACGTATCTCAATAATTCATCGTCACCGGCAATTCACCTTCTAATGAAGCCATTGACAAACGGTTTCTCTCAGCTCGCCAAGTGTTCCTCATAAGGCTGAAAATTCTTTATGGAGCAGTAGTGGAATAAGGTATACCAAACACGAACCAGTCAACTTTCAGCAGGTTTTCACAGTTTTCATGCTGACGAAGAAATTTCATCCACTTATCGTCAGACTTCAGCCAAAAAAGTTGTCTTCTTCCTAGTGGAAGGTCTATAACTCGACACATTCTTCGAACATCAAATCTTACTCTTCACGAAATTCATGTCGAGAAGTCACTGCTATGAATTCTGAAACTGAACATTGTGTCTCTATTAATGAAACAGGTTTGAAAGCATTGTACACGCTCCCTTCAAAGTCAAATCGTTTGTTAAGAAAGTCTATACCACGTCGCAAGTAATCGGTCGCCTCTCTTTTGAATGTTTGGACAACACTAGTCACCGTTTAGTGACTTCAAGACGACCGAAGATGCCACAGAGCTAAAAAACTGACGTTTTTTTCTTTGATTCAGAGATATTCTAAACTGGTTGATACAGTCAAATAAGTGCGTTATAACCGCATCATCAAATTAATGTTTTGTGTTTAATGATGCAAAATAACCACCAAAATTCCTTATGAAGCCCAATTGTGCCTAGGATAATTGATCTTCGAAAAATTCTGACTATTTTTCATGTGTATTCCTACAATAGGAAGTACGTTTTGATTAGTTCAAAGTTCTTCACTATTCACGCTGCGGACGGAATGAGACAGCCAGCGTGTTGGTCCAAATGGTTCAGATGGCTCTAAGCACTATGGGACTTAACATCTGAGGTCATCAGTCCCATAGACTTATAACTACTTAAACCTAACTAGCCTAACAACATCACACACATCCATGCCCGAGGCAGGATTCGAACCTGCCACCGCAGCAGCAGCTCGGCTCCGGACTGAAGCGCCTAGAACCGCTCGGTCACAAAGGCCGGCCAGAGTGCTGCTACGTGTTTTAAAAACTCCTGCCATTCAGTATCTATCCACGCAAAAAGTATCATTAGTTCACTGACTTTTTCAGTAGGTAGTTGGAATTTATCATACGTACATCTTAACAACAATTGCTACTACATCAATTCGTAGTGCATTTGCTGCTTGCTTTGCGGCATTGTTCAAGCAATGACAGTTACATGCTTCTGCATTTAAGGTTGTATTTTATTACAGTAGTTGGAGGTTTACACTGCAATTGTTTCCAAAATTAGCAGAGACATTGTCAGCACAAAAACTGCTGATATTCTTAGTCGGTAAAGATTTTTTGGTAAGTTCACTTTTGATTTCTGCCGCAATTGAATCAGACTTCTTGTGATCACCGCTATAAAATGGAAGAAGTTTCGTACACACGCCTTCTTCACGAGTAAAATAACGCGCTGCTAGTGGAAAGGTTGTAACGTATCAACTGGATGCGTCCTAAGATACAGAATAATGAACAGTGTAGTCCAACTGCTTAGTTGTTGGCTCCATTGAATACTGACCCAGTACTGACGAAGTCATTCACTTGAACATTAATCAGACATTTTTGAATAAGGAAACAACTGCGGGATCAAATTGTTGCTGTAGTCCACAGTAACATAACTACGGCTATGTTTAACTGGACTAAACCCTAAAGGTGCTTCCGCAGCTATTATTATGTGGACAGCATATCGTAGCAGTCGGCTGCGACGGTAAAGGAACGAGAACTGCACCAGGGGAGAGGAGCTGTGTAGGGGAATAAGCCCCGGCCCCCTCTCGAAGGGCAGCCATCCTACGTCCGAGTTCTGTGCTTCCACGAAGGCAGAACTGACGTAACGCTCATAGGAATACCTGTGATGAGAGCAGCACTCGTATCCTTTTGTTCAGCAGGATTAGTCTGTTTCAAAAATGGTTCAAATGGCTCTGAGCACTATGGGACTCAACATCTATGGTCATCAGTCCCCTAGAACTTAGAACTACTTAAACCTAACTTGCCTAAGGACATCACACAACACCCAGTCATCACGAGGCAGAGAAAATCCCTGACCCCGCCGGGAATCGATCCCGGGAACCCGGGCGGGGAAGCGAGAACGCTACCGCACGACCACGAGCTGCGGACATTAGTCTGTTTACTCATTTCAAAATAAGAAAAGAAAACAAGCAATCTAAAATGCAAAGTACATTGGATAACACAAAGCATTTGGTAGTGGCTCCACCGCAATTGTTTGCTGCGATTGGCAGTTGTAGTTCAGGCCCGACCTCTACCGGTACCTTCCGCAACCATAGTTCATAACACTCCCCATCTGAAACTGCCACGATATAGTGTCCACGTATTACTTTTTCTTGCTGTACTTTCATGAGAGATAAAAAAGAACTTACTTTCATCTGTGTTTTCGAGTTTGACTGCTGATTACAAGTTCTGTGTGTTTGGGTGTTTGTTTACGTAATTTTACCCTCAATGAGAAACATTGAAACATGGGGGCACACAGTACAGCGAGCATTATGATGTTCTTCACCATCTCGAAGCCACGTGTAAACTTAACAACATTCTCTGTGGAACTTAGTTTTCAATATTTGTTTCGTTTACGGCGCTGACACTTGTTTAGCTATCTAATGACGAATCCATATTAGTACAAACGTTTCACAAAGGAAACTGCACAACGCTACTTAGTTTTTCTTGCGCCGAATGACAAAGCAATGCTGTGATCTACTTCTAACTCGACACTCGAAAACAAAGGCAGTTATTCATGTCTGCTACTTAGCTCTCTGACTAAAACTAAAAGAAGAGTTTTCAGTTTCAGTAAAATTTACAAGACTGCCGCTCCGTTTTAAACACATAATGAACAAATTAGAGTAGAGGCCACAGCATAATATAAAATATTGTCCATTTTTGTGTGATTGGAATTTTTGTCTATCCCGACAATGTTTGTTCGAGAGTCGGGTTTTGAACTTGTAATTCGGGATGATCCTGCCGAAATCGGGATACCTGGCAACCCTGCGCTTGCCTTACAGTTTCTTACGTTAAGTCAGTTTCTGGGTTCAAAGGCTCTGAGTACTATGGGACTTAACATCTGAGGTCATCAGTCCCCTAGAACTTAGAACTACTTAAACCTAACTGACCTAAGGACATCACACACATCCATGCCCGAGGCAGGATTCGAACCAGTTCCTGGGTTGACACACGGATGAAACTGGAGAGTTCGATCAGTGTCTCAAGGTGAAAGGTAGTACGCATAAAATGTGCTGGCTAGCCAGCTTAATGCTGCACACCTGAAGTGACTGTTTGTTGTGTTGCATGTTTCGCACAGCCGGCGGCAGCGAGGCGGTGACCCGCGACCTGTGCAAACTGTCCAGGCAGGTGCGCCGCGGGCCGGTCTCGTTCAGCGCCTGCTCCATGTTCAGCGTCGACGCGACGCTGCTGACCGCCTTCACCTCCTACGCGGCCACCTACACCATCATCCTGCTGCAGTTCGTCGTCTCCAACTCGGGCTGCTCCTCGTCGAGCCTCATCACACCTACGCTCAACGAGACCACCTCACCCATGCCGTAAAGTGTTCCGTAATGCTCTACGGTTTACAGACCTGTGCAACATGTGTTGGATTTACGTATACCTGCAGGTGGGCATATTCAGCCCCCAAATTATTGTTAAAATGCATGGTGAAACCTTCGCCTGTCCTTTATTTTGCAGTTGAATGTGTTACTGTCTGTCGATATGGACTTTGCTTCTTGACAAAAACTACTTGCACACAGTAATTACAGCAAAAAAACTTACGTACTCTGATGAGCTCAAAAGAGCAAATTACTTTTGTTCAAATTGTGGTATAACTTTCCTGCCGTTTATGTCATTTGACCGAAACTAGTTGCGAAATGTGCAAAATAAAGGACAGCCGAAGGTTGCACCATGAATTTTTACAATCTGTTGGATTGTTGCCAATGCCGTGTAAATCGCACCCACACATAAGCCGCACTGTAAATACCGACTGGGGAAAACGGAGAAACACAGCGGAGAAAAATTTTGTCACATTACCCACTTACTACGACTGACCACATCCTTATTCACTTTTTTACATATATGAATCACGCAGAAATACGTTCCAGTCCAGTTTTGATGGTGGAAAAGACAGAATCTTGAACAGTTTGGCTCTACTAGCACAAACTTTAGAACTTAAACTCTCATAACTAAATGTTACGTAGCAAGTATTTCAGCATCACGGCACACATGTAAAAAAAAAGGGGGGGAGGAGAAGGGGGAGAATAATAGCAGAGTAGGGAGGAAAATTTACATTCAAGTTTAGAAGCTAACTCACACCCAGAGGCCACAATTTTTGCAAACTAACATTTTATTATAGTTAAAATTTACAACAAATATTTTTCATTTTATAATTCAGTCTTGATCGCACTACGTACGCTACAAGTACATAGGTGACCGGTTTCGATCATATCACATGACCATCATCAGACCCATGTTATCCTTCCAAGATGGTAGGTGGAGCACTCTTGTCAGCTGCTGTGAGGTCAACTGGTCACAGCTGAGAAGAGTGCTCCACCTACCATCTTCGAAGGACAACATGGGTCTGATGATGGTCATGTGATATGATCGAAACCGGTCACCTATGTACTTGTAGCGTACGTGGTGCGATCAAGACTGAATTATAAAATGAAAAACTTTTTAAATTTTTTTGATCGTTGTTCCAAAAATGTTTATTAAAACTGTTACAAAAAATAGTCAAAATATTCTACGATTCAAATCAGTAATCACGTTAGTCACAGGCAGGTACGACAAGCTCCATGAACGTGACCCCGACAGTAGCTACTCCTCGGCCAGGTAACACTGGAACAATCATAACATCCAGTTACGTAAGAACTCTTTGGTTTTCATTCCCACAAAGTTTTCCATTCACCGTCAGCGCAGGTGAAAATTTCAAACAGGGGATCAGAACCTCCTTCAGTGCAGCGCCGATCTTGTGGTTCCGACAGCGAAGAACTTTAGCAAGCCTCACCTACCCGGCTGGAATCTATTGTTTACATCCCTGGTCCCCCCAAGCTCTGATGCAAACTTCGAGCCCAGGCACAACTGTGCTTTACTGCAAAACGCACAGTGCAGCAAGTCCATATGGTTTCACCGGCATGACTCTTACGTCATGGGTTACAAAGTGAGCTGACACTCAAAGACCGACTGCCGACGCAATTCCCTCGACCTCACACATACGAGCCGGAAGCCATCTGCCACGAGACGGTCTCTAACAGCGCTCTTCAAGGCTTCTCCAGCCGACTAGCGGAGAGGCAAAACACGCGCGACGGCGGTAACCTCTGTGAAATCGATTACATGTAAATTGAAGATGGAGAGGGGCGAAGAAAGGAAAGGAAGGCGGAGGGATCAGTGCTGTCATGTGCACTGGCATATTACGCGGAAACGGCGTCGACGAGGGAACATTTGCATCGGACCGGGATTCGAACCCGGGATCTCCTCCTTACTAGGCAAGTGCGGAAACCACTGCACCATCTGGGACACACTGTTATCGCAGCTGCACGGACTATCTCGACTCACCTCAAGGCTGATCCACACTCCCATCGAGCGCCACCTGTCTGCAGCCCCTGTCCATTTCCTCCATATTCCGTCCTCCGAGATTCCCACAGGAGGCTGGGCGTATTTGTGCATCCGCAGTGTAAAAGGTGGATTCATTGCTCAGCTAGGTCTATCAAATTATATGAATGTGTGGTGTCTGTTCTTTCGGAAATGTTCGAAAGAACAGGCACCACACATTTATATAATGCAGTCGATTGCTTACTGTTGGTATACTGCACCCAGCAGTTGACAGGGGAATTGCGCTCCACTACTTTACACGGGCCTATGAAACGCGGAAGAATTTTCTGAGTAATACCCCGACTGGCTAGAGTTTGAGCCCAGGTGGTACGAACATAAATCAAATCCCGCACCATGAGGTTACACTTCTGACGCCCCTGGCTGTACCTCCTGGCCTGTCTCTGATGCATGAGAACAATATTATGCCGAGCGCCATTCCATTTCAGCTTAATGTCGGACAGATCAGTCTTTTCCGCCAAACGTCACCAGTCGTCCAATAGTCCGACAAAGGCGGATTGATCAATTGAGCAGTTGTTAATTTATGTGTTTTACGGACAGTGGTATTAAAAACCAATCCCAAACACCTTACTGAGTCCGCAGCTCGTGGTCGTGCGGTAGCGTTCTCGCTTCCCACGTTCGGGTTCCCGGGTTCGATTCCCGGCGGGATCAGGGATTTTCTCTCCCTCGTGATGAGTGGGTGTTGTGTGCTGTCCTTAGGTTAGTTAGGTTTAAGTAGTTCTAAGTTCTAGGGGACTAATGACCATAGATGTTAAGTCCATAGTGCTCAGAGCCATTTGAATCATTTTTGAACACCTTACTGACTTACCCCAGGAAGAAAGACTCTTCGCAGGATTTGAAATTAGCGCTGACTTAAAAACAGAATAAGGAGCTCTGCAAAAGACGGTTGAGGATAGTAGGGAACAGTTCTAACATGTTTAATGCCATAATGAAAAGAAAACTTGCTAAAGCGAGCTGAGAGAGAGGCAGTAGCATTGTCCGAGACAAAGAACTTAGATGGCCCGAAACTGGAAAGAATACTAATAAGATGTTTAACAGTAGTGAGGGCCGTGAGGTTAGTGACAGGGACAAGCCATACAAGACGACTAAATGCATCGACGGCCACAAAAATGTAACGATGGCTGTCCTTGGTGCAAGGTGACGGACCAACATCAATGAACAGCTTATGCATTGGAGTCTCTTGCCTGAGGAACGTAATAAGCCGGCCGGAGTGGCCGTGCGGTTCTAGGCGCTACAGTCTGGAGCCGAGCGACCGCTACGGTCGCAGGTTCGAATCCTGCCTCGGGCATGGATGTGTGTGGTGTCCTTAGGTTAGTTAGGTTTAAGTAGTTCTAAGTTCTAGGGGACTGATGACCATAGATGTTAAGTCCCATCGTGCTCAGAGCCATTTGAACCATTTTTTTGAACAATACTTAACTTTATGAGATACAGACGTGCCGCAAGTAAGGGGCGACAGACAAAGGCAAGCAAGCTGTTCAGTATATACAATTCATAATACAAGTGAACCAGTACAGTTTCTAAGTCACTGCTGTAGCGTTCGTAGGTCGCTTCGACTTCAACTCAGGCCGCGGCTAAGCGGCGTGGCGCTTATATTCCCTTCCTGCAGAGGCCGCTCCTGTCTCGGTGCCGTCCTAGAGAGGGGTCCGTCAGTGCACTATTGGCTGACGTCGTCTCAAAGCCCTCTCTACTGTAACGTCCTTGGCCGCCATGTCGCCGCTTGACACTACGCCGGATCACATAATAATCCCTGTTGGGTACTGAGATTGAGCTTATCAATTTTGCGCAGCTCACACTGGGCCACCATCCTTTAAATATCTTTGACAAAACCGTCCCATGTGACACTATCTGATATTATGAAACGTTTTGGCTAAACACAAAATCCCTCCGTACGATGTTTCATGGAAATACTTAAATACTGTAGAAACCGGAGTCTCAGGAAGGCAAATTTTCAATATTTTGATCATGACGAGTCAGGACGCTAAGAACCCCCGAAACATCACACATGGTACCACTACCTCATCCCATTCAATCCTGTCCAGGGTCCCGTTCCTGTTGTTCCTTCAAATTCCCAAACAATGACGGGACCTCAATTAAAACGGCAGTAGCCCTCTCCTCGACCAACCCTCGCTCTTCAGCTCCCTCTTTTTCCCTGCTGAAACATCCTGCTCAAAGCATCAGTCACGTGATTATCTTGTCCTACGTATGTGCTTAACCACAAACAAATGCCGAAATTTTGACAGCCAAACGAGCGATACGCCCTTCCCAACACTCAGCTTAATGTTTGGTTATCCGTTTTCGAGGAAAAATGGCTTACGTTCGACATAAAATCGAAATTTTTTTAGCCCGAACAAAACGGTCAGCGCCTCTAAGTCGTAGACGGATATTTACTTTCCGACTCACATAGGCATAATAGAGGGACCTCCACTCACCCTCCTCCTCCTGCAGGCCTACATAAATTATACCAGAATGGGAGGCATGGCTCTGAAGAGTAAACTCTTTATTAAAATCGAGAATACCCAACCCCGATGCAGTAACAAGGGCTTTCTTCAGAGAATAAAATGCTTCTTGTTGGCCCGAGGACCAGCAGACCGCTCATTCCTTTTACGGAATTGACTCAGTGGGACTGTAATTTGGGTAAAATTAAGGGTTCCAATGAAACATCCCCTGCTTCCTTATCTTTCAGTGGTTTAAAATTATAGATGGCCTGAGTTCGTGACAGATCGATCGCCACCATCACACTGGAGATTAAGTCTCCTAAAAAGGAAATTTGACTATGAACAAGTTTAATCTTTGAAGGCTTTACTGTCAGCCCAGCATCCTTAAGCCAACTCTACGCCAACTAATTCAAATGATCCTCAAAGCTGCGGCTATATATTCATCATTGTGTACGTGGGGGAACCCAATATCACTCAGCACAGATTCAAGAAATCTTTACACAACTGCCGTCCCAGTGGTAAAACCGAAGGGGATAGGATTAAACTCAAACAAATTATAGTCAGCACGGAAGGCAGTAACACACTTGGATTCCCCGGTGAACGGTATTTGGTAATACACCTGGTTAAGATGGTTCAAATGGCTCGAAGCACTATGGGACTTAACATCTGCGGTCTTCAGTCTCCTAGACTTAGAACTACTTAAACCTAACTAACCTAAGGACATCACACACATCCATGCCAGAGGCAGGATTCGAACCTGCAACCGTAGCAGCAGCGCGGTTCCGGAATGAAGAGCCTAGAACCGCTCGGCCACAGCGGCCGGCCAGTGGTATTTCAAAGGTATATCACATCCATGCAAAATTCGTTGGATGTTCGACGTTACGAGGCATGGGTAGGTAGAGGTGACACAATGCCATGCATAGAGACGAAATACTGTATTTAGGAAAGCTAGTAATACCTGGAACTTAAATCAGGCATAGGCACCGATTTCAGTACAACCTTTTGATTAAGAAGCCTGGAATGTACCACCGGTCTGTACCCTGCCCTGCCAGCCTCAGGCACTAAGAAAACGCGTGAGGCAAGCGGTGAGGCCGACCGTCTAACAACACAGTCCCACAACAGCTGATCGACAACACGACAAAGTTATTTCATCTTAAGGGGCTCCGGAACGCCCTATACTTGCAATGTTAAAATAACGCTTATAAATTACATCTTTCCTCACAAAGTATTTGAGGTAGGAAGTTGAAATTTTTACAGATTATTTATTGGAATATGGGCTACAACTTAACACAGGGATTTTACAAAATTTTAGTTCAGTTATTAAAGATGATTTTTTTTCAATTGTAATAAAAATTCACAACATTTTTTTGCAATTTTTTATTTATATATTCAAAAATATACAGTTTTTTGGAAAAAGGCTGTGTTAAATTATGCAGAAGGTACTGTGTAACATTTACTGAAAGTTTGAAACAAATATGTTTGAAAGATCCTTAGAAAACATGTAATTAGTATGAGAAAATAAAAATTTTGGGAATCGAGCGACAAAGATTGGATTAACTTTTTAGTGCATTCCAGGTCCATAGGATGGACTATCTTCATCCTCTGCAAACTCCTCCTCCAGCTTCCTCTTGTTCCTCCTCCTGTTTACTCTTGCTTGTATTTCTAGACTCTTTACAGCCCTGTCTGCAGCCCGAAGGCGTTTCTTGTCTAAAGCAAGCATCGCTCGTACCATGTTAGAACCTATCTTCATTCCCATATTTCTAAATAACTTGCACCTTATAATGTTGCCATCATTGAAAGTCGCAACAGCAACTTTATTTTTACTCATTATTATACTTCAACAAAACAGAGACTCAAGAAACAGAATTAATTACGAATATTTTCGAGATAACGACAGAGTAAATAAACATGAAACAATCGACAGTCACACCAGCGATATATATTGAACCATCACAGGTTAGCCACAACACATACTTTATCTCACATCACTAAAATGTACCTGATGAACACGGACGTTAATAATAACACCATTTGACAGCAGTTTAACAGCGCCACAGTGGGTCACGCCCATGTAGAACACATTTCAAAAAAAATTTAAAAATAGTTGTAGTCTTCGGAATTGAATAAATTATATATCTATTAAAAGGTAATAGTCTGCAGATTCAGAAAACGCAAAAAAGTAAAAATTCAACTTTTCATGATTTTGAGCCTTTCCGGAGCCCCTTAAGAGGTGATAGCCTATAAGGAGTCTGTCTGATGGCAATCCTGTCAATCAACCGAATCTGATACTGAGTGCGGTTAACAACTACTAACCGGTCTATCAGCACCTCTCTAAATTGCTGCAGCACCACTGTCTCTGGTAAGAATTTAAGTGGCTTAAATCCATAGTTTCCTCTTCCCCACTAACCGCATAAGCTGCACCTCGACTCGATGATTGCTATAGGGAATTTTAAGGCCGTGTTTGAACTGAAAGTAAGGTTGCCCTTCAACATAATTAATAATGCACTGCGTTTTATTAAAAAAACACATCCCAGAATCATCAACGCAGTAAGGCCCCTAACCACCAAGAAATTTAATGGCCATGAAAATTGTCCAACTCTCAGTTTAACCCTAGGATGCATATACAGGGCCTCCGAGGTCCTTTTATGTCTTCATTTTTAAAAAAATTGTGTCATTTTTTTTTTAATTTCAAACTGCTTTCCAGTACTCTTTCACTAACACTGTGACATTCCTCCTATCAAGTCTGAACAAGATACCTTTTTAATTTTTTTGTTTAATTCAATACGTTTACCCATACACAGTGAATGCATAAGCAGGGCTTCAGAAGCCCTCACAAATTTATAAACGTTCTTTAACCTATATTGTCTTCAACATTTGTTTGGGAGCAGTTATTAATTCAACAATAACTGTAGTAGTATTTCCAGCAACAGGTGTGCCAACAGCAGCAGTAACTGTAGTAGTAATAGTATAACTAAGAAAATAATACACACTACTTTCACATATTGGCGATGTCGGTGTATTATTGATCTTTCTGCTATCAAATGTTTTATTGTTGCATAGTATTGTTATCCTGTGCTGCTCTTGTCAGCCTCATTGTTACTGTAGTTAGTTTGTTGCTGCAAGGCCCATATTGTTACGAGTATGACTCGTTTAGTGCTGCACAAGTTGCTGTTCGAGAGACACGCCTTTTGCTATGGCTTCGACACGCAAAGTAAGAGAGTCAGTACGTGCAAATGCAGCTAATTTTGAAAGTGTTGTGGCTCAGTGGTTTGAAGAAGATGATTCTTGCGAGGAAGGAAATATTTTTGGAAGATGCAAGTAGTGAAGAGTCAGCCAATGAACCTGCAGATGTGAATATTGAGGCAGATGACAGTTCTTCCGATAATATTACTTCATCAGAGTCTGAAAATGAAGAACCACCACAAAAAGGTATAGAAGACCACACATACATTAGTCGGAATGGAACGATTTGGAAATTAGATCCTCCTGCAACTTTTTGTACGCTTGTCCATAATATCGTAGAGAAGGCACTTGGTCCAGCCCGTGGTTTGAAAACCTGTAAACCTAAGGATTCCTGGGACTATTTCATCTCCAAGGTAATACAAGAGGAAATCATCAACTGTACGAATATTGAAGGCAGAAGAGTGACTGCTTTGCGTGGTAAAATGTGGAAAAACGTATCGCTTGCTGAAATGGAGGGTTTTATTGGTCTTTTACTGCTTTCTGGTGTTGAGAAGAGTTGGAATGTCCCTATTAGAGAACTATTCTTGGATGAAAAGGCAAATCCTACATATAATGCCACCATGTCAGTAAATAGATTCGAGGATATAAGGAGAATGATTAGATTTGATGACAGGCGTACCCGTGAAGCTCGATCTGCAGATGACAAACTTGCTATGTACGGGAACTATATCTTGACAAGTGTAGAAATACAATGATTCCCAATGATTCGCTCGCAGTTGATGAGCAGCTAGTCCCATTCCGTGGAAGATGCAGCTTCACCCAGTATATGCCCTCTAAACCAGCCAAGTATGGCATAAAAATATTTTGGTTATGTGATACTACATCTGCATATGCTTTAGATGGAAGACGGGAAGACAGGAAGGAAGCCCCATGAAATTATTTAGAAAAATCTTGGATTGAAGTGGCGAAAGATCTTGCTAAAAGCATTGAAAGATCATCAAAAAATATTCCTGTTGACAACTTCTTTACTAGTGTGCAGCTGGCATGCTTCAGAAGCAAATTACAGTGGTGGGAACAATCAAACAAAATAAACCAGAAACTCCTAATGAGATGAAACAATCTGCCTCAATAGCGATTCATTCCTCTTTGTTTGCATTTAGAGGTGACATTACAATGGTGAGTTATGTTCCCAAATAGAAAAAGTCTGTAATTCTCATTACCACAATGCATCACGACAGAAACATTGATGAAACTCATGCAAAAAAGAAACCAGATATAATAAAGTTCTATAACTCTACGAAGGGTGGAGTAGATCAAATGGACCAGAAAATTCGTTATTACACTTGCAAGAGACAAACAAGAAGATGGCCATTTGCATTATGGATGAATATGATGGACGTCGCAGCAATGAACAGTGAAATTTTATTTTCCGCCCAAAATCTGACATACCATAGTGGAAGAAGTGATAAAAGGCGTTTGTTCCTAAGAGATTTAGCAGAGAAAGTGGTAAGACCACTAATGGAACTTTGTATTCAGATCCCTAATGTTGCAAAGAAAATCGTTGATGCTATGCAAAGATGTGGTGTTCAAAAAGATGTCATATTGCCGAACCAACTACCTGTTTCAGGAAAAAGAAGATGCAATCATTGTCTGTATAATAAACACAGGAAAAGTGCTATGACATGCATTCAGCGTAAAACCAACATTTGTAACGAACATAGTGGCGTTCTTTGTGCTTCTTGTTTGTCACATGTTGAAAACTAAGAAAAATGCAATTTTATGTGAACAATGAATAATAACTTTTTGGCAAAATATTGCCTATATACATAATATTGTGAATAATGAGTATGTTTTAATTGAAGAAATTTGTTGTAATAAATGTTATAAAATGTAAACTGCAACTTATAAGTGAATTAATAAAATTATTTGTATATGTTCTATGTAAATGGATGTAATTAATGAAAATTCAATCTTAGAGTTTTTTTAAAAAAATTAATAAAATGTTGATTAGGCCCACCAGATCCTGTTACTGTATCTTAGGAATCTTTCAATATGACAATAAATTTGACAGAAATAAATTTAACTCCAAAGAATGATTATATGAAAAGAGAAAAATTTTAAATTAGGGCAGGGCCTTGGAGGCCCTGCATATGCATTCATGTGTGTTTTCGGCACCATGCATCCTAGGGTTAATACGACACTGACTACGAACCAACAAGGACCTGCCACTGACGGCAATACATTACTATTGACACAAGTAATGGGGCCAAACTCATCTACACTACGATAGCGATGGTAGTATCGACTATTCTTTAAGGATATGGAACAGCTGAATCTATTAAGGCACACACTGGTTCAGAGTAACACTGACACAAAGAAAAGGTAATGCGTGTGTTTGAATAGCAAATATACACTCCTGGAAATTGAAATAAGAACACCGTGAATTCATTGTCCCAGGAAGGGGAAACTTTATTGACACATTCCTGGGGTCAGATACATCACATGATCACACTGACAGAACCACAGGCACATAGACACAGGCAACAGAGCATGCACAATGTCGGCACTAGTACAGTGTATATCCACCTTTCGCAGCAATGCAGGCTGCTATTCTCCCATGGAGACGATCGTAGAGATGCTGGATGTAGTCCTGTGGAACGGCTTGCCATGCCATTTCCACCTGGCGCCTCAGTTGGACCAGCGTTCGTGCTGGACGTGCAGACCGCGTGAGACGACGCTTCATCCAGTCCCAAACATGATCAATCCGGAGATCTTGCTGGCCAGGGTAGTTGACTTACACCTTCTAGAGCACGTTGGGTGGCACGGGATACATGCGGACGTGCATTGTCCTGTTGGAACAGCAAGTTCCCTTGCCGGTCTAGGAATGGTAGAACGATGGGTTCGATGACGGTTTGGATGTACCGTGCACTATTCAGTGTCCCCTCGACGATCACCAGTGGTGTACGGCCAGTGTAGGAGATCGCTCCCCACACCATGATACCGGGTGTTGGCCCTGTGTGCCTCGGTCGTATGCAGTCCTGATTGTGGCGCTCACCTGCACGGCGCCAAACACGCATACGACCATCAATGGCACCAAGGCAGAAGCGACTCTCATGGCTGAAGACGACACGTCTCCATTCGTCCCTCCATTCACGCCTGTCGCGACACCACTGGAGGCGGGCTGCACGATGTTGGGGCGTGAGCGGAAGACGGCCTAACGGTGTGCGGGACCGTAGCCTAGCTTCATGGAGACGGTTGCGAATGGTCCTCGCCGATACCCCAGCAGCAACAGTGTCCCTAATTTGCTGGGAAGTGGCGGTGCGGTCCCCTACGGCACTGCGTAGGATCCTACGGTCTTGGCGTGCATCCGTGCGTCGCTGCGGTCCGGTCCCAGGTCGACGGGCACGTGCACCTTCCGCCGACCACTGGCGACAACATCGATGTACTGTGGAGACCTCACGCCCCACGTGTTGAGCAATTCGGCGGTACGTCCACCCGGCCTCCCGCATGCCCACTATACGCCCTCGCTCAAAGTCCGTCAACTGCACATACGGTTCACGTCCATGCTGTCGCGGCATGCTACCAGTGTTAAAGACTGCGATGGAGCTCCGTATGCCACGGCAAACTGGCTGACACTGACGGCGGCGGTGCACAAATGCTGCGCAGCTAGCGCCATTCGACGGCCAACACCGCGGTTCCTGGTGTGTCCGCTGTGCCGTGCGTGTGATCCGGAGCAAGTATGGTGGGTCTGACACACCGGTGTCAATGTGTTCTTTTTTCCATTTCCAGGAGTGTATTACGAAAGCTATGCTGTGGTACGCACATATGCTTTGTATGCCCCGCTGCCGCCTGGCGTCATTAATATTCACGTGGCTGTCTGCAATCCGTGACTAGGCGTCTGGTTTGATGACAGCGAAAACATGTCCTCTAGCGTTGGAACTTCGGACCATGCTGACGGACTGTTGGAATTTTATTAGCGGTTAGCTGGTCAGAACTCGACACGTTCTCATGTAGACCATCCGCAAGTGTAACCTTCTGTATTGTCGTGTTGTAAGACGTAATTCGGCGACAGTATGTCTCTCACAAAACACCAACGCACCGCGATCTTATGGTCGTATTCCTTCTAAAATCAAACGGATCACATTGCCTTTTGCGAAATTTAAATCTGAGGTAGCACAGATAATGCTAATCCTTTCAAGGTACAGGCTCAAATTCTTGTCTACGCCTTGTACTCTAAAACAGTATTAATTAGCCAAAATTTCTTTCATGCGGACTCCGAGTCCTTCAAAAATTAATTTAAAAACCTCCGAAAGGGTATTTAGTTTCTGGATAGCACCCGCCAGTAGCCTGTGCAACTGACCTTTCGCAAATGGGAAAATTACTTGCAATACAAACGACTGTGATAAATGCATTACTATAACTTGTTCCTCCAACTGCAAAGAAATTGTCATGGCAGTACTACTAACGAGAGGTAAGACTCAGGCTCAGTTAAAATCGTCAACAAAGGGTTCGGCATTGTCTTGAAATTTTGCCAGAACTCCACCTTGACATTCGACTGCTCATTAAGCCCTTTATCATTCTGTAAACTTTCGTAACTGCCATCACCCTGCCAACTCTCATACGTTATTGCAAGGCACATAATTTGCTTGAATTTGTACAAATTGTGAATAATCGGCTTTCTTTTTAAATACTAGTAACAAATCCGTAGTAGGCTTTTTAACACGAAGCTGCCACTCATTCTAACATTCCAGTACTATCTTGAGCATCAGATGACAGCTCTGTACAGGAGGCACAAACAGCACCCACCCACCTCGCCCAACATGCGCGTTGACAGTTGTAATGGTGGATCTAATTCATAAACTAGATAGGCCTTCTTTAAACAGGAGTTCCCACGACAGGTCTAGGTGCAGCCTCCATAACTGTAACAAATAATTTCTTCACACAGCCGGCCGCGGTGGTCTAGCGGTTCTAGGCGCGCAGTCTGGAACCGCGCGACTGCTACGGTCGCAGGTTCGAATCCTGCCTCGGGCATGGATGTGTGTGATGTCCTTAGGTTAGTTAGGTTTAAGTAGTTCTAAGTTCTAGGGGACTGATGACCACAGATGATAAGTCCCATAGTGCTCAGAGCCATTTGAACCATTTTTTGAACCATCTTCACACATTATTCAGTTTAGTATGAAGTTTTCTTATAGCCTCCCCACTCCCCTCCCCTTCTCTGATTCAACTCTGCTACCATTGAACAGTCAGATTCTGCTGGCACAAATATTAGAATTTACACTGTAATAATTAAATGTCAGGTAGCAATTAATTAAACATCACTATCATACATTAAAAAAGGATAAAATAATACAAGAAGAGTAGAAGGAACAATTTACATTCTAGTTAGGAAGCTAACTGATCCCCGGAGGCCACATGGTTTACAAACTAACATTTTATTGTAATTAAAGATTTACAGCAAATAACCAAAACATTCTTCAATTCAAATCAATATTCACATTAGTCACAAGCGGGTACCACAAGCATCGCTCCACCTATCGGAGAGGCAGGACACATGCCATGGATGTAACCTCTCTGAAATCGATCGAGACCGTCTCAAAGCGCATCGGAGAAAACTTTATGTCCCATTATACATTTACTAAATTGATTACAATATAGATTGTATAGTGTGAGAGGAAGTTTCACGGAAGATATACCATCACTGGTGACGGTGCAATTTCTCTTATTCTTTTAGCTCAAGTCGATTATTGATTCCAGTTTTGCTAAGCATCATACATTCACTGGGGATAGTGCACCATGAGGACACGATTATAATTGGAGTTTCCCCAATTCACTCTAGGATGTTCGTAGAACTTCACAGATTCAACCACAGCTGCACTGCTGTCAACGATAGGTGCACTGCCGTATATTATATCATAATCATAACCAACACGCAACAATTACATTCATGCCGATGCCTGGTACCATTGTTGGACGTACCGTTAAGCCTAGCTATACCAAGGAATTCTCCATAACGCGCATTACCAAGGGGGAGGGTACTTCATGCCCGCCCGAAAAAAATTACAAAAATGAAATTCCTTAATTGTTGTCGCATTATATTAACGACATACTTTCTGAAGGGCACTTAATGTGTGAAGTGTCCAGAACCTGAAAATCTCAAAATAGGACACACTTAGCAAATCAACACACTTTTAATAACATGTACGACCGACTTCAGGGTTATCCCCAAAAAAAGCGAATTTAGTTCATTATTGTTGACCTTTAGTCTCAACATAATTTTTTAATAGGGATCGATCTGTAAGTAAGGCCCTGAACCTGGAAATATTGAATATGACATTCACTGGGGGAAGTGACAACTGCTATGGAGACTTAAGTTTTATGGTTCAGTTTAACTGATAAATATATATAGGATCATCATCATCATCATCATCATCATTTAAGACTGATTATGCCTTTCAGCGTTCAGTCTGGAGCATAGCCCCCCTTATACAGTTCCTTCATGATCCCCTATTCAGTGCTAACATTGGTGCCTCTTCTGATGTTAAACCTATTACTTCAAAATCATTCTTAACCGAATCCAGGTACCTTCTCCTCGGTCTGCCCCGACTCCTCCTACCCTCTACTGCTGAATCCATGAGTCTTTTGGGTAACCTTGCTTCTCCCATGTGTGTAAAGTGATCCTACCATCTAAGCCTGTTCGCCCTGACTGCTACATCTATAGAGTTCATTCCCAGTTTTTCTTTGATTTCCTCATTGTGGACACCCTCCTGCCATTGTTCCCATCTACTAGTACCTGCAATCATCCTAGCTACTTTCATATCCGTAACCTCAACCTTGTTGATAAGATAACCTGAATCCACCCAGCTTTCGCTCCCATACAACAAAGTTGGTCGAAAGATTGAACGGTGCACAGATAACTTAGTCTTGGTACTGACTTCTTTCTTGCAGAAGAGAGTAGATCGTAGCTGAGCGCTCACTGCATTAGCTTTGCTACACCTCGCTTCCAGTTCTTTCACTATGTTGCCATCCTGTGAGAATATGCATCCTAAGTACTTGAAACCGTCCACCTGTTCTAACTTTCTTCCTCCTATTTGGCACTCAATCCGTTTATATTTCTTTCCCACTGACATTACTTTCGTTTTGTAGATGCTAATCTTCATACCATAGTCCTTACATTTCTGATCTAGCTCTGAAATATTACTTTGCAAACTTTCAATCGAATCTGCCATCACAACTAAGTCATCCGCATATGCAAGACTGCTTATTTTGTGTTCACATATCTTAATCTCACCCAGCCAGTCTATTGTTTTCAACATATGATCCATAAATAATATGAACAACAGTGGAGACAGGTTGCAGCCTTGTCTTACCCCTGAAACTACTCTGAACCATGAACTCAATTTACTGTCAACTCTAACTGCTACCTGACTATCCATGTAAAGACCTTTAATTGCTTGCAAAAGTTTGCCTCCTATTCCATAACCTTGTAGAACAGACAATAATTTCCTCCTAGGAACCCGGTCATATGCCTTTTCTAGATCTATAAAGCATAAATACAATTCCCTGTTCCACTCATAACACTTCTCCATTATTTGCCGTAAGCTAAAGATTTGGTCCTGACAACCTCTAAGAGGCCTAAACCCACACTGATTTTCATCCAATTGGTCCTCAACTAATACTCGCACTTTCCTTTCAACAATACCTGAGAAGATTTTACCCACAACGTTGATTAAAGAGATACCTCTGTAGTTGTTACAATCTTTTCTGTTTCCATGTTTAAAGATTGGTGTGATTACTGCTTTTGTCCAGTCTGATGGAACCTGTCCCAACTCCCAGGCCATTTCAATTATCCTGTGTAGCCATTTAAGACCTGACATTCCACTGTATTTGATGAGATCCTACTTAATTTCATCCACCCCAACCGCTTTATTGCACTGCAATCTATTGACCATTTTTTCCACTTCCTCAAATGTGATCCTATTTCCATCATCATTCCTATCCCATTCTACCTCGAAATCTGAAACATTACTGATCGCATTTTCACCTACATTGAGCAACTCTTCAAAATATTCCCTCCATCTGCCCAAGGCATCCACAGGATTCACCAGCAGTTTTCCTGACCTGTCCAAAATACTTGTCATTTCCTTCTTACCTCCCTTTCGAAGACTGCTAATTACACTCCAGAATGGTTTTCCAGCAGCTTGACCCATAGTCTCCAACCTGTTTCCAAAGTCTTCCCACGATTTCTTCTTGGATGCTGCAATTATCTGTTTGGCTTTGTTTCTTTCTTCAACATAACTTTCTCTGTCTACCTGGGTTCTGGTATGTAGCCATTTTTGATACGCCTTCTTTTTCCTTTTACAGGCTGCTTTGACTGTATCATTCCACCAAGCTGTTTGCTTCATCCTACTTTTACACACTACTGTTCCAAGACATTCTTTAGCCACTTCTAGTACTGTGTCCCTGTACCTTGTCCATTCCTTTTCCAATGACTGTAATTGACTACATTCAACTAACTGGTACCTTTCTGAGATCGCTGTTATGTACTTGTGCCTGATTTCCTTATCCTGAAGTTTCTTCACTCTTATCCTCCTACATATGGACCTGACCTCCTGCACTTTCGGCCTCACAATCCCAATTTCACTGCAGATTAAATAATGATCAGTGTCATCAAAGAATCCCCTGAATACACGTGTGTCCCTCCCGGCCTTCCTGATTTCCTGATCTGTTATTATTAGTCAATGACAGATCTGGTTCCCCTGCCTTCCCAAGTATACCGGTGAATTTTCTTATGTTTAAAAAAGGAGTTTGTGATTACTAAGCCCATACTGGCACAGAAATCCCAGAGTTGTTTCCCGTTCCTGTTGGCCTCCATATCCTCTCCAAATTTACCCATAACCTTTTCATACCCTTCTGTTCGATTTCCAATCCTGGCGTTAAAATCACCCGTGAGCAGAACACTGTCCTTGTCCTTTACTCTAACAACTACATCACTGAGTGCCTCATAAAAACTATCCATCTTATCTTGATCTGTCCCTTCACAATGCGAATATACTGACACAATCCTAATTTTCTTGCTAGACACTGTCAAATCTATCCACATCAGTCGTTCGTTTACATACCTTATTGCAACTACGCTGGGTTCCATTTCTTTCCTGATGTAAAGCCCTACACCCCATTGTGCTATTCCTGCTTTGACTCCTGACAGGTAGACCTTGTATTCTCCCACTTCCTCTTCTTTCTCACCCCTTACCCGAATGTCACTAACAGCTAAAACGTCCAGCCCCATCTTACTTGCAGCCTCTGCCAGCTCTACCTTCTTCCCAGAGTAGCCCCCATTGATATTAATAACTCCCCATCTCATTACCATTTGTTTGCCAAGTCGTATCTTAGTAGTCCCTGGTTTGTCAGTTAGAGGTGGGACTCCGTCACCTCCAGAGGTCCGAGGCATTTTGCTCTGATTGTTGCCAGCATCATATTTAAAGTACCAGGGAAGTAGGTTGCTAGCCTTACTTGCCCCGAGTCCCATTGGGTTTTACCCCTAACGGCTGAGGGACTAACCGGTGGATTTGGTAGTCTTTGCCGTATGAGCACAAAGGTGACCACGACTCAGAATATGTCCGAGATGCCCAGCCTTATTCCAAAGTAACTGGTATCCCAACTGTCGGGACCACTTACTTGGCCACTCATACGTTGCTCGTGGTTCATGAACTAGGACATGACTACAGGAACCCACACCATGAACCACATATGTATAGGATATACAGGATTTTTTTCAAAATTTTAAAATATGGAGTAACTGATTATATTACATCTCAAGAGCTGGTCATAAAGCACTAATAACTGAAAATGATATATTCCCTTTTTTCTGTGAGGTACTGGATGTATTAAACAGAATGTTTCTAACGTTAGTCATCTTTGTTTTATTTAAATAAGGTGTTTCATTGCGTCGATCACAAAACATTGTCTCAGAAATTGGACCATAACGGAATGTGGGGAGTACCTCACAACTGGTTCGCCTCTTACTTTAAGAGTAGACAGCAAGAGGTCATTTTTCACAGAACTGAGAATAACTCTGATGTTGGGTCTGAGTGAGGCATGGTTAAATGGGGGTGCCACACGGATCAATGCTGTGGCCACGTCTGTTCCTTATTTATATAAATGATATGTCTTCTAGTATTACAAGTGATCCTAAAATATTGCTATTTGCTGATGATACTAGGTTGGTAGTAAAGGATGTTGTGTGCAACGTTGATACTGTTTCAGAAAGTGCAGTTCAGGACATAAGTTCACAGTAAGACCCACTTTTTATAGTTTCTAACACACAATTAGACAAAACCTGACGTTCTAATTACACACAATGGTTATATGACTAGTCAGACTGAACAGTTCAAATTTCTAGGTATTGTGGAAAGCTCATGTCCAGCATGTTGTTGAAAGACTTAATGCTGCCATTTTTACTATTAGAGCAGTATCTGAAGCAAGTGATGGTTCGACATTAAATGTAGTCTACTTTGATTATTTTCATTCACTTATGACGTAAGGTCCTATATTTTGGGGTAACTCCTCCCATTCTCAAAGGGTACTTTTGGCTCGGAAACGGGCAGTTCGGGCAAGAAGTAGCGTAAGTTCGCGAACCTCTTGTCGACCCCTGTTCATTAGTCTGGGTATTCTGACATTGGCCTCTCAATTCCTTAAAGTCGTTTCTTATTAATAATATCAGCATATTCCTAAGAATTATCAGCTTTGACTCAGTTAATACTAGGAAGAAATCCAGTCTGCATTTGGATCGCACATCCTCGTCTCCTATGCAGAAACACGTGCAATATTCTGCTGCATCCATTTTCAGTAAGCTACCACTAGAATTCAAAAATTTTAGCAGTAATCCAAGCGCTTTCAAATCTAAATTAAAATGTTTCCTCATGGGTCGCTCCTTCTACTCTGTCAAGGAGCTCCTTGAAACATTAATGTGATTCCTGTGTTACATTTTTCACTGCTCTTACTCGTATATAATCTTTTAGGTTGTCTTCCTTTTAGGATCCATAAATATTTTATTTGTGTTAATTATTATTTTTCTTTTGTAATTTCGTGTACTGACACTTTCCATGACCATGTTGATTTGCTTCTC
Source organism: Schistocerca cancellata (assembly GCF_023864275.1). Lineage (NCBI taxonomy): Eukaryota > Metazoa > Arthropoda > Insecta > Orthoptera > Acrididae > Schistocerca > Schistocerca cancellata. The sequence continues at coordinate 33,574,057 of NC_064627.1, forward strand.
AAATGGGTCCTACCGAACTGGACATGCATGATAAAATAAAATGAAGTACCCCCGATTTCCGCCCCTTGGCACTGAGAGGGTTAACAATCTGCTGGTGTACACTTCTACTAACCGGGGCCAGTGATAGTACACCTTCACTAATGGATGTGTTTTTTTTTCAGTTTACTGTAAGCTTTCACCGACCATTTCAGCAAAGGGTAGGATTACCTTCCCCGCAGTCCACTCCCACTATAAGATAGACACTTTTAATCACACATTTTATGTTGTGCAGTAGATGAATTGCGCTGAAATGCCAGTCTTTCAATCACAGTCTTCAGTGACGTCATTGATAACTGCAAATTAACTATTAGTATCTTTGTCACCCTGCTCCCAAATACGTTTGGTTCGTTATCACCCACGGCACTTCTTGAACCGTCTTATGATACAATCTCGTTATATTGTACACAATGAAAAGAGGCTGCACTCACACTTACGGCTGACTTATGGCTTTTTTGTCTTGGCAGACTAAGTGTGTGCATGACAGCCAACGGCGTTTTTGGAGGTCCAGTCATTAAGACTTGTTTACCATAAATGAAGCATCTGCAGTTTCGAGGTCGCGGTATAACGACTAGGTCTGTCTCCCAGACAGCAGTTTTATTCTTTACTTCAGGTGAAACGTAACCATTTAAGGCATGGCTCTCT